>NC_072410.2:49696666-50342500 GCF_028858775.2 Pan troglodytes
ATAAAGGCAATTCAGATGAGGGCTCAGAAGAGAAGAGCTATGGGAAAGCCTCCTTCCTTTTAGAAGTAACTTATGGGATAGTGACAGTGAAGACCCTTCTGATAAGGTGTGAAACAGAAATGAGGAACAAGGTATTGGAAATGGGGGAAAGGCCATTCTTATTACAGTGACAAAGAACTTGGCCAAATTATGCCTGTGTCCTAGGACTTCGTGGAAGGCAGGGCTTGAGAGCAATGAACTAGGGTATGTGGCAGAAATCTCTAAGCAGCAAAGCATTCAGGATGCTTCATGGCTTCTCTTAACTGCTTATAGTAAAACGTAAGAAGAGCGAAACAATTCAAAGATAGAATTTATAATGAAAAGGGAAGCAGAGCATACATATTTGGAAAATTCTTAGCCTGGCCATGTAAAGAATAAAAAATCATGTTTAGGAGAAACCAGCAGTGTGGCCAAGTGACCATTTGATAAGGAGATTAGTATGGCTAGAAGGAAGCCAGGTGCTATTCATTAAGACAATGCGAGAATGACCCCTGAAGGCATTTCAGATCTTTGAGGTTGCCACATCCATCACAGACCCAGAGTGCCAAGGCCTTAGGGGCAGAAGTTTCTGAGGGTGGCGTGTAGAGTGTCTGTGGGACTTCAGGGCTCACTGCCCCTTGTCTCTGCCCACCGTATTCTGGCACATTGCTTCTCAGCCACCCCAGCTGTGGCTCAGGCAGACCCAGGTGCAGCTTGGGCCACTGCTCCAGAGGGCACAAGCGTAAGCCTTGTCAGCATCCATGTGGTGCTAACTCTGCAGGTGTGTGTGTGTGTGTGTGTGTGTGTGTGAGCTGTGGCTGCGGCGCTACCTCCACCAAGATTTCAAAGAATGTTGCAGACAGCCTTGGGGCCCAGGAAGAGAGTTGCTGCAGGGGTGGAACCACTGCAGTTTCCACCAGGGGAATGCTTAGTGGCATTGTGGGGATAGGGCTGTCTCTGCAACCCCAGAACAATAGAGCCACCAGCATGCAGCACCAGCCTGGGAAAGCCGCAGGAATGCAACCTCAGTGTGTGAGAGCTGAAGCATGGCTGTCTGGCAAAGCCATGGGGGTGGGGCTGTCCAAGGCCTTGGGGGCCTAACTCCTGCCCCAGTGTGTCTGGAAGGCAGGACATGGAATCAAAGATGATTCTCAAGATCGAATGTTGTTTGCCCTGTTGAATTTTAGATTTACTGAGGACCTGGTATTCCTTTTTTTTTTTTTCTCGTATTTCTCCCTTTTGGAAGATAAATATTCGTCTTGTGCCTGTCCCACCATTGTACCTTGTTTGATTTTACAGGCTCACAGCTGGAGGAAAATTTGCCTCAGGATGAATCACACCTTTGGGTCTCATCCATACGTAATTTAGAGGATTCTGGATGAGACTCTGACTTCAGACTTTTGAGTTGCTGCTGGAATGACTGACTTTTCGGGCTACTGAGATGGAATGAATATTTGTGAGAAGGACATAAATTTTGGGGGGCCAGGGTGAGATGCTATGGCTGAAATGTGGCCCATACAAAATTCAGGTGTTGAAACTTAATGGCAAATGTGATAGTATTAAGAGGTGGGATCTTTAAGAGGCAATTAGGCCATGAGGGTCCCTCCCTCATGAATGGAATTAAGGCCCTTGTAAAAGAGGCCTGGCTGGGTATGGTGGCTCACGGCGTAATCCCAGCACTTTGGGAGGCTAAGGCTCAAGAATCACTTGAGCCCAGGAGTTTGAGACCAGCCTGGGCAACATGACCAGACCCCAACTCTTAAAAAAATTTTTCAAAAATTAGCTGGGTGTCGTGGCATGCACCTGTAGTCCCAGCTACTCGAATCGGTTGAGCCTGGGAGGTCGAGGTTGCAGTGAACTGTGATCACACCACTGCACTCCAGTCTGGGTGACAGAGCAAGACACTATCTCAAAAAATAAAAGAGGTTTCACACAGGGTTTGGCCCTCTTGCCGTTCTGTTCTGTTGAGTACACAGCCTTCCTTCCCTCAGAAAGATGCTCTCACCAGATACCAAATGCTGGTTCTTGATCTTGGACTTCCAGCTTCCAGAACTGTGAGAAATGAATTTCTGTTCTTTATAAATTATCTAGTCTGTGGCATTCTGTTATAGCAGCACAGTTAGTGTAAGATAACATAGTAATACTAAAAATGTGAATGGGGAAGCTCTTCTTTTTATCTTTGGTAACTCTCAGTGAAGTAACTGATTCTGTCCAGGATCATTAATAAATACTATTTCCAAAGAGTAAAACGTTTTTGGGAAACTGAATACTCATTCGCTCTCAAAGTATCACCCTGCAGATTACTTAGCAATTACAAAGGAGAAGAAAGGGTACCTTTATAATAGAGAACCTTAAAATGTCTTTCATTCAGAAATCTCACTTCCAGAAATTTATCCAAAGGAATTAAGAGAAGTACAGTGAGATTTATATACAGGGATATTAATTGCAATGTTACTTATAATAGTGGACACCTTTTAGCCAGATGACCAAACTTAGCATCCCTAACAATTGAAAAGAAACTGACATTGTGTGCTTCCTGATGTGATGTGATACTGGTAGTAGTTCCTAAATACTGGAAGACATATAAAAGTCTAAAGAAAATAAAAACTGCTCATCATCCAACCTGCTAGAAATAATCACCATTAACATTTTGGTCCATGTATGTGTGCAATATTGGGATGACTGGCCGGGCGCAGTGGCTCATGCCTATAATCCCAGTACTTTGGAAGGCTGAGGCAGGTGGATCACCTGAGGTCAGGAGTTTGAGATCAGCTTGGGCAACATGGTGAAACCTCGTCTCTACTAAAAATACAAAAATTAGCTGGGTGTGGTGGCACATGCCTGTAATCCCAGCTACTCGGGAGGCTGAGGCACAAGAATTTTGAACCCGGGAGGTGGAGGTTGCAGTGAGCCGAGATCACATCACTGCACTCCAGCCTGGGTGACAGAGACTCTGTCTCAAAAACCAAAAAAAACTGGGATGACTGATACAATATGTACGTATCTATATCTCTATATAAATATATATAAGGAATCATATGCACATATGCATGATATGTGTATATACATGATACATAGATGTCATACATGGTTATATAGCAATGGATATCCATGGTATGCATGATACCTGAAGTATATACTTTTACCTATGAGTATATGAGCATTTTTTCATGTCATGAAATGTTTTAAAATGTGTTTAACTGCATAATAATTCATCACATGGTTATTCTATAAATTATTTACTCTTGTTGACCATTTGGGTGGTTTCTTTTTCATAAATAATATTGCAATAAATATCCTCTTACAGAAATCTCACTGTTTTTCCTTTAATTCCATTGGATAAATTTCTAGAAGAGGAATATCCAGATGAAAGACTTTAGATAAATATTTCACATTTACTGTATTAGTCTGTTCTCACGCTGCTAATAAGGACATACTCAAGACTGGGTAATTATAAAGGAAAGAGGTTTAATGGACTCATAGTTCCACATGGCTGTGGAGGCCTCACAGTCATGGTAGAAGGTGAATGAGGAGCAAAGTCACATCTTACATGGCGGCAGGCAAGAGAGCTAGTGCAGGGGAACTCTGATTTATAAAACCATCAGATCTAATGAGACTTATTCACTACAATGAGAATAGGATGGGGGAAATTGCCCCATGATTCAGTTATCTCCACCTGGCCCCGCCCTTGACATGGGGAGATTATTATAATTTAGGGTGAGATTTTGGTGGAGACACAGCCAAACCATATCATTGTCCTGCAAATTATAGCAACCTGTACCAAGATTTTATATGTATATACACACACACACATATACATATATATACACACATATATATACATATATACATATATACATATATACACATATATACATATATACACATATATACATATATACACACATATATATACACACACATATATATATATTATATATATATATATATATATATTTTTTTTTTTTTACGAGATGGAGTCTCACTCTGTCACCCAGGCTGGAGTGCAGTGGTGCGATCTTGGCTTACTGCAGCCTCCCAGGTTCAAGCAATTCTCTGCCTCAGCCTCCTGAGTAGCTGGGATTACAGGTGCCTGCCACCACGTCCAGCTAATTTTTGTATTTTAAGTGGAGATGGAGTTTCACCATGTTGTCCAGGCTGGTCTTGAACTCCTGACCTCATGATCCACCTGCCTTGGCCTCCCAAAGTGCTGGGATTACAGGTGTGAGCCACCGCACCCGGCCCAAGATTTTATATTTATACTCCCAATAGCAGCAAGTGAGATGTCCATTTAAATGTATTGTAGGAAAAAAAAAAGGAAAAAATAACCAAAAAGAAAAAAATGTGTTTTAGACAGCACTGGATAGTGTAACTTCAAAATCTTTGATGGAATTTTTAAATTTAAAACATCCCCATTGTCAATACCCTTAGATACTTCAAGTTCTTGTCCATCTGCATACATTTTGGCAATTATGACACTGAACATACACTTTTTTTATTCTATTCATTTCCAAGTCTTTATAACTTTAAAAATAGTTTTTGGGGTGCAGTGGCAGTGATCATGGTTCACTGCAGCCTTAGCCTCCCAGGCTCGAGATCCTCCCACCTCAGCCTCACAAGTAGCTGGGACTACAGGTGTGTGCCACCATGCCTGGCTAAGTTTTGTATTTTCAGTAGAGATGGGGTTTCACCATGTTGGCCAGGCTGGTCTCGAACTCCTGACCTCAAGTAATCTGCCTGCCTCAACTTCCCAAAGCGCTGGGATTACAGGCGTGAGCCACTGCACCCGGCCAACATATCGCTTTTAGTTTTTGCTAAGTTTACTTTTTAGAGTAACTTCCAAGAGTAGGGTAGCCAGGCTGGAAGCCATGGTTGTTTTTAAAGTTCTTGGGATAAGTGGATCGGTTTCTTTCCTGAAGGGATAGGCTGCCTGTCATGCTGCTGGAACTGCATCAGTTTACCTCACTTGGCCTCCTAAGGTAACTAGAGGTCAGGGCAGGGAAAGTGACGTGTCCCTGGTTCCCCTTCTTTGGGCCTCTCATAGGGTGGGCTTCTGGCTGATGGGAGCCAAGGACCCATCGCAGCACAGACAGGTAGAACCCTGGAGGTTCCAGGACTGCTGGGTGGGAACATGGAGTTGGGGATGGCTGAGGGAAGACAAGAGAAAGGCTTGGGACTTTGCCTACACATAACCATTACCTTGGGCCTCCAAGACTCACTGCTTGGAGGCGACTCTAGTAATGGTCAAGCTGTGGTAAGGATGCACGGCCCTGCCCTCAGTGGTGCAAGATTGGCCCAGTGAGAACAGTCAGCTACTGAACCATCAAGACATGGTGGAACATAACCTCCCTGCCATCCTGCACGCCCCACTGCCAGTTCATCCCCCCACCCCCACCCCCTGCCACAGTCTTTTAGTTCTATAACCATTGGGGCTCCCAAACTCTCTACTTTGCCTGAAATGGCCCATGTTTCAGCTGTAGCTACTTCCTCTAAGTGTGTTCGTTTTTTCTGTGTTAGGCTGGACTCAGCTTTGAGAGTAAAAGAGGCTGTTTATTTTTTTACTTGGGGTGCCCTGCCTCAGAGGCCATCAGTTCTGGGGGGGCTTTGGGCATTGCTGAGGTTTCTTTGGGAGATGGTTGCTGGCGTGAGCACAGCAGGTTCTTCTGTGTGGATGTTTCATGGAAATGGCTTGGAACTAGAGTTGAGGTTTCCTGGGATTTCTAGGTGTCACTCACCAACTCTGTGACCTTGGGCAAGGAAGTACCTTTCCCTCTTGGCCCCAGTTTTCTCAGAGAGGGGATGGCCCTCATGTTTCTAGCATGTGTACACGCAGAGGGGTAATCTTATCCATATCTCGTGTGAACAGGGCCTGGTCTCTCCAAGAAGAGATGAGTTTTGCTTCCGATGACTCTTCCTCAGCTTTCCTTTTTGTGCCTCTTTTTCTTCCTTGTCCCTCTGTCCCCATTCCCCTCCATCGGGGTATCCTGCCCTCTTCCCACCCTTTCCCCTCAGGTGGGGCCTTGAGGCAGGACCAGTGGGGCCAGGATTCTCCTCTGTTCAAATTCTGTGCTGCTGGAGCAGACCTCCTGGGTGCAGGCCCCTCCAGAGGGATCTTCTGGAGACCATGCCCCTCTCAAATACATGGAGGGACTCACATGGAGGGACTCTCATGGTGACACTTGCTGGCAGGCTGGCGATGGAGTAGCGTTTGGTAAGCAGCAGCCTGGGCTGTGTCCTCCCACTAACCCCAGCCGGGCCCCTCACAGCCTTTGTGTTCAGGGGCTGGTGCCTGTTTGTTTCTGGTTGAAAAGACTTCCTGCAGAGTTCACCCTGCCACCAACCTCCCAGCTTTTCCCACCTCTCAAGTACCCGGGCCCTTCTGCTGAGCCTCACAGTCCAGGGGCGTGTGAAGAGTTTAAACAGGGAGACTCTCCTCCCATTTCCCAAGTGTCTGTGATATAGGCCCTTTCTCTGAAGTGGGGACACCAGCCACTAGAACAGCCAGGCCTCAGGGCCCTGTCCAGACAGCTGGCCTGGGGCCTTGCCTCTCCTACAGGCCTGGAGCCTCAGCCCCTCGGCCTTTGACAGAGGTTTCGTAAGGTCCAAGGCCAGCCTGTAGCTCTCAGAGGCAGAAAAGCAGGTTCCAGCTTCCTTCAGTCCTGGGCCCTCGGATTTGTCTGCAGGAACCTTGGATCTTGTTCTCCCTCAACCCATGCTCTTTGCCAAGATGAGGGCTCTTTGGAATTTATTCTTTTGGTAGGAGGGCTCCCTTTGATGACTGTGTCAAGTGAGATGGAATCTGGCCAGGTTGTTATAGGAACTCAGGAGAATCCCTGGAGTGGGAAAAATAATGAGAACATGGGGCCATTCACCATTCAGCGTTGGAAAGTAGAGCATTCATTGTCCAGGTCCGGAGGGGCAGGCTTAAGGATGGGGGCCTCGCTGCATCACTAGGAGGCTTTGGTGGCATTGAGGGGGTGTGTGGTGGGTTGTGCAGAGTGAGGGTCTGACTAAACTTGGTTCAAATACTAAATCACCCACTTATTTGTGTGACCTTAAGCAAGTTAAAACAAATAAAACAATCCAATTTTGTAGATAAGCGTATTATGTCTAGAAGGAAAATCATCCTCACTTTTGGAGTTGTTATCTTAGGGGTATGTTTACAGATTTAAGATTACTTTTTGTACTTTTCCATTTTTTGTTCTGATATTTTCTTTAAACAGCATGAATTAACTTCTACAATGGGGAAAAAATAAAAACAACCACAAAGCTATCTCCACTTCGGAAATGAACAGTATCCGGGAAGGGGCTCTTTGGAATCTAGGAGCTGCTAGACCCTTCCATATTTGGAAGGGGAGGGACAGTACTTTTCAGCCTTCAGGCCATTCCAAGTAAGAAAAGTGTTCCTGGCCCCCTGACTGCCTACGGTTCTGTCTCGGGCCAGGCCTGGCTTAGACCAGTGCTGGCCACCATGGTGTTTCACATGCCGGTGCTTCACATGCAGGCCTGAGGGGTCGAGGGTGGCCTCTCTGTTTTGCCTGTGTTGGCAGTTATTCCTGCTGCCATAGTACAGGAGGTGGCTGTTCATTTCCCACTCTGGCAGCCAGCTCAGAAAACCCTGTGTGCCCTACTGAGGGCCCTTCCTGAGGCTACATCCTTCTTTTAGACCAAGGGGCTTATGTTGAGGTCTCTGCACTCTCATGCCTAGCCAGTCTCATCTCTCCATCAAAAGGGGAACACAGCAGCTTCACTGGGTTTCTTCCCCCATGCTGGGCTTCCTTGGTGTCTGGGTCCCTCATCTGGACCTTGACACGAGCTTCCTTCTATCACTGTTGTCTGTTTATTGTTTTTTGCTGCTGTTTGTTTGTTTGTTTGTTTGTTTATTGGAGACAGGCTCACTCTGTCGCCCAGGCTGGAGTGCAGTGGTGCGATCTCAGCTCACTGCAACCTTTGCCCCCCAGGTTCAAATGACCCTCGTGTCTTAGCTTCCTGAGTAGCTGGGACTACAGGCACCCACCACCACACCTGGCTAATTTTTTTGTATTTTTAGTAGAGATGGGGTTCTGTCTCAAACTCCTGGCTTCAAGTGATCCACCTGCTTGGCCTCCCAAAGTCCTGGGATTACAGGTGTGGGCCACTGCACCTGGCCTGTTGTTTTTTGAGATAGGGTCTCATTCTGTCACCCATGCTGGAGTGTGGTGGTGCAAACATGGCTCACTGTAGCCTCAACCTCCCAGGCTCAATCAATCCTCCCATCTCAGCCTCCTTAGTAGCTGGGACTACAGGCACTCGGCACCATGCCTGGCTAATTTTTTTTATTTTTTATTTTTTTATTTTTTAAGACGGAGTCTTGCTCTGTCTTGCAGGCTGGAGTGCAGTGGCGTGATCTCAGCTCACTGCAACCTCTACCTCCCAGGTTCAAGCGATTTTCCTGCCTCAGCCTCCTGAGTAGCTGGGATTACAGGTGCGCACCACCATGCCCTGCTAATTTTTGTATTTTTAGTAGAGACGGGGTTTCATCATGTTGGTCAGGCTGGTCTTGAACTCCTGACCTCGGGATCCACCCATCTCGGCCTCCCAAAGTGCTGGGATTACAGGCATGAGCCATTGTGTCCGGCCCATAGTTTACTTTTTAATTACTGTATAATAGTTATAGTGTGCATATATTGCTGTTTACTTATCCATTCTACAATGAATTATTTGCAGTTTGGGGCTATATAAATGCTGCTGCTATGAACATTCTTATACAAGTCTTTTGGTGGGGACAAAGGCTACCTTCTGTTACTGTTGCTGTCTCTTTAGCTTTTAGACTTAAAAAATCATACGGTTTTATCCTTTTTTTCTCTTTCTCCCCATCAGTTACTGTGGCCATATGTACTTTAGTAGGTAAATCTCTGCCAGTGTTTTTAAAATGTTGAAAATATATAAGTGCTACTTAAATATGTTCTCCTGGCCGGGCACCGTGGCTCACACCTGTAGTCTCAGCACTTTGGGAAGCTGAGGCAGGCAGATCGCTTGAGCCCAGGAGTTTGAGACCAGCCTGAGCAACAATGCAAAATCCCATCTCTACAAAAAATAAATTAGCCACATGCAGTGGCGCGTGTCTATAATCCCAGCTACTTGGGAAGCTGAGGTGGGAGGATTACTTGAGCCTGGGATGTTGAGGCTGCAGTGTGTTGAGATCATGCCACTGCACTCCAGCCTGGGTGACAAAATAAGACGTTGTCTCAGGAAAAAGAGAAAGGAAAAATCCTCCTTATAAAGGCTCTCTATTTTTTTCTTTTTTTTAGATGGAGTCTTGCACTGTCCCCCAGGCTCACTGCAACCCCTGCCTCCTGGGTTCAGGTGATTCTCCTGCCTCAGCCTCCTGAGTAGCTGGGATTACAGGCATGCACCACCATGCCCAGCTAATGTTTGTATTTTTAGTAGAGACAGGGTTTCACCATGTTGGTCAGGCTGGTCTCGAACTCCTGACCTCATGATCTGCCCGCCTCAGCCTCCAAAAGTGCTGGGATTACAGATGTGAGCCACCGCGCCTGGCCTAAAAGCTTTCAACATTACATTAAGATTAAAGTTCCTTGTGACACCCCTTGCCAAGTCTTGGCCCTTTCCTCCTACCCTGAGGTAACCCCAGCCACCAGTTTGGTTGTTCTCCTTCTAGGGCTTTTCTGATACTTTGACATATATAAATATTCACATAGGAAATATTATTTGATATGTGTGTGTTGTTTATTTGGTACAACAAACAGCATCATATTGCTTGGCCATTTGCTTTTTCACTCAACAAAATATCTTGGGGAGATGACCATGGAAGCAGACGTAGCTCTACTTCATTTTTTAAACTTCCGAGTAAGAACATTTAGGTGGTATTTCTATATGATTTTGTGTGTGTCCCATGAACTGAGGGCAGGCCGAAAGCCTTGCGCTGGCAGTATTTGTTACTGATGTAATCCCACAAAAGAAAAATTTGCAGGAGCCCTGGATCTGTGCCCCTCAATGTCTCTTTTCTTTCTTCTGCAGAGACGTCTCAGAGAGGCTGTGCAGCTGCTGGAGGACTATAAGCATGGGACCCTGCGCCCGGGGGTCACCAATGAACAGGTAACTCTGTGGGAGGTGGGAGCATGGCCAGTGGGGAAGGGAAGGAAAGTGAGAAATTCACAAACCCTTCCCTGCAGCCAGAACCACTTCTTTCGTCCAGTATATACTTCTGCTGGTACATACCCCTGTGGACTAAAAGCTCTTTGGAGATGCTCAGATCTCTCCTGTGCTCTAGGTCCAGTGGGAAGCATGGAGGCTGATAAGGCTAGGTTGGCCCAAAGGCCAAAGGCTTGGTGAAGCTGGCCCGCACTGGCTTGCGAGAGCTGATTGTGGGCATCTCTTCCCAATTCCACGATCAGGGATAACACAGTGGGAAATCAGCCATGATGGGAGTATTTATACCATAGAAGTTGGCAAATGCTACAAATCAGGACTTTTTCTCCAGAGAACAGGTTATTAAACGTTTACCAGCATACCACTGTTCAAAAATTCAGGTTAAGGGTGGGAAGGATGGGGGAGGATGTTGAGGATTAGAATTAGGATACTGTTGTTTTATTCTTTTTTAATATCGTGTAGGAACTCAAATTAGAGATACCTGAAATGTTGAAGGTGGTGTTTTGTTTTGGGGAGGGGTAAGGGAAGGTAGTAGTTAATGATTACAGAGACTGATGGTTCATGTGCCAAAGT
Source organism: Pan troglodytes (assembly GCF_028858775.2). Classification (NCBI taxonomy): domain Eukaryota; kingdom Metazoa; phylum Chordata; class Mammalia; order Primates; family Hominidae; genus Pan; species Pan troglodytes. The sequence goes on from NC_072410.2 coordinate 49,707,410, forward strand.
CTGTCTTTTTGTTCATAAACTTTATTTCAAAAACTTTTTCAAACATTAATTTAAACATTTTCAAAGTCATGTGTGCATAATTCAAGAAGTCAAATAGTACTAAAGTGCTTGTAAGGGGCTGGGCACGGTGGCTCACACCTGTAATCCTAGCACTTTGGGAGGCCGAGGCAGGCAGATTGCCTGAGCTCAGGAGTTCAAGACCAGCCTGGGCAACATGGTGAAACCGTGTCTTTACTGAAAGACAAAAAATCAGCCGGGCATGGTGGTGGACGCCTGTAATCCCAGCTACTCATGAGGTTGAGGCAGGAGAATCGCTTGAACCTCGGAAATGGAGGTTGCAGTGAGCTGAGATTGCGCCACTGCACTCCAGCCTGGGCAACAAAGCGAAACTCTGTCTCAAAAATTAATAAAAATAAAATAAAATAGTGCTTGTAAGGAAAAATAGTATATGTTCCCTATCCCTCCCCAGTTCCCATGACTGTTCCCCAGGAGCAACTACTTTTTGCTGTTCTGCAGATAGAAATTTATATTCTATCTTTCAGACAAATATGCTTATCTACACTGCTATTTCTCAATTAGTTATTTTGGGTTATCTATTATGGTAGTTGAGGATTCAGCTCTCTTATCATCCACCCCTCTAAACACACTTCTTTCCGCCATCCATACTCACTCTTGAAATAGTTATCATGGTTTTGGGGCCTATACATATTCAGTCTTCATGTTGTTACAGTTATAGAAATAACATTTACTGCATAGTCAGACTGGTTGTATCATGATTATGTCTCTTTTTCAAATTTGTTTTATCTGGAGTTAATAACCACCTCAGATTTTTCATTGGCATACTCTCCTTTGTACCATCTCTCACTCTCACTGTACCCTCCCACGGCCTTTCAATACAGTCATGCACCACATAAAGACATTTTGGTCAACAAGTGATCACATATATGACAGTGGTTCCATAAGATGATAATGGGGGCCAGGCATGGTGGCTCATGCCTGTAATCCCAGCACTTTGGGAGGCCAAGGCGGGCGGATCACTTGAGGTCAGGAGTTCGAGACCATCCTGGCCAACCTGAAGAAACCCTGTCTCCACTAAAAATACAAAAATTAGCCAGGCATAGTGGTACATGTTTGTAATCCCAGCTACTTGGGAGGCTGAGGAGCTGGGAATCACTTGAACCTAGGAGGTGGAGGTTGCAGTGAGTCGAGATCACGCCACTGCACTCCAGCCTGGGCGACAGAGTGAGACTGTGTCTCAAAAAAAAAGATGATAATGGAACTGAAAAATTCCTGTTGCCTGGAGATGTCTTGATGATCCTGACCCTGTGCAGGCCTAGTCTGTTTGTGTCTTAGTTTTTAGTTAGTTTTAAGAGTTTAAATAGTTAAAAAAAAAAAGTTGAAAGTTTTAAAATAGAAAACTTACAGAATAAGGATATAAAGAAAAATATTTTGTACAATGTGTTTGTGTTTCAAGCTAAGTATTACAAAAGAGTCAAAAATCTGAAATTTAAAATTTTATAAAGTAAAAAATATACAGTAAGCTAAGGTTCATTTTATTGAAGAAATTTTTTTTAAGAGGCAAGGTCTTGCTCTGTCACCCAGGCCTGGAGTGCAGTGGGGCAATGTTGCTCACTATAACCTCAAACTCTCAGGCTTAAGCGTTCCTCCCACCTCAGCCTCCTCAGTAACACACCACCACACCTGGCTAATTTTTTTTAAAATAAATTTAGCGTGCTTAAATGTATGGTGTTTATAAAGTCTATAGTACTGTACGGTAATGACCTAGGCCTTCACATTCACCCACTACACACTCAGTGACTCACCACAGCAACTGCCAGTCCTGCAAGCTTCATTCATGGTAAGTGCCCTATGCAGGTGACCATTGTTTATCTTTTATGCCATATTTTTACTGAACCGTTTCTGTGCACAAATATACACAAACCATTTACATACACAAATATCTACCATTGTGTTATAGTTGCCTATATATTCAGTACAGTAACATACTACCCAGGCTTGTAGCCAGGGAGCAGTAGGCTCTACCTACCAGGTAGCCTAGGTGTGTTGCAGGCTTGCCCATCTAGGTTTGTGTAAGGATGCATTATGCTGTTTGCACAATGATGAAATCACCTAATGATGCATTTCTCAGAACATATCCCTGTTGTTAAGTGACGCATGACTGTATTTTCAGTGCTCCTTGCAATCTGAAGATTTCTGTCTTTGAGTTTCTTTTTGTTTTCCTGAAATTTTCCTTTCTGGGGCCTACCTCCGAGTTCCAGGTCTTCCTTTTTCTTGGTGTATTTCATCATTTTGGTGGAACACCTCTTCTCGTAGCTTCCTGAAAAAGGGTAAATGAGAAGAAAGTTTTGAGTCTTTTTATGTCTGAAAAATTATAATTCTGCACTCAGCCTTAATTGACAGTTTGGCTGAGGAGAAAATTCTAGGTTGACAATCATTTTCCTTCAGATTTTTGAAGACCATTGCGCTATTTTCTTCTGGGTTCCAATATAGCTGTTGAAAAACCTGATGCCGTTTCATTCCTGATTCTTTGCGGTCTGTTTTCTTTCTTTGGAAATATTTAGGATCTTCTCTTTATCTGTGAAATTTGTTTCTGAAATTCCACAATGCTGTTTCTTTTAAAATTTATCATTTTGGATTCTTCATTACCCCTTTCAATCTGAAGACTCCTGTCTTCAGCTCTGGCAAAATTTTTAATTGCTTTCATCACTTTTTCTCATTCTGGAACTTCTGTTAGTCAAATATTAGCCATCGTAGGCTGACACGTAGGTTTTCTCACCTTTTTTCTCTTCTATCCATCTCTATGGGCCAGAAGCGAGGGTAGGGCCTGGGGGATAGAGCAGGTAGGAAGCTGGATGTGGTTCCTGTCCACACCACCAGAAACCAGGCAGTGACAGTGAAAGCACATGATACCATGGGAGAGCCGTGGAAGGGGTGACCCTCCCAGACTGAGGGCATCTGGAAGAGATTTCTCCCCTGAGATATGAGGGCTGACAGGGCTGGTGAAGAGCAGGTGGGGGTGGTCCAGGCAAGGAGGTGCACACTGTGCTGGAGATCGAGGGAGCAAGACCCTACAGAAGGAGGGAATGGGCGAATGTGCTAGACTGGAGCATGGTGATGGGAATAGAGGGCAAATGCATGAGCGGAAGCAGCACCTTGGCCAGATGCCCCTGTGCAGGGCCCTGGGAGAGTGACAGACCCGCAGTGCCTGCTTACATGGGGCCCATCTGAAGGCATGTGCACTGCGTGCTGAGTCATGGGCAGCCGTCAGCCGGGAGGGCAGGCTGCGATCTCCTCTTCCCTGAGCAATGGGACTTCTCTCTGGCCATGAGCACCTAAGAGCCTGGATGGTGTGACCTGGTACCCGACCCTACTCAGGCCGAAGCAGTCCCCAGCCCCTTTCGTGTTCTTCTCAGACCTGTGAGAGTTGGGTCCTGCCTCTATGGCCTCCTGACCATGTGTTTCCTCCTGGCCCAAGCTCCGCTCTGCCCCTTTCTTGCTGAGGTTGGCCTCTTGGGACCCCTTCCAGCTCCCAGAGTTTGGGGAATGAAGCCACATTTCCTCCTCTTTGCTCCCTTCAGTAGCTTGAAGCTGCCTGTCCTGTTTCCCGGGCCTCCTTTGTTTTCTGTCCTGAAAGCCCCCATGTGCCTCAAGGGAGCTGAGGAGGAGGGGAACTGGGTGGAGGGGCAGCTTGGCACTAACTGTGCTTCCCGATTCTGGCTCATGTTGGTGATGCCTGCAGTGTCCATCTGGTGGCTGGGTAGCACAGTGCTCTAGGTGTGAGCCTTCCACTATGGTCCCCTAGAGGCAGATCCTCCCTCTCCCTCCCTTCCCCCAGCCTCCTGGCTCCCCCAGCACCAGCTCTCACAAATGCTTCCCTCCCTGGGCTTCAGTCAGCCAATCTACACCTTCCTCTGGCCTCTGCAGACACAGGAGCAGAGGGGACAAGTGGTGACATGGCAGCTCAGGGCTTGGGGGGCTTGGCAATCCATAATTAACAGTCACTGTTTCTGGCCCAGGCTGGCCCTGCTCATCTGAAGCGGCCCGGGTGGTTCTTGTTCTCAGTCTGGACAGTGGCCTCACCTGCACCTGGGCTCTGCGCCTGCTCTCATGCCTTTGCAGGTGTGTGGGCCAGAAGCCTGCAACTGGGTCCTGAGGCCTGCAGGCCTGTCCTGGTGTTGTGGGCAGTGCTGGTTAACTTGTGACACTCTCTTTTTTTACCCAGTTTGTCATCTAACCTGACTTCCAGGTACAACACCTCACCAGTGGGTACGCGCAAATGTATTGACAGTTTGTTTGCTCCTGATGGCCTTGGTTTGGTCTTCTGTTGTGGGTGGCTGCTCTCTCCTCCAGGGACCGTTACCTTGTTTAAAGGTTGCTATACCAGCCAAGCGTGGTGTCTCACACCTGTAATCCCAGCACTTTGGGAGGCCGAGACAGGTGGATCACCTAAAGTCAGGAGTTCGAGACCAGCCTGACCAATATGGTGAAACCCCATCTCTACCAAAAATACAAAAATTAGCCAGGCATGGTGGCATGCACCTGTAGTCCCAGCTACTCAGGAGGCTGAGACAGGAGAATCGCTTGAACCCAGGAGGCGGAGGTTGCAGTGAGCCGAGATCACAGCACTGCACTCCAGCCTGGGTGACAGAGTGAGACTTGGTCTCAAAAAAAAAAAAAAAAAAAAGATTGCGATACCAATGAATCACTGGTTCCGAGGACAAAATAAAAATGAGTATAATTTAACTTTTGGGTTTAGCAGGTGAAAATTTGAAGAGCTAGTAACCGTAATAAGGACTGTAGCTATCAGTTAAAAAAACAAAACCATAGTATACAAAAATGTAAGCATAGACACAGCCATTAAGTTTCTGAATGTTGACTCTGATCTGTACACTTGTATGTGCTGGGGCTTTGCCAGAATGGTTTGGTGTGGATGGAGGAGGTGGGTGGGGCTAAATATGGAAGACCCCTCCCCATGGCGAGCCACCGCTCGCTGAATGCTTACGAAATGGCAGGTATTGCACCATAAGTACTAGCGCTTTCCACATACTATCTCAGCTAATCTTCACATAAACTTGTCAGTAGGTACGTGTATCAACCCAATTTTCCAGTGAGACTCAGAGAGGTTGCATTATTTTCCTAAGGTCACATAGCTAGTATGTGGTGGGGCAGGGATCTGACACTGGGCCTCTTAGATCTAATGGGAGGGACATCTTCTGTAAGTGACAGAGACAGAGAGAAAAGAGACAAGAAAGAGAAAGCTGGGAAGGAAGTTGGAGGTTACAGGCCAGATTGAGAAAGTCTTTGAAAACCAGGCAGAGATGCTGGATGCATTGTGTGGGGTAAGAGGAAGCTACTGAAAGCTATTGAGCAAGGGAGTAGCATGACAGTGGTATTGTGGTAGGATCAGTCAGTGGCAGTGCCAGAGTGCACTGGGGAGGAATAAGTGCTATTACGGAAACCAGCTCGGAAGCAATTGGAGTGATGGGGAGTGTGGTGAGCAGGTTACTGGGAACCACTGTAGCTCCTGAGTGGCTGGGCCATCATTCCACATTCCCCAGAGGTTGGGAACCAGCCAACCTTTCCTAAGTGCCTACCCTGCACCCAGGTAATGAATGTATGGATTGCTCAGAGCCCCCATGCAGGTTGGATTTCTGTCTGCGACCTGCCTAGGAGAAAGAGCTGCTGGGATGCAAGAGATCCTGCAAGTCTTCTCTGGCAGGAAGGAAATGGGGTCAGCTGTGTTTGGGCTTTGCTGAAAATAACAGAGCAAATACCAGAGGCAGGCTTAAAAATACTTGTGCCCCAAGTCTTCTGTGGGCGTCAGCAGGTTTGTCAGATGCCGAAGGGAAGGCTTGGCTGACCCACTAGACTCCTAGCATCGAGCTCTGGGGATCCTGGTCAGCACCCTGCCCCTCTGGGCCAGGCCCAGCATGGCCCTAACTGGTAGCACAGAACAGGCAAGTGATCAGTAGGAGGTGAGTCATTTGTATTATGTGCTAGGTGTCGTACTGAGTGCTGTAGATGCATTTGTGGGCTGGGTCCCTGCAGTGGCCTCCTGGATGATCTCCCTATACTACCTGGGCTCCTCTGTCCATTGCTGATACAGCACACAGAGTGATCTGTGAAATTATACAGGACATCGTTTGTTCCTCTGCTCCAGGGTTTCTCAGACTTGGCACAATTGGCATTTGGAGCCAGATTATTCTTTTTTTGCGAGGGCTGTCCAGTGTACTGAGGGTGTTTAGCAACCTGCGTGGCTGTGACCCAGTAGATGCCATTAGCTTCTCCTCCCCAGTCATGACAATCAAAAATGTTTTCTGATGTTGCCAAATGTCCCCTGGGTGCAAAATCCACCTCCTAGTTGAGAACCACTGCTCTAATAGAAACTATAGTGTTCCTCTTTTGCACTTAGAGTAAAAGCCATAGTCCTTAACCTGGCCTGCAAAGCCCCCAGTCCTCTCTGATCTTGTCTCCTACTGCTCTCCCCTATTTGGTCCACTGCAGTCACACTGGTCTCCTTGCTGTCTCTCAAACATACCAGACAGGCCCACTTCTGCCTCAGGGCCTTTGCACTGGCTGTTCTGTCTACCAGAGCAATCTCCCACTAGATAGCTGCATGACTCATTCTCTCCTTCAAGTGTTTCCTCCAATATCACCTCAGTGAGACCCACCCTGACTATCTTACTTATGTCGGTAATCTCCATCTCTGCCACCTGCTCACACTTGCTATCCTCTTGCCCTGTTCTATTTTCCCTAGTTTCCTGAAGCACTTTTCCTTCTAACATATCAGAAAATGTGCTTATTTATTGTTTGTGTTGCTTATTGTTTGTCTGTCTGTGCAGCCCTGTAAACTCAACAAAAGCAGAGATTTTGGCCTGTTTTTGTCACTGATGTGTCCTTAGCACCTAGAGCAGTGTTCAGCACATAGTAGATGCTCAATAAATATTTGTTAAATAAGTAAATTTGTTAAATAAATTATTAATTTTCACAATAACCTTGAAAATATTCACATCCTCATATTACAAATGAGGAAGAGGAGGCTCAGAAAGATTAAATGTATTGCCCTAAATCACATAGCCAGCAAGCGGGAGATCTAGAATTTAAACCCAGGTCTGGATAGAAACAAACTACGTGTATAGGGAAGTTGCAACTGCTGCTGTGTGCTATGCTGCAGAACTAGGCGAAGAGTCTCTCTTCTTTCGTGAGTCTGTAGAATTGGGGGTACCCTCACCTGACATAGACTTGCAATAGGTACATATTACCTGGGAGTAACCATGGCAACAAAATTAATGGTGCGGTATAATGCGATTGGCCCAACTGATAAATTAGGAAGTTTTTTTTGTTTGTTTTATGGAGGCATTCTTTGCCTTACAGAAGGATCCCCTTCAGGCTCTGTTTAATTACCTTCTGGAGGTTGTTTTAAATAGGCTCTGTCTTTGCTGCCTTGGGAGGTTTGGAGAAGCAGCTTGGAAGGAGGCAGAGGGGAAGGGGAGCGAGCCAGATTGGGGGTGGGGCTGGGCCGTTCCTCCTCCCTCTGGGTGTTGGGGGTGTGCCCCGCTCTGCCCGAGAAGGCCAGTTGTTGAGTGTCCTCTGCCCCTCCCTTGGACTCTACACCGAACTTCAGGTAGGTTCAGATGGCAGTTCAGCTGAGATGCTGGCTGTTTTTGAAATTAGCCAACTTCTGGGATCTTCCAGCCACCTCTCACCCGGATTGCTTCTCCACACCTGCTCCATGTTCTTACTTACCAAGTTGAGAAATCAAGCAAAGTTCAAAGTCTCATATCCACACTGATTTGTTGTTGGAGCCAGTAAGTCCCAAGGGATCAAAGCTGCATATTTTTATGCTCAGCAGAGGCACAGAGGAGATGGGCTGAGCCCACACAAGATGAGGTCTTAAGCAGGAATTGTAGTTTAAAGTGGAGATGCTTCAGTGGTCTAGTGAGAAGACGTTGAACTCTTGATATCCTAGGATGTCCTGTCGAACTCTTGACACCCTAGGATGATCCTCCCCTATCACCTGTTTGCAGGACTGGCTTGTGAAACTTCAAACTAGCAACCAGCTCTTGGCTTGTGGGTGGTACATTACCTGCTGCCATTTTTGCATCTGACATTTAACCCCTTAAAGTCAACATTTAATCCAGCAGGTCCTAGGGAAAAGCCTAGACCCAAGGAGTCAGACCTGAGTCCTTGTCCTGTTCTCCCTCTAAGCTGGGCGTGGCCTCATACACCGTAGGACAGGAAGGGGCCCTGGAGAGACTTGCTTCTACCTCCTGTCCCTGCTTCTGCCTAATTTTAAAAATAATACAAGTCTAAGCTGTGAGGTAACTTGCACAGGCAGGCTATGTAAGTTAGTGACTGAGAGAGGGCCAAAGTCCATGATCCTGACTGTTGTCACTGCAGCCTGGCGATGGGATCAGCCCAAACAAGATCAGATCATGACTAGGAATTTTTGTTGAAAATGGAGATGTTCCTCCCACCTCACCCCAAAACCTCTGAGGCTGGTGTGTTGTCAGATGCCTCAAGAAGAGCTTCAAGCACCACTTTAGCTTCCATTCCTTCCTTTCTTCCCTGGAAATCTTTCCCTGATATCACTGGAAGCAGTTTCCAATAACCCCAAATGGGTTATATTAGTTAAAGTGATACTAGCTGCTGTAACAAAACGATCCCCAAATGTACTAGCTTAAATGAGACAGTTTATTTCTGTCCTGTATAACAGCTCAAGTTCCAGGTGGGCAGCTAGCTCTGCCCCACAGGATTATTCAGGGACCCAGGCTCCTTCCATCACGTTTCTCTACCATCTCTTTGGGTGTCGTGCTATCTTCATGGCTGAGGCTGGGCTGCGGCCACATCCTTGCACTGGCTCACAGCAAGGGGACAGAAAGCGTGGAGGGGGAGGCACTGGCCTGGAAAAGGCACATCACTTCCCCTCAGATGCCACTGTGGGTCTCAGCTACATGGACAAGCCTTATTGCAGAGGAGGCTGGGAAATGTGTAGCAGGCCAGCCACCTGCCAGCTTCTGTTCTATGACTATGGACAACACAATAGGACATGGATTTTATTGGACAGTTTGTGGTCTGTGCCATAAGGGTCAATAAAGGGCTTGGAATTTGTGCATCTTCTATTTTTTTCTAGTGGTTACCTTTAATTTTTAAACAAATATTTTTAAGGAGGTAATATATGAACAAGATACAGAATTCTAAAGGTATAAAAAGAATAGGAATTTTTAAAAAAACTCTCCCTTTTTCTCTCCCCCAGTTGCCCACTTTCCCTCCCTAATCGTTGGTTCCTCTGTATTATGCCAGATATATCTGTATAATTTACCCTTTTTCTTTAAATTCTCACAATATAGTAACTCCAGTGAAATTCACCAGAACATGATTTGTAATAGCAGAAAGATAAGACAGTCACAAAAGAATAAATACTATGTGATTCTACTTATATGAGATACCTAGTGTAGTGAATGTCGTGGAGACAGAAAGCAGACAGCAGTTTCCAGGAGCTGGAGAAGGGAGGAATGGGGAGGTCACATTTAATGGGTAGAGAGTTTCAGGTTGGGAAGCTGGCAGTGTTTTGGAGATGGATGATGGCGATGGCTGCCCACGATTTGAATGTACTTAATGCCAAATGTCTATCAATAGGAGACATTTTATACAATATTCAGGCTGGGCACGGTGGCTCATGCCTGTAATCCCAGGCCTTTGGGAGGCCCAGGTAGGAGGATTGCTTGAGGCCAGGAGTGCATGACCAGCCTGGTCAACATAGCGAGATCCCATTTCTACAACAACAACAAATATATGTGTATATATATACATATATATTTTTCATTCATTCAAGGGTTTTGGTTGGAAGAATAAGACTGCTTTCTGTGCACTGATATGGAAAGATCTCCAAAATGTATGACAAGCCTAAGGGGCAGAACAGTGCAGTGATGAGCTAGACTTTAAGGATAGAAGCAAGTGGTAGTTAAGGGTAGGGACTCTGGAGCCAGACTGCTTGGGTTCACATCCCGGTGCTGTGAGACTTTTTTGTTTTTGTTTTTGTTTTTTTTTTGTTCATTTGTTTGATTTTAGGGTTTTTTTGTTTGTTTTGTTTTATTTTGAAACAGGGTTTCACTCCTGTCGCCTAGGATGGAGGGCAATGGCGTGATCTCAGCTCACTGCAGCCTCTGCTTCCTGGGCTCAGGCAATTCTCCTGCCTCAGCCTCCCAAGTAGCTGGGACTACAGGTGTGCACCACTGCCCCTGGCTAATTTTTGTATTTTTTCTAGAGATGGGATTTCACCATGTTGCCCAGGCTGTTCTCAAACTCCTGAGCTCAAGCAGTTTGCCTGCCTCAGCCTCCCCGAGTGCTGAGATCACAGGTCTGAGCCACCACACCCAGCCTGCTGTGGGACTTTGGGCAAGTCACTTAATCTCTCTGAACCTCAGTTTCCACATTTGTAAAAATGGGAGATATATTAATCCCAACCTCCTAGGGCTGTTGAGGGAATTAAATAAGTGAATAAGTCATTCTGGCCAACCTCAGATACTGACATGCTCCAGTGCGGGGGAGACCTAGGTGAGGAGGCCTGGGTGCCTGTCTCCATCTTGCCACCAGCCCCTGGGGCCCTGGCTTAGTCACTTAGTCTCTCTGAGATGCCTTACCTAGTCTAAAGAGCATCTGTCTACCTCCCAGGCATTTGGGGGATAAAACAATAGAGATGAAGTTACTTTGAAAGATGATTAAATCCTTTAAAAAAAAACCTGCTCATTTGAATTGCTTCCCTCTATTTTAGGCAAAACTATTGAGCACGTTCTATGAGTCAAATATTTTATATATGCATATGTCATTTAACGCTTGGTGTTAGTCAGATTGAGCCAAATGTTAGTACAAATAACGCCCAGGTTTCGGAGGCTGAACACAGTCAGGTGTGTTTCTCATTCATATCTGACTCCATTGCAACTCAGGGACCTGGCAGAGGCCAAAGATGATGCCAAGATGCCTCCTTTCACTCATGTCTTTAGGGCCTCACTATCCTCCACTGGATCCTCCATGGGAGGCTCGGGGACAGGCCTGGAACTGGCGAACGTCACTTCCACCCACAATCCATTAGCCAGCACCCGGTCCCAGGAGGCCACTTGACTGCGGGGGAGGCTGGGAATCATAGGCTTAGCTGTGTGCCCGTAAATGCAGACTGCCAGGGAACCCTCCCTTACAACGACTCATGTTACTGATGGAGAACCAGGCACAGAGGCAAAGTGATTTCCCCGGGGCCACACATGGAGTAAGCGACAGAGCCAGGGTTTGTCCCCTCCCTCTTTTTCATTGTATCCTGTTCCTCTTTCATGTCTTTCTGCTCTGAAGATGCTAGAGTGTTTTTAAAATGTTCTTTAGTTCCTGCATTGTCTCCTTTCCTCAGAATTTCTTTCCTATGTATGCATGTGTAGGCTCACTGAGCAATGATCTGTTTCATTGGGGTCCTCCAAATATCAGTATTTCTAGGCAGAGCTGACCGTATCATTTGTGAGATTCAATACAAAATAGAAATGCAAGACCCTTGTTCAAAAAACAGAAAGAAGCTTTTCCTTCCTTTCTGAGTTTTCTCTCTCCCCTCATTCTTCTCCCGTCCTGGAAAAATGTTTTTTGTTTGCTATTTAATGTTTCTCTTCCTTAGCCACAAGGGACACTCATGGCACAAGTGCAGACCCTCACAGGCACCCGGAGCCCTGCCTCACAACTTGATGTATGGGGAGTGCATGGCCCTCCCTGCGCCTAGGCCTCTGACAGGAGTGGAGGGTTGCAGCAGTCACTGGGTGGCCAAGAACTCATTTCATGGCGGTGGCTGAGGCAGTGGGAGGCAGGACCACGTGTGAGCTGAGGGTCCGGGCCACCAGCATGTGCTCCATTCTCCCACTGGGCTTAACTTATAAAACTCAAATTCAAAGATAAAGATACAGTCATGCCTCACTTAACATCAGGGATATGTCTGAGAAATACGACATTAGGTGATTTTGTCATTACGGGAACATCATAGAGTGCCCTTACACAAACCTAGATGGTAGAGTCTACTCCACACCTAGGCTGTATGGTATAGCCTATTGCTCCTAGGCTACAAACCTGTACAGCATGGTACTCTACCGAATACTGTAGGCAATTGGAACACATGGTATTTGTGTATCTAAACATAGACAAGGTACAGTAAAAATATGGCATAAAAGATTAAAAAGATGGGGCCAGGCACGGTGGCTCATGCTTGTAACCCTGACACTTTGGGAAGTGGAAGTGGGAGGATTGCTTGAGCCCAGGAGTTGGAGACCAGACTGGGCAACATAGGGAGACCACGTTTCTACAAAAGCACACAAAAAATTAGCCAAGTGTGGTGGCACACGCCTGTAGTCCCAGCTACTCAGGACGCTGAGGTGGGAGGATTGCTTGAGCCGGAGAGGTGGAGGCTGTAGTGAGCCGTGATGATACCACTGCACTCCAGCCTCGGCGACAGAGCAAGCCCTGTCTAAAAAAAGAAAAAAAAAAAGATAAAAAATGATACACCTTCATAGAACACTTACCATGAATGGAGCTTGCAGGACTGGAAGTTGCCCTGAGTGAGTGAGTGAGTGGTCAGTGAATGTGAAGGCCCAGGACATGACTGTGCACTACTGTAGGATTTATAAACACATATCCTTAGGCTGCACTAAATTTATTTAAAAAATGCTCTCTCTTCAAAATAAATTAACCTTAGCTTACTGTAGCTCTACTTCATAAACTTGTACATTTTAAAAACTTTTTGACTATTTTGTAATAACACTTAGCTTAAAACACAAACACACTGTACAACTGTACAAAAAAATTCTTGTCTATAAGCTCTTTCCTATTTTTAAACATTTTTACTTTTTTAAAAAACTTTCTAAACGTTTTTGTTAAAAAGTAAGACACAAACACCCATATCATTCTAGGCCTACATGGAGTCAGGATCATCAATATCACTGTCTTTTACATCTTGTCCCACTGGAAAGTCTTCAGGGACAGTAACACGCCGGGGCTGTCATCTCCTATGATAAGTATGCCTCTTTCTGGAATACCCCCTGAAGGGCCTGCCTGAGGCTGTTTTACAGTTAACTTTTTTTAAAAAATATAAATAGAAGGTATACACTCTAAAATAATAAGAAGTGGCTGGGCACGGTGGCTCACGCCTGTAATCCCAGCATTTTGGGAGGCTGAGGCAGGCGGATCACCTGAGATCAGGAGTTTGAGACCAGCCTGGCCAACATGGTGAAACTCCATCTCTACTAAAAATACAAAAATTAGCTGGACGTGGTGGTGGGCGCCTGTAATCCCAGCTACTCGGGAGGCTGAGGCAGAAGAATCGCTTGAACCTGGGAGGTGGAGGTTGCAGTGAGCCAAGACCATGCCATTGCACTCCAGCCTGGGCAACAAGAGTGAAACTCCATCTCAAAAATAATAATAATAAATAAATAAATAAAATAAAATAATAAGAAGTATGGCATACTAAACATATAAACAAGTAACGTTTATTATTGTCAGGTGTTGTGCTAGGCTTTTATATGAATGGCAATGCAGTAGGTTGGTTTACACCAGTATTACTACAAATGTGAGTAATGCATTGTACTATTACTTTAGGACAGCCACAAGGTCACTAGGCCATAGGAATTTTTCACCTCTCTTGTAATCTTCTGGAACCACTATTGTATATGTGGTTTGTCATTGACCAAAATGTCCTTAGGTGGCAATGCCTGTATTAAAGTCAAGGCAGCAACCATGTTGGGCGAGGTGTAATCCCAGCAGTTTGGGAGGCCAAGGCAAGTGGATCACTTGAGGCCAGGAGTTCAAGACCAGCCTGGCCAACATGGCGAAACCCCGCCTCTACTAAAAAAAAAAAAAAAATTAGCCAGGCATGGTGGCGCACGCCTGTAATCCCAGCTACTGGCGAGGCTGAGGCACAAGAATCACTTGAACCTGGGAGGTGGAGTTTGCAGTGGGCCAAGATCGCACCACTGCACTCCAGCCTGGGCGACAGAGCAAGACTGTCTCAAAAAAAAAAAAAAAAAAAAGCAGCCACACAGCATTAGACCACTGGAATGGGACCTCCTTCTCAGCATTGCGCTGATGGCCTGTCCACAAATCCAGCCTTCTTGTGGGTCATTTCTCTGGGAGCCTTTCTGTTTCCCTGGAGAAGGTGTCTCCGTCCTCCTGCCTGTGGTGTCCTCAGAGCTGGATGCAGACAGGCTCCTTTAGAACCTCAGCACTCAGACCCTTGCCTGGTCCCCCTGTGCCTGTGACCATGTCTGGGCTGTTGTGATTTAGCTTCTCTGGAGAATAAACCTCCATCACCTGGACAGGGACTTTGGGCCTCCCTGCTTTGTGCACAGGGACATTTTCAACGTCTCTCCCTGCTCTCTGGCCGTGCCGCCTGCACCTTCCTGGTGTCTGGAGCTCTAGTTGGGCTGAGCCCACTCACTCCCACTGAGCATGTGGGGTGTCCTTCCACCCTCTGCAGCATTGCCAACCGCTCATCTCTTCATCAGCTCACCACCTTTCAAAGATGTGTGACATCTTCTGCCTGCTGTCACGTCCCCTTCCTCCCCGAGAGGGTTTTCAGCTGGTTTATTCCTTTGCTGTTCTTTTCTCGAGGATTTGGGAAGAAAAGGAGATGACACTGTGCATTGGCTTCACCGTGCCTTACCAGAAGTCAACTTAAGTCTAGGTATACTTCTGTTTTAGAAGACGATATTCCTTCATTAAGCACGTATTGAGCACCTACTGTGTTCCAGGCCCTGGGGGGATGGAATGTGCTAGGAGATAGTGCTGAAAAGCCAGTTCCTGCCTGTGAGTGGCCTGACTGTGAATCCAGAGGGGGGAGGATGCAGAAGGTTATGACTGGGGTGGAGGGTGTGGGGTGTCAGGAGTCTGTGTACAGGGCCTGGGGTCGCACCAGGGACAGAGCCCAGACTTGAGGGTGCACTTCAGGAAGGTGCTTACTGAGCAAAGAGGGGAGGATCAGCCTTTTATGTTTTGTTTTGTTTTTTTTTAAATAACCTCTTTGCTGTCAGGCCCTCACTTAACCTTTGTGCTAGCAGTGATTCTGCTTTTGGCTTTTCACTCATCAGTCCCCTCTGTTCCCCAATTATTATTTTTTAAACATCGACTGCTTCTAGTCTGCCTGGGTCTGGAATAGCAGACAATCAAGTGTGTTGGAAATGTGTCTAAAATAAGAGTTAATTAGGCTGTGAAGTAAGGTTTGAGGGACTCAGCTGTGAGAAAAATGCATAAACTTTAATGTATCAATTTTATAACTTCTATTTTTACTACCCAGTAGCCTTCTTAACTTCTGCAGCTTAATTTATGTTCCAGATGACCAACATTGCCATATACATGAAGCATAACAACCATTCTATTATAAAACTTTAACATCAGCTGCTGGCTGTATCTTCCTTCTAGCTGCATAGCCTTCTTTCTCCATTAAAAAAATATACTGGCCTTTGGTTTGCCCATGGTGTACTTTTTTTTTCTTTTTTGGAGACAGGTTCTCACGCTGTCATCCAGGCTGGAGTGCTGTGGCACAATCATGGTTCACTGCAGCCTCTACCTCCTGGGCACAAGTGTTCCTCCCACCTCAGCCTACTGAATAGCTGGGTCTGCAGGCACATTCCACCACGCCCTGCTAATTTTTAAGATTTTTTGTAGAGATGGGGTCTCCCTTTGTTGCCCAGGGTGGACTGATCCTGGGCTCAGCAATCCTCCTGCTTTGGCCTCCTAAAGTGTTGGGACTACAGGCGTGAGCCGCTGTGCCTGGCCCCCTGACAGTGTAAATTTTTATTTGCCATGTTTCCTTGATTTGAAAAGGCCTGGGCTGGGCATGGTGGCTCACACCTGTAATCTCAGCACCTTGGGAGGCCTAGGTGGGCAGATCACGAGGTCAGGAGTTCAAGACCAGCCTTACCAACATGGTGAAACCCCGTCTCTACTAAAAATACAAAAATTAGCTGGGCATGGTGGTGCGCGCCTGTAATCCCAGCTACTCAGGAGGCTGAGGCGGGAGAATCGCTTGAACCCAAGAGACAGAGGTTGCAGTGAAAAAAAAAAAGGCCTACTTTATCACATCTGTAAAATGAAATGAGTCTTTTAATTGATGGGGGTCTTGGTATTACAGTCATAGTTTTCTTTCGTATGCGGCACATGATAGTATATCTTAGGATCAGTGGTGTCTTAGATTCAATGCAATACAGTATTTAGGTCATTTGAAGGGATTGACAAGTTATTCCGTTTCTCCAGCCTGTCTCTGTGCTGGAAAGAGACAGCCTCATCAGCATTTGAAAGGAACTTTTTCTCCCTACAGCCTTCTTATAATAACAACAGGCGTAATGTCAGCAACAGTAAGCATTTATAAGCACATGCTATCGTGCTGACACTGCTCTGAGAGCTTCGCATTCACCCCTTAAACGACTCTGTGTTAGAGGCATGGCTATCATGCCCATTCCACAGATGAGGAAACTGAGGCTCAGAGGTAGAAGTGGCACAGCAGGGAATCCAGGCTATCTCTGAAAAAATTATATTATGCTGTCACTAGTGATTCTGGGAGACAATTGAAGTATCTTCATTTAAATTAGAGGTTTCTACCTGCTTATGACTTAGAGTCAACTAGGGAGCTTTAGGAAAATGCTGAAAAAATTCTCCAAGGAATTCTAAAGTGCAGACAGAGTCGAGAATTCCTGGCTTAATTGATGCGCAAGGTCCCCTAGCTCTGCCATTCTGGGACCTCTCTGGCCCTTACTCTCTGATGTCACCCCCCCCAGGATAGGACAGCTGCCCAGCCTGGGCTGGCAAGGATAGCCCGAGCTTCTTATGCTTTCGGAGCTGGATCCCTTGGTTAGAAAACATGGGTTGGAAACCTTAAACTGATATATGCTTTTAATTTTTGTTCTTTATTTTCTTTTCCTTTATCTCTCTTCCAGCTCTGGAGTGCACAGAAAATCAAGCAGGTAATCCAGTTTTGGATTCTCTATTTCCTTCTCCGTGTTGTCCTGGACTCCACCCTGCCCTGTCCCAGGGATCTAGTGGAAGCCCCCCTCCGGTGGCTCTTCGGGCTCTCACATTTGCCCTTGGCCCCCTCACCCCTTCCTTCTGCCCCGACACTCGAGGGCCAGAGTCTCTGAAGTCTGGAGCTCAGGCCAGGCTGGCCTTTCCCTGGGTTCTCTGAGCTCCCGGAAGAGACAGGGCTCTGTCCACAAAATCCTTATTATGTACCTACCATGTGCCAGGAATGGGGGTAGAGGTCCTGGAAGGTAGACACGATCCCGTTCCCCATGGACTTTTGCTCTCCACTGCATTCAGCTTTTAGGGTAAGTCAGGAGGAGGGGTGCTATCTGTTTATGGCCCATGGTTTGGTATTCTTTTGCCTTGAGTGGTGGAAAGGCCTAACTGGCCACAAGGCAACATACAGCCACTGGTGTCTGAATCTTCCCAGAGAAGTTGTCTTCTTCCCTTCTTCCTCCCCTAATGCCTCTGCTTTTCTCCCTCCTCCCTCCCCCTTCCCCCTTCCCCCTCCCTACACCCCCGTCCCCACCCCATTCTCTGTTCCTGCTTTTGCCAGGCTATTCTACATCCGGACACCAATGAGAAGATCTTCATGCCATTTAGAATGTCAGGTAAGCTCCTGGGGCCCTTCTGGTTCTGGTCAGCCTGGGGTGCTTACTCCAGTCACAGTTCCAGGAGCATCCAGATGTGCTGGCCTAAGGAGGGGACAGAGCCTGTTACAATCATGGCCATATTTGCACCTCTACATTCACCTCAGCTCAACTGTACAAGGCGCTGGCCAGGCCTCAGAATACTCTATGGAGCTTACCTGCCTTTTCTGCCTGAGCAGTTGGGGTGGAACCAGGGCTTCCACAGGTGAATCTGGTAGCCGCCACCACCACCCACTCCACATCACTCAGCCCTCACTAGGACAGCCTCAGTGATGCCTGCTGTAAGCAAGCCCTGGCTTCTACAAGTCATTCCCCCTCTCACCGGTGTGTGACCTGCTGTTTCCTTCCAAGTCCTGCTCCCTGCCCTGCCCCTTTTAGGCAGTCAGTCTCCAGCTTAATTCTCTGTTCTCTGATCCTGCCATTAGCCCTCCCTTCAGAATGGATGCACTGTTATTGCACTGCTGTGCACATACAGAAGGTGGGATTCCTGTTCTGTGGAGACCAGGAGGCAGAGGGTGATACAAGATCCCTGCCCCAGGAAATCCCATTGGTCACTGAAGGGGCAGCTGTGCCTATGTGGGCTTTAGGGCTTAGAAAGCACTGGCATGTACACGAGCTTGGCTGGCATGGTTATCCCCCCAGCAGTTCTGAGAGACTCTGCAGAGTCACACTCATGGGTGTACTGACGCCTCCTTCTTGGGGCGCACCCACCTTGAATTATGAGGGTGGAATGGGAGGGCACTGCTGCTGCTGCCTTGGGAAGGTGGCTGGAGAAAGGCGGTCTCAGTCAAATGGTTCCCTCAGGGTCACCACCCCCAGAGAGCCTGGCCTCATTGGGGGCAAGAAAATAAACAACCAGGGAGTTGATGGACATGTGATGTCATTGTGTACACTGGGGCAGTGAGTGCCCTGTGACCCCCTTGCTTTGCCATGAAGAACTTTAAGGCTCTGAGCATTTTTCTTTCTTTTTATTTGAGACAGAGTCTCCCTCTTTTGCCCAGGCTGGAGTGCAGTGGCATGATCTCTGCTCATTGCAACCTCCACCTCCCAGATTCAAGCGATTCTCCTGCCTCAGCCTCCTGAGTAGCTGGGACTGCAGGCACACACTACCACGCCTGGCTACTTTTTGTATTTTTTAGTAGAGATGGGGTCTCATCATATTGGCCAGGCTGGTCTTGAACTCCTGACCTCAAGTGATCCGCCTGCTTTGGCCTCCCAAAGTGCTGGGAAGGGCTCTGAGCATCTTACAGTTGTGGTTGTAGATGCTTCCCAGTCCCTGCACCCGGCACAGCAGGCTCTCACTCTGAGCCTGGCTTCTCTTGTAATTCTTGACCTTTTTGAGTCATGCATTCCTCTGAGGCCCTGATCAAACTCTGGTTCTCTCCCCAGAGAGAAGTGGGTAGGAGAACCATGGCTCACGTGTGTGTGTGATTATGTGCACTCAGGAGCAAAGCTTCACTTTAGATGCAAGTCAGATAAGCCCGATCCCGCTGTCCAGCCACTGCTCACTGGCTGCCACGGTTAGAGGTTGGGGACAGGAGGCTGTCCACTGACAGCAGTTGGGGCTGTGGAGAGAGCCTCGCCTGGGGGCTGAGAGCAGCGAGGAGGCTGTACCCACGGCCTGGCTGCGCTTCACCCCAGCTCCCTACTGCGCCACTGGGGATGCCACGGATTTAAGAAGCTCTGGCACTTAGAGGTGCATGGCTCAGTTTGGGAGGGAATTTTCTTTCCAGAAATGGCCATGATGCCGGGGAAGTAAGGGCCTGTGTTAGAAAGACAAGCTGAGGCAAGAAGGAAGACATTCTGGGGTCCTTGGAGGATGTTCAGCCTCATGTAGTGAGCGTGGGCAGGGTGTGTCGTGCCTCGCAGGAAATCGTAGGAGGATCACCAAGTGTGGAGTGGTGGTGCCCCAGGTCGCAGGCAGCCCTGCCTGCAGGAACAGGCCTCTGGGTTCCAGGGGAGAGTGAAAGCTGCCTGGCCAAAGGGGAGCAGAGAAGAGGAGGCTGGGGACACAGCCTCGGTGAGGGCTGAACTGGGAAAGGGTCTATGAGATCGGAGATGCCTCCCGCCTAACTGACCTGAGCCCCTTCGTCAGGGCGACTGATAGCCTAAGACCTAACCTGGAGGCTCCTGGGTATCTCAGGTGAGATGTGAGTGGATTATAAGGCCTGACTCG
Organism: Pan troglodytes; assembly: GCF_028858775.2. NCBI lineage: Eukaryota > Metazoa > Chordata > Mammalia > Primates > Hominidae > Pan > Pan troglodytes. The sequence goes on from NC_072410.2 coordinate 49,727,288, forward strand.
TTTCTTCTCGTTCACAGGTTATATTCCTTTTGGGACGCCAATTGTAAGTGTTACCTTCAAAGGATTTCCTTTTCTAAAAAATTATTTTAAATGTCTAACTTTATGTTATTGCTCACGGGTATTTGACTGAGTTGTTGATTTAGGATAAGTCAATTCCTGGAGGGAAATTACCAAATAAAATGATATGTATTTCTTACCACATCTCTTGATGCTGATTGACAAATCTCTTTTCATAAAAAGCCTGATGACTTAAATCCAGCGTGGAGTTGAAAATTGCCTTCTTCCCTGCACGTTTTCTGTCCCCACTGTTGTCATTAGCACCTGCTAGTCATAGGGAAGTTTTCTCAAAGAATTTGGGAAGTAGGAGTGGAAGCATGCCTTCTGAAAAATCAAAGTTTAAAATTAATTCAGAAAGAATTTTCAGCATTCTTTTTGTTCAGTTTTAGAATCAGGAGTATGTTTACTCTTTATTTTTATTGGAATAAAACATACAGAAAGGTGCATTCATCATAAATGTACAGCTTGGTAAATTTTCAAAAAGCAAGCATATCCAGGGCTGGGCGTGGTGGCTCACGCCTGTAATCCCAGCACTTTTGGAGGCCAAGGCAGGCAGATCATGAAGTCAGAAGATCGAGACCATTCTGGCCAACACAGTGAAACCCCGTCTCTACTAAAAATACAAAAAATTAGCCGAGAGTGGTGGCGGGCACCTGTAGTCCCAGCTACTCGGAAGGCTGAGGCAGGAGAATGACGTGAACCCGGGAGGCGGAGATTTCAGTGAGCCGAGATCGCGCCAGTGCACTCCAGGCTGGGCAACAGAGCGAGACTCCGTCTCAAAAAAAAAAAAAGAAAAAAAAAAAAAAGAAAAGCAAGCATATCCAGTAAACATCACTTAGGTAAGGAATCAGTCTAACACCCTCCCAACTGAGCTACTTCGGCCAGCTCACTTAGATAAAGATTCAGAGCATCATTAGCATCTCAGAAACCTCACATGTGTCCTTCCCAATCACCACCCCCACAGAAAATCACTTTTCTGACTTTTATATTTTAGTTTTGCTTGTTATTGAATTTGATATAAATGTAATCATCAACATGTGCTTTTTTGTGTCTGGCTTCTTTTACTCCACATTGTGAGATTTGTTCATATTGTTATCTGTAACATTCGTTTGTTCTTTTCTCTTTGCTGTATAATATTCCATTGTCATAAATTATCAGAATTTCTTTATTCATACTACTGTTGGTGAACATTTGGGTTTTTCTAGTTTTGGGTTTACAACAAATAATGCTGTTTTGAACATACTTGTACAAGTCTTTTCGTGGATATATGCCCTCATTCCTCTTGGATGTAGACCTAGGAAGCTAAATTAAAGCAGGTAACAACTATAATAAATGCAATGTGTGATCCGAGAATGGATCCTGGGTTGCAGCAGGTGGTGTGTAAACTGTATTGCAGTTTCTTATAAAGCTGAAGATGCACTTACTATATGACCACATAACACTACTTTTAGGTATTTATCCAAGATAAATGAATATGTTTGTTTACACAAAGATCTGTATGTGAATGTTTATAGTAGCATTTTTCACATTAGTCTAAAACTGGAAGCAGACAAGAATGACCAACAGATGTTAAAACTATTGGGTAAAAAACTAATTGAGAACAGAATATTTGCATAGTCTCAAATTTTCCTATGGATATCATAGATATTATTCCTTCTATGTTAATTAGTTGGCATCCTCTCGAGTTTCCCTTCTGCCTCTTCCTTTAATGTTTTCTTAAAACTATCAGTATTTAGATACTGTTAATACAGTCTTTGTGGTTTTTTTTATTCAGTGGGTAAAAATGTACTCTTGTCATTATTTATTTTGATATGCAAATGGGGCCACTTTTGACCCAACCTTAAAGCAGTTTCTCTATTTGACATGCCCCGCTAGTCTTTGAGAGCTTCAGTACTCTCTGACACAACAGGATATTCTAGGTTCATCTTTTCTCTTTCTCTTTTTTTTTCTTTTCCTTTCTCCTTTCCTTTCCTTCCTTTTCTGTTTTCCTTCCTTCCTTCCTTTTTCTTTCTTTTTTCTTTTATTTTGTCTCACTGTCACCCAGGCTGGAGTGCAGTGGCAGGATCATGGCTCACTGGAGCCTCAAACTCCTGGGCTCAAGTGATCCTCTTGCCTCAGCCTCCCGAGTAGCTAGGACTACAGACATGTGCCACAATGCCCAGCTAACTTCTCAAAATTTTTTTTATAGAGATAGAGTCTCATTATGTTGCCCAGGCTTGTCTTGAACTCCTAACTGAAAGCAGTCTTCTCACCTCAGCCTCCTAAAGTGCTGAGATTACAGTAGATTTGTCTGTACAGTACTTTCTTCACCCCCATCCTAGAATAATTGATTTCTCCAAGGAGCCCTGTTTCCTTTTAGAGGGAAATGATACTTAGAAACCAAGACCTTGATGCTGGGTGTACTCATGGTTACTGGAGTGGCATTGCTTCTAGGTACTCTTGGGGGACAGAGCTAGGAGATACAACTTGTAAAAATTCATGAGTTTATACTGATACCTGTAATTCCCATCAAACATCTCGATGTTCATTTGTTCTCCCGTTTCATATTTGAATGTCCCTTCTCCCTGAATGAGACTCCAACAGTATATGTACTCACTTGCTAAATCTTATACATACAAATAAGAGTTTCCAGAATTGCTACATCAATACCACTCTCAAAATACGTATTAACTAAAGCCCAAGATTTCTTTGAAGTTCTTTTTGTCCTTAGAAAGTATCCTATTGAGAGTACACAGTCAGAGAACCATGTTCAAAAGTTTGTTGAATTAATTTTTTTCTTATGTGTTTATGTTATCTACTTGATACACAGTTAGGTTTAACTGATTTCTGTTGGCATTCCATTTTAGTTGTTTCTCCATTCTTATTAATTTACTTTTTTTGATATTTAGGAGATAGGAATAGTTTAAAAGTCAAAGCTATCTAAAAAGATACACTCATAAAAGTTCCACTCCGCTTCCTATCCCTGCTACCTCCTTCTTACCCATCCTCTGAGGTAAACAACTTCTTCTTATTTTTTTGTAAGAATAAACAGATACAAATATCTGCTTTCCCCCTTTTTTCTTATATAAAATGTAGTATACTATATACCGATGTGTCTGACTTACGATGGTTCAATTTACAATTATTTGACTTTATCATATGTGACAGCAGTATACATTCACTGAAAACAATACTTGCAGTTTTGAATTTTGATCCTTTCCTAGGCTAGAGAAATGTGATATGATACTTTCACCATGCTGGGCAGTGCAGCTCCCAGTCAGCCATGTGATCACAGGGGTAAACAACCCATACTACAATGTACTCTGTTGCCAGTGTTTTTTTGAATATTGCATTCTATGTTCCGCATCCCATCATGTCAACAAAATGCCCATTTTCAACTTATGATATGTTCAATTTATGATGGGTTTATCAGGCGTAACCACATCATAAGTTGAGAAGCATCCGTACACCCTTTTGCACAATGTTTTTTTCGCTCAGTATATCTGTTTTTTGTGGTTTCATTGTTTGTTTGTTTGTTTGTTTTAGACAGAGTCTCACTCTGTCTCCCAGGCTGGAGCGCAGTGGCATGATCTCTGCTCATTGCAGCCTCTGATGCCAGGTTCAAGCGATTCTCCTGCCTCAGCCTTCTGAATAGCTGGGATTACAGGCATGCACCTCCACACCTGGCTAATTTTTGTGTTTTTAGTAGAGATGGGGTTTCGCCATGTTGGCCAGGCTAGTCTTGAACTCCTGGCCTCAAGTGATCCACTCGCCTCAGCCTCCCAAAGTGTTGGGATTACAGGCGTGAGCCACTGCCCCAGCTCTTCCACTTGATATATCTTGAAAATCACTGTATATTGATTTATAGAGATCTTCCTCATTATTACTTTTTTACAGCTGTATAGTATTCTACTAAGTGGAAGTACCATGATTTATTTAGATAATTTCTTACATTAGATTATTTGTAATACTTTGCCATCATGAATAATGCCAAAATGGTAATCTTGTGATATTGTTGGAATATATCTTGAGGGTAAATTCCTAGGTTCTATAGAAGGACTAATTAAATAGACATTTCTAGAAAGATTGATCAAGACAAAAGAGAGAAGATACAAATAAACAGCATTAGCAATAAGAAGTACAATAATTATAGATGCAGTAGCAGAATAAAAGATCAGAATGCATTGAACAACTCAAGGCAATACATTTAAAGACTTAGAAGAAATGAATACATTTCTGGGAAAATACAGCTTACCAAAACTGCCTAGAAAGATGAAATATAGAGTCTTTTTTTTTTTTCTTTTTTGGGGACAAGATATCACTCTGTCTCCCAGGCTGGAGTGCAGTGATGCGATCATGGCCCACTGCAACCTCAAATTCCTGGGATCAAGTGATCCCTCCTGCCTCAGCCTCCCAAAGTGTTGGGATTACAGGCATGAGCCATCACACCTGGCCTTAAAATCTGAATAGACCTATAAATAAAAGGAAATTTAATTTGCAGTTTAAAATATTTGCACCAAAGAACAAACAAACCCAAAATTATCACTGGGCTCTGATCTTCCAGGTGACTTTACCCAAAGGAAGAGCTGAACTCAATTTTATAAAGCTTTCAAAAGCAAAAAAAGTGCCAGGCATAGTGGTTCATGCCTCTTATCCCAGCACTTTGAGAGGCCAAGGCAGGGGAATCGCTTGAGCCCAGGAGTTTGAGACCAGCCTGGGCAACATAGCAAGACCTTGTCTCTATTGAAAAAAAACAAAAAAGAGAGAGGAAAAAAAGGAAATCTTCCCAGTTCATTTATGAGGCACTTTGAGACCAATACCAAAGTAAGTATAAGAAAGAAAAAGTATAAGCCAATATCACTTATGAAATTACATGTAAAAATTATGAAATAAAATAATAGCAATCTGATTCCAGCAATGCATCAAAGTACATCATAACAAAATGCTTTTTACCAAATATGATAACATTAGAGAATGTATTAATATTAGTTCATCACACTAAGAAACTGAAGGAGAAACATGATTTTCCCAGTAAATACAGAAAAAGTATTTGATAAAATAAAACATAACTCAATTTACGGTAATTATTATGATAAAAACAACAGATTAGGTCTAGAAGGAACTTTCTTAACTTGATAGTGTCTATAAAAAATGATTTAAACCAACCATAGCAAGCACCTGTCTTAAAGATGAAACAAAGGTAAATTCTTAATGTGTTGGACAGGGTAAGAATGACTGATAATGTTGCTTCTATCTAACATTTTCCTGGAAGACTAGCAAGTGCAGTAAGACATGAAAAAATAAACAATGGTATTAGAGTTGGAAAGAAAGAAAAACATTTATGAGAATAGACAAACTATTGGAACTATTTTAAAAGATTTCTGGATGTAAGACAAGTATACAAAAAAATTTTGTATGCCTGTAAACCTAAAACAAACATCTAGAATATGATTTTTGTAAAAGATGTCATTTACAATAGTGTTTTAGACAATAAGGGATATAAAAATAAATTCAAGAAACAATATTCAAGACTTTAACAGAGAAACGTATACAACTTTATTGAAGGACATTGGAGATCTAAATAAGTGGAGAGCTGTATCATTTTGTTTTCTTCAAATTAAAATCTATATTCAATGTAATTTCAGTCATAATCTCAGCAGGATTTGTTATGGAACTTGACAGGTTGCTATGAAAAGTTACATGAATACAAGCTAGGGGATAAGAATAGTGAAGACAATTTTCAAGAATAAGGTGGTGGGAGAGGACTCACCCTACCACATATTATAAGACAACTTGGTTTTGGTACAGTGATAAGCAAATATGTCAGTGGAACAGAACAGAGAACCTGGAGACATGCCCATATGGAAATTTAAGATTTGACTAAGGTGGCATTACAAATCAGTGGAGAAAAAGGACAAACCATCTAATAGTATTATATGGTGCTGGGACAGCTGGCTACCTATGTGGAAAAGAAAGAAAGTCAGATCTCTACATCACCTTATACGCAAAAGGACATTTAAATATGAAAAGAAAATATTTGCAGCAATGTTTATGATAGCAAAAAATTGGAAACCGCTGAAATTCCATCAACAAGAAAATGAATCAGTCATGGCTTAGTCACGCAGTGGAATACTTAACACAGGAAAGAAAACAATGAGCAAGGGCGACATTTATGAATATGGATAAATCTCAAAAACAATGTTGAATGAAAAAATAGTAGCAGAGTAGTAATGCTCTCTGTCATTTATATAATGTTAAAAATATGCAAAGTAATATTATATATAGTTTATGAGTACATTTTTAATGCATCCTTAAAAACATCCATGGGAACAATAAGCACCGGCTTTGTGATACTGTTTACCTCTGGGGAGAGAAAGCAATGAAATTTAGCAGGAGAACGGGGTGCTTCATTTGTATTTATAGTGTTTCATCTTTTAAAAACATCTTCACAAAAAAATTGACGAAATAAGATTGGACATATATGGATGCTCGTTATCCTCTAGACTTTTCTGTATCCTTGAAATATTTCATTTTATACATATATTTAAAAATATATAAATATATCGAGAGAGGTATTATTCACATCTCTATTTTTATGTCGTTGCCCTGAAACTACTACATTGTTCTGAAATATTCTGAGAAAGGTTTATAAATTTCCCACCATAATTGTGTGTATGTGCAAGTGTGTGTTTCATTTCTTTGCATTTCTTGCGGTTGTCTTACAGATTTCAATGCAGTGGTGTTTGGTGTGTTCATACAGTTTTGTCTTCTTGATATCATCTCTATCTCTCAAACACACACACACACACACACACACACACGAAATATCCCTGTTTCATTGATTATTCTTGCCTTGAATTTTCTCTTAATTTTTTTATTCCTGTTTTGCTTAAATGACTTGCATTATATATCATTGCCTGTACCTTTATGTCAGAGTCATTTAATTTCTGTGCCATTTTGTATTACACATCTCTTTTGGACAAAATATAGCTGAATTCTACTTTTGCTGCATAAAAAGGCTACTTTCATTTAACCCAGTTTGAGAAACACTGCCTTTAATTTTAATGAGAAATGGAACCCATTCGTATTTATTCTGCCACTGGTGGTCATGACTGCATATCCCAGCTGTCAAATGGGTTTTCTTGTTGCTGTTAGCTTTTTATTAAGCTTTGTTATTGTTTCCACTTCTTTTCCTGATTTATACTAGAGGATAAGTCCTTTAGTTTCTTTAGTTTGGAAGGGGAGCATCCTAATTTTCTCTACTTACCATTCCTCTGTCATATTTTATAGTACAGAGAGGTTGCATTATATATACTTTATAATCAAGAGTCAAATAATAAATATGACTTACCTAACGCTACCCACATAGGAGGAGACCTGTAGCATGTAATTTCACTCTACTCTCTACTTGATCATTTTACCTCCCTCCACACACCTGCCAAGTTTTTGGAAATCATCTGGAATTTCATCAGATTTATAAAGCCTTTCTTAACACCTGTATTATACTTCACAATTATTTAGGCTGTGTGTGTGTGTGTGTGTGTGTGTGTGTGTGTGTTGTTTGGCTAGAATACCCTTTTGAACAATATTCAGAATATAGGGGTAATATGCCTTTCTGAATCTTTGCATATCTGGAGATCTTTTTTTCTCTTTCATACATGAACAATAGTTGGCCTGATTTTCTTTTCCTTTCTAGGTAAACTTCCCCCTTCCCCTGGAATCGTTTGATATTTTTTCTCTTTATCTTTGGAGTTCAGAAATATCTCCTAGGATTTAAAAAAAAATCTTCTCTGTATATTTTATAAAATTATACAAGTAATACATGAATATGTTCTTTGGGATTCAAAAATACCACCAAGAATGTTTTATAAAGAATATTTTAAAAGTTATACAAGTAATACATGAATGTTCTCTCAGCTCAGAATTTAAACAATACAAACAAAAGTAGAGGTCCTTGTGATGCTCCTCAACCCCGAATCTCTGCCCAGAGTAACCCCTGTAAGAAGTTTGGTGTGTGCCTCTAGGCTTTTTCTAGATATCTGCATACATTTAAGTCATTTAAAGTGTTTTTTTTGTTTTGTGGAGTTTTCCATTAAAAATATAACAATATACTTATTTATCTATGGTTAGCTTATGACACTTAGCAGTTTGCCTCCATAACAATTGGCTTCATTTATTTATTTGTTTGTTTTCTCTGCTGAATGGCACCCTCTCCTCCAGTGTGATGGGTTGAGGTTATGTCCGATTATTTGCTATTAGAAACGATTGTGCTGTGAAAAATCTTTGTAAAGCCATTTTTGCACAAGGATAAGGGTTTCTCAAGGGCACTTCCAGAAAGTGAATTTGCTGCATAAAAAGCTACACACATTTACATCTTTAACAGATATGGCTGAATTTCCCTTCAAAAAGACTATATTTCCCCATGCTTTTGTAACACTAGTATTCATTCATCTTTTTAATGTTTTTGCCAATCTGATGGGAGAAGGGGTAGATTCTCATTATACTTTTAATTTTTGTTTCCATAAACACCAAAAAGATGTTGGTGCTTTTTAAATCTATTTATTGGTGATTTGTATTCCCCCTTCTCTGAATTACCTGTTCACACTCTTTGTCCATTCTTCCATGGGCCATATTTTCTAGTTGATTTGTAAGAGCTCTTTATGTATTTTGGACATTAATCCTTTGGGTTATATATATGGCAAGTCTCTTCTCCAGCTGTTTCTCCCTTATTCTCTGGTGTCTTTGTTATAGAAAAGTTTTAAATATTGATGTCTTTAAATATAATGATCTCTCTTTTGATTGATTTGAGTCTTTTTCCACTCTACACCTCCATCTCCTTTATTAAAATAACTGAGGCCAGGAGTGGTGGCTCACATGTGTAATCCCAGTACTTTGGGAGGCCAAAGTGGGAGGATTGCTTGAGCCCAGGAGTTTGAGACCAGTCTGGGCAACATAGGGAGATCCCATCTCTACAAAAAAAGTTTAAAAATTAGCCAGGCATGGTGGTGTGCGCCTGTGGTCCCAGTTACTCAGGAGGCTGAGGTGGGAGGATTACTTGAGCTGAGGAGTTTGAGGCTTCAGTGAGTTTTGATTGTGCCACTGCACAATTGATTGATTTGTGAAAGCTATGTCGTGGAATCAGCTCTTGGATGTATTTATCAATTCTGTATTCTAATTATTCTTTTATGCTTTTGTTTTTATAATATCCTTTTTTCCCTCCTTTCTGTGTTTGTGGTTGGTTTTCTTACTTTTTGCCTTGAATGCTTAGTTTATTTATTTTCCTTCTAATGAAAGTGTTTAGTGCTGTGAATTTGCCTCTGAATATATCTAAAACATGGCTATATCTGATATGTTTTCATATATAGTGATCTTATGTTGTTATTTTCTAAATAAGCTTGGAATTATAATTTCAAATCCTCTTTAGTCAATTAGAAGAACACATTTTAAATTCTAAGTGGTTGGGTTTTAAAAAATGTGTTCTTTTGTTATGTTCTAGCTTATCTTATTTTCAGAGAAAGTGACCTCTACAATTTTGCCATTTGGGATTTATTGTGGTTTTCTTTGTAGCATGGTATCTGAATATGTCAGTTAGGATCAGGGTCATCTGCATGTAACAAAGTCCAAAATAACAGTGGCTTAAACAAAATAGTTTATTTCTCTCTTATGTCAAAGAAGTTTGGAGATAAGGAGGACCCCCACAGTATCATCAGGAACCCAGACTTCCATTTTTCTACACCACCATTTTCAGTACTGGCTTCTATTGTAAAAAGTCACCCCATAGCCCGAGATGGCTGCTGGAGTTCCAGCCATCACATTCACATTCCAGAGAGGAGAAAGAAAAGAAGAATAGTAGGCTATATCTCCCAACCGAAATACATTTATCTTTAAGATACAGCCTCTCTTTAAGGAGCCTTTTGGGAATTTCCATGCAACATTCCATGTTCTGCATATATTTCATTCAGAATTTAGCTGGGTATATACATTTCATTTAGAATTTAGCTGGGTATATAGTTGATCCCCAATTATATAAGGATTCTATTAGTAAGAAAGAAGAGGAGAATGGTGATAGGTAGGCAAACAAGAATGCCATAATAACTTTTATAAATATTCCATCAACACTTTAAAAGATATACAATTTGGTGGTATCATCACTTTGTTAAACTGGGTAACTGGGTATTTGAAATGGCAAAAGTTGAATGTGGGGCTCATTTTTCCCTGAGAAGCCAAATGGACCCTTACACAATTATCAGCTGCCATCAAGTGGGAAGAACTGGCCAACCCAGCAGATGCCAGCACTGTCTTCCATTCACAAGGAGTTACTGAGGCTCACCCCATACGTTTCCACTCTCTCCTTACCCTACCCTAGACAAGCCCATCATTGCAGGGTCACTATGGCCCTGTAGGCAGGTGGGAGACTTGGATGCTGATCCACTCCCCTGCCATTCAGGGGTTCATTGCTGAAGCAGATGCTGTGAATGTCCTAACAGGACCTATCCTTTCCCAGCCTGGAGCAAGCATCCTTCTGTGAATAAACGCATGTGGTGTAAGAAGAGGATGCCCTTGCCCCCAAGATCCTGTGTGAATACTTGATGGAGGCGAAATGGGGAGCATGGCCTGGGATACCTCCCAGCAGCTCTACGAGGCAGCCAGAACTGAAATGACAATGCTCACCTATCCCCACTTCCTAGCCCCAAATATCTGTATCCTGAGGTTCAGAACAGTCAAGCCAGAGGCTGAGTCTCCAGAGGAACCACTGGATTTGAAGAACCTGGGCCTCCCACCTTGGCACTTTCACATGGACAAGCAACATGGTCCATCCCCACTCCTCCCCACCCCTGGGCCACTGCCTCGTCTGGTGTGGAAAGAGCATGCTGGCTGCTCCAGCGCTTCCTGCAGCCCCATCAGCTTCTCCAAGGCCCTGCTGTCGCCTGGTAGCACTGAACATTTAAGCAAATGCCTGGTCTGAAGGGGAGTGAAGGTTCCAGTCCACACCTTAGGAAAGCCCCTGGTCTGATGGAGTGGGTAAGAAAATATACGCATGCAGAAGCCACTAAAAATGCTTACCAAAATAGAAACGAGGGTGCCAGCGAATGTGCTAGGAACTGGGTCCCTGAGTGATGAAGGGAAGGGGCGAGTAAGGCTGGCAGGTGCCTCAACTGAGAAGCTTCTGGAAACCACAGTCAAGCTGCCTTCTGCCCAGGTGCACATCCCCAGCTTGACCCCTACGCTGTTCCCACTTTGCCCGGGAGTCACCTCGCCCTACCCTGCTCGCCCCCCAGAGCTCAGGAGAAACGAGCTGGTTTTCTCCCAGAGGCTGGTGCCAGTTTAGTCAGCAGATTTCACAGATCCACTGGCAACCATGTAGTGTCTTATTTTAAGCTTAACATTTGAAGATGGGAACTTTTTCCCCCTTCGGTGTGTGGCAAAGAGATCCCAATTTATACATAAGCACCGCGGCTATGCCGGTGCACTGAGGCTGTCCCTGAGGCTCTGCGGTTCGTCACTCCCTTTCTTCAGGTATCTTTCCAGAAAAAACCCGCCAGCGTGGTCGCTTCTTATACACGGCCTCTCCCTTCCCAGGTTTCCCCTAAGCACAGCACTGCCGCTTCCATGCACGTGGCCCGGGAGAGGCAGGGCCCGGCTTGGCCCTGGTGGTCCGGCCCTCGTCCTGCCTGCCCCCTCCATTTCTCCTCTGCTCCTGTGCCCTCTTCCCTTGGCTGCTGCGGAACGCCTCGGATGCCAGGGCCTGGGTTTCCCTCATGGGCCTGGGGCTCTCCCAGAGAGCATTTGTGCCTCTCTCAGCCCTGAGCTCCCCACAGCACTGCTTCCCTCCCCTGTCCTTCTCCCCTCTCCGTGTCATGTCGAACTCTCAAAACTCAGGGACCAAATGCCTCATTTCCAGCCCAGGGTGCTAAGGAGGGCAGACCATGAACACCTCGTTATTGGGTCTGGTGGCCTTAGGTTAAGTCTAAATCCGATTTCTGTCTTGAGACATTAAGAACTTGGACTCTGTACTTTGCACTCCTTCATTTTAACACACAGGTGATCACATGGGCTTAGAGACTCTAAGTATCAGAAGATGCTGGTGTCGGCCGCTTCATCTCCAGGGGTGTTTCCCAGGGCCCTCCTGACATCTCCCAAGCCGCCTCATCCCTCCTCTGCTTTTTTGCACATTTAAATCCCAATCCCAATGTTCTCCCTGGCCTTCCTCCAGCATGACCAGACCCCAGCCATGTTGACCTAGCTCACCACACAGGAGGTGTCGCTCCAGTGAAGCTAGAATTGACCAGTCTGGGGTAAACATTCATTTGACAGAGATTTTCTTTAACTGGCTGACATCCTTTAAGTAGCAACACCCCTTATACACTGAAGTGTAACTTTCAGATCATTAGCCACATAAATCAGAAGATGGAGACACAGTAGAAGGAAAAAACAGGACAATTGTTGTGTGTTGGGGTACTGGGGCCCATGGTGGATGACAAAGAGGAACATTTTGGAGTTGAGCGAGTCAGTGTGGCGGAAGGGGATGAGATGTAAAGACACTTGCTCTACCTGGGAGGCTCCCGGGTATGTAGGGAGGCAGCGTGGAGGGGCCTCATTTCTCTGAAGCTTATAGAAGCTCTCGAGGAAGACAAACTTTCCACAGCTTTTTGCTGCTGAGGTGAATGGTACAGAGAAGGCATGCAGGGTGCCGGAGAGCGCGTGACAGACGTAACCTCACTGTGAGGGTCAGAGGAGACATCCTGGAGGAAGTGACGCCTAAACTGAAACCTGAAGGATGAGGAGGGAGGGATTAGCCAAGCAGAAATGGGGTGAAGGGTGAGAGGGATGATTATTTCCATTATCTTGGCGAACAAGACAGTTCGCCGTAGTCTTCCCCTGGCTTCAGTTTTACCACCCAATTGTTTTGACGCATACCCCATTTCCTCTCCAGGTTTCCCACGCTTTTAAAAAAACCTTTCTCCTGTAGTTTGAGTCAGTTTTGTATGGGAGGTGGCCAAGGGGGTGGGGGCTTGCTCAGTTCTGAGTCCTGATATCATCGTACACAGAACTGTGGCAGTGGCCTTACCCCTCCTGCCTTTATCTTCAGCTGTTCATGTTCCACTTCTGGCCAAGCAGACTGAGATATTTGGGGGTGCCTCTCTCCCAGATTGAGACCTCATCTCTCTGCAGCAGTTAGAATACTCTGAAGGAGGAGGCCCAAAGTGAAGATGTGATTTTTCTTGTAGCAAGTTACCATATGGGTGCCATTGGCCCCATTCCTTACTCTGTCTTGAGACTAGGCTCAAGCACAAACTGCCCCTCTTCCTGGGCCTGTCAGGGCAGCCCTAGAGATGGGCTGATGGCCCCTGGATTGGGTGGGTTTGATAAGCAGGGCTGCTTAGGAGCCAACATCCCTGGTGAAGACTTAATTCAAGGCATATTCATAATGGTACAGAATTTTGGACTAGAAAGAACAGCATAGTCACTCCGCATATGTAGTAAGCTGTGTATTAGCTAGCTATTGCTACCATAGTGTTGTGTAGAAAACATCCACAACACTTCAGTGGCATACGTGAGCATTTTTTTTTTTTTTTTTTGAGATAATCTCACTCTTTGGGCTCTGTCGCCCAGGCTGGAGTGCAGTGGTGCGATCTCGGCTCACTGCAACCTCCTTCTCCTGGGTTTAAGCAGTTCGTGTGCCTCAGCCTCCCAAGTAGCTGGGATTATAGTCACCTGCCACCACCCTCAGCTAGTTTTTGCATTTTTACTAGAGATGGGGTTTCGCCACGTTGGCCAGGCTGGTCTCGAACTCCTGACCTCAGGTGATCCGCCTGCCTTGGCTTCCCAAAGTGCTGGGATTGCAGGCGTGAGCCACCATGCCTGTAAGCATTCATTCTTAGGGATCTGCGGTTGGCTGGGGTTTGCCCGGTCTAGACAAAGCTTGACTGAGGCAGTTCTGCATCTCACTATGGTCAACTGAGGGTGACCTGACCTGGGATGGACTGTACCCTCCTGTCTCTCCTGTCTGTCCTCCTCCTTGGACCAGGGATTTGTCAGGGATGTCTTCTCGTGGCAACCTCAGATGCTCAGCAGGGCAAGCAGGAAGGCATGAGGCCTCTGAGCCAGGGCTCAGAACTGACACGCTGCCACGTCCTCCCACGTGCTGTCAGTCAGAGCAAGTTAGATGACCAAGCAGAGCCAAAAAGTGAGGAAATAAATTTCTCCTGTGATGAGGCCGTGGCAAGGGTATGGGTGCAGGGAGTGGGAAATAATCTGGACCAAAGACTCAATCTCCCACCCCCACCCCCTGCAATTAGGACTTAATAAAAGGAGTCAGGAGTGCATTGTCCCAGTCCAGCAGAGCTCTTTCCCTGGCCAATAATTATCTAATAATTAGGAGTGTTCTTCCACCCTGGGGTGTGGGCCCAGCTTTGTGCTGAATGCCATGGGGGGGCATCAGAAGAAGAGGGAAAAGCCCCAATTTTGCCTTCCAGAGCTCTGTTCTCTGAGGGATAAGACTTGTGTTCCCAAGATGGAGATGAGACGATGTTCAGTGGTGTAATGCTGACTATGGAGCTCAGAGAAAGAAACCAGCAAAGGCCAGGAAAGAACTACATGGGAGGAAAAGAATGGCACTGGCAACCGGCATCCAGGGAGCGCTTGCTGCAGGCTGCATGCTGAGCCGAATTTCCTCCACACCTTACTTCCTCTCATAACCATCCTGAGAGGTACTGGGATTGTCCTTCACTTAACAGGTGAAGAAACAGAGGCACAAAGAGCTCCAGTGACTTGCCTGTGGTCACATAGCTGGTAAATGCTGGCACCAGCATTTGACGACCAGAGCCTGAGCATCACTAGGTCCATGGTAGGACACCCAAAAGGAAGGGGAGCAGCAAAGGTACAGACGGATGTGCAGAGAGCACAGCTGCCAGGGGGCTGGAGCGGCAGAGGGGACTTCAGCCATGTTATGAACTATAAATGGGAGCAGAGATAGGATGTGTGATTTGGCCAAGGTCCTGCAGCGCGATAGGGTGGAGGCTGGGCTAGAAATCATAGCTGTTGGCTCCTGTTTCCCTCTCCTTCCACTTTCCTTGGTACCAGCCACATTCTGGGCGCTCTCCACCCGTCTGCGTGGCCACGCCTGAATCGTTTCCCTCTTGGAAGAGGTGCAATCCACTGGCATTGAAGCTGGGTGGACTGGCTCCCTCTCTCTATCCATCTCTTTCTTCCTTTCCCCTGCCATGTTCTGGAAAGGGCAGCGGGAGGGAATGTGGGCAGGTTGCACCAGAGATATACATCTGAGAGCTGAAGGGAACATTTATTTTTAATTTAGACTTAAAAAGAAAAAAGGAAGTTATAAAATATCTGCTCTTGCTCCTGGGATTGTGCAGATGGTGCTGCGTTTTGCCTAATAGGGAATTGGGCTGGCATCCTCGTGCTTTTGGTCCCCGCCTGACTGTAAGGACCTGGAGGGCAGGATCCCTGCTTCCCTGCCTCAGCCTCACATGGCCCCCTAAGGCTCCGTTTGGCCGGTGCAGCTCGGTGTTCCTGTCTTCTAACCTCACCCTCTCCACACTCCCTCTGGTCTCCCAGACCTCCTCTGCAGTCAGACCAGTCTCTCTGCTGTCTCGGCTGTCCCTGCTCCTGTGTCCGCGCCCCCTCGGCTCACTCCTACCTCCGCCTTCGTTAGATAGCCGGGACACACTCACCCCTCCCTTCCTGAACTCCTGTTTGGATGTTAAAATTTATCAACTTTACACATAACCAAATACCTCATTAAACCATCTTGTCATTTTCAAGCCTCGGTGTTATAAAGGATGTTATCCTCCATTTTCTTGTCTGGTTTTTGTTTTTATTGTGGTTAAGGAGTGTGTGTGTGTGTGTGTGTGTGTGTGTGTGCGCGTGTGCGCGCGCGCATGTGTGTGCCCGCACGCACGCACTCATTCCTCTCCTCTGGCTTTCTCCATTGGGAGCAGCAAGGAACTTGGTACGTAGAAGCAGCTCCTCATAAATGGATGCAGAGTGCTGACTGGATCTCCCCTCTCTCTGCGCTCAAGGGGATGAGCTGGAGAAGGAGTACCCTAAAATCAGAGTCAGGGCCCCCAAGCCAGGAACCAGGAGACCTGATTCTCTAGCTTGCTATGAAGCTATGGACAAATTACTGAATTTCTCTAAGCCTCAGTTGTCCCGTTTGCAAAATATCAAAAGTAATCTCTGCTTTGATCCCCAGGGTTAGTATGAGGATTATGATAAGTGAAATGCGTGGCAAAATCAAATCAGTCAATCCATCTCTTTAAGAAAGAATGAGGAGACTTATAGCAGTCAGAGGTGCCAGCATGGACTCCAGACCCATGTTAGGGTAGGAGGTTGGGATGCAAAGTGGGGATTGTCTAACAAAGTAAAAAGCTCGCTGGTCACAGAGCCATGGGCAGTGTGTATGTGTGTGGTACATAGCCCAAATACTAGTTTGGTTTGTTCTGGAAAAGACTTGATGTCACTTTTAAAAATGCTTGCCACTAAAGATAAATCAAGTGAAGATGAAAATGAGACAAAGGGAAGGTTAGGGAAGGGAAGATAAAATGAAGCCAGAAGTGAGGTTTGGGCACAGAATCCATGCAGTGTGGGTCTGTACACTTGGCAGATGGGGCTGTGGAGAGCTGGCCTGAGCTTCTGACGGTGCAAAGAGACTCAGTTGAATGGCTCAGTGTCTGCAAGGCACATGCACACCAATTATTCAGAGGCACAGTTCCTGACCCTGAGACTGGAAAATATTTCCCCCAAGAGGATTATAAAGGGAACCCTGTGGTGTCACGGGCAGTGTCCTGGACAGCAGTTGTCTGGTAAATGCAGTGAGTGCCATTGGGCTGTATCTTACGATGTTCCTGGTGGTCCAAGTACAGTTCGAGGGGTAAGTGGGGATTCAGAGGAGAAGACAGTGTAGTCCATAAGACACCGTGTTCAGTAGACTCCAGATCAGGGGATGACGTGCTGGGCTCCAAACAGTGAACAGCCTTATTAACTTCCTCCGGTGGTAGAAGGCAGTCAGGCATGCATACGTGTACACATAGGAGCACATGTACTCACCCACCCCCCTGTCCCATCCCCACCCCCGCTAGGCTCAGCTCCCTCCCTCTGGTCTGGCTTCTAACTGGGGGCCCCAACTAGGAGGAGGTCCTCAGTTTCCTGGGATACTCCTCAGCAGATGGGATCCCATTACAGACAAGACTGTCTCTGTTGACTTGACACCTACTACCCAGAATTTGGAAGTAGAATTTTAAACTGAGGTCAGCCCCTTCACTTTCATAGTTTAAGAAAGTTAGTGCCCCAAAGGGGATCATTTTCTGCCAGAGATCACATGGGGATGGAGCTGAATCTAAGACCCAGGTTCCCCTGATTCTCACTCTAATTCCCTAAGCTGCCACTGCAAAGAAAAAAAAAATCAAGTTGGGATCTCATTCTGGGGGAAAAATCTCATAATTCCTCGTTGGAGCTATGGAATAGCTTTATATTATATAATTTTATTCAAACTGATATGAGCCAATAAACATAGATTGTGTGTGTGTGTGTTCGCTGTTTTAAAACATTTTAATGTTTAAAACATGATTTACTAATGCTGCTGGGGATGTCTAGAATTTGATTTACTGCATATTATTGAGTGTTTATACTTGTTCCTTACAGAAATTCTTGCCAAAGAGCCATTTTATCTACAGGAATAATAAATAAGTCAATATGTGGATGGTTGTGCACATTTTTCCCATATGCAGTGGGACTTGGTAGATGTTACTTTGCACACAAACACTCAGAAGGTAAACTGGAGAGATGCACATGGATCCCTGAAGTCCAAGGCTTGGCCAGTGTCAAAATCAGACCATTCATCTTGACTTAAACCAAAAACACGGTCAGCAAGTCTAGGTCTTCGGTGATATTTGGGCTTTGGGAATAATGGATCTACATGTTCCCATACCTAGCCATATGTGTATATGTGTATATTTGTTCATTTCTTCATTCATTCCTTTCTTCACTCATTCAACAAATATTAGAAATCTATGTTTCATTCAGTTGCTTAAACCTGGTATAGGTTTTTGCTTCATGGAAATTCACAGATAACAGATACAAATTCCCCCAACTTGTATTTACAAAGCAGTTAAGGCCTTTGAAATGATTTTTGTTTAATCCTCGCAAAAATCCTACGGGAAGGCTAGGGTGAGCAGTCAGGTAACCTGAGTGGAAACGAAGGTATTCCTTTTGTTTGCTTGTTTTTATTGCCCCCCTAATTGTGGAAATAATACATGTCTGTTGTTTAAAAGAATACAGAAATATTTAAGATTGTGCAAAAGTAATCTGCAACCCAACCTCCAGAGACATCCACACTACAGGTTTTTTCATGCTTGAAGATAATGTGTGTATGCATGTGTTTGTGTATATCGTTATATATATAAAATGATTTTTCTTTAAATAAATAAGATTATGCTGTAATATAATTCTGCAACTTGCTTTTTTCCCATCACACAGCCTCTCCCTCAATGAACCTCAGTTTGTATGTACACGGCATACCACATCAGTTTGTACAGATCCAGCTCACTCATTTGTGGTAGCGTATTTTTTCTTTGCAAAAGCATAGGATGTTTCTTTTGCCTTTTTCAGCATTTCTTCTCTCTTGCTCATAGGTAGTCGGTCTTCTCTTGCCCAACCAGACACTGGCATCCACTGTCTTCTGGCAGGTAACAGTCTCGCAGCAAACAGGGCTCCTGAAGGAAGGGCCCACACAGGTGCTGGTTAAGAACTCCCTGCTGTGGTGTCTCCTGCCCCGTCCAGACCCCGTGTAGGGTCAGTCCACCCCAACACCACCCCTAGCCCAGAAGCCACTGAAGGAAAACCAGGACTTTGGCCCTGCTGAGCAGGTCTCCAGCAGCCCAGCATGTCTCAATCCACCATGTGTCACTCTAACCTTTGGACAGAGGTGATGAGGGCTGCGTGCCCCTGCCTGGAACATGCTGGCTTGTCAGTGGGGTGGCCCCCACTCTGCCCCTTGGCTGCTCATCCCAAGGCCAGTGACCCTGAGGCCCATAGCCTCATTTTGACATCAGCCTCCCCCACATCTGCTGAGGAAGCTAAATCCACCCCTAACCTGAGGTTGTGAAGTGCATCACAGACCCTGGTCCCTGCTCTTGGAGACAGTCTGGGTTGTGATGCCGTGAAAACTGAGGATATCTCTGTGTTTGTGTGTGCAGAGAAAGACGGGCAGGAAGGAAAACCTGTCTGTCTTCTAGGAGAAAATGTCAGTCTTCCCTGAACTAAACTCCTGCCGGCCTCTGTGTCTGGGAACTGGAGGTGCAGGATACTGGACTGGGAGATTTTTGAAAGAATTGTAGGGCTGTCAGTCATTCTAGGCCAACTTTTGTCCAGCAGGTAATATAATAAAGATGGTGTGACAAAGGCAGTGGGGTCTGCAGGGGCAGTGAATGCCATCATTCTAAGAGAGGTGACTGTCTCAGGATCAGGTGGACTACTGGGGTGTGCAGGACCCCATTCAGGAACCGAGAGACTTCCCGAGAGGCAGGGCTTCCAGTGCTAACACCAGCACAGCCCTGGGCAAACCAGGACGGTCAGTCATGCTGACCGGCAGCATGGGCGGCACCATGTGAGCTGGAGACCGCATGCTGTGCCTTTCTGGGGATGTGTGGCCTCCTGGGGTCCAGGCCTGGCTTCCAGGGAGGTGACCACTCCTTCCCTGACTTCTCTCATCATTGCCTTTCAGTGGCTGAACCAGAGCCACAATGCCTGTGTCAACTATGCAAACCGCAATGCGACCAAGGTGAGCATCACTGCCCTCTCCCCAGTGGTGGGGTTCAGGCTAGGGAGGCCCAGTCATCCTCCCTACAGCGTGACATGCCACCATCAGTGGCTGCCTCTTGGTTAAGCATGGCCCTCCTCTAGATACCTTATTTAAAATGCCAGCCCTTCAGGTGGGTGGCCGACTCAGACATGACTCAGCTGAGGTCAGCTGCAGTTTCTGGGCCAGGAGCCTTCTGGGGAGGGGCTGTTTACATGAAGTGAAGAAGGCCCATTAAATGGGAGCAGTGCAAGGGATGAGTTCGGCTGGCTTTCAGATTCTTCTTGGGTAGCTCTTACATTTGGATTTTGGATCATGATGGTATCAGCTACTTGGGGGCAAAATTCCCCTAAAGCTTCCTCCAAAATTTCTGGAAGCTGCCTTAGCGCTCCCAGGTCCCGACTGCTGGCCACAAGCTGAAGGGCTGCTCTTGAGTGGGGAGGGTCCAGGGCTGGTAACTCCCCCCCAGAGCCCCTGCACTCCTTGGAGAGCTTGTGGTGGAGGCCCAGTCACCCTTCTGTTGTCCAGGAAGGGCTGCTGGGCCCCTGCTTTGCTGGCAAGGCCACCTCTCCCCAACTTCAATTCAAAGGCAAAGAAGGCAGGATGCATCTAAGTCCCCTTTGGGGGCCTGTCAGTTTGGGGTAGAGGAGAGTCCTAACATTTGCTCACCTTGGGGGAGAGGAGGGGAATAGGAGCTGGCCTGGGCCATAGGATTGAGAGGCCTGATAACGCTGTGGCTGCCCCCTGACATCTAAACCTCCACCCCAAGTCTCTCTCATAGGCTTCACATATGACCATCTCTGCTTGGATGACTCCCTTTATCTTAAACCAGACACTTCTAGACCTGCAGTTGTAGCACAGGGCAAGTTCCTTAGCTTTTTCTTAATTGTCTGTGTTGGAACTTGGGGTATATTATTCTGTAGAGATACTGGGCAGCTATCATCTGTTGACATGGGAGCCCAGCTGTTCCATGGGCTGGCAAGGCCTGTGAGAGCCTTGACACTGGCATTTCCACCTAGAAAGCGCTCCAGGTGCCAAATGGCCCCCTTGAAACATTTAGCCTCTAAACTGAAGACTGCTTGCCCCAGCCTTCAATGGTTCATGTTAGCCTTGCTGTTCTCCACCTCCAGCCAGCACTGTCTGCCAGTGACCTTTCTAGAACAGGGCAGGAGTGAAGTGGGCCCTTCAGTATCTCCCTGGATACTGGTGATTTATATTTCTGCATTGGGAACTGAGCTGAGGGTGGCCTGATCCCTTTGGGTCCTGAGGGGCCTCTTCCTTCCACCCACTTTCCAGGCTGGTGGGCAGGATGCTTCTTGCTGGCTGGGACAGCTTACAAGGGGAAGTATGCGAGCTTTGGGCACCCAGCAGGCCTGAAATTCTGCCTCTGTTTTCCAGCCTTCACCTGCATCCAAGTTCATCCAGGGCTACCTGGGAGCTGTCATCAGCGCTGTCTCCATTGCTGTGAGTACTCCCTCCCCTGCTCCTTCTTGGCTCTGCTGCTCTGGGGCCACCCCGCTCAGCATTGCAGGTGGATGCTTGTCTGAGGGCCAGGCCAGGCAAGGATTTGGGAGACAGGTTTCTGTGGGTGGAGGAGTCAGGACAGGCTTTCCAAGCCGAGAAGAGGCTCCAGTAGACAGAGCACAACCTGGTGCTCCCTGTAATGGAGAGCAGGTGGGGAGGTGAGGTTGTGCCCGGGGGCACCGAGGCAGGACATCTGTCTTGAGTGGGGCTGCGGTTGCCCAGCACTCTGCTCGGAAGAGCTGCTCCTCATGCTCGGTAACGTGGCTGGAGCGAGCGGGGTGGGGGGATGCCTCTGAATGACTCTGCAAGGCCTGCCCATGTGCCTGCTCCCCTGAGCTCTTGCTCAGCTGCCGGGGCACTGCTTTTCCCTCTCTATGGCCTTACTGGTGTCACACGTCCAGCTCTTCCTGAAGACCTGTCAGTGCCCGAAGCCAGGGGCATTAGGCTCACTCAGAGTCTCCACAGTACTTTGAGGCCAGAGCAGCTACTCAGTACTCAGTAGGGGAGGTTCAGAGACTGAGCGTGAGGGTACGGCAGGTGTGGCTCCCTGCTTCCCAGAGGAGGCCAGGGGCAAGTGACACAGTCAGGGCCCTGGGCCAGAGCCAGAGTGGACGCTCAAGCTGCCAGGACCTTCTGCATGCTTGTCCCACCCCTGAGCCCGCCCCTGTACCTACGTCTGGCTGTCTCTGGATCCCCACTAGGATGGCCTTCTATAGCCGACTCCAGAGGGCGAAGGGCCCCTTCACAACTCCGTCATTTCATCCATTACACAATACATTAATGTAACTGGTAAGAAAAAAAAAATTAGAAAATGAAAACCAAACAACATTCACATAGCTGAGCACAGTGGGGCACACCTGTAGTCCCAGCTACTCAGGAGGCTGAGGTAGGAGGATCATTGAGCCCAGGTGTTGGAGTCTGTAGTGTGCTATGATTGCAGCTGTGAACAGCCACTGCACTCCAACCTGGGCAACATAGCAAGACCCCATTTAAAAAAACAAAAGGCTGGGTGCAGTGGCTCACGCCTGTAATCCCAACACTTCGGAAGGCCAAGGCGGGCAGATCACCTGAGATCAGGAGTTCAAGACCAGCCTGGCCAACATGGTGAAACCCCTGTCTCTACTAAAAAAAATACAAAAATTAGTCTGCATGGTGATGGGCACCTGTAATCCTAGCTCCTTGGGAGGCTGAGGCAGGAGAATCGCTTGAACCTGGGAGGCAGAAGTTGCAGTGAGCCGAGATCACGCCACTGCACTCCAGCCTGGGCGACAGAGTGAGACTCCATCTCCAGAAAAAAAATAAAATAAATAAATAATGGAAAATTTAAGAAATTAAAAAACCCCAAAACCATTCAGCTGGGCAAGCTGGTGTGCCCCTGTAATCCCAGCTACTCAGGAGGCTGAGTTGGGAGGATTGCTTATGGCCATGTTGGGCAGCATAGCAAGATCTTATCTCTAATGAAAAAGAAAACATTCACATATAATGAAGAATTCACATACAATAACCTTTTGGTAAAGCCCACTTTCCTCATCTTTCCAGTGCCATTAAGTAAATACTGTATAATAACTGTTCACGGCTGTATAATTACCCATTGTACCATACGCCACAATTTAATTCACCATTCTTCTAAAGGAGGGACTTGGGGTTGTCCTGAAATGGCCTCATTTATTTCACTCCCACATAGACCAAGTCATCTCCAAATAGCTGTGAAGTGGGATGTCCCATTTCATGCCCAAGATCTCTTTCCCAAATCCTTATGTCTTCACAAAAGCAAGAAGTGAGACATTCAGGTGGCTCACCAAGAGACTGCTGACCTGCCACCCAGCTTGTCCTGCAGCCCAGCAGGAGACTTCATTTGGGAGTCAGACAAATTGGGGGTCCCTGATACTGGGGACTTGGTGGGTGAAGGCCAAAGGCTCCCCTGAGTGGGAGAAAGAACTCGTCACCTCCTCCTTGTTCCTTGTGATGAGAGGAGCTGATGGTCTGCTTAGCTCAGCAGCTCAAAAATCCCCTTCCTTTTTTTGAGACTCAGGGGCAAGGTGAGAGGAGGAGGCTACATAGGGAAGGATGCTGAGTGGCCTTGAATGGAAAGGCCTGAGTGAAGGGGATCATTGTCCTGGTGGACTTCCTTCACCTGCAGGCCTGGGGCTCAGAGAACAAGAATCAGCTTCTCAGCCTGAGTAACATAGCAAAACCCCATCTCTACAAAAAATACAAAAAAAATTAGGTGTGGTGGTGCACACCTGTAGTCCCAGCTACCTGGGAGGCTGAGGTGGGAGAATCATTTGAGCCTGGAAGGTCGAGGCTGCAGTGAGCCACGATTGTGCCACTGCACTCCAGACTGGGCGACAGAGCAAAACCCTGTCTCAAAAAAAAACAAAAAAACAAAAAAACAAAAAAACTCAGCTTTTTCTGAGAGCTCCAAGCCCTCTGTGTGTCCAGTCCTCACTGCCCCACCTGAGGGACCATCAGCCGCTCCGTCCCAACCACTTGCCAGGGCAAACCTAGCACAGATTTGTGGCGTATGGGTTCTGAAGACAGAGTTACTGGGGGACTTGGAGCCCTCTGGGGTTCCCAGAGCTGAGCTCTTGCTGGGCAGGGGCTGGGGCCTCATGCGGGGCTGTGCCTGTGCTGGGGACTCCCTCCTTTCTCCTCCCTGTGAGCTTCAGCACCCCTCGAAAGGCTTTCCCCAACCATTCCAGCCCATAGCACTCTCCCTCCTCACAAGTCCTGGAAACTCCTGTCCTCCCCACTCAAACTCAGTCGCACTGTGTCCCTGTCCCCTTAGTGTTCTGCAGTCTGAGCCTCATCCCCACTGGATTACAAGTTAACCAGGGATGGGCACCATGGCTTCTCCCCCATGGAGAGGAGCACAGGGCACTGCCCCATAAATACTTACTAATTAGGCCACTGATTGATCGCTGGCCTTGAGGCCCCTCTGATCTGCGAGTCCTAGTGGTGGCGGCGTCCCTCTGCCTGACGTCTTCACACAGTGAGCGTCTAACTCCGGCAGATGGAGTGGAGTTTCTGACTTGGAAAATCGGCAGCTTGCTTGCTTTTCTTTTGTGTGTGTAAGTCACAAAACCTCTGAAGAAAGAGGCTTTATTTTATTTTCCTTTCCCTTGTTCTCTGGAACCCCAGGTCCTGCAGCCTCATTAACTGATCTCTGCTTCAATTAGTGACAAATCCCCTCCCAGGGCAAGCCTGTTAGGAGGAGATGACCTGCAAACAAGTGTCACGGCCCCAGTGGTTGGCCCAGCTCTGGCATTAATTAAAACGAGTCCCTACAAGCAGGCGGCATGGATGGGGGCCGACAGGCTGCAAGCAGGTCCTTGGGACAGAGGGCAAACTGGAGTGGAGGCCAGCCTCCTCTGGGGGCCCTGAAGAGCTCCCCGCCCCACTCAGAGGAGCCCTGACCTTGGCCAGCAACCCTGGAATCAGGGATCCCCAGTTTGCATGCCCCCAAGTGAAGACTCCTGCTGGTTGCGGGACCACCAGGGTGGGATTAGCAGCCTCTTGGTGAACCTTCTAAATAGATTTGGCAATGTCTAGCTGCTTGCTTGAGAATAAAAAAGAAATCCCGTCTTAAGTTATTTTTGAAATCTAACAGTTTGCTGTCTTTTAACAAAGGAAGCCTCTCTCAATCCTCACTGTTTTTTAGTTCAAGAGTTTGCATTAAGCACTTCTGTGGGCGGCCCTCCCTGGGCCCCGGCTACACGAGGGTGAGAGGAAGTAAGAGCCATTGACTCCCATCGGGGGACTGTGATGTGCGGGTACTTTGCAGGTGCTGGGGGCTTCAGGGACTGGTATATCTTTCAAGGCACTGAGAGGGGAAGCTAGAAGGCTCTGTGGTATAATCAGAATTATGATGAAGGTGACCCCAGGGTGTGGTGGGAGCAGGGAGGGGCCCCTACTTCACACAGGGCTAACTTGTAGGACAGAATGGAGAGAGCCAGGGGCAGGCAGGGTGGGTGTTCCAGAGAGAGGGCACCGTACAAGCAGAGGTGCACAGGAGAGCATGACCAACTCCGGGCTCAGAACAGGAGGGCGGCCACCGGGTAGGGAGTGATGGTGATCGTGAGTGGAGGAGGATCAGGGCCAGTCAAGAGGTGCCATGAGTGCCTTGCTCAGGTGGAAGGAGGCCATGCCTGGAGCCCTGCCTGGGCTCGGGAACCTGGGTGTCGCAGATGGTGCAGGTGGAAGTGGGCTGGAGGAGAAGGGGTGGGGCCACCCTCATGGACAAGGGGCCTGGATGAGGGTGGATGTGGGGCTGGAGAGGAAGACTCGGGGATGAAGTGCTGTAGGACCAGTCAGGAGCTGCCTGGGGGAGCCACATGATGAGAGGCACTTCACGCCCATTCCTCACACCCTTAGCTGGCCCCAGACCTCTTAGCTGGCTGAGGTCTTTCCCTGTTGGGGCAATGCTGAGCTCCATTCTCAAAGGTTCTGGGCCCTGGGGGGTCCCTTCTGTGTAGGATGCAGTGGCTGTTAACCTTCACTACCAGACACTGGCATAGAAGAAGGGATTCCAGGGGATCCCTGTGCTGAACCCGTACACCTTCCAGTTCCCATTGCTTACTGACAACTCTGTGTCCCTGGATAGTCAGACTGGAAAGTAGTCATGAGATTAGTAATAATGGCTAGCACTTCTGGAGTGCCTACAGCATGCCAGGCATTGTTTAGGTGTTCATCCTCATTTTACAGACGAGGATACTGAGGCACGGAGGTGAAGTAAGTGACAGGGCCTACCCAGGCTTAATCACACACAGAGACCCCTTTTTCCTTTTTCCTGCTGCACCCCCTGTGGCATAAGGAGGTGGGAGAAGCCGAGTGGTGTTCTCAGCTTCTAGGTTGAAGGAGCTATTACCGTGCCGCCTCTTGGCAGACAAGTCCTTCCCCAGGTACCCTGAGAGCAGTGGGGACTGGGAGACATTTTTTGAGAGGTTCTTTAGGTATAACAGAGTTCAACCCTCTGCTCATCTTCATACTTAGTTCCTGGGCCTGTGTTTTCTGGCTATAGTCAAGTCAGCGGCATATATTTGTCCCTGGCCCAGAGCATGCCCTGCTGCCTATAAGACAGGGCCTGGCTGGCTCTGTGGTGGAGGGTGTACCTCAGGCCCTTCTATTCTTCTCCAGGCTGGAGAGAGGTAGGGGGACGACAGCACCTGGGAATCCTGGACCAGACTATTGTCTTGCTGTGTTCAGGGGGTGGCTTTGGGTTTGGAGGGTCCATCTCATGGACCCTGTAGAGAATCTGCAGTGTTCAGAAGCCTGCAGATGGTGATGCTGGCAGTGTGAGTCAGACACAGAAAGCAGCTCTGTGTCTTTTCTAGGTAGGACAAGTTGTTGCCCCCTCCCATGTAGAAGGGGTCTGATGTAATTGATTTCCCAGCAGGCAGCCCCCTGGCCCTTGTGGGGCATGGTTCAGGGGTCAGGATTGGTCACTGTTGCCAGCAAACAAGCCACTTGGTCACAGCTGGAGCAACTGATGTTTTAGCCTGTGCAGAGCTCTGTCCCAGCTACTTGGCTACTTTGCTGCTGACCCCATTGCCAAGCGGCAGGCTGGCTGGGGTTGGGGAACAATTGACCTCCATGGAGGGTCTTGGGTCCACTTGACTACCAATGTGTGCTACTAAGTGTGCCCTCTGGTGGATATTTTTGGTACTTCAGCAATTCCTTGACCTTCCCCCACCCTTGCCCGCGGTGCCCTCACAAACCCCTAACCTTGGTTACATTATGATCTACCACCCAAGAGGGGCCCTCCTTTTAGGCATGCCCTTTACTCCGTTGTTCTTCAGGGCTATTTGGACCCCCATAATGACTGATGCAATAGAGTCTGTAGACTGTCGTCTGAGTACCCCGCAGACAACCTGGTATTTCATGCTTCTGATCCTTGGCCGAGCCCTGCTCCCTTCCTAGCCTCCTATTCAGGGCTCAGGCAGGCATCCCCTTCCTCAGGAGCCTTCATGACCCTTGGGCCCACTCCCTCACGGCACCTCCTCATACAGGTAGCCAGAGCCTTGCAAGCAAGCCAGGCGGTCCCGCAGGGCCGTGTGGCTCCTCCAGTGTCACTGAAGGCTTTAAGCAAGTCGCCATGTTTTCAGACTTCACTCCGACTGCTGTAGAGAGCAGATGGATGGGGGCAAGAGTGGAAGCAGGGGGCCTGGTTAGGAGGTGCACCGTCATCCAGGGACAGAGGCTGCATGCTGAGTGTTGGGAGCAGGGAGAGCAAACAGCTGCATTCATGACATCTGGGAGATGCACCAGGGAGCCATGGTTACACGTGGGCCCCGGGAGGCTCCTGCCCAGAACGCTGTGAGGTCTCTGGCATGAGAAGCAGAGCTGGAAATGGGCGAGGAGGCTGGGGTGTGGGTGAGGAAGAACGAGACAACCTTCATTTGGGGTGCAAGAAGCTGGAGTGCCTAGAGCCCTTGGACACAGAGGCATCCTCCAGGCAATGGATATTCAGGCTGCAGTGGGGGCGCAGATGCGGGGAGAGGGATGCAGGCCTTCTTCCAGCCTCATCCAGTGTCTCCTTGCTGGCCTGTTATTGGCCCGGAAAGCCCTTGGTACTTAAGGCTACAGCCACCAGCTGTGTAGCTCATGACACTAAAGATTTGGTGTCATGAAGCTCCCACCCCACCCACAGCTCCTGGTGCTGGTCAGCCCTGTTCCCATCTCCATGGGGACTATCAGGAAGCCGGCCTTCCCTCCTTTTCCCCTGGTCTCCTGTCAGCTGCTCATGGCAAATTCACTGGCCCAGTAGCCAGACCTTGGAGATAGGTGGTCAAGAAGGCCTATTCCCTCCTTCAGGATGTTGCTGATGTCCTGTGGGGCCTGAGCCCTGGTTTTCCAAGAAGCCCTGTCTGCTGGCCATATAAGAAATTCTTGTACAAAATCCACACCCTGTTTGTTTTCCCCATCTACCAAAATGGAGCTCCTGTTTGGTTAATTTCTATTTTGTGGCTTATTTGGATGCTGTTAAAACAGATCCTGGGGGACCCTCAGCAGTAATTGTTCCACATCTCATTATCTTTCCTGAACCCGATTATTAGCTCTGATTTTTCTGATCGCTAGCTGCTGTTTGTGATGAGCTGTGTGCCATTAATACCAGCTGGTTCCCTTAAACAGGACCCGCCGTGCCAGGGAAAAACGAGCTGGCATTCAGAGCCACCAGCCTCTTGGCTTTTTAATTTTAACGGGCTCTACCAAATGTTCAAGGCCAAAGGGCCCTGAGGAACCAGAACAGACGGGCTCCTAACCCCTGGTCTGCAGCCATCTTGGGTTCCTTCTCAGGCTGTGGCTGTCCTAGGTGCTGGGGCGGTAAGACCTGGGCTGGGGCCTGGGAAGGGGTGAGGGTAAGTGGCCATTTGCCTTTTCCGTGTCCACGCCCTCCCTGCCACTGGGCCCATCACTGGCAAGTGGGCACTGTGACCTCACTGACTCCTCATGAGCTCACAGCTACACACATGCCCAGGTCTCCTCCCTACTTTGCTGGTCCCCAGCCCCTTTCTTGGGCGCAGGCACGTTGGCCATGCTCTCAGAAACATATGTGTGCCGCACTATATGTCACCCCATCCATGCTGGGAGACCCTGGTGACTTTCAGGGAAGGAGAGGCCAGAAGAAACCTGGGACGAGGACACTGTTTTCTCTCTTCGTTCTTCCTCCCTACACTCTGGGCTGTGCCAGGCCTAGCCAGTGGGAAGAATGGCCGACCAGGGAGGGGGAGGCTTCGGAGAGGGGGAGGGAAATGTGATGGTCACCTTTCCTCCTTTCCCTCCCGCTGCTCTCCAGCCCTGCCTACCCCCAAGAGGCTGTCATGGGGAAGGGTCCCAGCCTCTCTGCTCACTTCCTTGAATGGCTCCTGTTCCCTGCCTCTTCCAGCACTTCCTATATCTTCTTAAATTGTCAAGCAGGATTTTGAACCCAGATCTTCTGACTTCTGGCTGCTGGGGGCAGGGACGGTTCAAGGGCCCTATCTTCCCTGCAGGAGCTGCCTTCTGTTTTCCACTCATTAGGACCCCAGCCCCAAGGTGGCCATTGTCAGGGAGGTGCTTGCTATGCAGATGTGCCGTTCAAAGGCGTGGAGATATTAAAGCATCCCTCCCTCAGGTGGAAGACAATGGGAAAGTCATAGCACCCTGGTTAGGAGCAAGGCTTTGGAATTAGCAGGGCCTGCGTTCAAATGCTAGCTTTACTTGCCTGATAATAGATGTCTATCCTTGAGCAAAATTGTTTAACCTCTCTGGACCTGTCTCTATCTGTAAAAAGGGCCAACATGGTCTATCTAAAAGCCTTGTTTTGGGGATCTCATTAAGATATTTCATGTGAATATGTGCTGAGTGGCCTCACGTAGGAGGTGCTCACTGAGTTCTCCTGAGCCCCCCTCCTCTTCATCGCTACTGCCCGTCTGCGTGTCCTCCAGCTTCCTCCCACGCTTTCTCTCAATGCACTTTTTTGGGGGTGAGGGAGGCCATTTCTGAGTCACTCGCTCCTGGACTTGATGAATTCTATTCATGTGGCGGGGGCAGCAGGGCCCAGTATGAGCCGGCAGCTCCCCAGCCCTGCCCACTGTACCACTGAAGTGTGTCCACGCCGTGATGCCCCTGGCTGCCTCCCAGCCTTCCCTCGAGCAAGCTGGGAGGACAAGGATTGGACTCTGAGGATCAGCCTGAGACTTAAGATGGAGGCTGTGTTCCCGAGAGCCCAGGGTGGGCATGCCAGGAAGCACTCTGGCTCCACGGAATGCTGCGCTGCCCCGGGACTGGCGGACCAGCACTTCCTTGTCTTCCTGGGTCTCACAGTCGCAGCCTGGGCTGGGCTGTTTCTGCCTTGCTGCACCCTGCCCCAACAGCGGCAGGTGCCTGGCAGCCCTGGAGGCCTTCCCAAGGCTCTGCGTCCTCCCCAACCACCCACAACATTAAGGCCAGAGCCAGGCCTGAGGGCACAGGGTGGGCTGCTGAGCCGCCAGGCGTGCCAGACCTCAGAGCAGGCTGCCCCGGCCCGTCAGGCCAGGAGTCCTGCCACGGCTCCTCCCACGCTTCCCAGAAAAGACAGCACAGGGGCTGGCTTTGGCCTCTGTCTGGGGAAGCAGAGGCCTCTGCAACCCAGCTCCTTTTCTGGTTTCATGCATCTTGTCTTTTCTCTCTCCAGGCCTGAACTTGTATGCATTTCTCCACCAGAAAGTCCTTTTCCTCTGCCTAGCCCAACCCCATCTTTCTCTCCTCCGCAAAGCCCCACTCCCAGCCTTTGCCTTTTCCATGCCGTCATATGTTTGTTGGTTCCTGCATTTATTCCTCAGTCACCAGTTTATTGAGTGTGTACTATGTGCCAGTGAGTGTAGCCCTAAGTGGTGGACATACAAAGATGAAAAAGGTGCAGTCACCCCATCCTGTCCCGTGACATCATGATTATATAGCTTCATTTATTGAGGTCTCTTATATGCCAAGCTCACACCCACCACTTACATACATTCTTATACCAGCCCTGGGATGTTGTAGGTATTACTATCCATTTTTACAGATAGGTAAACTGAGACAGAGAAAGATGAAATGACTTACCTGCCTAAGGTCCCATTGCTAGTAAGTGACACTGGAGGTGGAACTCATGGGTGGGCCTGAAAGAACAGGTGTGAACTGAGCAGAGGAGGGAGGCATCCCAGGCACAGGGACCAGCACTGCAAAGGCCCCATGGCTGGAAGGCTCACGGAGGATCTGATGGGCAGCAAACTGGACTCTCGGGATTGAACTTGGGTTTTTGGGGGAGAGGGGAAGTGAGGTTATGGAGGCCAAGGCTGCTGTGGGAAGGAGATGACACTTTCTCAGACAGGTTGGTCATAGAGAGGAGCTGGTGTGGCACACATGAGAAAGCCTGTGCTCTCGAAAGATGAAAGAGCCTAGGAGATGGACTGGAGTGACGAAGACCCCAGGCAGGGGCTGGGGTGGGGTGCCTGGCATCCTGGGCCAGGTGACAGGTATGAAGGCGATGACAGTGAGTCCAGGACATCCGCCTCACCCTCCATCCTGCCCTGAGCTATGCTGCTTAGTCCTGCAGCCTGTGGGCAGGTGTGGGGGTCTCCCTGTCCTGAGCCCTTATGGTCTGGCTGGGCCCACACCTGCGTGTACCATGGGGTTTCAGAAAGATGGTTCTTAGGGCTGGGGTGGGAATGAGGCCTTCCTACACTTCATTTATTCATGGAGTATGTATTCTTCTACCAGCAACTGCCACAGCATCCTATCCCTTTTCTCCTCTGCAGTGTGTATGAGTGTGTAAATGTGTGTGTGTGTATGTGTGTGTGTGTGTGTGTGTGTGTATGTCTCTGATGCTTTACCTCTCTCCCTCTTTCTCATGGGCCAGTTACCTGGGATGACTGGGCAGTGGTACTTTAAGCAGCGACGCTGGAGCTCTGCAACCTCAGGTGACGCTGAGGATTAGGGGTGTGAGGTGCAGTTGTGGGGAAAGATGACATCCCCCACTCTCTGGTGTTCCTCCAGTTCTGCCCCCTCCTCCCACAAGCCACTGCAGCATCATGTACTTTTTCTGTGTTTTTATTTTTTTCTTTCAAAGGTGGGCCTTAATGTCCTGGTTCAGAAAGCCAACAAGTTCACCCCAGCCACCCGCCTTCTCATCCAGAGGTTTGTGCCGTTCCCTGCTGTAGGTAAGACCTGCACACCACATAGATGTGTGCTGTGGGTGGGTGTGGGGGACCGCTGGGCTCCCAGGGAGACAGATGACCCTTCCACACCTCTCCTGATGCCCAGGGGGCACCCAGCTGGGAGAATTGGTGCAATATGTTTAGCTAAAAGACAAGACCATGGGGTCCCACTGACCAGCTCTGTGCTGAGATTCTGCTTTCAGCATAGGGGTTCTTAGGCTGCAGTCCCAGACCCCCAAGGGGTCAGTAGACAGAATGCAGCGGATCCTGTGAGCTTGGTCAGGGAAAAGATTTACATTAACCTCTAACTGCATTTTAACATTTCCTTCCATTACGAATGCAGGCAGCAAACCACAGTCAGAAGCAGGACCTGTGACTTTGTCACCAGTAGAAATCACAGATGTTTTCATGGCACATTACAGTTGTTACAGAGGTCTTAAAATATTATTTATGCTCAACACTAATTCATATTTTCTTTCTTTTTTCTTTTTCTTTGTTTTTTTTTGAGTCAGAGTTTCACTGTTGTCACTCAGGATGGAGTATGGTGGTGCAATCTCGGCTCACTGCAACCTCCACCTCCCAGCTTCAAGCAATTCTCCTGCCTCAGGCTCCCAAGTAGCTGGGATTACAGGCATGCGCCACCATGCCCATCTAATTTTGCATTTTTAGTAGAGATGGGGTTTCACCATGTTGGCCAGGCTGGTCTCGAACTCCTAACCTCATGATCCACCTGCCTCACCCTCCCAAAGTGCTGGGATTACAGACGTGAGCCACCATGCCCGGTCACTAATTCATATTTAATACATCAACTGATAGATCTTGTTTTTAATTCATTAGTTAAAAAGCACATCTAGGCTGGGTGTGGTAGCTCATGCCTGTAATCCCAGCACTTTGGGAGGCCGAGGTAGGCGGATCATGAGGTCAGGAGATCAAGACCATCCTTGCCAACATGGTGAAACCCCATCTCTACTAAACATAGAAAAATTAGCTGGGTGTGGTGGTGCATGCCTGTAATCCCAGCTACTCAGGCCGAGGCAGGAGAATGGCTTGAACCAGGGAGTTGGAGGTTGCAGTGAGCCAAGATCACGCACTCCAGCCTGGTGACAGAGTGAGACTCCATCTCAAAAACAAAACAAAACAAAACAAAACCCAAAAAACATCTATTACTATATCACAATATTTTGGTAATTTCAGGATGATCCCTTTGTGATCCTATGTGTTTTGTTTTATGCATTTAGAAACATTATTCTGAGAGGGGTCCATAGGCCTCACTAGATTACCAGAGTGGTTCGTGGTACAAAAGAAGCCTGGAAGCTTCTGCTAGTCTAGGTTTCAAGCCTTTGGGTATTGTGAGCCTCTAGGTTTCAGAAGCCTTGGCTCTACGCAGGTGATTGTGGGCGCACAGGTATATGTGGAGGGGATTTCAGCTGCGTCTTTGCTGAACTTGGAGTCTATGAGCTCACCATAGATGCCCCAGGCTGGGGCCCTGGAGATGCCACAAAACTCTGCTTGGCCCTTAAGAAGCCTACACCTTGTTTGGGGAGAAGGGCAAAATAGTGGAAGGAGTTTTTAAAACTAAAAAAAACAGTATTGAGAGCACTGTAAGGCAGTGCATAGCTGTCAAAAGAGAAGGATAAACCAGTCCTTGAACCATAACAGCAGAGCTCCCCATCTGTGCCAAAGGACAACAATGGGGACAGGCCAGCACAGGGCATGAGGACTCGTGACCTCTGTGGTACCAAGGCACCATCTGAAGAGCTGGAGTCAGACCCAGGCTCATGGTCCTGACCCTGATCGTCATCTCCAGGGCCCTGCTTCTCCATCTGTAAAAGGCGGGTACCAGTACCCACCTTCCTACAGCCCAGAGCTCTGGGAGGAGCAAGTGAGGCCACAAACCAGTTTCCACTGAGAGGAGGGTGCTTTGAAGCACCTGCAAAGCCCTGTGAGAGGGTGAGAGGTCATTGCTGGGCAGCCCCACCTCTGGATGACCCAGAGACTAATGAATTCCGAGAACCAGCCACCTGGCTCAGCCTCAGCCAGCCCAGATAATTGCTATAGCAACTCCACACTTTTAATGAACTTTCAGCTATTTCTGTCGTGGGCCATTAATGGAATAACCCTTTAGATCTGACTTCGTTAAGGGGCCTAATAAAGCAAACACGGCTGCCCAACTGGTGTTCCCGGCCATTCAGCTGCAGGGTCAGATGCAGCCTGAGAAGGGGCAGCGCTCTGCTGCACTGGGCTGGATCTGGGATTCAGCCAAGATGTAATCTGTCCTTAGCCAAGCTTTAGATAAGAACTTTGCCGGGGGCCCATTCCAGCCCTACTGGCCATCTTGCTGTGTCACCTTGAGGTGGTCTTAACCTCTCTGGGAGTCTTTCAGGAGGAGAGTCCCTGCTTTGGGTCTGAGACTTTCTGACCTGCCCCTCTTCAGACTCCAGTGTAATTCCCCTCCCCTCTTCTTTTTGGGAATGAGGCTTCAGCCGCTCACACAGGTGCAGCCACTGTTGTCTTGAGATCCTGAACATCCCTCACGGGTTGCATAATGTGGTTTAAGCCCTGACAGTCCTTGCTTGCCGGGATCCAGGGAGAGGCAGGCCCTTTGTGGCTTCTTCCTCTGGCCTGGCTGCTGAGTCCTGGCTGGGTACCTGCCTGCCTTCTGCCCCAGCCCCAGTCTCCCCTCCCCCCCCCCCAACAGGCTTCCATCTCTCTAGTCCCTATGTCCATCGCTCTCATCTGCAAGTGGACACTTGCGGACTGCCCTAGTCCATGCTGACACAGTTTTGAGATGATTAGGTATGGCCCTTTCCCACCAGGGACTCAAAAGCCCCCTGGTCCTCTCAGGCCACCGTCCAGTCCCTGTACTTGGCCTCTCTTCACCTTATCCCCAGGTACCCCTGGCCAGAGTATCCCTAAGCTGCACCAGGTGCTGGCAGGGCCTAGGTCCTGCCCGGGGTTCACTGCAGATCTCCGAGGTAGGCTAGGCCAGACCTGGCTGGGCCACCGTTAAAGGTGACCAAGAAGCTGGCTCAGGCTGTGCTTGACCTTGTGGAGGGTCCCCTGTCCCTTTAGGCTGCTTGCAGAGACAGGACTCACTGAGCAGTGACTGCACATGGGAAGGAGGTTGGGGAAAGTGGCAGTGATCATATTTAAGCTCTGTTGTTGGGATGTGAGTGGAGTGGAAGGGGGTCTTCAGGGTGATGGGGGTCCTGAAGAGGCTTGTGCTCTGTGGTCAGAGGCCGCATCCAGGCTCTCACACTTCTGAGCAGGTTGGGAACTCAAGCTCTGGGGAACGAGGAAGCCCCAAGAGTCAGTTTCTTCTTCCCAAGGCTCTGCCAGCTCCTCTGCAGGCCCCAGCCTGAAGCCTGGGAGGTGGGCTACACGCTGCCTAAGAGTGGCCTGAGACACACGCACCTGGACCCCACACCAAACTCCACCATTCCCACCCCATTCTACCCGCTGTCTCCTCATATGGAAACGAGACCTCTGACGAGACCCTCCTTCAGCCCCTTCCCACCAGGACCTCTGTGACTGCAGGCCTCCTTGAGGTTTGCAGAGCTCCTGGGGGCTGCACGGCTCCCCTCATATTCCCTAGCAAGCCTCTCTCCTCCCTCGGTTCTCCTCATTCTGTGCTGGGAGGGTCCGAAGGCAGAGCAGGCCATCACCCTCTTACAGAAGAATGAACAAAGTCAGACTTGCTAAAAGTGATACTGAGCTGGCCAGAGCCCAGGCCTCCCAGGCCCAGCCCAGGGCTATTTCAAGCCCTGTGAGATAACCCCTCACCCCTATAGCTGAGAAACTGAGCAGTGTGGCCTGGAGGCAGCCAAGGCTACGCGGTGTCCTCCCTGTTCTGCCTCCAAGTTCCCCCCTAGTTTTTCAGAGTGTGTGTGTGTGCACACGCCTGTGTCACGTGACTGATGCATGTGCAGGCACATGTGCTGAGTATGTGGGAAGCCCTGGGATGCTCACTGCAGCCATTTCTCTCCCCTTGGAGAGAGGTGGTTTCAGGGCCATGCTGTGTCCCTGGTCTAGAACAGCAATCGTGTGGGAGATCTCAGTTTCTATTTATACATGGAGATGTTAGGAAAGACAGTGAGCCCAGGAGCATGTGTGCTGGCATCGGAATCGATTGGGGACTGGTAATTAATTTGCTTAGACCTTAATTAATTCTCCAGTTCTTTCTTATTTGTGGACTGTCACGCCTAATTGTGTTCAGGAGCTCAAGCTCGGAGCGGGCCCTCCGTTAATTGACGTATGGTTGCTGCGAGGTGAAGTTAATGGTTTGGGAAGCTGGGCAAACAGTGTAATTAAAGGTCAGTAGAGGAGGCATTGGAAAAATACACACCCCCAGGTCTAGCCACCAGTCTCTGTGAGCAGAGTCTGTTCCAGGGGTTGCCGGCCCCACAGGCTTCTCAAGGGGCCTTGGAGGAGGGATACCAGTAGCAGTTACCAGCAGGAAGGAGGGCCAAGTCCTGGGTCCCAGAGGCGGCAGTGGCCAGGGGAATAGACATCTCGTTGACAGCAATGGGTGGGGCAGGGGCCTTAGGGAGGTGGAGACAGAGGTGTTGTCTCAGCAAGCACATCTATAAAGCTGGCCCTCTGGACTCTGGGTAGGTGTGTGCATGGGGAGGGCAGGAAGCCCTGAAGGTCACCCCAGGCTGCCTGGCTGCATCCACTGAGAGCAGGGAACAGGCAGTGAGTGTCATGTGCTCATCAAGACCCCCAGCTAGGCCCTGAGCTCCTCATGAGGGAGGCCTGAGCTTTGGCATCAGCCAGCTGCTCCTTCCAAGGAGAACAAGCTTCCTGCAGGCACCGGAAATGCCAGCCTCAGCAGCTCCTTGCTGAGAAATGACTTCTTCCTGTGCCGTCCCCAGCAGTCTCCTATGTTAAATGTCAGGATTTATTTTATTGCCATGAAAAGATCTCGGTGTTAACCAATGAGTCCGTTGCCCAGGGTGTCCTGGCACTGTTTGGGAGAAGGTCTTCTGTTCATTCACAGGTGTGGCAAACCTGTTCCCTGACGTCCATGCCCCCTTCTCCCCAAGGCCACACGGGTCTTCATGTCATTGAACCCCTCTTGGCTCCACTGCTCCCCCTTTGTGCTCAGTCCACCCTGCTTCCTCCGTCTAGGAGTGGCCATGGCAGTGCTGCCCAAGTCTGGAGGGCCTACCCCCAGGTCAGAGCACAGCTCCCCAGGCCTCATCCCCTGTGAGCAGGAGGCAGCAGTGTGCACCTGTGGCAGCTTGTCCTGGGCCCTGTGACATCAAGGTCCATCCATCAAGGTCAGTGGTGCTTCACGTGGCATCCATGCCCTTCAGGCACCTCTGGATGCCATGAGTCCCTTCTTTGACCTGCCCTGCTCTTGCCTCTCCTGTGCCCCACTGCAGCCCTGGAGAACGCTGCCGTCCTCCTCTCCTCCCTCTTGCCGGGCCCCAGGCCTTTGCATGTGGCCCTGATGTCTGGATACCTGCTCTTCCCACTACCTCAAGCACCCTCTGCCCTCCCTCGACTACCAGGCCTTTGTGACTCGGCTCAAACACCATCTCCTCTTGGAAGCCCTCACTGGGAGTCCCAGCCAGGGTTAGATGGCAGCTACCTGTGTGTGCCGATGTCTATCTGGGGACTGCCCGTGTTGTTTCCAAGCCTGCCTCCCCCATTAGACATTGAGTGCCCCAAGGCAGGGACTGGATCTCATCTACAACCACACTCAGCCCCCTCGGTGCCTGGCACACAGTCAGTGCTCAATGTGGGTTTATTCAATGATCAAATGAGTGCTTTGACACAAAAGGTTTGAGATGAGTCACTCGTGGCAGAACCTCACCCTGATGACAGTGGTGGCCAGATTCTGTAGCTACCTGGACATTTATTCTGGACCTTTTCCACTTTTTAAAGTTGTTTTGGAGTGCTCTGTTTTCTTGTTTACATTTTTACCATCACTGTGGTCCACTCTTAGTCAGCAGGCCTAGGGTGGATGACCAATGGGCCCACCCCTTTCCAGATCATCCTGGGCACATTATCCAACCCTTCCAGGCCATTATGGCCCCGTCTATAAAATGGATACTAGTATCTCTAAGCAAAGTTTTCATGGGGATTGAACATGTCAATTTCCCAGCGTAGCATGAGCACCTACTAAATGTTGATCCTCTTCCAGCTCCACTCTGTTCCTCCTGCCCCAATCAGGGGTGGCACATTCCTGCCATCAGGGAACTTGTTCTTTGGGGGTAAGAGGTGGTTAGATGTTCAAAATGGCACGCACACACACACACACACACACACACACAAAGTTCCAGTGATAAGGGCAATAAAGTTTTATAGAGGATGAAACCCATTCGATAATCTCTCTAAATCACCTTCCATCACCTCTACGATTTTAGGAATCTAATATGAACTGAATTATGTACGGAAATGGTGTTTGTTGAGAAAAGGGCCGGGATAATTAGATCATGTTATCAAAGGAATATGTGGGCGTGGTGCTGTGGATTTTGAGGAGCCATGGAAGGTTGGGCTGGGCTGGGTGCCAGAATTGGTGGCAGCCTCAGAACTGGCATGGGCCCCTGCTGTGTGTCAGGCCCCAAGAGGACACAGGCAGTGGGTCCAAGGCAGCCAGAGGAAAGTGTCTAGTGTCCCAGGGCTCTGTCTTCAGTTTCATTCCCTTCAGTTATTTTGATGCCTTGGATGGAGGAGGCCTGTGGCTCATATTCAAAAAACAGGGACACCAACCTGGCAGGGATTGTGAATTCATGGGCAAGAGCACCAGGATCTAAAAAGATCCATCGAGGTGGGCCGATGAGATCTCACAAGGTTTGATGTAAGCCTTGCTGTTCAAAAAATGTAGGTGCACAAGTGTGAGGGTGTCAAGACCTGACTTGGCTGAAGTTCTCAAGACAGAGACCCGGGGGTCTCGTGTGCCGTGTGCTCAGAATGGGTCCCTGGTGTGGTGTGTGCCTCTGATGATGCTCACTCAGATTTCAGCTGCATTACTAAAGATAGAACACCAAGAACAAAGGAGTCTGTTTAATTCTGGCTGTACACGTCAAGAGTAGCTCTGATAAGTGGTAACGCCACAAGAGTGACAGGATCTTCTGAAAAAAATGAGAGCCTGTTATTGGAATGAGCTGCCTGACTCCTGGATTTGAGGGAAATGTCTGATTAGTAGACAGGCCCCAGAAGCTGTGAGGGGCACTCGCACGCGACCAAGGCACCTGTTTCCAAGCAGCTTGCTCAGGATCTGGCATACCGTAGGTGCTCCATAAGTGCTTGTTGCGTAAATGGCCTTCCAGTTCTGGGGTTTTATAATTCCTGAAATCCAGAAGGTAGAGAAGCCCAGAGGCAGAGAAAGTGGGGAGGTGTAATGCAGAGGGAGGGAGGGGCTATGCAGGAGGGGAATGCAGGAGGGGGCAGGGGGCCTGGCTGGGCTGGCCTGGCCTGCTGGGGAACAGAGGAGGGCATGTTGGCGCTATGAGTGTTAGCTTGGGGTTTGAGCTTTATCTTTGGTTGATGAGGAACCATTGAAGAATCTCAAGCTAAGAGGCAGCTGTGATAAAAAGGGGCTTTTTAAAAAGATGGATGTGTTAGCAGGAATCATATTAAGAGATTCCAAACTTCCGAGTCAGCCTACACCTAGACTTACAGGCTGATTTTTCAATCCAGAAATTCCCGATCCTGAGTCGGTGACACTTCAATATGGGTTGTGAAACTCTCCCCAAATTCTCAAGCTACTTAAGAGAAAATTTGTGCTGCTTACTTAGCACTGCCTCTCAGGTGGAATAATGGGGATTTTTGTGAAATCAAGCAAATATGAGGGCATGCATCCTTATTTGATAATCATCACTGTCTTAAAGGCAGAGGGGTTGTATTCTGCTGTGATTCGAGTGTGAGAGAGAGAGTATGTGTGAGTGTGTAAAGGTAGTAATATGCCTACATGTATATACATAGACCTTCCCGGGCAGGGACATGAGAACCTGGCTATAGTGGTTGCCTCTGGGGAGGGGGTAAAGTTTAGGGTTGGGAAGGAGACTTACTTTTTATTATTTCCCCTTTTACACCATTTGAATCATTGACTGTGTTGCCCACAACGGTGGAAGGAAGGAAGAGAGGGAGGGAGGAGAGAAGAGAGAAGAGGGGAGGGGAGGCCAGCATTACCTCCCACTTCTTGCAGAAGAGGAAGTGGAATATGGAAGTACTTAGTCCAACATCAGTCTTGAGCCAGAATAGCAGCTGAAGTCTCATGCTTGCTACTAGAGTGCTTGTTTGTTCGTTTTAATGAAAATGGCTCTATTTCTTTCTGATAATACATAATAGAATAAGCAATCCTACTTCTCTCTCCAGAGTCATTTAGTATATATCCCTCCAAATTCAAGTTAACATCTAAAAGTATATGAATCTCTGCCTATTATATCTATATGTAGTGTAAATATGTCTATATAAATGTAACAATACAAATGGGTTCATATATAGATATATGTATACTATTCTGTAAACTGTTTTTTAACCTCACAGTCAATTTTAGATGTCTTTCCATGGCAGTCATAAAATTGTAACTTCTCCTTAATAGCCACAGTAGTTTGTTCCATGGCTATTTTTAAATGATTTCTTTCTTTCTTTATTTATAGACGGAGTCTTGCTCTGTCGCCCAGGCTGGAGTGCAGTGGCATGATCTCGGCTCACTGCAACCTCCGCCTCCTGGGTTCAAGTGATTCTTCTGTCTTGGCCTCCCGAGTAGCTGGGATTACAGGTGCATGCCACCATGCCTGGCTAATTTTTGTGTTTTTAGTAGAGACAGGGTTTCGCCATGTTGACCAGGCTGGTCGTGAACTCCTGACCTCAGGTGATCCACCTGCCTCGGCCTCTCAAAGTGCTGGGATTACAGGCATGAGCCACTGCACTCGGCCTGTTTTTTTAATTATGAAATTTTTCTATTAACATAGAAAATTGAAGAAATAGAGAAAGAGAACGTTAGATACACTCAAAGCCCTCCGCCTTCTTGATTCTGGTTTCTTTCTCTCCCCACAGAAGGCACCGACCTGGAGTTAGTGTATGCTTACCATTTAGGTTTTATATTTTAGCATATGTGCATGTACCATAAGCCATCAATTGTATTGTTCATGAATTTTTCAAAATTTATATTAACTGTACCATACTGTACATATCCTTTTGAAACTTGCCTTTCATTGTGGTTTTGAAATGTATTTATGTTAATACATATACATTCATTTCAGCTGCCATAGGCATTCGTACTGTGTGGCTATCCACAGGTGATTAATTGGGGACATTTAGGTTGTTTTCAGTCTCTCATTATTATACAGTCCTGCTCTAAACAACCTTGTGCTCTAAACAGCTCATGTGCACATGAGTAAGAGTTTCTCCTGGGCAAAAGTTTTCAAACCTTCATCTGTATTATAATCACCTGGGGAATTAAAAAAAAAACAGATCTGGGCCCTACCTCAGCTTTGGTTTCACTTGTGCTGGGAATCGCCAGGCTAGCGTGTGTACCCAGACATGGAATGGACACATTAGAGGGTACACACGTTTCTAGCTTTATTAAATATTGCCAGGTGGGCATACGGGCATTTACCCAACCTGCAGGGTATGAATTTTTGTTTCCCTACAACCTCTTCAATATTTGATATTATCAATCTCTTAAAATTTTTGTTCATCTGGGCCGGGCGTGGTGGCTCACACCTGTAATCCCAGCACTTTGAGAGGCTGAGGCGAGTGGATCACCTGAGTTCAGGAGTTCAAGACCAGCTTAGCCAACATGGTGAAAACCCATCTCTACTAAAAATACAAAAATTAGCTGGGCATGATGGTGGGCGCCTGTAATTGCAGCTACTTGGGAGGCTGAGGCAGGAGAATCGCTTGAACCCGGAAGGCAGAGGTTGCAGTGAGCCGAGATTGTGCCACTGCACTCCAGCCTGGGTGTCAGAGTGAGACTCCATCTCAAAAAAAAAAAGAAAAAGAAAAATGCGTTCATCTGAACTGGTTTATTTCTCATTTTAATTTGCATTTTTCCAATTCCCAGTATAGTTGGGAACCTTTTCTTAACTTTATTGGACATTTGGGTTTCCAAACAGAAGAGAGAGCAAGAGGATATCCTTATTTCATACCATCCACAAAAAAAAAATTCAAGATAGATTGAAGGCCTAAATGTGATAAGTAAAAAATTAAAACCTTTGGAAGAAAATATAGATGAACACTGGAGTAGGGTTAGAGTTTCTTTTTTTTTTTTTTTTCTTATTCTTTCTTTCTTTCTTTTTTTTTTTTTTTTGAGGCAGAGTCTGTCTCTGTTTCCCAGGCTGGAGTGCAGTGGTGCAATCTTGGCTCACTGCAGTCTCCGCCTCCTGGTTCAAGTGATTCTCTTGCCTCAGCCTCCTGAGTAGCTAGGACTACAGGCGTGTGCCACCATGCCCGACTAATTTTTGTATTTTAGTAGAGATGGGGTTTCTCCATGTTGGGCAGGTTGATCTCAAACTCCTGACCTCAAGTGATCCACTCACGTCGGCCTCCCAAAGTGCTGGGATTACAGGAGTGAGGCACCACACCCCGCCTAGAGTTTCTTAACAACACAAAATGTATATACCAGGAAGGATTCTTTATCTGACTATATATTAAACTATATGACAGAAGGCACCATGTTGTGAGAAAAACAAGTCACAGGCTGGGAATAGCTGTTTGTAAACCCTTTAACCAATGAGGTTTAGCCTCCAAAACCTATAAAGAACTCCTGCAGATTTTTTTTTCCTCAGATCTAGAAACCTAACCCTGATTATTAGTGAGATTGAGTTCATGTTTATTAGTTTTTCAGCCTTTTATGAATTGCCTACTCATATGTTTTTCTATGATTTTGATCACCATATCTTTTTCTTAATAATTGTTAAAGCTCTTATACATCGTATGGATTTTTTGGCTGAAATTAGCAGAAACCCTCAACACAAACTGTTGAGGGTTTAAATAATAAGGGAGTCTATTACTTTACAAAGGGCGAGTCTCAGGCGGGGCATCCAGGGTGCTTCCCGCAGTGTTGCTCTGCTGGCCTCCCGGTGGGCTTCATCTCAGGCTTGTGGAAGATGGCGGCAGCAGCTCCAAGCATCACGTCTGGACCCAGTGTCCAGAGGACAAGAGGCTCTGCCGGCCTCTCAACCCTTCTTAGATGGGAGGAGACCTTCCCCAGAAGTCCCCAGCAGACATTCCTGGTTGTCTGGAATCGGGTCACATGCCTCTTCCTAGACCAGTCACTGCCCGTGGGAGGATTATTACTATTAGTTTGGATTAATCTCGGGCGGGGGTAGAATAGCTCTTAGGAGTCAGTCACCATGACCCTCCATAACTTAAGATTAGTAGCCCTTTGTTTATCATATGTAATAAATATCACTTTCCAGGTCCCCATTTCTTATAGTATGGTTTCTAAATCGATCTTGAATGCTGTGTTTCTAAGATGCCTGAGTTATAAGAGGTATTAACATAATAGCCTTTTAGAAGAGAACTATAATTAGTGTCCATTGGAAGGAATAAGCAAGTATTCACTTACACATTCAATACCAGTCACTTTCTTTAGTACCACAGAGTTGGAGTCTAAGCCTCCTTCACATTTTCTTGTTCTTTTTTGGGCATTGGTTGTTAAACACAGCATCGTGGCCACCACTGCTTTTTGTAGTCCTGCTTCTAATCTCCACTCCTTTAGCCTGTTTAAGATGAATGGTATAATTTCAAAGCATATAAAAGAATATTGGGAATTTTTTGTTTGCATTTCTGATTTGGTTATACTTAGGTCTCATATTTGTTCTTTACTTGAAGAAAAAAATATTCCTG
Organism: Pan troglodytes; assembly: GCF_028858775.2. Taxonomy (NCBI): domain Eukaryota; kingdom Metazoa; phylum Chordata; class Mammalia; order Primates; family Hominidae; genus Pan; species Pan troglodytes. The sequence continues at coordinate 49,771,127 of NC_072410.2, forward strand.
AAATTAATCAGCTTCTTTAGGAAGCCGACATGTTGTAGGTACCTAAGTGTGGGACCCATGACTAGGTTACGTCAATCCCTGCTGGCTTTAAAATGCGTGTGATCTTCTTCAAGAAGTTTGGCAGTTTTTTTTTACTTTTTGGGTAAATGAAACATGATTATATTCTCACTGTAAAAATTTAAATATTATAGAAAATTCTGGTGTAAAAAAGTGGAAGTCTTTCAACAACCCCTAATTCTCAAATTGAATTCCTTTCCCCAAGGAGACCACTCTGTGAGCTGTGAACCTTCCAAAACATTACCTGTGGATTTATGCACACATATATGTGCATATGCCAATTACAGGGTTTTACATACAGTAAATCATCATGTACATACTCAGTAGCTTTTTTCACATAACAGTTTGTTTTGGAGATCTTCCCATGTGAGTTCCCTAATGGTGGACATTTAGGTTGTTTCTAATTATTTGCTCTTACAAACAGTGCTATAATTAACATCCTTGTAAATGTCTCTTTGTGCATATGGGCAAGCATTTCTTTAGGGTAGCTATCTATGGTTTGGCAATTTCTACTGTCTTTAATTGCATTGCCTGGTATCTGGCAGACGATCTTCTGCATGTACAATAACTTTTCATGTCCGTGCTCCATTATAGTGTAAGTTTTAGAAAGATGTTTTAGGCAACAATTAGGAATCTAAGTTTAAGTTCAAATTCTGTATGGATTGCTGTGGTCAGCTGAGGTGACACTTGAATGAATGGATACCTGTACACATGGCTGCATTCACACATGTACAGGCAATTGTGCTGAGTAGCAGGTAAGATTCCCTTCTCTGACAACTTTCATTGTAAGGCACATTATGATTTTTAAAACATTAAAATATGGGACGGTGCATCGTAGAATTGAGGAGTTATGGTAGTTTATTTTCCCCAAATCAGTAGCCCATTGCTGCATGTCCGTGTTTAAATGGTCCTTTCCCTGTGAGTTGATAGAACTGCTTTACTACCAATTAATTTCCCTGACAGATGGGTGAGTTGCAGGACTAGTGTACTGCATTGATCTGCTTGTCTATTCCTGCCCTAGTTCAGGGGGCAGGCTCCCCCATGATCTTCTTTTGGAGAACTTTCTTGCACATTTGTCTTTCTGTCTACTGCTCTTTCTTCCTCCCCACACTGCCCCTTTTACACCGGGTGCTTCATTAGCTTTTCACAATCTGCATGATTTTGCATCGCAATGGGTCGGATGTGAGAACATCTGCAGCAGGCAAGAGCAAATTCTCTTCAGGACTTAACACTGAGCTTGCCATCATCAAGAAGCAAAGTCTTTCTCTCTCCTTCTCTTTCTCTCTCTCATTCCTTGACATCTCCCACATTGCTGCTCAAACATCAGTTATGCCTGAGTCTTGAATGGTGTCAATCTGAGTTGAAAATGTGCCAGCTTTCTTAACATCATCACTAACAGGCTGCTTAATTAACCTGCTGATACCATCAATAATAGATCTTGCTGGTGTGTTGGAGAGGAGACCTGTGCCCCAGGGTTGTGCATGTTCTTGTTCTCTCTGTCTCTGTTTTTTTTTTTTTTTCTCTCTCTCTCTCTATCATTTGCTTAGGCTCTCAGTGTCCCTGTCACAGGAGCCGGACTTGCCAGGAGTGGGATGGGAAGGATCAGGGACAGTTTGAAAAGGATATGGCAGAATTGAAAGTTTGGGATGAGCTCATGGAAATGAAATCACTGTAACAGGCTGGCATTCCCACTGCCCAAGGGCATGGATGGCTGGTAGCCTCTGCATACGGCAGGTGCTCAATAAAGGCCAACCAATGTACACAGTCAACAGAAGAGATTGCAGGTCATGTGCCATCTGTGCAGGCTGTAAGAATTGCCGGTTTCAAGGGAGGAGCCTGGGGAGGGGGCAGGTACCATCATTCTGAGATGACTTTTAGGGTTTTCTCTGTTTTTTTTCCATTCAGGCAGCTTCAGAATTGTCCTGGAGGGGCCGGATGAGGGGAAGGAGGCTGGGTTTTCACTTCCTTTCATGCTTCATCTTTCATCTCAGTGGTTTTGTGTTTGAACCAAAGCTGTCTTGCTCGCCCCATGTTTAATGTTTGGAGATTACAGGGAGAGAGTGAGATGCCACTGTGAGTCAGGGCTGGTCCACTACCACCTCCAGATCCACACTCTCTCTTCTGTTTGTCTCCCCTATGCATACACACACAAAATGGGGGCTGGAGACATTTCAGCTGTCCCCACTTTCCCCTGACTTGGCATGGGCACAGGTGCAGAGGCTGACATTTTGTGTGAGCTCAGCCAGCACCCAGAAATCCCATGGAGACCCTACATTCTGCCCCTCCTTTTATGCCCGGAGAAGCCAAGGTGGGGTTGGGGTGGCAATGGCTCAAGTCCCCAGAGTGAGCTGGTAGCTCCTGACTTTAGCAGGATGCTCGTCTCCTGGACCACATTCCTGTAACTTTGCCTTTCTGGGAGTGGCGGTGGTGGTGGTATGGTGGACAGCGTCATCAGAGGGCTAGGATTGATGCCTTTCAGGGCAGAAAACCCCACTATCCTCTCAACGGTTTTCTTAGGTCTCCTGGGAACCGAAAGCCTGGCAGCCCCAAGGGCATGGGGGATGCATAGCCTCCCTAAGGCCACTAGAGGGCATGTCACTAACACAGAGGCCAGGTGGCTGCTTCCCAAGGCTACCCTGGGGGACCCTTCTGGGCCCTGAGCCCTGGGCGCCTGGGGCTGAGGCGGGAGAGATATGGAGCCAGAATTGGAACCCAAGCCCGATGGCCCCAAACCCAGGCTCCCATCCCCTCCTGGTCATGCCCTGCTAACCAGATCTCCTTTACCTTGGATTCAGCTTCCTAATTCTGTCTGTCACTGACTGTGGTGAAAACAAGGGTTTCTCAGTGTCAGCAATGTTGACATATTTGGGGGCCAGATGATCCTTTGGTGGGGGGACTGTCCTGTGCCTTGCGAGATGTTTAGCAGCACCTCTGGCCTCTGTCCACCAGATGCCTGCAGCAACCCCTGACCCCTAGATCACAATCACTGAAAATGCCCTCAAACATGGCCAAATGCCCCACAGAACCGCTCCTGGCAGAGAGCGGCTGTTTAGGGCAGGTGAGCATGCCTGTTGTGGGGCAGGAGAGCCCGGGACACAGAGGGACTGCCCATGGTTTCCACTGCACTGAGCGTCGGTGGAAGCAGGAGAGATGCTCGAAGATGGCGTGTGTGCTCTAAATACATTTTAGAACTGTATTTGGCCTCCTGCTTTTCTTCTCCAAAGACTGCAGAGTCTCTCGGTCTTCCCCTGTTTATTCCACCTCCCCATTTTAATGAAACAGGCGACTGAGGCCCCAGGGGTCTCAAGCCACACCTCACCCACAGAACCCTGTGCCCCAGCTGTGAGCACCTTGGACCACTCGTTGGCTCAGGCCCCAGGAGCATCTGTGGTCTCCCTCCCACTCCGCCTGCCCACTAGGCCCCGCCACCCTCCAGCTCCCCAAACCCTGGTGGCCCCCCCCACTGGAAGGAGGGGGAAGCAGCAGGTGTTGATGCTAATCAGCGTTCACAGCCCAGAACTGCAGTCGCTCCCAGGCTCACACACTCCCCAAAATTAAACACTCATTATACAAAATTAATTGACATTAATTAGCAAAAATTAAAACTTTAAACACAGCAAGGCGCTTTGGGGGGAGGAGTGAAGCAGGCAGACTCCGCATTTGTCACCCCCCACTCCCCACCTGCCCACCCCTCCCAGGTCCCCCCACTTCCATCCTGCAGCGGGGCTGGGAGAGTTCAGGCGGGGTCAACACCCACACTGCACTGGGCCATGGGGCCTGGCCCAGTCATGTGAGTCCCAGGATGGGGGAGCAGAAAGAGGATCCCTGAGCTAGTTGCCAGCTAATGGGTGGCCCCAGACTTCAACAACCAGTGCTTCACTAAGGAGCCGGGAACCCTCCCCTTAGCCCAGGTTCCCAAGATCTCAGATGGCAGAGGGGCCTAGCCAAAGGCAGGCACTCAGCCATAGGAAGCAAGAATGGACAAGGTCTGCCTTTAACTCAGCCCGCTGCTCCTGCCCCAACCCTCTTGCCCCCTGAGTATTCAGAGGCAGAGGTACTGTAGCCTTTCTGCTCTGTCCCACTCTGCTGTGTGACCTCAATAAGTCACTCCTCTTCTCTGAGCCTCAGTCTTCCATCCATATGATGAGGGGGTGGTGCTGGGTGAACACTGAGGTTTCTGCCTCTCTGGCACCTGCTGTCAGGGAGGCAAATTTCTGGGAACTTGATTTGCTCAGAGACAGGAGGGGCTGGATGTGGGACCGACAGTTTAAGAGGATAGGGCAGCGCAAGGGCCCCAGTGATGGTGGAACATCAGGCCTCGGGGTCAGGGGGGATGCGACTTCAGGTCAGACAGCCCTCCCAGATGGACACCCACTTTGCCTGCCTAGTGGGCTTGCCCTGGAGGAGAGGAAAGCAGCCCCTCGGTAAGTGGCCGCTCTCTGAGGCCAGAACGGGTGTCCTCCCTGATACCTGTTCTTTTCCACTTTCGCTTACCAGGTTCCCAAGGGCCCCCAGATCCCTCACCAGGCTGATAGGCAGATGGACAACAGAACCACCCCTTCCCTAACCTTTGCCCATGCATTTGAACACAGAACCCCAAGGCTTGAATAGGAAGGAGTGTAGTGACCTCCCTCCAGGTGGAATGCCATCTTCCTCCTCATCCTGCTCTCTGCATCCCCTCTCTCTGCAGCCAGTGCCAATATCTGCAATGTGGTCCTGATGCGGTACGGGGAGCTGGAGGAAGGGATTGATGTCCTGGACAGCGATGGCAACCTCGTGGGCTCCTCCAAGATTGCAGCCCGACACGTGGGTCTGGGGGTTCGCAGGGTTGGGGAGGCCAGCAACAGGGAGGGGAGTGGTTTTCCTTTAGCGTGTGTCTTCCACAGGCTTCTATCCAGGGTACCCTTATTTTGGCATCTTGATGTCTCCTCCTCACCCCACCCCCACCTCCAATCTGCATGAGTCTGGGCCTCTGGCCTCCCGCCTGTTCCGCTGGACATGGTCTCACTGCTGTGAAAAGTCCCTGTCTCTTGTTGCAGCCCCTCAGGACCCAGCTTCTTGCTTGTCTCACCCAGAGGAGGTGTTAATTGGTGAGGGCAGAGGAGACTCCCTCAGAGCTCTCTTCCCCTTGCCTCTGCCCAGGGCCCTATCTCCCGGGCCTTCACATCCTCTTGGGTAAGCCGAGGAAGCCTGGAAGGCCAGTGGTTTGTGGTTCTGGGTTAATAGGCACTTCTGCAGGTGAGAGCTCACCAGGGAGTGAGTGCCGTGAGGTCAAGGGATTTGAGGCTTGCAGAGGTTTGGAGAATATTTTGTTACAAGACCTTCTTTCGCCACTGGTTTCATAGGCTCAGCCACTCTAGCAATTGCAGTTTAAAAAATGAAAACACAGGCTGGTCACAGTAGCTCACGCCTGTAATTCTAGCACTTTGGGAGGCCAAAGTGGGTGGATCGCCTGAGGTCAGGAGTTCGAGACCAGCCTGGCCAACATGGCAAAACCCTGTCTCTACTAAAAATGCAAAAATTAGCCAGGCGTGGTGGCGGGCACCTAAAATCCCAGCTACTCAGGAGGCATAGGCAGGAGAATTGCTTGAACCCGGGGGGTAGAAGTTGCAGTGAGCCGAGATCACATCACTGCACTCCAGCCTGGGTGAAACAGCGAAACTCCGTCTCAAAAAAAAAAAACGCAGTCCATGAGTCCATGTGTACATCTCCCTCTGCTTTCCCAGCCTTTGTCCTGATGGTGGTTAGTGGCTCGTCTTGCTGCCCCCTGGGCTCTGGCCTCTGTGCTGGGCATGGGGTAGGATGGGTGCTGGGGGGGAGCCGTGAAGTAGTGGAGCATGCATCCCTGCTCCAGCCACTGTCCTTATCAGCTCCCACCAGGGCCCCCAAGCCTTACCCCAGTCATGAGGTCTTCTCAATCAGACTTTAGTCTGGGAAGAGCTCTCTCCAAGTCAGTGCCCCTCCAAGGTTTTTAGGGCAAGGGGCTGGGGGTGTCATGCCGACATTGCATCCTCTGCTCCCTGCACTGGCACTGGACCCTCCTGTCATTCCCATACCTGTTCCGGAGACTGGAGGGGCCTCTCCCAGGCCTTCCTGAGGCTGACCATGAAGAGCCCAGGTTCCTGGGAGAAATGTTCAGCCCTGAGCCCATCATGAGAGGGGATTTAGTCTCAGTTTCCTACCTGTCCCCAACCTCCCATTCCAGCCCTGTTCTTTTCCCCAGCCCCCCTGAGGGAGGACAGCCATGCCATGATAACTCCTGTCAGTGTCACACAGCAAGGAAACCCAAGTGGCCCCTGGCTTCCTTCAGCCTGGCTTGCTTAGGTCTTTGCTGTCCGGGGAAGGACTCCAGGCATCTGTGGGCTGTGAGCTGCTCCTGGAGCCTCCTCTGAGGGCTGAAGCTCGTGGGGCTAAAGGAATTTACCACAGTGGCTGTCGGAGCTCAGAATTGCCACTGAGCTGTGTTCTGGCAAGGACACTCCCACCCCAGGAATCCCTTGGGAGGCCCTGGAGCAAGGCCCCAAGCAGACCCCGAGGGAAAACCTGCAGACTCCCAGCTGAAGCATGCTTCCCTTACAGAACCAACTTCTTATCACTGAGAAAGACTCATCCAGAGCCAAGAGACACAAGATCTTGCAAATCTTTGTCTTTAAGAGATGTTTAAAAAAAAAAAAAAAAAAAAGTAGGCCGGGCACGGTGTCTCACACCTGTAATCCCAGCATTTTGGAGGCTGAGGGGGGTGGATCACCTGACGTCAGGAGTTTAAGACCAGCCTGGCCAACATGGCAAAACCCTATCTCTACTAAAAAATGCAAAAATTAGCTGGGTGTGGTGGGGCACGCCTGTAATCCCAGCTACTCGGGAGGCTGAGGCTGGAGAATTGCTTGAACCCAGGAGGTGGAGGTTGCAGTGAGATGAGATCATGCCACTGCACTCCAGCCTGGGCAACAGAGCAAGACCTCCATCTAAAAAACAAACAAACAAAAAAACACCAACAACAAAAAAAAGTAAATTCCAGAAGCTCGGTCCTCCTTTGGCTCCATGAGCCCCACTGGCTCAACAGGCCCTAGCTGACTATGCTGGCCTTGCTTTTAGAGCTGCTCCCCAGCCCCTGTGCACACTGAGTATGGGAGGTTGTGCCCACCACCCCCGAGGTAGTCAGCCACCTCCCTGAGCACTGCCCCTTCCTGGGGCTGCCTGAGTGTTCCCCACGTGTGGCAGGTGATGGGAATCTGCTCTTCTCAAATGTGTGTGGTAAGAAGAACACTGGAAGCCAGGCACGGTGGTTCACACCTGTAATCCCAGTACTTTGGGATGCTGAGGTGGGCGGATCACCTGAGGTCAGGAGTTCGAGACCAGCCTGGCCAACATGGCGAAACCCCATCCCATCCCTACTAAAAATACAAAAATGAGCCAGGTATGGTGGTGCGCACCTGTAATCCCAGCTACTCGGGAGGCTGAGACAGGAGAATCATTTGAACCTGGGAGGCGGAGGTTGAAGTGAGCTGAGATCACACCACTGCACTCCAGCCTGGGGGACAGAGCAAGACTCTGTCTCAAAAAAAAGAAAGAAAGAAAGAGAGAGAGAGGAAAGAAAGAAAGAGAGAGGAAAGAAAAAAGGAAGGAAAGAAAGAGGGAGGGAGGGAAGGAGGAAGGTAGGAAGGAAAAAGGAGACCAGTGGCTTTTTTTGTTGTTTGGAATGCAGCTTCCTGAGAAATCCCATGAATAAGGCCATTCAGACACACATGCGTTGTGGTGGCACACACCTAGGGCTCTGGGTGGTGTGCTGTCCTGTCACCAGCTGTCAGGCCCCTCTCACACAGCCTCTGCCTGCCCCTCAGGCCCTGCTGGAGACGGCGCTGACGCGAGTGGTCCTGCCCATGCCCATCCTGGTGCTACCCCCGATCGTCATGTCCATGCTGGAGAAGTGAGTTGGGGCAGCCAGGATGGAGAGGCCACTGTGGGGGAGGAGGGGGAGAGGGAGGGGGAACCGGCTGGCCCAGGCAAGCGATGAGGGGGTGGCAGGAAGCCCGCCCCAGTTTGTGTAGAGGGTGGAAGGTGTCTTGCTCCATCTTGGACTTTCCAGGTAGTGCCACAGAATCACTCTGTGAGAATTCTTGGACTTTTACTATGCAGGACCCTGGGCTAGGTGCCACGAGGGATACCAGGATAACAGCGCTGGCCCTCCCCTGAGGAGCTGGCAGTTCTGGTGTGTGTGTGTGTGTGTGTGTGTGTGTGTGTGTGTGTGTGTGTGTGTGTGTGTGTGTTTTCATGTGTGCTCACATGCTCTCAGTGAATAGTATGTACAGCACCATTTGTGAAGGCAGAGTCTGAGGATTCAGGTAGGAAGACTAGATTTGGGTAGGCATCTGCTGTGGGGCAAATCACCACCTTACTGAGCCTCAGTTTCTCTGCTTGTAAAATACAAATAGTAATAGCCTCCTGCCTCCCTCAGAGGGATGTTCTAAGCACTCATATCTGTCATGACTGTGAAGAAATGAGGGAGCATAGTAACAGTAGTGGAGTGATTCTATTAATGAATGAGTGCGAAACTGAAGGGGCGGACTGAAACTCCGCTGGAAGGAAAGGCTGCGCAGAGAGGGCGGGCCCTGGGAGAAGGCAGGGGGCAGGGGAGGGTCCCGTAGGTGGAGGGGGCCTGGAGGTACAGACCCCTGGCTTGTCAGTTGACAGTGAGGAGACCCTACCCTATGGGGACACCTCAAGACAGCAGCTGGAATTGGGGGCGTGTGGTATAAGGACAGGGATGGGGGTACTCCATCTGGGGTTCTGGGGCAAAGGATTCTTCCCTCTTTGGGGACTTTCTTATTCCCACAGTATGAATTATAATAACAAGTGACATTTATTAAGCACTTGTATATCCCAGTCCTCTCTCAGTCAGGCCTCTGCCCGAATGCCACCTCCTCAAAGAGGCCCTCCCTGACCACCCCATCAGAATTCACCATTTCTTATTATTTCCTCTCCCTTGAAGTCCTTTATTTTTCTTACAGCCCTTATCCATATCTGAGATTGTTCCTCTAGTTGTGTATTTTCTGTCTGCTCTACTAGAATGTCATCTCCATGAGGCACGTCCATCCTTTTGTTCACTGCCCTGCCCAGCATCTAGCACAGTTCCTGCCACACAATAGATGCTCAGTAAGTGTTTGTTGAAAGGATGAATGAGTGAGTGAATGCATTCTCTCATTTCACCTTCAGGACAGCATAATAAGGTAAGTATAATATCCTCATTCTACAGCTGAGGAGAGGAAGGCAAAGACAGGCTATGTCATCCACTTACGGTCATGTACTAGGAAATAGCAGAGCCAGCGGTGGCTCAGGAGTGCGGCTGCAAAGCTTAGTCTCTTCAAGCTACACTGGCTGCCTCTTGCATATTCAGGTCATAACCCTCAATCAGCCTGTGTTTGAGTCCTGCCCTGTGTGGAAATGGGAAGAGTAGATTTGGGGTCTGATCTCAGGAAGCCTGTGTGTTTATAAGGGTGGTGGGCAAGACCTGTACCCAGGTCAGCTGCAGGTGAGAGCAGGCAGTGTGTGAACTTGGCCAAGGTGACCTTGAGAAGAGGAAGCACTGTGGGCCTGGCAGCAAGAAGGGCTGGTCCCCAGAGAGGGGCTGCGGCCGACCCAGAGAGCAGGATAGAATTTTTGTGGAAAGACGGGCTTTCTGGGCAGGGTGCAGGCCTGTGGTATAGACACTGAGGTGTCCAGCCTGGCCAAAGTGAAGTGCGCTCATGGGTCCAGCTGATGAGGGGTCCTGTGTGCCCAGCTGAGGTGAGCCCTCTCTCACCCTAGAAGAGGGCGGAGGCTCTGGGGGTACCTGAGCATGGGCATGGCATGGTGAGCACTGGGATTAAGAAAATTCGTATGGTATGGAAGTTTGCAACAGACAAAAATAAACAGGGCAGGCTCTTTTGTGCCCCTGACTCTCGTATACCTAGCCCCTTTGTGAACTGAGGTTGTCCCTGAATACCAGTGACTGCAAGTACACACAGGGAGCAAGCGGGGCAGGTGAGGAAGGTGGTTCTGTCCTTGAGATTGCTGAGTCTTGAACCTTGGAATTCTGAAGCTGGTTCAGTGAGCAGTGCTTACTCTGTTACTTGCACCACAAGTCCAGTGAGGTAGAACACTCGCACAAGTCAAGCGAAGCAACTTTATTACTCACAGATAGGCCTCGGGGACAATGGACGCCTACCACTCAAGGCAAGCTGGTGCCCCACGGCTCGAGAAAGCTGCCCAGGGAGGATGGAGTCTCGTCCACCCACGTACCACATCACACTGCAACTGAGGGAGCCTGGGAGCGCTCCACCCTGGGGTTTCCACCCTGGGGGACATCAGCTTACTGTGCTAAAGTGTTGCAGGACATCCTGTTCCAGAAGAGGTAGGAACATGAGCCCAGGCTGTCTCAGACAGGCCCTCCTTATCTCAAGATGTTGCATTCCCAACACATCCTACAGCTATCCTGAGAACTACAAGAAGGCGGGGGGCGGGGTGTGAAGCTGGGTCAGCCATGCTCATCCAGGGACCTGTCCTGCAAGAATTTGCTGGGGAAAAACATGCTCTGCGATGCCTTCCCAGTTGGCAGAGATGTTTGCAGAAAGTGGAATGATGGTTAGTGTCCCATTAACTTGGGGGCTTAAACTTGGCTTTGGGAGTCATGGGGAAACAGGAAAAGTTTCCTTGTCCCCCTCAAAGGGAGTGCAGTGGGGATGTGGCTTGCTTCTTCCGGGCCCTGCCGCTCAAACCTCTAGGGGAGCATACAGATGGGCAGGCTGTGGGGCTCCGACCCCACGGCAGTGTCTAGGGGTGAATGTTTATAGCTGATGCCCCAGTGGGTGTATGTTACAGGGTACTTTTTTAGTTTAGCCATCCATAAGTGGCTTGTATTAGTCAGCTCAGTTAGACCCCTGCCTTATCGCGAGGACAGAGGGCTTTCTGTATCCCGGGGTTCTTGCCTTGGTGTACTGGAAGAATCGGATCACATGTGGGCTTGGAGAATGAGTGCAAGGTTTCATTGAGTGGAAGTAGCTCTCAGCAGATAGGGGAGCCAGAAGGGAGATTGGTTTTCCCCTGGAGTCGGGCTGCTTGGTGGCCCAGGCTCTCCTCCGACTGCCCCAGCCAAACTCCGCATCATTCTGCCCGAGGGTGGCCTGCCGGCGTCTGTCAATGTGCCCTTCCGCCAGCGTGCTCCCCTCAACGTCCTCTTGCTGTCCAGCCGCTTGTGTGTTCCTCCACTGATGTGCTCCTCTGGATGTCCAGCTGCCTGTGTGTTTGCCTGCTAGGGTCTCAGGGATTTTTAGGTACAGGATCAGGGGGTGTGGCAGGCCAGGGTGGTCTTGGGGAATGCAACATTTGGGCAGGAAAACAAAAATGCCTGTCCTCACTTAGGTCCGTGGGCACAGGCCTGGGGGTGGAGCCCTAGCCAGAGACCGTGCCCTTCCCTTCCCCCCTTCCGTATCCATGGCAAGTGGGTTGATTATTCTGGGACTGAACCTGTCCAGCCTGGGACCTGCCTAGTGTCTGGGTGCCACATACTCTCACATCTCAGGCTCCAAAGGAGCCCCTCTGATAAGGTGATGAGAGGTCAGAGTTTGGTGCTCCTGGCAGCCTCATGTTTCATTGGTCCTTCCCTGAAGTTCTTTGGAGGGTCCCTGGGGAAAAGAAAAGTTCAGCCCAGGTTCCCCCAGGAAGATGAAGATGAATAAGACCCAGTTTGTGCCTTGAAGGCTTGCTAATCTCACATGTACTCTGGAAGTGCAGGACTGTGTGGTAGGGAGGCAGGGCAGTGTAGCAGAGTGAGCTGAGGCTCTGGTAGGAAAACAAAATCTAGGTTCCTGCTCCACCTCTTTCTGCCAGTCTGATGTGGCTGTGGAGCCTCCCTCAGCCTCAATTTCCCACCTGGAAAATGAGGACACTGCCCCTTCATCACCTTGTTTGTTGGGGCTTTGCATTTTGCACCATCCAGCAGCTCTTTTGCTCTTTGCAGGGTCCGTGCCACGCACCCCATAGCCTTTGGGTGCAGGGGCACTAGTGCAGGGCTTCCACTGAGGAGGCTGACAAGGAAGGCAGCCCCCACCCTTGGGGAGCCCCTGTTGGGTGAGGGAGTCAGGACAGCCAAGGAAAAAAGACAAAAGAACACTTACAAAGCAGCCTATGTGCAAATTAATGGAGTGCAAACTAAAACTGCGCTCCAAGTGCTGAAGGAATGCACAGCAATGAGGGGGACAAGCTGTTGTGTGGCGGCCGTGGCTGGGACCTGCCTTGCTTTGCCTCTGGCCTCGGTTGATACTTTCAGAGCCAAGGTCCCTGGGCTTCCTACTGGGAAGAGAAAGGTGGGAGCTCAGCATGCTCAGTTGGCCTTGACTCTGAGACGGAAAGGAAAAGAATCTCAAGTCAGAAGCAGAGGAGCGTCCATCCCCAGTCCAGAGCACTGGGCTGCCTCTGGGGGGTGCAGTCCACTGGGTGCCATCCTTCCCTCTCCACCACCCTCCAGCTCCCCTGAGTGCTCCAGGGGTTCACACTTGACACCCTCCCTGCAGCACCAACCATGCTGAGGAGGAAGCTAGGCCCAGGGGTGGGATCACAGGTTCCTGTGCTGGATCAGGAGTGCTCTAGCTGGCTCAGCCCCAGCCCAGCCTCCCTGGCACTGGAATGAAGGGCCAGCAGGGAGACCAGGCTGGGTCTGAGTTGGCTCTGCGCCCAGGCCACAGCCCTGAGTCCGCTCCCCCAGCTTCCTTTACTCCCTGGGCTCCAGGTCTTTCCTTTCTCCCAGGCATTCGCACATCTCTCCATCTGCATATTTTAACTCCCCCAGCTGCCTTTCCCATCCCTCCTTGCCATTTCCTCCCCCCTCCCTTCCCCTCGTCCTACTGTGTTCGCTCTCAGGCCTGCTCTGGGCTGGGGCTTCCGAGGCTCCTGTTTCAGCCTCAGGCCTGACTCCTTCCTGAGCTGGGAGCCCAGGCCTCGGACTTCTTGGACCTCTTTCCCACTGAGTACTTCAGCCAGCCACCCTGAGAGAGGAGCCTTGGTCACAGCCCCACAGAAAGGGGGTCTGTCTAGTGTCCCCACCAGCAGGTCCCAAGGACTGAGCCCATGGCCTGATCTTCACCTGCCGGGGGTAGCGTCTCTCTTTTTCTCACCCTTCACTGCTCTCAGGGCTGTGGGCAGGGACCCTCGGGGCTGTGCTTCCAGGGACTCCACACCCTCTAGTCACTGCCACTGGAACAGGAGGGCAGCCCCATCCTTCCACAGCCTCCTCCAAGCAGGGGCTCCAGACTCTGTATGAAGCTTGGAGAATGAGCCTTGTATCCCCCGCCCCTCCTTATCTTGCTTGAGAAGTTCATCTCAGGGCCCTCTCAGCCTTACTCCCAGCCCCTCCATGACCCCTAAGGAAGCCCAGGCGGGCATGGGCTAGCATGGAGTAGAGAGAGAGGGTGGGGGTGCTGGATGGGGATTGGAGGATCAGAGGGGTTTGGGCTTGATTTAGGCACCTTGGTCCTACTGCTCAATCCTGTGGAAACTCCCCTTTCCAATAGCTTAATTCAGGCCAGATTTAGCAGCTGGACAAACCTTGCGGTCTGGGCCTGTGGGAAGGGCTGGAAGACAGGTGGGCTACCAGGATCCTACCTTCCCGCAGGTAACATGAGCAATAACAACAGCAATAATGACACATAATTTCTGAGCACTTACTGTGTGCCAGGCCAGGGCTCACCCTTTTACTTGCATAGGATTTGCAAGTAATGGGATCTTTATTAATACCTGAGCAGGAACATCCAGGGCCAGGGTTTATCAGAAGTGTGGTCTGGGATCACCATTTTAGACTCATGGAGGGTTAAAATGCACATTTCCAGGTCCAGTGCCCACTGAATCAGGCTTTCATGGTTGTAAGCAACCCTTGGGCATTTGCATTTTTAACCAGTTGCCCAGGCCAGCTGATGCACTTTAACTTTTGAAAACTACTCCCAATTTTGCTGTCTTCTCAGGGCCAGTTGCTGTTGGGATTCTTGTCTCAAGAGGTGACAGTATATGAGGTTTACTGCCCGCCACATTGGGGCTCTGCCCCTAGAGGGCCCCTTACCTGCCTGTGGCATGGTCAGCCCTGCTGGGGGCGGCAGATAAGAGCCTGGATTATTTCCCCTTCACACCAGGAGCCTGTCACTTGGAGGCTAACAGTTACTGAGGTCAGATTTAGTGCCTGCCCAACACCCCCTGGCAAATAGTCTAGTCATCCCAGGCCTCCCCAGGTGGAATGCTGTGGTCCCCGCTGAAGGGCCTGCTGTATTGAGCAAAACAGGAAGCTCCAATGAACACAGTGCAGGCACATTGGCTAGCTGGTATGTCCCCACGCTGTCTGGGGAGCCTGGGCCCCAGAGGGAGGTTTATCATGCCCCCTCCCCTGCCCAGGAAACCAGCTCCGAAGCCAGCCATGGGAAGAGGGTGCCAGCTGTGTTGTGTTGGTGATGAAGCTGGCACAGGGGACCAGCTGGGGTGACAGCACCCTCAGGGAGCCAGGGGTCCAGGCAGCAGCTCTGACAGCCTCCTGCAGACTTGGCCTTGGACGAGTCATTGCACCCTCTGTTGCCCTTGGGTTGAAATTGACAAGGTGGCCAGTGGGGTGTCTTCTGTTCTCACACATAGAGGAGGATCACCCCCTCCTGGCTGGCGTGTGCCCATATGTATGTGCTTTGTCATCTCCCCTGAACTTGGCACCTACTCTGGTTTCTTTGCTGTTTAATTACATGCTGCCCTCAAGAGCGATCTTACGTTCCTGTGTGTCTCCCCAGGAACAGGGGCCGACAGTCTCTTCGAGTGGCTCTCCCACATAGGGCCTTCTTGGCACGGGGCTGGACGCGTGGCGGGTGGGTGCCCCGAAAGTACTCATTCGTGACCTGAGTAATTGAGGTTTCAGCCAGCAACGTCCTTCAAGACATTGGGATAGGGGTCTATACCCGCTGGGATAAGGGTACCTATCGGGAAAAGGTCCCAAAGACAGAACTCTGCTATATCTGTTTAGCTGCACACTGGCACTGCCCCGGAACCACGCTTCCTGGGCCCAGAGACAGAGTGGGACCCAGCATTGTGGCTGGCAGCCAGCCCACCCCACCTTCGGGTCTCATGGGGCTCCCTCCTCTCTCCCTCACAGGACGGCTCTCCTGCAGGCACGCCCCCGGCTGCTCCTCCCTGTGCAAAGCCTCGTGTGCCTGGCAGCCTTCGGCCTGGCCCTGCCGCTGGCCATCAGCCTCTTCCCGCAAATGTCAGAGGTCAGTGGGGAGGGGCTCAAGGGCAGGGCAGGGGGTGCTGTTTGGTGATTTCTGAACAAATACTCATACCGTGCCGACTCCTTAGCGCCATGCTAGGCGCTGGGGCTAGAACCGTGAATGAGGCTGGCCCAGGCTCTGGCCCTCAGAGTGAGGGTCACGCAGTCAACAGGGTGATTAAACAGAGGCCAGCAGATGAGGAGCCAGGAGCGTTAGGGTGGGAGAAGCTCCACTGGGTGTGGAAGGAGACAGCAGACCAAACTGAGCCTAGAGGGAAGTGACATTTCACTGGGACTGGGAGCGTGGCTGGAGTTGGCCAGATGAAAAGGGGTGGCGGGGGGAGATGTGAGGTCCGCGGACACCTGGTGTGAAGGTTCTGAGAGGTGAGGCAGCACACGCCATGTCCAAGAGCTGACCAAAGTCTGCAGCGCAACCAGGGAGTGCAGCAAGGTGATGTGGCCTGGGAATGAGGGGCTGGGCTGGGTGGTGTTGGGAACTTGGAAGCCAGAACAGAGAGGGTGAATGTCCTCCTAAGGGCTGTGCAGGGCAGACCACAGATGCCTGATTCTGAGCGGCCCCTGTGCTGCCGCGTGGGGCTGGGTTAGAGTTCCAGAGAAGGAACCATCAGGAGCCTGTGGCGGGCATCCAGTGAGCGGTGATGGCGGCTTGGACCAGGCTGTTGGCAGTGGGCATGGAGAGAAGTGGGTCCCTAAAGAGGGAGTCAGGAGGCGGCTTCTTCGGGATTCGATGAAGAGCTGTATGTGGTGGGAGGGAACGGGAGCCAGAGGATGTGCGCTGGCTTTCTGGTTTTGAACAACCAGGCAGATGTAGGTGCTTAATGAGATGGAGCCAGGCGGGGGCAGGTTCGAGGGAGGGCAGTGGGTCAGTTGGATGGACACGCGGGGTTGAGGAGCCTGTGGGATGTTGGCTCTGGGTCTGGAATGAGGAGAGACGCCTGGGCTGGAGGGATAGAAGTAGAGCCTACCAGCATGACAACAGTGCTGGAATCGAGGGTGGTGGGTGAGGCCTCCACCCTGGCGGGGTCCAAAGACAAGCAGCCAGGGTGGTGAGGGCAGATCCGGGCCATGTGTGATCAGGGTGGTGGGGGGGCATCCACAGGGTCAGACCCTCCTGAGAGGTCACACTCCATGAGATTACAGAGTATCCATTAGTGTCTCAGGCAACGTAGCCAAACCCTGTCCCCAGAGAAGGGATCCAGGTGACAGGTGAGGGGAAAGAATGAGAAAGACAGGTCCACAGCCGCAACAAGATGTGGGATCAGGAGGGGCTTTTATTTATGTATTTGTCCTTGTTTTAAATGGGAGAGACAGGGGCTTGCGTAAATGCAGTAGAGAAGGCACCAGGAGAGATGTCGAGGACGCTGACAGGACGATTTTGGGAAAGTCCATGAAGAGGAGGGGGGACCAGAGCACAGACGGGATCAGCCTTGGCACGGGGAGACCCCTCCCCACTTCAGTAGGTGGAAGAGGAGTGGGGTGGGAGGAAAATGCTGCTGGGGGTAGGGTTCAGGGGTAGGAAAATTGAAGAAGTTGTTCCAGTGGCTCCTGTGTTCTTGTGACTGAGCAGACAGGAGAGAGTAGGGTGGGGAAGGGGCAGGAAGTCAGAGGTCTGAGGACACAGAGAAGGGGTGAGACATCCAGGGGAGAATGAGAGGTGAGGAGGCTGAGCAGCACGTGGTCTGGGGGTGCAGCCGGGCCTGTTCACCAGCAGGTGCTATGGGCCAGTACAGGGAGGGCCACAGATCCTTTCTTCTGGGGTTTTGTCAGGTTGGGGGTGAGGGGGGCTGAGAGATGGGTGATAGCACGGAGGAGCAGAGGACCACGGGATCCACGCTGGGTTGGAGTGAAGGTGGGAGCTAAGCTGAGGGGAAGGCGCAGACCCAAGAGGGCCCAGGAGGTGTCTGCATTGAGCTCACAAGAAGGCGAGGGCTGTGGCCAGAAAGCGGCGCTTCTGAATCTGTGATTTCACCATGGACCTGCTTCAGGCAGGACCCCAAGAGAGGTGGAGGAGAGGTGAGGGCTCCTGGAGACAAGTCGGGGAAGTGAAAACAAGAGGCCGGGGCTGTTGGGGCTGCAAGGGCTGGAGACCCAGGCTCTTAGAGCAGGAGGAGGGGGTGACCCGCCTTAGGCCCTGGAAGGTGAGAAGTGGGGTGGCTTCCTTCCAGAGCCCCAGAGTTTGAGGAGGAGACTCTGCGGGAGTGGGGCTCCCGTCTTGGGGGACACCATTCAACGCGCACCAAGATTAGAGCCAGCAGGACCTCATCTCATGCCCACAGCGGCCAGCCTTGTCATGGGTGCTGGGATGCTCCTTCCCCCACCTCTCACCCTGGGAAACCTGCAGCCTGGGACTCCAAATGGAGCCATGGGCTCTGGGTTGTCTAGGAGCCCTGAAGAGGGAAGGGTGGGTATTTCTCAGTGGTCTCTGACATCCCTGTCCCAGCCCAGCACTCCCTGAAGCCATTGCATCTGTCTGTGCAGTCAGCCTGAGCCCAGGGTCCTAGGCCAGGGCCAGAGTCACCCATGTGTTTATAGGTACCTCTGTGCTTCTAGTAGCTGTCATAACTCCACCTGCCTGCACAGAGAAGGGACCCAGGGCAAAGAAAATACTGATGCAGAATCAGAGACCCTCCCAGTTAGAAGGATTTTCAAGGTCATCCAGTTTACCTTGCTACTGACTTTGCTGGGGAAATGGTGGCCCAGAAAAGCCATGGGACCAGCCCAAGGTTGCAGAAGTCAGGTGCTGATAGGAGAGGAAACACCAGAGGTCCACACTCCAAGTCCAGGCCCCTAGGAAGTGCTACACCTGATCGTTTCCTGTGGCTGAGTTTCTCTCCCTAGTCAACCACCTTACCTACCTTGGGACAGCCAGGAGAAGAGGGAGCTGGGGGCTGCACTGTGGTGGGTGGTAGGAAACGGTCTAGAAGAGCTGTAGGTCTTTGGCAGGTGTTCCTCTGGGGCATATAATGGGGAGATGGCTACCATTCACCCACCCAGGCCTCCAGCTCTGGCTGCAAAGCAGTGATGGAAAGTGAGCCACCCTGGTCTCACAGCTGCTGCAGGTCAAAGCCCAGGCTCCTCTCTCCCCACATGCCTACTTCAAATAGACATGGGAGTTAGTTCTTCTGCATATTTAACCAAAGTCCCTCTTATTGCAATCCAAGCCTCTTTCTCTAGATTGGGAAGAAGATAGTCATTGCATGTTAAGTCTTTGTCCTCTGGGAAGGGAGGGTACAGGCATGATTTTCAGAGCTCCCTCCTCAGCTATGTGGATCCCAACAAGATGCAGGCTAGCCTGGGCATTATGGGGTGTTTTGAGCCCTGTTTGGGACCCATGGCACCAAAGCCTTCAGCCAACTTGCCGAGAGGGCCTTGTTTACGCATTCACTCTCCCAATTAATTCTCCCTAACAAGGTGCTTCTTCTGCCATACAGGGATCATGTCTCACATCCCAGAAGCCAGTGGGATTTGCCACAATAAGTCTGGACTTGCTTGGGCTGACCCAGCCTTGCCAAAAGCCACCAAGGTTGTCAACAGAAGTAATCACTGGAACACCAATTAACTAATCAGGGGACTCGGAGGTAGAATTTAGGAACTAGTTCCTAGAATGGCTGGCCTGCAGTGATTGTTGTGGAGTTTCCAACTCACTAACCCCAGAGATTGAGGCAAGGACTTCAATCCTTCCTTCAGTTCCTGGGGGAGAGTTTTATCTGCTCTTTTCAAATTAGTAGTTCTGCTTATTAAAATGGTACTGAGGGTCAAACTGCAAATAATAATAATGGCTACCATTTGCCAGATATCTATTGGACCAGGCAGCATGCTGGGAGCTCGGTGTACCTTACTGTATTAAGTCTTCCTAATGCCCCTTAAGTCTAAAACATTGAACATCAAGAGATGATTCCTAGACAGTCAGATGGCTCTGGGGAGAGAGTTTGGCTGGAGATACGGAACCTTCAGTGTATGGGGGGGAGTTGAAGCTGAGAAAGGGGATGTGGTCCACTATAGGAGGAAGAAAAACCATCAAGAAGGGGAAGAAGCAGCCAAGGGCACAGGGAGAACCCAGATGGAGTAACTAACTTCATGGAAGCTGAGGACTTGGGCGATTCAAAGAGGAGGGGCTGTCTCCAGAGTGGGTGAGTGCAGAGAGGACTAGGAGTGGAGGAGACTTAGGTGGCATAGCTAGACATGGCAGTCTAGGAGGCAACATGGTATTCAGTTTCTTCTTTGTTCAGATGATTGAGCTCAAAGATGGGGAACTGTGGGAGAACAGCAAAGAAACTGTGAGATGGAGGTTGGGGGGCTTGGAGAGAGGGCAATGATGGGGAAGGAATGCCCAGAGCCCAAGGCGGGAAGGCATGGCCTCTATGGAGTCCCTGAGTCCAGTGAGTAGAGGGGGCTACCTGACTGTGGTGGAGAAATGGGGGCCTGGATCCTGAGAATTCTCCAAGGTAGGTACCAATATTCCTTGTTTACCAATGAGGAAACTGAGGCACATTAAGGTTAAGTACGTTGTCCAAGATCCAAAGTTGTTGACGATGGAGCAGGCTTTGTACCCAGGCAGAAGAATTCTGTGACCCTCCCCAGCCCACCCACACCTCACTATAGAAAGAGGAGGCCCACTTCTGGGCTCCAAATTGCTTGCTACTAATTTATCAGCAGGAACATCCCAGTGCCCTCACCCAGCCCTCCTCCCCTCCACAGGAAATCTGCGTTTTCACAGGGACCTTTTGGAATCAGTGTTTATGTCTTTTCCAACCCAGAGCTGAGGAAGGGGCTGGGCAGTGGAGGGGCTGGAGGGAGGCTAAAGGGCCAACAGGTAGGGCAGGGAACCTCCTGTCGTGAGAACTGGGGAACAGGTCCTGGGCTCCCTTCTGGACCCCAGTCCTCTTGCCCATGCAGGGAGTACAGGGTCTGCCCTGGTGGATCTGGTGGATCTGGAGGTTACTGCTGTAGGCCTGCCCCACCAGCCTGTCCCCAAACATGGATGGGCCCATCACACCCAGAATCTGCTCTCTGCCCCCTGGAGCCTGGGCACTTTCCCATTTTTCTTGTTACCAGGATGGCCACGTAGGACCCCTGTGGTCTCAGTGAATCTCCCTGCTGGTGGTGGAGACAAAACTCAATAAACAAGAACTGTCAGGTGACAGCACAGGTCATGATGGACCTAAAGCAGAGGCTGCGCGGCAGCTTGCCGGGGCTGCTATAGGTGGGGCTGGTGCTGGGTGCCTCCCTTGTGGTAGGGCCAGATTGTGGTGGCCTTTCTGGCCCTTTGGTGATTGGGGCTCTGGATTCCAGGCAAATGGGGTCCTCTGTGTCCTCCCCACTGCAACACAGACATACACTGGGGCCTCAGGTTCCCTGAGGGAGATGTGCAGGGTCCAGTGTCCAGGAACACAGACTTGGCTACCACAAGAGGCTGTAGTGGGTGGTGGCAAATGTCCCTCTAACTCTGACAGCCGGTGTTCCCTACCTGGGAGCACTTCCAATCCTGTTTAATGAACCTCATGTCTCTCTGGAGCAAGAAGCAGTACCTTGGCCAAGGCCCCTCCCCACATCCCTGCCTCTGTTTCTGCTTCAACCTTTCTTTGTGCCTCTTTCTCCCTTCCTTGATTCCTCTCGTGCTCTCCCCCACCGCAGTCCCCTCTCTTTTCCTCACTCTTCCCCTGGGAGCTCGGGGGCTGGGGAACGGGGCTGCACGTACAAGCCAGAGCCATTGTTCAACAATCTGTTTTTGTCTTCATCTTGTTGGCAGGCGGCAGGAGAGGAGCAAAAGGTTAATGAGGCACTGTGCAGCGGGATTACTGCGTGAACGGGCGGGCGGCGGGCGGGCGAGCCAGCCGTGGTGACAGGGAACTAATTAGGAGCAGTTTAACAGGAGGAAAAAGTGAAATCTCCTCTTCACCAACTGTCAATAATTAGCTGATTTGGTGAGGTTGAAATGTGTCCACAGAAGGTGGGGCTTGTCTGTGGATGAGTGAGGTACGGGGAGCGGGGAGCAGCCAGGAGCTCGAACCCATCCCTAGGTGATGTTGGGGTGGAGGGGCCGTCCCGTGGCCCCAAGGCCTGCCCTCTGCCCCTCTGGCTGGCATCCCTCTACCTCAACTCTCCATATGACCTTGGGTCTTAACCTCAAAGACCTCAGTTTCCCCAGCTGGAAGATGAGGTGTTGGAACTAAGTTTCTTCCTGTAAGAACCAAGTTTCTCCCAGTAGGATTAGGGAAGTGAAAACTCAAGACAGGGCCCTGGTGCTAGACAGTGGACTGAGTGAGTCCACTTGAGTTACATGCTGCCCCTCAGGTGCCCAGCCTGCAGCAAGGGTGTGCCCTCTGGGAGCCACCCTCTGGGTCTGGGCATGGCAAGTGGGCAGGGCCTTAGCCTTCCTGGGAACGTGTCTTATGGCCCTAGACCCTCACTGGCTCCTTTGTCCTCCCTGCAGCTGTGGGGGCTGGGGTGGGGATGAGAGATTGGGTAGTGTGCTTCCTGGCTGGGGCTGCGGGCAGGGGAGAGGGCCCTGGGGCGCCCTTGTAGGGGCTGACGGCTATGAGCGTGTGTCTCTTCCCTGCCTCAGCTGTTGCAGGGGCCCCTGGGGGCAGGAGTGAGGTTCACTGGCCAGGAGGCTTGTTTCCTGTGGGCCTGTTCCCTCCTGGCTGTCTTGTTGGTTTGTTGGCATCTGCCGTCTGCCTTCCCTGAAGCCTCAGCAGAGAACTGACCTCCCCCGGTACCCCCACCACCTGTTCCTGCCCCTTCTAGCTTTTGCCAAGCACCTCAACTAGAAGAAAAGACAGCCTAAGAGTCTCCCAGGGCCAGGGCTTCCTGCTCTGAGCCTCCCATGTCAGCCCTGGGAACTCCCCATGTCCCTCCCTCTCAGCTGAGCCCCTACTCACCTCAGCTCTAGAGGGTTCTGGGGATTAGAAGCCATGTTCTGAGGAAGTCTAAAGCCTTCCCCCCATGTCCTCAGCCCCAGTTATGAGCCTTGTCTCGTCCTGGCCTCAGAGGGTGGCTCTTACAGGCCACACCCATGTGGTAGACGAGGCAGGAAGGCCAACCTCAGCCACCCCATACTCCTTCCTGCCTCCCCACTTACAGCTTTCAGGGTTAAGAAACAGAGAGGCATACCCTCCCTGTATGGGCAAAAATGTGGGTACCCTCAGTGGGTACCAGAACCTCCACTGTCTCTACCCTCTTACCAGCCCTGATGAAAATGGTGGTTTTGATGAACCAGCCTGGCTAAACAGCTGTGAGCCACCAGAAGCAAAGTACCCCCAGCTTATCTTTCTTTGAGAAAGTATTTGGACTCCCAACCAAGAATGGAGAAGATCTGGGAATAAGCTGGAATGTGAGTCCACATTCAAGCTGGTCTAGAAATGGCTCCTCCTCCAGGAAGTCCTCCCTGATCTTCCCCACTAAGGTCTGTCTCACCTCACCTGTGTAGGCTCTGGTGGTGTGTTTTCTGTGTTCCATCTTCCCCCTTAGGACAGTAGACCTTTCTCCCTTCCATGACACAAGGTGTCCCTGTGGCAGAGAACTGGTGCCCTTTATCAACACCTAGTACAGAGCGTGGCTCATCTGGGTTCACCTTGACTTTGTTGGTCCCTGCTTCTCCCACTCTTCTAGGGTTGATGCGAGGCCAGAGACAATGTCTAGGGCACATTGCATCCCTCCTGAGTCTACAGCAGCATTCAGCGTCTCCCAGAGCAGGGGCCTCCTTCCCTCCAGTCTCAAATCCATCTCCTACTTTGCTTGGAGATGTTTGTTTGGGGTTTTTCTCATTTACTGGTTTAATCAGTCCCTACTGAACTCTAAAGTGGGCTATTTTTGCCGTCAGAAATCTGCTGCCTCCCCGCCCGCTGCTTTCTTGGAGTTTGCCCACAGGACCCCCCAGGAGGGATGGATGGGAATGGCAAAGCCGCTCAGAGCCCAGGAACGCCAACGCCACCTGTCATTTTGCCTGTTCCCCACACCCCCACCCCAAACCTGCGCGTGCACACAGGCTCACACACATACACGTGCACGCAAGAACATGTACACATGCCCGGGTGGCAGGCCTCGGTGGGGCTGCCTGACAGCCTTTCCCCCACAGTTCTTTTTTCCAGGACCTTCCAGGACACCTAGCTGAATCCAGGATAGGGAGGGAGAAGGCTTGGTTGTGCAGAGCTTCCATTAAAGGCATTAATACATGCAAAGTGGAACATGCCTGGCCTGCAGCAAGGCTCAGCCCTGTGAGCTGAGTGAGCGGGGCTGGGGCTGAGTGTGGGGACCCTGGGTCCTGTCCTCTTTACACAGCATCACGCAGGTTTTCTAAGCCTCCAAAGGGCCATCCTATCCATTTTGTGATATAATCCTCATCGTGGCACCAGGAGATCTTAGAAAATCTTCCCAGCATACATGTGGGGAAACTGAGGCCTCAAAGCTTAGAAGACAGAGGACAGAGAATGATTCTGAGATTGGTCCACCAGAGGGCACCCAGGAATGGTGCAAAGCTCCAAAATGGTAGGGGGCGGGGTGTGGTCTGAGCACTTGCTGGGAACACATAGCACAGGGGAGCTGGAAAAGTGTAAGACAGGATTCTTGCCCACGAGGCACTTCAGTGTCACTTAACTCAGCTGTTACTGAGGACCTACCGTGCACAAGGCACAGGGATACCGAGCTGCCTGGAGCGGCTCACAGTGGGGTGGGGCAGGGGACTACTGTAGTCACCCCTGTTTAGAGTGCAAATGAGCCTGTGCCTGGGGATGGGATGGAGATAAAAGCATGTGCTGGGGACACAGAGGCAGCAGCAATGGATTTGGTCTAAGAATATCAAGGGAGGCTTCCTGGAGGAGGCAGCCTTAGAGGGTCAGGATATAGCCTGGACTTAGGACTCAAAGCGTATACTTAGAATGTACAGAAAATGGACAGCAGTTGATGGGTGAAGAAGCTGGAAAAAGTCCCAGAAGGCCTGGAGTGTCCAGCTGAGGGTTCTTTCACTGAGAAGGTAGTGGGAGCCCAGAGCCAGCACCAGAGGCCTAACTCAGGGGTCCAGGGGTCTAGGCTTAGGCCTCAACTGCTCCCCAGCCCCAGCCTAATGCCTCTGCTCTCCAAAGACACTCAAGATAGCTCTCCCAAAGAGGGGGCCTGTATGTGTGTGTGTCGGAACAGGACATGGGGCCTGCCCAGCCCTGGTGAGAAAGGATGGGATGTTGTGCCCAGTGGACAAAGCGGTCCCAGGCCTGGCAGAGGCCTCAGGCACACAGGGTCAGCCAGGTGCCTGCTTGGGCTTTGGGCCCTGCGTCAATGTCGCCACCTTCTGCAGACCCTCAGAAGCCCAGACCTCTGCCCAGGAGCAGGTGGTGGCTTTGAGCTATGTCACAGGGTCACACCGAACACCCCACCCCCCCAGCCCCATGCCTTTGAAAAGGAGGCAGAAAAGCCATCAGAAGAAAGGCCAGCAGGAGGAAGTTCTTTGTAGTAGGTAAAAGCCCCCGAGAATGGGGCACAGGCAGGGGATCCAGTTTCCTGTTTATGTCTCCGCACCTTAGCTCCAGGTTCAAATATGTAAACTATCTGCTGGCCTGGCTGCAGGTGTGTGTGTGCTCCCAGGCTGTAGAGGCAGAGGTGGCCCCAAATGCATTCCTGACTCTAGCCCCCCACCCACAGTGAGGCAGGAGACAGACAAATAGCTCAAGGTTAACCCTTCCCACACCACAAGGGAAGGTGCTTGGCTATTCTAGCTGGGCCTTAGGGTGCCCGGGAGGCTGGGGAGACGCTGGATAGGATGCTCCATGTCTGGGGATATCTCCTGGAGGGGCAGCAAGGTCTGAGCGGGGTTGGGAGGATGGGGTGGCACTCTGATACGGAGAGGGGCAGATCCCGAGGAGGCTGGCTGGGAGCTGGTGTGCAGGTTCTGCCTGGGAGTCAGGGAGCGCTAGCAGGGCGGCACTGCTTCCTTCATGGCAGGGCAGGGTGATCCTGGCAGCCCACTTCTGTGGCGGGGGCGACCATCAGCCAGTGCTCCATGGTCCCTGCAGCCCCTGCCCTCCAGGGCTTTGGCTTTCCATCCCAGACACCCCCTCCCTCGGGAGCCCCTGTTGACTGGCTCTTGGGTGCCCGGGGAGGAGCCTACCAGATGGAAGAGATGACGGGCCCACGGATTCCAGCCCGCCCCGAGCTGGCTGCCTGGGCCTGGGCCTGGGCCACCCCTTCTCCCTATGGCCACTCCTTGTCCTCTCTCCTCATCCCCTTATCCCCAGAGAAGGCCCCTCAGAGCCAGTTTGTGGTCACAGCCAAGTCCCTGCCCCTCGACCCACTGCCCTGGGGCTCTGGCCTTCTGCGGGGTGGAGTTGGTTGGGCAGCAGGAAGAGATGCTCTATTGCCTTTGCTCAAACCTGAGTCACTTTCACTTATCCATGGGTCCAGAGGCCACTGCCAGGCAAGGCCCTGGATGTGGTTCCCTTGGAGAAAACTTGGCCCCACACTTACCTCAGAGAGGTGGTCTTCAAGGGAGACGCTTAGTTTTTGGTGGACAGGGGAGGAAACATCACATATAGGTGAGCAGGCAACTCAGGGGTTCCTGCCCCAGCCTCCCCTAGCCAAGCCCAGCAGGGAGTACCCCAGTGGTCCCAATACCCATGAGACCTAGAGATGGTGGCCACTGACCCAACACCTGGCCATGGCCAGAGAGCTGGAGGGGTCCTAACAAATGACCAGTTAAGTTGGCCTGGGATAGAGTGAGAGGCTATGAACCAGGATCAGCATGAGGTGGGGGTCGGACAATGTGGACCCCAGGCAGTCACTGAAATCCAGTTGCCAAGACCAAAGCCTCTCAGCCCTCACTGGGACAACTCTCAGAAAACTCTCTCTGACGCTCATGGCTGCTCAGTGTTTGTGGCACCCTCTGTCATTACGTCCGCTCCTCGGGCTGGTCCCCCAAGGCCACCATCACAGGCTTGTTCCCTCCGCTTGCCCTTCAAATGTGCCTGTTCCCCAGGCCTTGGCACCCACCCCTCCATCTGCTTCCCTGGGCGAGCTCCTCCACTCTGAAGGATCTGGCTATGCTCACACATCCCGGGCGCTTTCTCCTGCCCAGAGCTCCAGAGCCCTGGACCCATCTGCCTCCCAGGCCTGTCCACCTGGGGAACTCACTGGCACCCCAGACTCAATGTGGCCACCCTGAGCCTACCACCCCCAACCCTGGCCCATCCCCTCCCATATTCCCTCCGAGAATGGCGTCACCAGCCACCCCAGCTCCTGAGCTAGAATTAGGAGTCATCCAACGCACAGTCATCCTCAACACCTCCCTCTCACCCCCACGTGGAATTGGTCATCAACTCCTGTGGATTTCATCTTCAGAAAGGCTCCTCCTGTCTGCCCCCACTGGCAGCATCATAGGGCAGGACCTGGCACTTCTCTGATTCCCACAGATGCTCCCCAGGAGGCCTCCCCACCCCCTCCTTACTCCTCCAGTCCATCCTCCACACCCACCATCCCAAGAGAGACCTTTCTAAGACAGTCTAAGGCCAGGCACGGTGGCTCATGCCTGTAATCCCAACACTTTGGAAGGTGGAGGATCACTTGAGGCCAAGAATTCAAGATCAGCCTGGACAACATAGCGAGACCCTGTCTCTGTAAAAATTTTTAAAATAATTTAAAAATTAGCCAGGCATGGTGGCATGTGCCTGTAGTCCTAGCTACTCAGGAGGCTGAGGCAAGAGTTTGAGGCTGCAGTGAGCTGCAGTCACACTACTGCACTCCAGCCTGGGTGACAGAGCGAGATCCTATCCCAAGAAAAAAATAAAAACAGAGGCTGGGTTATGGTCCACTCCTGCTCAAAGTCCTTCTGTGGCTCCCTATTGCCCTCAGGTAAAATGCTGACACCTTCATGTAGCCTACAAGATTCTGCCTGTCCCAGCCACACCTCCATTTCCTGCCACATTTCCAAGTCCAACATTGCCCCGCCTCCCAGAAACAGGCCATGCTAGCCAGCTAATATTTTTTTCTTCACCCAGCAAGCTTGGCCTGCCCTTTCTGATCAAAATCCTCCATTCTCTTCCTGGCTCACCACCTCTGAGAAGTCTTCATTCCTTGTTCCCTTATCAATACATTGGAACTCCCAACCCCTCCCCAGTTGCCGTGGCACTCTGCTTGTCTCTCTGGACTCCATCTGCATTCACCAGCCAACTCCTCTCTAGACTTTAAGCTTCTAGAGGGCATGAGTTGGTCTTGTCCCCCTCTGTGTGCCCAGCCTGGGTGTCTGGAGTTGGTGACCATCAACATCTGCTGACAGGAGGGTGGATTGACTTGAGAGAGGAAGCCTAGGATGTCAGCTCTGTCCTGGGGCCCCTGCTCCTGATCCCTCAGCCACCTCCCCCAGGAGCCTTCCCACTGCCTGCATCTCCCCCTGCTCCTACCTGCTGCCCTGTGTGTGGCGGGGAGCCCATGGGAGACGGGGTGCCAGGAGGAGGAGGCCTCGGTCTCCCCCGGGCCAGCATGCTCTAGGGAGTGGGCACAGTGGGCCGTGGCCCTGGGCCGTGGTCCTGCATGGTGGTGCTGAGCAGCCTCTCTGATTTTAATGTGGGCCTCAGTGCTTCAGTGAAAGCCGGCATGGGAAGTTGCTAATAATGGCACTAAAATAAAATATGCTACATCTGTTATGGGTAGCAGAACAAAATTAGCTGCTCACACCTCTGACATCCAAGATGTCTTAACTTAAAATACTCCTTGGCTTACTTTACATCATTTACTGATTATATTTAAAAGAAATACAATTTTGCAATTACTGTTCTTTCCAGCGTGATATCTATGCATCATTTTCCTTTTATGTTTATATATTTCTCCTTCATTAGTGCAGTCTGAAGGGTGATTAGGATTCTTCAAACATTTTACAGAGGTTAAACGTTGATTAAGATTTAATTATTACTGTAAATAGCTTGGAATGACATATGGTGCAAAAGCCTGACATATGTGCATTTGAATAAATGAAGTGCTATTTCCCAGGATGCCTCAGTAGCTGTTTAACAGCTTTCCCGAAGGGTTATGTTACACCTCATGGTAAGATTGCTGGGATGTTATATTTTGTTGGTTTTTGCAGCTGAAAGCTAAGAACAGTTTTCCAGTTTTTTAAAAACATTGAATATTTTAAATACCTAAATTGTTTTGCACAAATTTTTGCTAATTTGTCTAACTAGGTTAAACATTTTCAAAAGCATTTAGATTTTTAAGCGTGGGCGCTGTGCATTGTGTCAGTGGCAGCGTGGGGACGAGGGGAGCCGGCAGGGTGGAGGGGACTGGGGGTGGCAGGGGTGGGGTGGGAGAAGGTGGTTTGAGAAGAGGGGGTGGCGAAGAGGCCTGGGCCCTCAGCCTGGCTCTCCTCTGTTTGGCCCTCTCGGGTGACCAGACTTGGGTAATGGGGTACCAGCGACTACAGAGGAAGGGTCCTCTCTTCTCCCACTGTGCCCACCAGCTCTAGTCCTCACTACACTCCCTCTTATGGGGACTCCAATGTGCACAGCCCAGACATGACAGAGCTCTCCGAAGGCCAGGCTGGCCTGTACCGCCTTCTGCCCACTTCCCAGGGTTGCCACATCTTGACATATGGCGGGTGTCTAGAACCAAGTTCAACCAACCTAAGTTGCAAGAGGCCTGGTGCCTCCTTGACTCTGTCCAGGGCAAATGTCCGGCGGGGACCTTCTCACTGCAGTAGTGTCTTTCTCACCTGCCCCCCTCTAGCTAGGGGCTCAGGCATCCCCACGGGCTCAGTCCCTGGAGATAAAGCCCGACATCGGGGCTGATGTGGTGTCTCCAGGGGAACCCCGTCTTCCAGTGCCTATTCTATTCCAGTGCTCTTTTCTTTCTGCCCATGTATTCCACACTGAGGGAGCACCTACTGTGGACCAGCATTGTGCTAGGCTTTGAGGACACAGGGGCGAGCCAGATCCGCACGTCCGCTGCCTCAGGGAGCTTGTGATCTAATGTGGAGAGGTGGGATATGAGAAGTTCAGGGAGCTATGGGGGCCACAGAGGTGGCCACGCCCAGCGTGGGGGAGAGAAGGTGTCTAAAGCTGAGACACGAAAGATGATGAGCTGAAGACGGGAGAGCAGAGTAGGGGCAGGAATGGAAGTAGGACGGGGTGTCTCTGGACAACTCAGGCAAAGACTGGAGTGGGGACAGAGCCCAGGGTGTGCGAGGAACCAAAATCAGTCCATGTGCCCTGTGTCTCCAGTCCAAGGAGCAGGGTGGCGCGGGAGTCTGACTTGATCCCTGAGGATCAGGGTGCCATGGAGCCATTTCACAGTGAAGAGAGGCATGGGAAGACTTGCAGTTTAGAAGGCCGGCACTGGCTGTGGTTGGGGACGGACTGGGCTGGATGAGACCTTGTGGGGAGGGACGGGGAGAGGACGCAAAGAGGCTCCAGAGTCTTTGGGCAGAGCACCACTGGATGGCGGCGTCATTTCCGAGATGGAGAGCTGAGTGGGGCCAGGGGAGAGGGCAGGTTCAGTTCCATTTCAGGTGGGTTGAGTTCAGGCGCCTGTGAGACATCCACAGCAAAGTTTGGCAGGCAGGCGGCTGTGAACCTGAGGCTCCAGGGAGAAACAAGGCTGCAGAAATCTTGTGTGGGGGTAACCCAGGGCATGTGCAGAGAAGAGGGCCCAGCCAGACCAAGCCCCAAGGACCCCGAGGAGCATGCAGTGGGTGTCGTGAAGTGGGGGGTGGCAGTGACCTTGGAGAGAAAGATTTTTCTGGAGTGTGGTGAGAACAGAAGCCAGATTTACTGTGGGTTGAAAAGTCAGTGGGAGGGAAGGAGGTGGACACAGCCAGTGTAGACCAAGTTTTTTAAAGAAACGTGGCTGCTGGGGAGGAGAGAGACCAGGTAGTAGCTGGGCCTGCGTTGGGATGAAGGGGAGGTGTCATCAGAGAAGGTTCCTGCGTGTGGAACACTAACAGGCAAAGGTGGGAGAGAGGGAGGATGACCCAGGAGGGGGCCCCGGAGTGGGCAGGGGAGGTGGAGCCAGGTGGGGTCCTGTCCTGCGAGGGGAGGGATGGCAGCTGTGGGGTGGGAGGAGGGCAGGTGGAAAGCCGTGCATGGACACGGAAGGCAGCGGGTTTGATGATGGGAAGCTGAGGGGTTCGCCTCTGACACCTTCAGCTTTTTCCCTAAATAAGAGGAAGTGTCACCTGCCCAGGATGCGTGGGAGCAGGGGGTGGGTGGCCAAGGAGAGGAGAGCAGAGCAGGTGTCCAGTGGCCTCTGGAGAGTGGGCGAGGGAGCTGACCTGGCTATGGGGGCAGGGGTGGGGTGGTTGTCTGCAGTGGTTGGGGGTCCAGCCAAAGTCAAGGACAGGGAATTTTGAGGGTCTCCATTACATGGTCAGGTTCAAGTAGGAGTGGGGTGCATGGCGGGGTTCTCCGAAGCAGGGCTTCTGCCAGCAGCGTGGGAGGGACCCTTGGGCTAGGGAGTAGCTGAAGGGATGGCCCCTGGAGTCCAGACTGCAGGGGAAGATGTAAAGACTGAGTGGTGGGAGTGTGGAGTGTGGGCGCTTAGGTCTAGGGGACTGGAAACAGAGAAGCAGGAGTGAGTGGGGTGCTGGAAGGACAGGCGACTGAGGAGCCCAGGAGGGTGGGGTTTGGATGGAAGGAGTTGAGGTGGAGCAGCCCTGGGTGGTCATCAGGTCCAGGGAATGGCCCTGGGCAGGGCTGTGGTGGGTCTGCAGTGCGGTGGACATGGTTCTTGGGGGTGAGGGAGATGCAGAACTCAGAGGCCAGTGTGTAGGATGTCCACCCACGTGGACACACCATCAGAAGAAAGAGACCTGGTCTGGGCTGGAAGGGATGCTGTGAGCCCCGTGGTGGGAGGGCGGTGGAGAAGGAAGATGTGTCACTAGGTAGGGCATGTGAGCCCTGGCTGGGGTGGACACGGGGGTGCAGGGGGCAGAGCTCTGGGGCCCAGGGTGGTCCTCACTGCAGCTCCCAGCCCTACTATTTGCCCCTTCCCACTCCCCCACTTTTCCTCTCTGTTCTCTCTCCACAGATTGAAACATCCCAATTAGAGCCGGAGATAGCCCAGGCCACGAGCAGCCGGACAGTGGTGTACAACAAGGGGTTGTGAGTGTGGTCAGCGGCCTGGGGACGGAGCACTGTGCAGCCGGGGAGCTGAGGGGCAGGGCCGTAGACTCACGGCTGCACCTGCAGGGAGCAGCACGCCAACCCCAGCAGTCCTGGGCCCCCTGGGAGAGTGCTCAACCTACAGTGGAGGGAGACTGACCCATTCACATTTTAACATAGGCAAGAGGAGTTCTAACACATTTCGTACAAAAAAATAATCAAGTGCATTTCTGGGCCTTATGTGGGGTTGTCAAAACTCCACTCAGCACAATTATGTGTGAAGCTGAAAAATTGTAGAGTGCCCATGGGGTAGAAGTAGAATCCTTTTATACTTTGGTTCCTTTTTTATTTTTATTTTTT
Organism: Pan troglodytes; assembly: GCF_028858775.2. NCBI lineage: Eukaryota > Metazoa > Chordata > Mammalia > Primates > Hominidae > Pan > Pan troglodytes. Next base: position 49,802,903 of record NC_072410.2, read on the forward strand.
ATCAGAATCAAATCTGAGCCTTAGTTTCAGCTGACCAGAAGTGGCAGGAGGACAGGTGGAGGCGAGCCAGATTAGGCCTGGAGTTGGGCTGGTTTGGTGGCCAGGCTGGTAAATTTAGGATATTACAATGGCCAGCCCAGATGGCTCCCTGGGCTGGCATGGGGAGGGGAAAGAAGGTGGTCTGCACCCCACAGGATGAACTAGCCATGACTAGGGTCCTCAGGAAGTGGCCCAGGGAATCAGGGAGCACTGGAGGCCTCTGCAAGATTCTGTGGGCAGCTGGCTCTGAATGTAGCCAGCCCACATCCATTCCAGAGCTGCAGAACCAGTCCCTCTGAGTGAAGTCCAGTGACCCTGGAGCTAGGGTCCCCCTTCGTGGAGCTCTAACTGATTCAGGGCCCCTGAAGTGACCCCAGCTCCAGGCAGGAAACCCCGAGAAGGAATGGTGCTTGGCAGGAACCATGGACCTGCACTTGGCCTCTTCAGGAAGATCCTCCTTCCAGGCCCCAGGCTGGATGCTGGGTTCTGGGGCTGAGAGTGGGGCTAGACTGGGCTGGCTGCCTTCTGCGGAGCTTCTCCAGCCACCAAGGCTGCCTGCCCCATCCCATCCCTTTCTAAGCAGGAAGGTCTCATGCCTGAGAATGCCTAGGCCAGCTCCTTAGACAACTATCAGAGAAGCAGCATCAACCTAGGAGCAGTGGGCCCTGGCTCTGGCACTAAATGGCAGTGAGATGTCAGACAAATTCATTCCCTTCTCTCAGCCTCCACTCCCTGTCTGAAACCAGAAGACTGGATCAAGGGGTTCCCACTGGCTCCTCCAGCAAGACCTCGTCTTTGCTTGTCCTGCTCAGATGCTGGTCATCCTGGGCATGTCCCCAGTGTGGACTCTGGACTGGGAAGGGGGCAGGCCCCTTTGGACCTGCAGTTGGCCTCAGCAGAAGGCCTTGCCTTCTGTATGTGACTCCATATCCCAGGAGCAGTTGACCTTTGCCAAACACTTTACAGTTCTGGAGGAGGAGGTAACATAGATGCCTGGGCCTGATGGTGGGGCCATACCCATGTGTCGCTTCTCACTCTGGCAGCCTCAGAGGCCCCTTGCTGCTGGCTCCCATCTCCTTCCCATTTGCAGACCAGGAAGGACGAGCAAGCTGTACAAAGGGAAGCAGAGCCCGGGGTGGGTGTGAGCAGGGTGACCCCTCATCTGAAAGGCCCAAACCAGGGGGAAGCACCAGCCTCAGTGCAGCCCCCTCCTGACCCCACCTAGAATGGAAGCCTCCACCTGCAGCCCCAGGCCTCCCTCCCCCGGGGTCTCCACCTCAGGGGAGACTTAGGCCAGAGGTGAACATTCATGTGTAGGAAGAGGCCGCTGCAGGGTGGCATCTTAGGGCAGGGGAAGTGTGCTGAGGTGGGTCTTCCATGGGCATGGCCGTTGCCTCTCTGCCAGCCGCTGGTGCCCACCAGCTGGCTCTGCAGCACATTGCCCTGAGGGGCCTGCCACTCTCCTGAGGAGCAGCCCACCTGCTGCCCGTGAGGAGGGGGAGAAGGGTTAGACAAGCCTGGAGGACAAAACAGCGGGAGTGTGGGGGTGCCATGGTGTTGGAGGGGCAGGCCTTTTTGAGCCAATCCCACCATAATGTGAATATGCCAGTGACTGCTGCGCTGTGCTGGTCTCTAGGCCTGAACTAGGTGCTGGCATGTCTGGGTCGTCTTTTGAAAAGCTCACTTCAAGCTTACCCTGCTCCTACCTATCATAAGGTCTTATTCTTGTGCACTTTATCTTGGGACCAAAACTGCCTACCCACCCCTTCCCGCCCTCCCCCTGCCAGAGGCCTGGTGCCCTGGCCCAGTCTGTGGCCTCAGCATCTCATAACTCATTTGCTTTGTCTCCCAGATGATTTCCGTCATGCTCCCAAATGCAGCTTCAGGTGAGCCGAGGGGTCTGCTCCTGTGGCGGTGCAGTGGCAAAGGATCCAGATAGCCTAGGGTGAGGGTGACGGAGGGACAGTGGGCTATGCCACTAGGCCCTGGTCTGGCTTTGGAAAGACCTGTGAGGGGAAACCTTCACCCAGCACCCATGCCCCACTCTGCTGAGGCCAGAGGAGGGGAGGCCTGAGGGGCAGATTGGTTCATGCCTGGGGTGGAGGCTAAGCCTGGACACACAGTCAGGGCGGGGCTGGCCAGCTGTGCCAGAACACAACCCACGCCTGCAATGGTTCTGCATCCCTGGTGTCCCTGCCTGGCCCTCCTCTGGTCACTTCAAACATTCCCTCAGGCTTGGGGATGCCCTTCTTCCATTTCCAGACAGCAGTGTGAGGGTGCAGGGACCAAGATGTCAAGCTGGCCGTGGAGTCAAGCTGGCCGACGGACCCCTTTCACCTGGTTATGAGCCGACTTCTTTGGTGTTCTGGCCTCTGGCCTGGGAGAAGGGCAGGAGCCTAGAGGAGGAAAAAGGCTGGTGGACAGACCCAGGGTGGTCGACAGACCCAGGGTGGTCTTCAAGCCTGGCCCAGTGAGAGTGAGGCCCCCGCACGCAAGCCTCAGCCACTCCCAGGGGCCTTTGCAGTGTCTTTTTAACCTCAGAAAATTTCTCAATCTATGTGATTTATGTAATACTAATGAGCTTTGGGCAATAAATACGGGATTTAAAGCATCAGGGTGTGGTTTTGTGAATTGTGGGTGGGAAGGGGAGTGGCGTATGGAACCCAGTGGGAAAAGGGAAGGACTGCCTGAGGATTTTGTGGGAATACCTCCAGGGAAGGTGCAGACCTAGGTTCCAGGCTGGATCGGGCCAGCTGGGAGGCCCAGAGGGAAGGGGAGAGGAAAGGATGGAGACCATGTGAGGACACAGGGCAGTGAAATTCTGCAGGACTCCCCTTACAGAGCTGTTATTGAGCGCTCACTAAGGAGCCCGCCCTCAAGGAACGTGAGTAAGACTTTTGGTAGATTCCCATACTGTTTATATCCATGAGGCTGGGAGGCCGGAGGGGGTCATTTCTGGACCACCTGGGGCCAGGAGCGGCCTCCTAGGGAGGGAAGGTTTGAGCCAAGTGGAAAGGTGCTTCATGGCTGCAGTGTGCATGGTACCAGCCCTGAGATCTCTGCCTCTTCTTAACTCCTCCACTATCCCTTGGGGCTAGGACTTGGGCATCTCCTGATAGCAATGGTTCCTCCTCTTCCAGGCAGCCCCCAGAGTTCCCAAGTCCAGCCCTGCAGAGAAGCGGGCAGGGAGGTGGAAAGCCATCCTGGCTGGGGTCAGACAGACCCCAGTTCCAGCCGCAGCTTGGCCCAGCATGACTGGGGCTTCTAGCCAGATGCTTCCTCTATTCACCCATCAATTTGGTCAGACATTTATTGACACCTACTCTAACTGAGCCTTGGTGACCTTATCTATAAAATGCCACGAACAGCATCACTTGGCTGGACTGTTGTAAGGATGGAAAGCTGGAGGAGGAATGCACCCAGTCTCCTCTCCCCGCTCCCAGGTGTGTGGGGGAGGGCCTGCCTCCCCTCCTGGGTGCTGGGACCTTCCCCACTAGAGAGAGAGGAGAGAAAGGGACAGGGGAGGGAGCTGTTTGCAAAGTGATGCCTCTGGGCCAGGAGGCTTCTGGTCTCTGGGGAATTTCTTTGCTAAGAGCTCCACAGGCCACAGCCTCCATCCGGGCGGAAATCCTTGACTCTCAGGACAGACACAAATCCCTCCTGGGAGCTGTTTGTTGTTTTTAGCTGGTTTGGGGGCTCAGCTCCTGCCCAGCCCAGAGATCATTAACACTCCAGGAATGTGGCCTCCCCTGCCCCCATCCCCTCCCGCCTGGCCCATCGGACCTCCCTTCTCTCACTCAGGCCACGGTTAGAAGGAGAGTCAGAATGTGAGGGGATGGAGGCCACGATGAGTGACCCTTCCTGATGCCCCAGGGGCCTAGCCTCATTTTCATAGCTCCCTCAGTCCCCTAAAGCTGCTGCAGCTTCTGCCATCTCGGCCATCCCTCTGCCACCAATTAGCTCCCAAAACAGGAATGCCTCAGCCACTTCCAACAAGGCCTCACCCCTGCACGCCCACCCTCCCTGCAGAACCAAGAGTCTCTCCGAGCAGTGGCTGAAAAGTGTTCGCTCTCCACCCTGCACACCGAGGCAGATGCTGGCAGCCTTGCCTAAGGCCAGGGCCAGTCTTCCCTTCCCCACGAGGACACCTCCTCAGCCACAGCAAGAATCTGGGGCCCACCCCAGTTCCCTGGGCCTTACGGAGGGGTGGAGAAGAGAACAAAGGAAAGAGAAGATGGACAAATGGACAGACAGGCCCCAGACCACCAGACCGTCTCCTGGAAGACCCCATGTAAACCCATGGGGAACTGAGGGAAGGGGCCCACCCTCCGTCCCAGGCCAATGGATGCTGGTTCTCCTCCTCTTCATAGGTTAGCGTGACAGAGGGAGGGACAGTACAGCAGAGCCCTGAAGCAGCTCCATTCATTAGAGAATAGAGAGGAGGCCCAGGAGCTGCGGTGTGACCAGGTGCTGCTGGGCCAAGGCCAGCGGAGAGCCCCTTGAGGCTTTAAGTTGAGAAGTGGAGTGACCTGGCTGCAGAGTGGAGGGTGGAGTGGTCACAGCAAGGCTGCTGGGGAGACTGGGTGAGGGGCCCCTGCGGCAGTCATGGTGAGGAAGATGGGGCCTGGGCCATGTGGTGGGGATGGGGATGGGGAAGGAGAGAAGTAAAGATTCAGGACTGCTCAGCTCTCCGTGAGGGTGGCAGAGAGAAGTAAGGGATGACCCTAGGTTCCTGCCTTAGGCAGCAGAGAAGGGGCCATTTCTGAGCTAAGGCACAGAGAAGGAAGAACAAACCCACAGGAAAGGGGATGCATTCTGATTTCCAAGGCATCGGAGGTTCCTGGGAGATAACCAAGTGGACACCAAGAGACGAGGAAGTCTGGAGCTCAGGAGACAGGTAGGGATGGGAAATGTGGATGTGTCTGTTATCCACGGCTAGGGAGCATCTGGAGCTGAAGGAGCAGAGATGGCCACCCAGGTGGAAGGAGCTCTGAGGAGCCCCACCTCTGAGGCCTGGGCAGAGACAAGGAAGCTCAGCCATAAGGGAGGTGTGAGGGCTGAACCACGTCCTCCCAGAACTCATCTGTTGAAGTCCCAATGCCCTGTGCCTCAGAATGTGACTGTCTTTGGAGACAGGGTCTTTACAGAGGTAATTAAGTTAAAATGTGGTTATTAAGGTGGACTCTCATCCAAAGGAGAATCCAAAATGACTGATGTCCTTTTAAGAAGAGGAGATTGGGCTGCAGGCATGCTAGAGGAAGAAGCTCCTGTGAAGACAAAGGCACTGTCCACAGGCCAAGGAGAGAGGCTTCAGAAGAAACCCACCCTGCTAACCCCTGATCTTGGGCTGGCAGCCTCCAATGCTGGGAAGAAATAAATTTTGGTTGTCGAAGCCACTCAGTCTGAGGTGCTGTGTTGTGGCGGCCCAGCACACCAAGGCAAGAGGCGAGGAAGGCAGGGAGGGTGTGGCATTCCAGAGGACAGCGATGGGAGTGCTTCAGGTAGAAGGGGCTTCCATGTGCTTCACTGAGGCCGAGAGGTGAAGGGAGACATGGACCAAGGTGGGCCCCATGGAGGACCCAGAGAGAAGAGCCTCAGTGGGATGTGGTCAGGGCAAAAGACAGATCTTCATGGGTCGAGAAGTCAGTAGGACTACCACGGACAGCCGGCATAGCTAATTCCTTCAAGAAATTTGGCTGATGGGCAGAAGTGGGGCATTGTGAGATGGAGCTGAAGAGGTGCTTAGAAGGTGGACCCCTCAGGCAAGAATCAGAAGAGAATGTGTCGCAGAAAGAGGAAGAACAGCCTAGCAGTGAGCCGCTCCAGGCGGGGAGACTCTGAAGCCCAGGTTGGAGGTGGGGGTTAGGGGTGGGGTTCTCCTGGGCCAGAAGGAGAGAAAGTGGCGGGTGGTGACAGGAGGCAGGTGGGGAGGAAGGGCTGGCTGCAGGCAGCGTGGGGTTGAGGGTGAGGAGCCCCCACCCCTCCAGATCCACTCTGCATCTGTCCACCTGCTCTGTCCCTGGAAGCTAAGGGCTGGCTGGCTGGCTTCCACCACCAGGAGTCCCAGCAGGAAACTGGGGGATTGGAGGAGTGACGCTGGGGGATTTTTTCCTCCTGGTCCCTCCTGCCATCTCTGGGCCCCTCTGTACTGAAGGTTACAGCTCCTACCTGGGGGCCCTCTCCAGCCAGCTGTCTCCTCCAGGTTCCAGTAGCTGCCCCTGCCTCCTTCCTCTTCAGGCCTCAGGACCAAATGGGCTCCCCATTATTACCAGCTCTGGGGTACTGCACCATCCCTGTGGGCTCCCCAAAATTTAATTGTTCCTGTAGTAAACTGTCCTTCAAGTGCTCTATCTGAAGGTACCATCTGACTGATAAAAAGGTGTCCCCTTCCAGGGCTGTCTCTGAAGGTGGGAGTAAAGCCCTCTGCTGAGTCAGGGGGAAGAGAGGCTTGGAGGGAGGGTGGCAGAGGACTTCTCAATAGGGCGAGGCCTCAGCTGAGGCTGGGACCCGAAACAATGAGGGGCGCCATCCCGCACACCTGCCTGCTGTCCTCATGGACTCAACTGCACGGGCAGGTGGAAAAGCAGGTTCAAGCAGGGTTTCAATTCTGCCAGGCAAGTGCAACCAAGGAATAGTGGGACAAGGATGTGTCGGAAAGAGAGCAGAGGAGGTTGTGGCCTGGGGGCCCCCGCAAGGTCCTGCACTGCTGCAGAGGGAAAGGAGTGAGCCAGCAAATGGGAAGAGCTCAGGGTTCGACGGGAAAAGACACCTGAATGTGTGATTTGAGAGAAGGCCCCATTCTGGGCTCTGATCATCCCTGAGAGAGAGTGGTGAGGGGAAGATGAGGGAATGAGAGGCTGGGATGCCAGGTGGGTTGTCCATACAGACCCCAAGGTCTGGGGGACAGGAAGACTGTAAGCTGTAGCCAGTTTTTAACAAATCAGGGGGCATGACCGGGCCATGCAGCCACAGACGGCACACGTGCACAGCCGCACACATGCACAGCCGAACGCCCACAGTCACCCACACAGTCACACTCACACGCACGCCCACAGCCCTCCCAGACACTCCAAACACCCTCACATGCACTCACCCTCACACACACCCCAGACAGCAGATGGGGCGCTCGGGTAATTGGTTAAACCTGTTCCGATGTCTGGCTCCGCCTTGGCAGCACCCGTCTGACAGGAAAGCTGGCTGGGCCTGCACCGCTCAGCCTGCTGGCCGCCCCTCCCCTCCTCTCCCCTTGCCTACAGGGATGCCCTGGAGCAGGGCTACAGCAGAGGCCTGTGGGCCCTGGCCGGTTCCCTCTGGGCAGAGCCCGGTTCACTTAGCCAGAGCGCCTTGATGCCTCCTGGGAAGCGGTCCCAGCACGTGTGAGGAGGAGTTGGTGCAAACCAAGTGCAGAGATGCTAGGAGCGTGAGCCACACTGCTGCGAAGGCCATGGGGATGAGTCCTGGAAAGTTCCACGGACAAGAGGATGTGCAAAGATCAGTCCCTGAAGGTGAGGCGTGTGGATTAGGCCACCAGGGTTCAGAACAGGTCCCTGAGCTCCCTCTACTTCAGCTGCGTACAATTTGGAGCTCCTACAGGTGCTCATGATACCTCAGCCCACGCGATCTGCAGGCCCTGGGAGGCCAGCCCAGCTGAAGGGAATGGCTGACCTAGGCTCCCTCAGGGAAGGGCTGGCCATGCAGCACCTGCACGCCGAGGGCACCAGCAGGCCAGTGTCTGCTGGTCCTCACCCTCTGCAGGGCACCCGCTCTCCAGGTGGGAGGAGCCGTTGGGGGAGGGAAGGGAGCAGCAGTCCTCGTCTTCTTCCCTTCTCGGCTGCATCTGTGTCTCTTCAAGAGAGACTTTGGTTTGTTCCCTGGAGAGGGCCCAAAAACTCCCAAATTAGCAAACCTGGCAAGCCCGCAGCTCAGAAAATAGTTCATCCTGATTCCATGTTTTTCAGGCTCACAGAAGCCTTTATTAATGAAGTCACAACACCAATATTTACCGTCTGCAGGGAGAGGCACAACATGGGGGGTGGATGGGAGTGCGGCAGGGACTCCCCGCCCCGCCCCCCGCAGGCCTGGCCTCGGGAGATTGGCAGGTTTCCTTGGGTCCCTTCCAGCCCTTTATTCGGATGACAGGGGGTGCTCTGCTGTGATCTTCCTGGACCCCCTCCCCCTACCAAGTGAGGCAGGATCTTGAGAGGAACAGCTCACCCCTTTCTCTGTCCCCCACTGGGGCCAAAAGGATGACTCTTCCTCCCACCTTCCTTCCACACCTGGGCATGTGTGCTCCCAGAAGTGATCCCACCTGCTTGGCAGTGAGGGTCGCCATGTGGGTTAATCTGGACTTATCCATGTTAGGACTTCCAAGATGTGCAGAATGCATTCCTGACTGATGGAGGGAGAGGGGGTGTTGGGATGGGACAAAGCCCTTTGGTTTCTAGCACTGACTGGACACAAGTGAGGTGGGCAGAGGTGGGAGAGAGACGCTGAGAGTGCGAGTGGGACCTGGGTCTGTGCTCCCAGCAGAAGGACCTTGTGTGCTTGGATCCCTGCATGTGGCCCAGACAGCAAGGCTGGGTCTCTGACATCTTTCCAGTGAGTTCCACATTGATCAAGCACCCGATATTCCAGGTGGGAAGAACAGCATGAGCGAAGGCACAGCACAGGGAAAACCTGTGGCTCACTCAGGGACAGGGATGGGGATGCTGAAGCAAAGGGTACCGGGAGCAAGGCAAGAAGATGGGGCAAAGGGGCTCAGAAGGGGGTGAGTCTGCCCTGTTTGGGTGCAAGGAAGAGAAACCTAGCTGCAACATGGAGGGCCTCCTTTGAAGTGGACCTCATCCTTGACATTCACAGAAACCTCCCTAGAGGAGCAGGGCCCAGGCCAGGCTGGTGGCAGAGGGAGCTGGGCAGGGGGGTAGGGGGTACTGCACTAGGGAGGTGTGGTTGGGAAGCCAGTCTAGACTCAACCCACTAGATGGGAATGGATGGGGCTGGGGAAGAGGAGAGGAAGCTTGAGGAAGATTCCCAGGTTTCCTGTAGCTTGGGAAACTGTGTACATGTCTAATGCTGTTTGTCGAGGTGGGTGATCCTGGAGAAGCACAGATGGGTAGGTGCGTCCGGCTGTGGATGTATGGGCTTTGAGGTGCTGAGGGGCAGGGGGTGGAGCAGGCAGCTGGCTTGACGCATCTGCAGCTCAGCAGAGGTCAGCTAAAGACACAGACCAGGGAGCCAAAGAGAAGTCCTGGAAGTGGATGTGATCCCCACAAGGCAAAGGGCATAATGAGGAGTCAGGGAGAGCAAGGACTGACCTGGGGGTGGCCAGAGGTGACAAGGCATGGATCACACTGAATGAACTCAGGCTGGAGGAGGAGTCAGAGCTACCGAAATGAAGGCAGAGCGGGGTGGGAGAATCCAGGAGGGCATGGCCAACAGATCAGGGAGCAGGTGAACCCAACAGGAAGTGGTTGAGTTTGGCCACAAGGGGGTGGCCAGTGACTGTGGTTGGTGACTGTCATTAGCACCGGCAGAATGGTGGCGTGGAGGCCAAAGAGCAGAGGTTTCATGAGCACATGGGAGGTGAAGAAGAAAGAGAGGGGTCTGGATGTCGTAAGGGAAAGACTTAGGAATGCAGATTTGCTTGTCAGGAAACCTTCATCCTGACAAGTGGGACAAACAGAAGGGCAGGTGAACACAAGAGCTCAGCGGGCCCTGGCACGTTGCTCTTTCTTGGGCTGAGGAGGCCCTGAGTCACTGGGGACTGGTTGCAGGCTCAGCCTTAAGCCCTGTCTCTGCAGTCTCAACCTGCCCAGCGGTTCTCCAAGGACAGGTGAGCATCCTGGTGGGCCCACGACTTCGGACTGGAACCGTCAGCCTTTGTGAATGGTGTTCCCTCCCCCAGACCCCAATCCTCCCCTTTCCTCTGGTTTCTCCTCAACTGGAGAAGCCACCAGAGTCTCTAGGCAGAGGGAAGCACTCTCCCTCTCCCATTGAACTACCTGGGCCTGATTCCCACCTCTCAATACGTTAAGAAAGACCTGGGCCTGTCCTCCCTCAAGATACAGGATGGCCCTTCCCTATGTCTAGCCTGTTTCTCCTGCTGTGGAGCTGGAGGTAGAGACCAGGGTCCCCCAACAAAAGAGAGGAGTTAATGAATTACCCTTGCCCCCCTCCACCAGTACCCCACCCCAGGATCCCAGGCCCTGAACGCGTTTGCTCTACCAGCCCCCACTGGCCCTCAGAGCCGGAACCTACCACCCCAGGCTCTGGGGCTGGAGCTGGATGCCCGTGTCATTAAGAGAGAGATTTTTATTATTCCCATAGGGAAGGGAGACACTGGGGATCACTAAACTACACTGGTGCCTGGAAAATAAATTAAAACAGAAATGCATCAAAACAAAAGGGAGATTGGAGACACGGAGAGCAGCTGGGAGGCTGCGGTGGCGGGCGGGCCCGCCCAGGCAGGCAGGCTCTCCGAGGAGAAGGCCAAGTGGTCCCAGGCCTCAGCCAGCCCATTGCTTGTCCCTCTGTCAATGGCGGCCCCGGGCTTCAAGCCCTGTGGGGCCATGACTCCAGGCCTCCCCAAAGCCTGGCCAGGGAGTGGCCAGAGTCCAGCTTGGGCCCACGCAGGGGCCTGGCCAGCAGCAAGCAGCACTCTGCCCTCGTGGGTTTGTGGTTGCCCACCCTAGTCATTGGAGGTGACATCGATGTCCTCCCCATTGGCCTGCTTCGTGGCAATGCGCCACCGGTTGATGTGATGGGAGCCCTTCTTCTTCTGCTCGGACTCAGGCCCTTCCTCCTCCAGCTTCTGCCGTTTGTACTTTGTCCTCCGGTTCTGGAACCACACCTTCACCTGGGCCAGGGAGGGAGGGGCACAGATGAGAAACTCAGGAGGCCCCCAGAGCAGCCACTGGGGCCTCAACACTCAGGCTGAGCTGAGAGCCTGATGGGAAGACTGAGGCTACATAGGGTTAGGGCCCCCAGGCCGGGGTCCCCTCTGACCAGCTGCTCCCATGGGTCTAACATTCACAGAAGGGGATGGCAGGGCAGGAAGAGGACACAGTGGGCCAGAGAGAAGGGTGGTTTTCCTGTTCCTCTCAAACAAAGGGTCACAGAGCTGCTGTGCATCCTAGCTCCTCTAGCCCCAGCAAAGCCAAGCCAAGGTGGAGGAATGCAGGCTCTGGAAGCCGGCAGACATGGGACTCTACGAGTTTCTAGAGGAGAGATCATAATCGCTTCTTCACAGAGTGGATGTGAGTAGTAAATGAGAGAGCCTATGACCCACTGCGTGGGTTCCCATGATCTCCCACAGGGCCTAAAGTGGACACCACCCCACGGGCCAGCCCCATGCTCTTTTCCATACAGAGAGGCAGAGTGGGCATGGTTTCATAACTAGGAGGTGGTGTTTATATCAAGAGCAGTGCCTGGACAGCCAGACTATCCCTGGGGGCACAGAACCCACTGCTAGAGACTCCAACCTCACACACTGTGTGGTCTCCTTCAGGGGAGGCTTTCTTAGCAACCTCATGTAGCTCTCTCCCACCCCTCATCAGAGGCTGGAGCTGGGCAGGTGGGGGGCCTTGTCCCTCAGGTGCCAGCTCCTCAGGGTAGTCCGAAATCCACCAGTGAGACCTCATTCTCCTTGGACAGACAAGGACAGGGAGGAAGCGGGTCTGAGGGCAGCATTCTGCCCTTCACGGGCAGCTCCAGACCTTCTGTCCCCACAGCACTGGCTCCTGCAGCCCATCCAGATGTGGGAACAGGTCACAAAAGGAACAGTCAGGAGAAGCCCAGGGGACAGAAGTGAGCTCTACTTTGAACCCAGGGAGCCCCCTATTCTGTGTCTGGCAGTGAGAGCCCTGGCAAGGTATGGGGTGGGGTTCAAACAGAAACTGGACAACCATCCTCCATGATGGAGGAGGCATGAGGCAGAGGGCAGGTCTATGGTTCTAAGCCATCTCCTCCAGGAAGCCTCTTTTCCCTCCTCCTCCAGCATCTGTTCAGTGTCCAGGACACAGCCCTTAATGTCCTCTCATGCATAATCTGGGAGGCTCATCCTGGCTCCTGGACTGGACTTAGTGCTTGTGGGCTGTGGAGAAAGCCTTCATCTGTCAACTCTCCCTGACTCCGTGGTTCTTTACTTGGCTTTGCAGAGTCAGGCCAGACCCAAACCATCTTCAGCGTTGGCAGGAGGATCCTGGGTACTGATTCTCAGCTAAGTCCCTTCCCCCTCTGGGCTTCAGTCCTTCATGCATAGAAGAAATGTTCTGGGGACACTTGCAGCGCCAGGGCACCTCTTGGATTCTTGCTCCAGAGGGCCCCTGGGGGAGGAGGTGCAGAGGGCAGGCTACAAGGCCTGGATGGTTTCCAGGAAATGACAGCACATTTAAAAGCAAGTGGATGTGGCCAACTGCAGCTGTGCAGACGGTGCTGCGTGGCAGAGTTGCGGGTGAGGAATGGTGGGTAGCCTCTTGGTTTTGGCAGCAGCAATGATGCTGAGGAGAGATCCTTGAACCCTGGGCAGGGCTGAGGGCAGGCCTCAGAAAGACTGCTCCTGCTCCCAGAGAACTGGGTAAAGCACAGGCCTCAGCCACAAGGCCAAGCAGTGCATGCAGAGGCAGGCCTGGCCCCTGTGCCCTGCAGATGGTTTCATGCCCAGGAGGTGCTGCCCCTACACCCTTCCCAGGCAGTCCTCTCTGTCCCACCTACCCCAGGACTTCCCCTCACAGTCCCCTCTTGCCAGAACTTCCACTGCGCCATCTGCCCTTGTTTGAGAGCACTGATTTTAGAGCACTGGCATGGGGATGGGGGCAGCTGGCATTCAGTGCCTGCAGAGCAGCCAGCCGGGGGCTGGAAACCTGGCCCAGGAAGGGTTGGTGCCCGGCCTCGATGGATAGAGTGAGGGCAAGGGGATTCTCCCCTCATTTCCAAGCCCATAGCCTGCACATCTCACCTAGGCCGGCCGTGGAGGATGGCAGAGGCTCTGGGCACAGGCTGCTGGACTCCAAGCCCACCTATCTTTGGGCGCAGGGCCACCTGGACCCTGGGTGGTTCTCAGCACAACCATTTGGCAGCAGCCTGGCCCCTGCCCCCCACCCTGGAGCCTGCTATGACTGTGCCAGTCAGTGGGCGGGTGAGCTCACCCTGCCTCCTGCGCGTGACTCAGGGCCAGATGCAGGGCCGGGGCGTCATTCCTGAGAAGCCCAAGTGGGCTGGCCGAAGGTGACTGTCAGGTGATGCGGGCAGTACCAGGGACCGGGGGCCCTTTTCTGTACCTTCCTCTTTCCACACGCATTTCCAAGTGTCCTTCAGGAAGGAGACTGACGGTCACATTGGCCTGTAGTGGGACGGGCCCAGCATGCTGCCCTTGACTAGCAACACTGGCTCAAAGAAGGAAAGCTTTGGATGGCGACTTCAGGCACAGGATAGGCCAGAGGCAGCTTCCTAGGGCACCCAAGTGAAAGGTGATTCTGAATATTTTCTCCATGAAAAATACTGGGGTCAAGTAGGCATCTCTCTAGAGGCAGGGACATAAACCCTCTCCCTGTGCAGCCTGGCCATCTTCCGGAGAACAGCCTTGGGCTGAGTGTCCAGATGCTGTTTACAAAGACTGCAATAACAGGGTAGTGCTTATGACTTCATAGCATTAATGGAAACGCCAGGATGCACAAGGCTGGCACAGTGTGATCACAACCATAGAAAAACAAAATCTACACACGGGGAAAAAAGACTAGAAGGAAATATACCCAAAGTGTGGGTGATGTTTCTTTCTTCTTTCTACTTTTCTGAATTTTCCTTAATAGATTATTGATAATGGTAGTTATTTTTTACTTGGAAAAAGAAAAGGAACTGGGCTCTGAGTGTATTAGGAGATGAGAGTGACATTTCATGACCTCTCCAACCCAGCCAGGCAACTCTGGATCCTTCAGAGCCCCTTCCCTAGAGAAAACAGGCCCTGGAAAGGAGCTGGGTCATATGGTATGGCTTGGAGGCTGGATCTGTCCTGCACATGCCTCCCCATCCCCAACACAAACACACTACTCACCTCTCTCTAAGCCCCGAGGTACAGTTGGAATGTTAGCTGGAGGACCCCTTGCCCACTCTGACCTCTCTGCTGTAGCAAGAGGTCCCTTGTGGTCTCCCAAGTCCTCATTTCACTGTGAAGTGAACATCTCAGTTTCTCAGAGGCCACATCCTTCCAAAAGTCTCCATTCTCCTGACTTACCAACCCTGGAATACTCTCCTTAGCCTTCAAGACCCTGTCCTGATGTTCCTTAATGGTCCTGCCCCATCACCTGCCTGTAGTTCCTTAGTACCTCTTCCCAGTCTCAGTAACAGTGACCCCCACTGTGCACTAATTTATTTATTTACATCTGCTTCCTCACCAGACTATGAGACTGGAGAGCCAAACTGTTATGTTAGTCCCAGTGCCCTGCCCAGAGGACATGTTCCATGTATAGTCATCTGGCTGGACAAGCCTATGCTCTAGGCAAGAGGTACCTGGGCCAGACCTGGAAAACAGGAGAAAATGAATAGAAGAGGGGTAGAATTCTAATCAGCAAAGGCTTTGAGAAGTGCTCAATGATGGAGAAACTGGATCTTTTTCTTAGTTTTGTGGACACTTTTGCAAGAGGGCCAGTTTTTAATATTCCACATGGTAAATTGGATTGGCCACTTTTAGGGGAAGTTGGAGGAGGGACACCTACTGCTGGGCAGAAGAAGGGTTGGCTTGAGTCAGGCAGAATGAAGAAGGTGAAACTGCTATGGATGAATGAATGTATCAATTTGCTAGAGGATTGATCAATGTATGCATTAATGAATGAAGACATGCATGCAAGAACAAAGGGAAAAATGAACTAACAAACAAGCAAACTACAGCTCCAGCCAATATTTCAGAACTAATCAGACTTTACTTTGGAATAATCTGCTATTCTGAATGAACGAGGTCTGGATCCCTTCTTTTTCACCACTCCTGCAAATGGAAAAGTCTGTGGCTCCAGGCCCCTGCACACTTTCAGGTGAATATGTGTCCTGTCTTCAAAGATTTCAAATATCCCAGAATGGACAGGAGCCTGGAGATATCAGTCAAGTCACCCCTCAGCTTTCTCTCTTCCCTGGGGACCCATTTCCTATCATTTGATCATGTGGGCTGTTCCCACTCTCAAGGTCAAGCCCAATGCCATGCTAAGTTCAACCTTCACCTCAGTAAGCTGAGGTCACCTCCAGCTCCCCACCAACCATAACCATGATCTCCCTAAGCCTCCCTGTCTCCTCCTCTTTCAGCCCAGCCTGGACCCTTCCTCTATCTCTCTCAGGGAGACATCATAAGATTCACCTCAGGACATGTTGGTCCCAACTCCTCACAGAACCACTCTAATCTCCTTTATCTCCCCCTCATCCTCCCACACAGGACTCCTGGAACATGAGATGCAGAAGTTCTTGAAGAAAAGCCAAGACTTAGAGAAGAGATGTGGACACACCGTGAGCTAGGAACAAATGTCTCTTGATTTTTCCCTAAAATTCAGGTCACTTGGATATCCCCCTCTTATCCATCCCTCTAAGGCCAGAACATTCCAGAGCAGGAAAGGACCCTCCAAATCCTCCTTTCCATGCCTCTGAGGGGAAAAAGCCATAGGCAGGTGACCGTAACTCCTGCCTCCCAAGATCTCCCTGCCCTTGGGCTCCAAGATGGTGGCTTGTCTTGACAGCTCCTGCTCTATCTTCATCTGCCTGCCTCAAACCCTGCCCTTCTTTCCCTCCAACCTAGGATCCTAGGCATCCTCCCAAGCCTTCCAGGTCTGAGGCCTCCTGGAGCCATCTTCTCAAGCGTTTCTGTCCTGACACCCCTCAGCCCACAGCTGTGACCTCAAAGGGGACCCTAGTCATTCTTCCTGTGCATGTTTCACAAATGTGCAAGCTTTGCACTTAGCCTTCATCACTCAGTAAGAAATCTTCAAAGCCACAGGCCACGTTTCTGTACCCTTTGCCTTCACCGCTCAGCTAAACTCTAACCCAGGCAAGGTCAAGAAACACCTGCTGATCTGTTCAGAGCAGAAGGAGTAGCTGGAAACACTGACCAGTTGATCAGCCTGGAGCAACCAGGTGCTTTCTCTCACTCCCCCTAAAACTAACTTACCCCTGCCCCGGACACACACACGGACACACACAAAAGCATGCAAGCTGCACTCCATGTCATGTGACTGCCTAATGGCATCTAATGTGTACCTATGCTATCATCTGACCTTTGGGCATCCACATAAAGCCCGTTGGTGCCCCACATGGGCAGACACATGTTGCACACACCCATTACACACACTCATTAAACTTGAGCCTCTGCAATGACCCAGGCCCAGGTCTGCCCAACCAGCCACCAGGACTGAAGCTTAGACTGGTACCTTCCTGGTCATACTCCAGGGCGGCACTGAAGCAGTGAGGAACAAGTCATTAGAACCTGAAGGGAGAACTAGCCCTTGCCCAGGGCTCTTCCCTCATCTCCTAGATTGAGGCACTGGCCATCCCAGCATGAATACCCCACTCCCACTAAACACACAGAGTCACCCAGGTTGCCCACCTCCTAGCACCCGGCTAAAGCTTGGGGAGTGCACAGACTTCTGAGATCTGGATTAAGAGCTCATTCACACACTGATCTGAGTAACCCTCCGAGAAGTTTTATCCACAAACTGGTATATGCATAATCTAAATCAACAATCAGCTGTGAAAGTACAAGGGAAAGATAGAAGGAGAGGGACAGGGAGGGAGCAGTGACAGCAGAGAGCAAGGGGAATGACTGATAAAGTTAGTGTGTATTTGTATGGGCAAAGAGAAATGTGCTCATTAATTCAATACATGTTTATTGAGCATGTACTCCATCCCGGGCACTGAGTTGGGTCCTGTAAGAAATAGACAGGCTTGGCCTCTGCCTCCCAGAGCTAAGATGCTCAGGCCTGTTATTAATCACGATCACCCAAATAACTGTTTTTAAACTTTTTCCTGCACCCTATCCTGGACTTCCTAAGAGAATCTCCTGGGTGAAACCCAGGAATCTGTATTTTAAGATCTCCCTGAGAGATGCATACCACTGGTCTACAGATTGATGTTTGGACATGGCAGATAATTAAGTAATAACAACAAAGTTTGATGCATATCATGATAGGCAGGGGTTGTGCGGTGAGCTCTGAGAATGTGGAGGAGGTAGTATACAGAAACACAGAGAAGTAGAATGTAGAGGAGTCACAGAAACTCAGGACTAGAAAAAACCCTGGAATTTGTGTCATTCAATCTCACAGATACAGAAACTGAGGCCCAGACCCAGAGGGAAGACAAAGCCAGAGCCAATAATAGATAACTATTACCAGACATATGAATATACTGTTTGTCAGCTGCGAAATAGCTCTATGGAGATGAAGTTTGAGATGAATGGTGGAAGCACAGAAGGTAAAATAGATGACAAAGATAATGAACAGATGGGTAAATAGTTCTTATTGTTAGGAAGGACAGATAACTAATAGAAAATCGGAAATATAAATTAGCCAGTTTTGGGGAGGCAGTTTAATGAGAGCAGACAGAAGTATATGGCTAGATGTAAAACAGCTACGGGGCGGGACAGATCAGAGAGCTCTGGAGACAGATACAGATATTAACAGTAGAAATGCATGGCAGGAGGGCTGTTGGGGGTGAATGATGCTTGACAAATAGCTGATAGCTGGAAATGACAGGTAAGCTTGCCTGGTAAGTACCAAGAGGTGGATAGAGAAGTAGCTAATTATGTAGCCTGGCTCCGTATGATAAGTTATGAGGGCAACAGAAAGGCAATGTTGATGATGGAAACTGCATAAGGGAGGAAGAACGCTGGACTAAGAGGACACACAGGTTTGGATCTTCTTATGCTACTAATCTGACATACTACCTTAAAGGGAAGGGACTAGGGATGGGGATTAACATTATTTGAGCTCATATGAGGTACCTTTAATCATTAAACAACTATTTTCTCAATGAGGAAACCAGAGCTCAGAGAGGTTAAGTGACTTGCCCAGGGTTACACAGTAAGTTAGCAGGGAGGCAGGTATTTAAAATCGTGTTTGCCCACCTGGGAAGCTCTGTCCAAACCATCTCTCCATCTCAGGGTCCTCACCTGGAAGGACAGGCTGCCACGGCAGGTTCCCCAGGCTCAAACCTCCCCTCATTCCTTTTGTTGTACCATATGCAAAAAGCAGCTCATTTACAGACGGGAAGAAGATTAGCCCTGAGTTTTGATAGTTAATGAAGCTGGATACGTTTATGTTATTCTATCTGGTTTTGTTTTAAATATATGTTTGAAATGTCTCATAATAAAAATGAAAGAAACAATCAGTCCGTTTACTAACTGGCATTGTTAGGAGCAAATATTGACAGGCAGCTAGGTTCAGTTTGAAAGAGAGTTAATTAAAAATGCTCTCACTGAGCTAAAAAATTGAAAGTTTAAAAACAATGACATTATTTCAACAAGTGTTAATCTGTGGGTGGTAGGATTAAAAACCATTTTTGTTTTCTTACAGTTCTGCAATTAAAATTTAATAAATATTACTGTTTAAATGAAGTTAATTATAAACACCATTCTTAAACTGACACCTTGTTTCAAACAATAATTTTAAAACACTGCCAGGAGGGAAAAGGGAGTGTTATTTTATTAACTTATTTTTAAAAACACATCTTTCTTTGAAACGTTTTTAAAATTAACTCTTGTTTTGTAAGCTTTTTCCCTGCAGTTAGAACAGCCCAGCTACTACATCTGAAAACGCACGGGTCCTGCCTCCGACCCATGAGCGATTTGTAGATTAAGTGGGGCAGCAGACAGATATGACGACAATAGATGCCAAAATGCCACTGAAGGAGGAGAGGGTAAGGTCCGCCGAAGAAAGCTGCGGATGAAGTTTGGGTCTGGGCTCCCTCACTAAGCCCCCTTCCTACTCTGGCTGCTAAAGGGAGGCTCTGGCTGCCCCCCATGCCGGGCATCTTCTCACTGCCCGGGACTTGGGAGGGGACGGTGGTGTAGTAGGGTCGAGACTAGGAGGAAAGGGGAGCGGAAGGTGAAAAGTCAGCCGGGAGGGTAGCTGGGAGACCGCGGAGCCGGCCTCTCGCAACTCTGGGAGCCGGCCGGCACGCAGAGACTGAAATCCACCTCCAGGGCAGCAGCTAGGCTGAGGGTCGCTGAGCCCCACTCCAACACGTCGGACCTGGGTGGACCAAGAGCTTATGCAGTGATCCCAGGCAGCATTTATTTATGGCAAAGTCTACTTACAATGAACCCAAATCCACCTCCCTATAACTTTCATCTAATTCTTTAATTTTTTTCCCTTAATGATCAGTTACAAAAACACTACACGGTATTTGTTAATTTCACTCAGTTCAAGCCCAGACGCCGTTGGAGTTTATTCCTTCTCCCATTCGACAGCCTTTCCAGTGATTCAGAGAAGCACCTGAGTACCCGGGGTCTATTTCCCACCAGGCCCAGGCCCCTCAGATGCTCTGCGCGCGCACACCGTGGCTTCCACAGCCCTATCAGCCGGCCTGGGCCGGATCAGAGCAACCCTCGGGCCCCAAGCAGGGGCTGGCCCCTCCCTGGTTAAGCCCCTCTGTTGGTAGTCTGAGGACACCTGGGCTTTCTCCCCAGACGCTCCTGGCTGGTGGGCAGCCAAGGCCCCGCCAGTTTTGCCCAGGAACAGCAGCAAAGCCAGTGCGGACTGGCTCCCCGCAGGACTATGAGCGCCCCGACACAGTGGCGGGAAAAGGGCTGCAGCAATGCTAGGGCTGGAGCCAGCTCCAGTGGCCTCGGTGCTGCCTGCGCTGCCCGCTCCCGAGGCGACCCGCTTCCTCCAGGGAACCTGGTCCCCCCGTGAGGAGCTTTGGGAGCCGGGCTCGGGATACAGTTTGCATTTACTCTGCCTCCTGCTAGGTCTTTAGCGCTTGACAAAAGTCCTGCGGGCTCAGCAGGCTGCACGCAGTCTCGAGGAAGGGGCTCTAAAGACGGGCTTGACCGCAGCGCCGCGGGGAATGGGGGCCTTTTGGAACCCAGCAGGGCTGGGCTGGGGCGGGCTCAGGGCCTCTCCTGCACCCGCGCACCCTCACCTCCACCCGGGCTCCGGGCGCAGGGCAGGCCGCGACCGGGGGTGATTACCTGCGTCTCGGAGAGGCTGAGACTGCCGGCCAGCTGCTTCCGCTCGGCGCCCACCACGTAGTGGTTCTTCTCGAAGGCGCGCTCCAGCCGCAGCAGCTGCGAGGGCGAGAAGGCCGTGCGGATCCGCTTGGGCTTGCGTGCGAAGGGGCCGTGCAGAAGCAGCCCGTCCTGGGGCACGTCGCTGGCTGCGGCCCCGCCGCCGACGGCAACACACGCAGGTACAGACAGAGAGAAGGGGCGCCGTGAGCCGGGGCCCAACAGAGCCTGGCCTCGCGCCCTGCTCCCAAGCGCCCTGCCCTCTCCATTCCTTGACACGCACACACACGCCATTTCTCCCTTTGCCCTTTCGCCGCCCCTTCCCTAAGTCCACTCCCCTCCGCAACACCTCCCCACACTCGAGAGCCACTCCGCGGGGGAACGCGGGGAATAACAGCTCTCCACATCCCTCTGTTAAGCCAAGAGATGGGGCCAGGCCGGACGAGGCGTGGACCCACATTCACAATGCCTGGGGCAGCGGAAGAGGCCAAGGGGTGGGGAAGAAAAGTCCATGGCGCTCTTTCTCCGCCCTTTCCCAGGGTCGCTGCCCTGGCCGCCAGCCCCAACGATTTGCTTTCTGTTAACTGGTCGCAAAGCATCTCCCTCCAAGAGGACCCAGGGTAGAGGCAGGGCTGGGGGTCAGGAACGTGATAAGGGGAGCAGCGGGGTGCTAGGCACACCTTTGCCAAACACAGATTCAAGAACTAGAAGGTACACAAGGAGCAATCCCGTCACACCTGCTTGCACTAGTCTTGCTGCTGAATGCTCAGGCTACTAGCTCATTAAAAACTCCTGCCAGCACGCTCTAGCTCTGTCTTGCAGGGGGTATAAATAGGCCAGTGGCTAGGTCAGTGGTCCAGGCAGCACCTGGAAGTGGAAAGTCAGGCTCCTTCTTCCCCTTTCTCCACCTCTCTCTCCCCCAGGCCTTGGCTGTCCAGAGACCCAGCCTCTAGGGTAAGCCCCCAACCCCCTACCCCAACACACACACTGGAGACTCCAAGTACTGTCTGGTGGGAAAAGCTTCATCCCTGCTTCATCCCTGAATAGTCCCTTGCTAAAGAAACATGTGTATAAATATCTAGATGTCATCTTTCTCTCTAATATATATAGATATAGATATATTGGTTTCTGCATGGGCGTGTGTAAATATATGTTCCAGCCTCCCTACTGTCTTTTTTCCTATCTACTGTATAGGATTTTTAGAGTGTGACTGTCCCTTAGCAAATGTTGGCCAGCATAGGGACTCAGCTCCCACATGCAGGAGGAAGGGATAACACTGGACTGGATGAAGCTGGGGTAGGGGAGATGGGGTCAGAAACTATCAATGCCAAAACAAGCCTCTACCCACAGCGCCTGTCTCAATGAACACCCCACTAGGCCCTCACACAATCTCTGGCTTGGTTGCACATGCTAACAGACTCATAACGGGCCCTGACAAAATCACCCATGGATTCTCATGTAAGGGCACATAACAGCCTCCTGATGCACCAAAAACACGGAACCCTAGATGGATTATTTTGACAGAATTAGCTGTTGGGATTGACTGATCCAATTAATTTCTTCAGGGATGGCTACTGGTTGGACTTGATTTGACCTGTTGCTTTGCTCTAAGACAATCACCTGGATAATTCAGTTAACATCTCCCATCTCTGGAAACATCTATGTAAGTGAATCAAAAGCACATAATTGAGATGCTGTAGCTAAAACTCTCCAGGTAACTGTTCTTGTCCCTCTGTTGGTGGAAACTCCCTGACCTTATTTCCTCCAAGTCTCTGGGCTTTGGTTACCTAAACAAGCCAAGTTTTTGCTGGAGTTTTCTGTGGAACAGAGTTGCTAGGATTGCGGGGCTAGTGCCTGGAAGGGGTCAGTCAATAATCTCCAGTCACCTTATCAATTTCAACTGGTTGGATCTGTGCGGCCACAAAAATGGTGGGACCACATCACAGGGAGATGGGTGAGGGACACCCCATTTGATTATTCAAGTGGCGCAGATCTAGGGCCCTCAGGTCCGACTGAAGGAAGAGAAGTTTGACTTGGGATAGTGGAAGAGACAGATGGTCAGGGGAGGTGGTCTGGCAGAGATGAGTAAAGGGCAGAAAAATATGGAGCCTGCTTCAGGTGGGGAATAAGGAAGATTAAAGTCTCTGGGGTGGGGCCAGTGAGGTAGGCCAGGGAAAGGTGGGTGGAAAGCAAATGCTTCTTGTTAATGTTAATAACTTGCTTCAAAAAACAACATTGTTATGAACCTGGGTGAAGTCCCAACAGTGGTTTCCTCTGGACAAATGAACCAGAGAGGGAGAGAGAAAGCCTAGCTCATCCCAGCATTGGCAGGGTTTGGCCTCAGATGCTGGGCTGGCCCAGGTTGGTCAGAAGTGAGGCTGCAGTGTGGAAAGCCCCGTAAGTGTGTATGAATAGGATGCAGAGGTGTGAAGGGCAGTGTGGGGCTGAGGAAGCAGGTCTGCAGTCTGCCCCAGTGTCTGTGACTTAGTGATTATTTTGTAATTATGTGGTATATGTCAGTCACCTGTGTGGTGGAGTGCTCTGTGTTTGTCTTTATAAACCCAGATGAGAGGATGAAGGCAACAAGCTTCTGTACCAACATACATGCCCCTTTGCCTCAAGTCTGGTTATTTTAGGGGGATGCTAGGTTGCTTTGGGTCTACCTTACTGAGAAAATGGCCCCAGGTCATTGTCATGTCCAGTTGTGGTAGACAGCATGTGTCCTAAAGGGTATATTCACATGCATGTGCAAAAATACAGGGGTCCTTCTAACCCTATCACAGAGAAGCAGGAGACTGCAGGATGAGTCAAGATGCTAAGTGATGACAGGTTATTTGATTCCAAAAGAATAAGGACGTTTCCCTGTTAGAAAGAGGATGTTTAGTACAACACCAAACATCCTGAGAAACAGATCAATTGCTACATGTTTCTGCAAAGACAAGGGTGATGCCTTAGGTGCACAGGTACCTGTACCGCCCCGCCCCCCGACCTGTGGGAAGGAGGCCTGAACCACCCCTACCAGGGGTTCAGTTTCCCTTGCCTGGACCACAAGGGCAGAACAAACTTGGGTCTAGGGTGCGGCCTGTTTGGACGCAGTAATTCTGGGCTGTGAGAACGGGCTGTCAGTTTCGGACTAGGACAGTTAGCAAAGTGGAAAGGGACTGGTATAGCCGTCCCTGGAGCTAGGGAAATGAATACCCCTCTCCTCCCTGCTTCCCTACCCCTCCGATTTTTCTACAGCCACTCTTTTAGGGCCCCTTCAAGGCAATGGCTGGGAACTAGCACAAGAGATTCCCAGGAATGAGGCGGCTGGAGGTGGGAGCTAGGGATCCGAAGCACCCGGGGTCCGAGCTGCAGTCTTCGAGCCGCAGTCTTCGCTGGAGAGGCCGCCGCCGGCCAGGGGCTCAGGGCCGGACGGCTGGGCGGAGGGCCCTAGGGCTAGGAGAGGGAGAGGCAGGACAGGCGGCGGAGATAACCTCATTCCCCGTCCTCCTGCCAGAACAAAGGCGACCTTAGAAGCTCCGGCCCATTGTAGTTGCGGGTCCCGGGGGGCTGGGTCTCTACAGCCCCCTCCAGGCGTTGCTCCTAGACCCGGAAAGTTCCTGATCTCGGGGAAACAGTACCGAAATGCGGCCCACTCCTGGTCTTCGTCGGCTCCTCCCCTTCGGTGCTCGCGAGCGGCCCCGACCTTCGGGGTCCTGGACGATTCCGCATTCGCTTTTCCCCTTCCAGCGCCTGGGTTAGCGGAGACGCCGCTTCCCCGCGCGCCGGGACCGCGCCGCCCAAGCGCTGCGCAGAGAGCGCAGACATGTTCCTTTTCGTTCGTGTGGGGTTTCGTTTGTTGCATTAAAACGGGGCTGAAATGAGCATCGCCGAGACCCGGTTCTCTAGAAAACGCGGCGCCGGAGGGCCCGAGACGGCTCGGCTCCCAGCCCAGAGGCCTGGCCGGGACTGGAGGGCGTAGAGCCGCCGGGGAGCGCATCCGTCTGCAGCGGCGACGATGGACCGCGAAGCAACAGCGCTACAGGGTTCGAAAAGTCCTTCAGTGCCCAACGGATTTCCGGGTCCGAAAATGCAGCCACACTTGGCTCCATCTCCGCGTCCAGACTCGGTTCTTGAGGGAAAAATCCAACTGTTTGTGCAACTCGATAACGTACCCGCTGGGACTGATGGCTCAGGAAGCGGCGGCAATTTCCAAGAGGGTTTTGCGAAGGATTTATCCGCCTCGCCTGACTGGAGACGCTCAGAGCCGGAGCTGGATTTCTCTCCAGGCGCCCCCGGCCCTCGGCGCCCGGAGGCAGGAACCGCGGTGCGGAGGGCGTCAGGGGCTGGATTCGAAGCCGAGGGTGCGGCCCAGGATGCCGCCTCCGGACAAGCTGAACGGCTGGAGGCCACAGGACTTAGGAACGACCCCGCCCTCTCCTCCGAGCCCCTATCCCTCCACAAGCCTCCAACCCGCCAGCCCCTCGGCCGCGGCGGCCCGCGGGCTCACACACCGCCCCAACTACAACTCGGCCCCTGGGCGCCAGGTTTCGAGACCCAGGCTTCGGATCGAGCCCACGGAGGACCAGGGTAGATTGCTCAATTTTGAAGATATCCTCATGTTATCAGTAAACATTTATTTTTAAGTGGCAGAAACTCTTGCCCAAGGCAGATGACATTGTAGCATTTTTGTTTTTTCGGATTTGGATTTGGGCAAGTCTTTGAAATCTTCAAAGAGGAGGCAAGGCTACCCACAACAATTCTTATTCTAGTAATTACATTCTCTGGTTTTGCGGGATCTGCCAGGTCAGCATCTATTGGCCAGGTGAGACTGAAAAAAATGCCTGACAAATCGGGACCTGGGAAAGCGGTTTTCTGTGAAAGTCAAAGTGTCAAGAGATAACTTTCATTTTATTATCTAAACAACTGTGCCAAACATCTAATTGACTGTAGACCTAGACTACAGACCGTCACATTAGCTCCCGGAGCCGAAGCTCCAGCCATGTCCCTTTCATTTGTTTCTCTAAAAGCCGGGTTACCTAGCTCTGAGCCATAGACCCTTCTCACAAGGCTGTGGTCTGGTCTACACTAACAAAATAAAACTGGAAACTAAAGTGATGCCTGTACAAATCAAGGCCACTCTTTAAAATAAAATTAAAAAAAAAAGAAAAGAAAAAAACAAACTCCAACAAATTTCAAGGAAGAAAACGAACTCCAACAAATGCAACTCTCTTTTCTCCGGGAAAGACAAATAATTGAAACGTGTGTGTGTGTGTGTGTGCGTGTGTGCGTGTGTGTGTGTAGGGCCAGTGGAGGATCTTTATTAGCAAGCCGATTGCTGGATGCAAACTCCGGGGTTCGGACTGGCTACGACCTTAAAAGCCCTCTGCCCCCGCCCCCTGCCCGGGAAAACTGTCCTCGGTACTCCAGCAGCCGGGTGGGCTCCCTCCCGAAGGCGGCGAGCAACGGCGGAAGCCAGTTTGCTTACTGCAAACCTTCCCCACCTTGGGTAGGAGAGGCACGTGTGACTTGGAGAAGTCGGGCCAAGGTTGCCGAGAAACATCCCAAGACAGCCAGGCCCTCCACACTGAACATTAACTCTCCGATTCGCCCTCCCTGCTGCCCTTGCTTCCCACAGAGCTGGGGCACGCGAATGGACTTTCCCCTGCCCGGACGCGCCAGCGAAGGCTGAGGTCTCGGAGGTGGTGGTGGACTTGCGAGAGAAGCGTGGTGCGAGGTTAAGCCGGGAGGAGGGAGGGCGGGAGGAGTTGTACTCTGGGCTGAGACTGGCTCAGCCGGGAGAGAGAATTGGGCAGGCTGTGGCGAGGGCCAGCACAGGCTCCGAGGACGCGCCTGGGCTTGCGTCCGAACTGGTATATTTTCTAGAAAAGCCTGGAGGTCTCCACCTGCTTTCCTGGGAGGGAGACCTACGCGGCGAAGGCGCGGGTGGATGCCGCACAGCTCTTCCCTGCCTGGGAATCTACCTCCGCGGACCTGCAGCCTTCCCGGCAGTAACTTCTAAACAGCCCCGCGCGCCCCCGAGCCTCCCCCGCATCGCCGCGGCACGGGCGCCGGCCGGCCGCCTCGGCGGGCACAGCGTGGACACTCACCCTGGAAGCGGTGGCCGAAGAAGCGGTTCCGCAGGACCCAGGGGTAGAAATGGAGAGGGTCCCGGTGCTGGGCGCCGAAGAAGGAGTGCGGGGGCTGCAGCGGGGAGGCGCCCAGCTGGTGCGCCGGATGCACGGTCAGCGCGGGGTGGTTCATGGCCTCGGGGAACACGAGCTCGGGCCCACCGTAGAGCGAGCGGCCCGCGCCCGCGGCGGCCGCGGCAGGGAAGCCACTCACGAAGGCCGCCTCGGCCGCGCTGGGGTGAGGGTAGTTGAGCGCCGTGGGCCGGAGCGGTTCCTCGGAGGCGGCCGCCGCCAGGAGATGGGAGCCCGCGCCCCCGCCGCCAGTGCCCCCGCCGGTGCCGCCGTCCTTGGCCACCAAGGACTCTATGGTAAAGCCGCGCTTGGCCGCCGGCTGGAACATGGTCGCAGCCGCGGGAGCTGTGCGAGGCAGCCGGGCTCCGGGGAGCGCTCCGCGTCCTGGCACCGCCGCCTTGCGGGGTGTGCACCCAGCCAGGCACATGCACACCCGCCCGCACCCCTCACCTCCCCCGCCCGCCCGCTCGCGCTCGGCCCCCGCGGGCGAGCCAGGCGCGGAGCGGCGAGGGGTGTGTGAGCGAGCGACCGCGGGGTCCGGCCACAGCGTACGGCCAGGCGCGGCGGCTGCTGCGGCGGAGCGGGCAGCTCCAGGCGCCCGCACAGGCGCGGGCTCCGTGCTAGGCTGCGAGCTGCCGGTAAGGCCCGAGGGTTGAGCTCGTCTCCCTCCTTTCGGAGTCCCGCTGGGACCGACCCCAGCCCCCGGTGTCCCCGCACTGCCCTGCCCAGCCCCGGCCGCCCAGCGCTGCGAGGCGCGAGTTAGCGGGCACCTGCCCCGCGCTCGCCCATTGGCCGCCGCTCACCTGCCCCAAGGTGGGGGGCGGGGCGGGGCGGGGCGAGGGACGGCGGGTGGGGAGGGAGCCCGCAGTCGGAGGCAAAAGCCGGACTGGAGCCTTCGCGGGGAGATCCAGGCCTCCTCCTCCCCTCGCCACTGGCTTCTCCTCGCGACTCCGCCCTTTAGCTGAGTCTGGTGGCCGCTGCCGCCGTCTCAACCCACGCGGGAGCCGAAGAAGGCGTCCGAAGGGCTTGGGCTAAACTCCAACCCTCCCCTCCCCGGTGTGTAGCTCAGCCTAACTCTCCCATTCGTCCCGGGATGTCGTTTCAGTTCTCAGAGAACTTGGATCCGAGCGGAGGGTGGATGTTTGGGGTCCAACACATTGGTTTTCCCGAAAACCAGCTCTCTGCCCCCCTGCTCTCCGGGACTCTCCCACTCACCCACCATCGGCCTCCTGGGCCGCGGTCTGAAGCTGCGACCTTGTTCCTGAGGTTTCGCGTTTTCTGGATGTCACGGGGGACAGCTCTGGAAAGGGGACGCTCACTCCCTTCACAAGGGGCCAGGCGGGGCACTGCGCGGGAGAAGCCGCCGGAGCGGTCCCACTGCCACCCTCCAGCTGTTCGCGGGGCTGGAAGCAGCTCCAGTGCCCAGACACGGTGCCGCGACCGGCTTGGACCAGGACGGCGGGCCTCGGCACTGGGAGATCCACCCCCTCGCCTTCTCTGAGGCTCTGGGGGCTCAAGTGTCGGCGGGCCGGACCAGGTCAGGGCCTCGGAGACACTGTGGCTTAAACTGAAGCTGGCCAAGTAGCCCGAGCCCATCTCAAGAGAACACGCCAGCCGTCAGGACACGCAGAAGCAGCCTGACCTCCCTCGACCTTCACCTTCCACCCGCGACCGCGGAACCGCGGACGACTCTGCTCCGGCCAGTTTTTCCGTGTGGCGGACGAATTCCCCGGGGGCAGTTCTCACGACAGGCTGTGAGAGCCGGGACTCCGCAAACTTTCCCACCCCACCTTCCAGGCCGCAGAAAGGCGCCGCTCCGAGGCCTAGGAGGGCGCGGGCGGCGGTGGGGAGGCTGGGACCTGGACCTTGCCGGCGCACTGCGGAGAGGGAGCCGCAGAGAGTTCCGCTTCCTCGCCGCTGCCGGGGTCCATTCTAGCGGCCTGAGAGCTGCCTGGGCGCGCAGATCTGGGTTGGGCCTCCTGACGCCCCAAGGCCACGGGGTCCGTGCGCCGCGCAACTCTGCGGGGACTCCAGGCCGGGTCTTGGCAGCGGCCCGCCTGAGCGCCGGGAGCCGTGGTTTGGAAAGCGCTCAGGGCGCCCCGGCCGCCACAAAGCGGGTTAAAGTCTATTTTCCACTCGACTGCTCCGAAAAGCCCCCGCGCGCCGACGCCGTTCCGGCCCCCTTGGGCGAGGTGGGGAGGGGCGGCCAGGGGTGGGGAGGCGAGGCGGCCGCACCCAGCACTCCTCCGCGTCCTGGGAACCCCGGGGCCTGGCACGGCCGAGACACCGCAGAGGCGCCTTCGGAAGGAATGATGGAATCCGTGGGGAGCGCGGGTTCTCCCTGGCCTCTCCGGAGATTTCCAGCTTTCTGTGATGGTCTTTTCCTCTCGTTTGTGTCTCAGGCTCTTTATTTTCCCCCTCTCCTGTCTCCCGGCTCCCCTCCCTCCCGACTTTTCCTCCTCTGATTTCTTCCCCCTCCTCCTTTTCCCCACCCTCAGTCTGGGAAAAGTGGAAGCGCCGCCGAGGGGGGGACCAGGACCCGACCAGGCCGTATCTCTAAGGGGGCGGCGGTGCGGAGCTGGGCAGAGGTACAGAAGGAGATTTTCGTTCCATATGGAAGGAGACAACGACGGGATTTTGTTGGAACAAGGTTCCCACAGGGATGCGGGTTCAGTTGGGTAAACGTTGCCTGGGCCTGTGCTCTGCGGTGACAGAGCAAGTGCTGGGGGCTGAGACAAGACGGGAGCCCAGCAAGCTGAACCCGGCCCGAGGGCCTTGCGCTCCTAGCCTGGTAATGAATCCCACCCGTTCTGTCGCAGACCCCCACCTCCTACCCCCACCGAGAGGCTGGCCAGGGGCCACGAACTTGTTTAACTGGGCAGGTAGAGGAGCTAGGAATCTACCGACCGTCCTAGACTTGCATCTACACTGGCCACCTCCTTTCATTCGTGTGGCTCTGGGTATACTTGTTCATATCTAAATCAATAGACCTTTTATTACACCACCTTCCCTTGTGAGGCATTCAAATGCTGACATTTCTACTCGGGAGGCTGAGACAGGAAGATCTCTCGAGCCCAGGAGGTCGAGGCTGCAGTGAGCCGTGATCATACCGCTGCACTCCAGCCTGGGCGATACAGGGAGATCCCATCTCTAAAACAAACAACAAAAAACGTTGACATCCAGCTGTCTGTCATTAACTCCACTTTACAGATGAAGAAACAGACAGCGGAGGATCAGTAACTTGAGTCTGGTCACCGTCTGGGTTGGGCTGGGACAGCCCAGGGGTCCCAGCCTGGCCTAGCTTCCACTCCCATTCCATTCCTGTGAGGATGCAGTCGCAGACTTCCCGGGGGAGGGGGAGGGGTGCTGGAATGCGCTGGGTGATAGGAGTTCCGTTTTCGTCCTCCCTCACCCTTTCCTCTCCCAGCGCCCCTTTCTGTCAGCTTCCTCTCCTGTAATTCCCTAATTTTCTTCCTTTTCTTCCATAGCTCTGCTTATCTTTATCCCTTGGCCAGTTTCCTCTATTTTCACTCCTCTTAGGACCTCTTCTCTTGTCGTTTCCTCTGCAGCAAGTTAAGAGAAGAATTTGTCACCCTCAGGGGGTCTCTAAGCCTGCCTCTGTGTACTGGATTCAGTATCAGTGCCCCCACCCCCACCCCAATCTTCTCCTGTGCCATCTCCCCTGCCCTGTTCCTCCCAGACTCTCATACTGCTCCCTCTACCACCATCCCCCACAACTGATCTTATACACAAATACTTCCCCTCTTCACCACTGGACAGCTGCCCATCTTAACCAAAACCCGTTCCCCCCACCACCTTCTGCTCCCTGCCCTTCGTTTCCTCCCACCCAAGCTGCTGAGCTCTGCCAGAGACTGGAGGCTCTTTACGCTGGAGTCCACTACATCCCACCCATCTTCAGGATGCTTACCTTTCACTTTGCCCCTGTCCAGCCTCCCACAGTTTCCTGGAGTTCCCATCTCCTGCAACCCGGAGCCTCACTTTTTGGAGAATAGCCCGATGCCTCCCAGGCTGATACAGCCTAGCCTACCTGTTCTGGCTCTGGCCCCACATTAACGTTTTCCCTCCCTCTCTCTATTTCTGGAATAACCTGGCCCCAAATCCAGACTCTCCTATTTATTAGTGGTGAGCCCTGGGCCAATTATTTTGCCTCAGCTTGCGTATCTGTGAAATTGCAAGCGTTATACGGGACCTCTGTGAGGAGTAAATGAGATAACATATGTGGTGCACTGGATCAATGTCAGACTCCAAAGAGCACTCAGTACAAGTTATTGTCTCTGCCTTTGTCCATGCGGAGAACTTGGGAATCACCTCAAAGCATCACTCTCTCATCCTCCACATCCAATCAGTGGCTCAGTCATCCAGTGATGTAATCCTCAAGTCTATATCCTCTTCCTTTTGCTTCTTTGCTGGCTAACTTTGTTCTTAAAACTCAGTTCATCTCCCTGGGAAGCCCTCCACCCCATTCTTTCATAGCATTCACCTGCGATGGGGGTTGTGTGTGTCTCCATCTGTCTCCCTCACAAGGCCATGACTCCCTGCTCCCTCTAGCTGGGAAGCTGCTATGTACATCTCGCCACCAGCACAAGCCAGGCAATGTTTCTCCAACAGAGATCTTGTGAGAATTTGGACCAGCCACACCCCCAGCCATCTCTCTTTCACCTTTCACCTCCTTCTTTCCTATTCAGCCTGACTTCATCTTTATGTCTCCTTGCCTTACAATGAGTTTTCTGTCCTCATGTTTCTCTCAGTCTTTTGACTTGTCTTTTTCACCACAAAATTTCTTGAATGATTTTTAATCTCTCTCCAATTCTCTCACTTGCCCTCTATCCAAGCCTTTGCAACCAGACTTGGATGCCCATCATATTAGGAAAATGGCTTTTGCAAAAGCTCCAAACATTTCATTATGGTATGAGGACAAGGGCAAGCAACACGTGCTTGTGGAGAGCACAATAAATTCAACCTCATGGAGTTATTGAGACCTAATGAGTTATAATCTCCACCTGATGAACTTGGAGCAGTGCCTGGAACATAGTAGGCTTTTGATAAATATTAACTGCTATTATTTCATAGAGCCGTGCTAGGAGCCAAATGCGGTAATGTGGTGCTTGAGAAGTGGATGGCCCAAACAGAGATGTTCTGTAAATGTGAATACCCACTGCATTTAGTGTTAAACAGGCTTAGTGCTAAAACATTTAAAATATTAATATTTTTATATCGATTACACATAGTAATGGATATATTGAGTAAAATGAAATATCTTAAGAAGATTATTTTATCTGTTTCTTTCTACTTTTTAAATGTGGCCACTAGAACATTTAAAATTATGTGTCTCACATTATATGTCTATTGGACAGAGTTATAAAAAATACAGATAATCCAAAAGGGGGGAGTGAAGGGAAAACAGAGATCTTATAATTGTCAAATCCTACTACCCAGAAACAAACATCGTGAAATTCTTACAGTATATCCTTCCAGTTCTTTCTATATGTGCCTCCCTTTAAAAAAAGGATCATACTGTACATAGTATTGTAACTTCTTTATCTTTATAACCAATCAAAGCATCTTTGCCTCTCATTAAATATTCTTTATTGTTGGACATTAATACAGTTTACAGATTTTCACTGTTTTAACAAAATTTCGACAAACAGCTCCATAGCTGTATCTTACCGCATGTTTGTGTTTCTTTTTCTACATATTTCTAGCTGTGTAATTTCCAGATATGCAATATTTTAATTCTTTTGATCCATTGTCACTAGTTTGGCCTCTGGAAGTGTTCTATATAGTTATTCTTCCAAAGGCTGACTTTAAGAATCTCTCTCTCCATCCTCTGAAATGTTCATTAGGACACCTTATTTCCAAATTTGAGTCTTTTTTAGTCACAATTGTTTATAGGCTCCTCAGCATCTGAGTACCTTCAACCCCCTTTTCTTTTGGAAACTCTCTTCCCTTTATTTTCTGAACAAGATACTTGCCTGGATCTGCAAACTCTGGGAGTTGTTCCTTCATGGGCTCTACTTTCTTTTCCTAACTGTGGGCATCCATGAAGGCATCTTTATCCTTAGCCCTTCCCTCATTCCATGTATCATGCTATTTATTCTATCTATCTATCTATCTATCTATCTATCTATCTATCTATCTACCTACCAACCATCTATCATTATCAATTTCCACACTTTCAACCAATACTGTAATGCAGACCCTGGCAGGTTTGTAATGCCAGCCCTATATTTTTCTCCAGATCAAGTCACTGATTTTCAAATGCTTGTGAGAAGCTTTCTTGAGGGGTTCCTACAGGCCCCCTAGACACTCACCATACCCCCAAACTGAGCTCAACATCATCCCCACCAAATCTGTGCCTCTCTCTGACTTCTCTCTTCTGATAATAGCTGCCCCTTTCTGCAGGACACCCAGGCTTAGCAGCTAAGAGGCACCTGTGATACCTCCTTTCTCTCGGTCACTGCTGTGCACATCCAGTCAGTCTTTGCATTCTTTCATTTCTTTCTGTTCTCCTTGCCTCTAATTTGGGTTCTTATTACCTTTTCCCAGTGATTCTCTTATGATAGCCATTTGTGATCTCTCCTTTCTACAATTCGTCTTACACGTGGCTGGCTACCAGATTTCTACAACACAACTCTAACCTGTTAAAATTTTTTCACACAACTCTGGACCCAGGGTGTTTTTGTTTTTTTTTACCTCTCTGTGACTCAGTTTTTCATCAGCAATCTGGAAATAATAAGACCTGCTGTGGAGAGTTAAGAGAATTAGAATGAGGTGATTCATGCATAGCTCTTAGCACATAGTAAGCACTCAGTAAACATTAACTATTAGTGTCAGTGTTCCAATGAAGTTCAAACTCCTAAGCTTGGCATTCGAGGCTCTTCATGAGCAAGTTGTACCTGTCTAGCCTCATGTCTTCTGCTCACCTTTGGGTAGCCTGCCCTGTGACAATACTGCCACCAGCCAGAGCATTCATCCAGGGACTCTGTGCTCCCTGTGCCTCTCTGTGCATGTCCTGTACATTTGCTTTGCTCAAAAACATTACTCCAAGCCAGGTACAATGGCTCACACCTATAATCTCAGCACTTTGGGAGGCTGTGGCAGAAAGACTGCTTGAGGCCAGGAGTTCAAGACCAGCCTGGGCAACATAGCGAGACCCTGTCTCTACAAAAAATTAAAAACATTAGCCAGGTGTGGTGGTGCATGCCTGTAGTCCCAGCTACTCTGGAAGCTGAGGTGGGAGAATCACTTGAGCCTAAAAGTTCAAGCCTGCAGTCAGCCATGATCAAATCACTATACTCCAGCCTAGGTTAACAGAGTGTGACCCTGTCTCAAAAAAAAAAAAAAAAAATTACTCTAGAGCATGTATCAGTCCAACTTCTGAGAGGAGGAAAATTTTCAATAGTGCACATAGTCAACTATTTAGAATGCCAACTTCATGAGAACATCTATTTTGTTCACTGCTGTGTTTCCAACACAACACGGTTGTCTGGCATATAATAAATGCTCATTAAAGATTTGTTGACTGAATATAAAAATGTGAGAAACATGACTCAAGGTTCCATTTGTTCTGAGATGTGTAAAAATGCAAGTTTTCATCATAATAGAACGTAAAGAATATACAGTCCTTGCCCTGTAGGGTTTGCCGTACCTCCCAAGATAGGTGGAATTCTTGCCTGACCCTCAGGGTGGGCTTCCCATCCTAGGCCCCATGTTGGAAGAAGATGCTTCTTGCAGAGCCTCTGACTGCTGGGAAAGGAAACCCAGACACTTTGAACTGGGAGCCTGCCCAATAATTGGCTAAACTCTTGAGTGGGAAGGACTATAAATTCAGAGTTTCTAGTGTGACTCTATTACATAAAATGTGTGAACTTGGAGCAAATATCCTTTTCTTCTGAAAAAAAAAACCACTTCAATGGATGCCTTGTAAACGCAAAGATAAACCACTTCAATGGATGCCTCATTTTTGCAAAGATAAACCAAAGACTTAATTCTTTAATGGAATCTATTAGAGACCACAAGCTCAAGTGTTCTGCATAATGTATAAATGTCTTCTCTATAACAGGATGTCATTTTTGCTGGTTAATTTAACTTAGGGAAATGTTTATTTTCAACATTTGGGTCTAGTCAGCTCTGTCTCTGAAAATTAGGGTTCCTTCTTGGGAGTATGTATGCATTCTGATTCAAATTGTTCTCTATAGAACTGGAAAATGAAGAGTGAGAAGGTCCATATTTTCATCTCCCACTGGGAGAGGACTTTTTTTTTCTTTTCTTTTCTTTTCTTTTTTTTTTTTTTGAGACAGGGTCTTACTCCGTCACCTAGGCTAGAGTGCAGTGTTGCAATAATAGCTCACTGCAGCCTCGAACTCCTGGGCTCAAGCAATCCTCCTGGCTCAGCCTCCCAAGTAGCTGGGACTACAGGTCTTTGCCACCACACCCAGCTAATCTGGTAGAGAGTGTTTTGACCTGAATTGCCAAAGCCCACCCTGAGCTATTCTGCTGAATGCTCACTCAGAATTTCAGTTTAGAAGGAATTTTTGGACTTTGGGAAATGTACTTGCATCAGATGATTATGTAGTGAGAGATTGGCTCAATGGGGCTCTAGGCAAGCTCAGCCCCTAAGAGTTCTGGAATGGGCACACTGAATCTTGGGCATAAATAGGAGGTGAATGAGAGCAGGTGAGATTTGGGCTGGAGCTGGGAGATGGCTTCCCCTTCCTAAAACTAGAGGGTCTGGACCTATGGGAGGGAGGAAGTGTGATTTTGCTATTACATGGATGGGACTATCAACCAGCAGATATCTGGGCCATGAAATGCAATGAAAAAAATGGGGCCATTTGGTATAGCTCAATGTCAAGACACTTCAGTAGGCCCATCCCTACCTATTTTGTTGTTCTGCTGGCCTGCTGACCTGCCTACCTCCCCAACTGCCCACTTACACAAATTTATTTGTTCATATCTGGATCTGAACAACTTTGTATTACACAGCACACGCATTTCGTATCTTTTCTGAGTTGTTGAATAATTTGGCCAGAGTCCTTTGTAGATTCTTTCTTTGTGAGTGTAGTTATCTGAATATGATGTCAAATTTGTTTCTAATAATACAGTACACTAGAGGTCCAGGGAGCCTTCCCAGTACAGAACATCTAAGAACTTGTTTTATTTTGACTTTTTATTATAAAAATTTCCAAACTTACATAAAGGTAGACAAAATAGTATAACGAGCACCCACATACCCTGTAACCTAGATTTTACAATTATTAACATTTTTCCATTTTGCCTCATCCTTTTTTCTCTGGAGTATTTTTATTTATTTATTTATTTATTTAACAGAAATAGGGTCTCACTCTGTCACCTGGGCTGGAGTGCTGTGGCACAATCATAGTTCACTGCCTCCTCAAACTCCTGGGCTCAGCCTCCCAAGTAGCTGGGACTACTGGTACACCACTGCATTGGGCTAATTTTGTTATTATTATTATTTGGAGAGATGGGGTTCTCACCATGTTGTGCAGGCTAGTCTTGAACTTCTTGCCTCAAGCAATCCTCCCATCTTTGCCTCCCAAAGTGCTGGGATTACAGGCATGAGCCACTGTGCCTGCCTTGAAGTATTTTCAAGTAAATTACAGCCATCATGATATTTCAGTCCTAAATATCTCACTGTGAATCTCTATCGGGAATTTTTTTTAAAAGGAAACTTTTATTACATGAAATTTTAAACATATTTTGTAGAGAGAACAGTATAACAAACTTCCATATATTTACCATTCAACATTAGTTAATAATCTTTTGCTAGTCTTAAAAATATCTTTTAGAATGGTGGTTGAACTGTCACAAAAATAAAGAAAAATCCCCAGTTTCCCAGAGATTGTAGAAAGCTTGAATTGAGACAAGGAAATGAGTTCTGAAGCTGCAGTGTGTGTTGGAACAAACTTCAATTCTCTGGTGGCCTGGAGCTTGGGTTGTAAAGGGCTCCAAGTGGGAGGAATAACACTTGGGATTCATCCAAGGCAGGAAATCAGATCAAAGATTCCCGAAAGGTGACATCCTTACTGAGTGAATGAGAAAAAATTTCACCCCAACAAAGGGAGGCGGTGGGCATATGTGCCTGGTTCAGCTTTGGCTCTGTGTAGAGGGGAAAAAAAGAAAACATGTTTTCCTCAGAGTTTCTAACCACAGCCCCATTCTCACTTGGATGTGGGACCAAACATTTTAGGAGCCCCTAAAAGACCCCAGGCTGAAAATTTAGTATGTCTTGGAAGAAGAAAACAAGTGTATTTATTCCTCTTCTAGAGGAATATATTTGATAGCCAAACGATTCCCCCAGATAAAGTTCCGAGAAAGATAAACTCATAATCAAAAGTCATCAAATATGCAGGAAAATAAACTATCACAAACTGCAGAATGAGACCTGCAAAAAGACCACCTATGTTAGAATTATCAAATATAGACTATAAAATAATTAGGTTTAATATGTCACAACATAAAAGAGGTTATTAAAAAGAAACTAATACCTTGCATAAGAGTGCAAAATGGTACAACTCTGGAAAGTTATTTGACAGTTTGAAATAAAGTTAAACATATAAACACTCAGCCATTCTACTCCTAGATATATGTGCAAGAGAAAAGAATGCATATGTCGGCCGGGCGCGGTGGCTTTGGGAGTCCGAGGCGGGTGGACCACCTGAGGTCAGGAGTTCTACACCAGCCTGGCCAACATGGTGAAACGCCATCTCAACTGAAAATACAAAAATTAGCTGGGCGTGGTGGCAGGCACCTGTAATCCCAGCTACTCGGGGGGCTGAGGCAGGAGAATCACTTGAACCTGAGAGGCGGAGGTTGCAGTGAGCCGAGATTGCGCCATCGCACTCCAGCCTGGAGGACAAGAGCAAGAAAAAAAAAAAAAAAAAAAGCAAATGTCTACAACTGATTGTTCCCAATCACCAAAAACTTGCAACAATCCATGTTCCCATAAACAGCAGGATGAATAAATTGCTAGATTCATACAATGAAATGCAGCAAAAACAAAAACAAAAACCAACTATTGATTCATGCAACAACATGGATAAATCTTAAATACATTATTGGGTAAAAGAAGCTAGACAGAAAAATATATATGCTGTAAGATTCCATTTATATGGTACCTTAGAACAGGCAAAATTAATCTACATTGATAAAAGTCAGAATAGCAGGTCAGGTGCTCACGCCTGTTATCTCAGCACTTTGGGAAGCCGAGGCAGAAGGATCCTTGAGCCTAGGAGTTTGAGGCCAGCCTGGCCAACATAAGGAGACTCTGTCTCTACCCTGCCCCCCCCAACCCCTGCCAAAAAAAAAAGTCAAGTGTGGTGGCACACGCCTGTGGTCCCAGCTACTTGGAAGGCTGAGGCAGGATTGCCTGAGCCCAGGAGGTCGCTGCTGTAGGAAGCCATGATTGTGCCACTGCACTCCATCCTGGGCGACAGAGTGAGACCCTGTCTAAAAAAAAAAAAAAAAAAAAAAAAGCAGTTATCTCTGATGAATTATTGACTGGAAAGTGGCACAGTCGAATGTTCCGAGGTCCTGGAAATGTTTATATTTTAACCTGGTGCTTACATGGATGTACACATAGGGGAAAATTCATCAAGATATACACTTCAGATTCGTGCATCTTACAGAATATAAATTACAACTCAGTGTAAACAGAGGACCCAGCTGATTTGGAAAAGGACCAAAGAGAAATAAAAATTATAATAACTGAAATTAGCGACTCAATAAGAAGTTAGCAGATTAGATGTAGCAGAAGAGAGAATTCATGAACTAGAAATCAGAAGAGCTGAGGAAATGCAGCACATAGAGAGGCAAAGCTGCAGGGTACATCAAGAGGTTACGAGAGATGGAGTGTTGTGTCCAAAGGATTATCGTGTATCTAACCAGGGTTCTAGAAGTAGAAAACAGAGGGACTCAGGGAGAGGCTTCCTTTGAAGAGCTAATGGCTAAGAATTTTTTAAAAATTGATAAGCCAGTTGCTATGGTATGAATGTTTGTCCCCTTCAAAACTCAGGTTGAAATTTAATCTCCAAAGTGGCAGTATGAAAGCGTAGAGCCTTTAAGATGTGATAGGTCATAAGGGATAACGGCTCTGTCCTCATGAGTAGACTAATCCATTAATGGAGTAATGGGTTAATGAGTTATCATGGGAGTGAGACTGGTAGCTTTATAAGAAGAGAAAGAGAGACCTGAACTAGCATCTCAGCTTCTTCTCCACGTGATGCCCTTTGCTGCCTTGGGACTCGGCGGAGAGTCTCCACCACTAAAAAGACTCTCACCAAATGCGGTATCTTCAACCTTGCACTTAGCCTCCATAACTGTAAGAAATAAATTTATTTTCTTTATAAATTACCTAGTTTCAGGTATTCCATTATAAACCACAGAAAATTAACTAAGACACCAATCCTTGAAATAAGAAAGCCCATTGAAATTCAACAAGATAGACACATCTACATATAGGCAATGTAACTGTAGAATGCGTAAGGAAAAGGGATCTTAAAAGTAGCCAGAGAGAGGCCAGGCGTGGTGACTCACACCTGTAATCTTAGCACTTTGTGAGGCCGAGGCAGGCAGATCACTTGAGGCCAGGAGTCTGAGACCAGCCTGGGCAGTATGGTGAAACCCTGTCTCTACTAAAAATACAAAAATTAGCCAGGGATGATGGCGTGTGCCTGTAGTCCCAGCTACTCGGGAGGCTGAGGCAGAAGAATCATTTGAACCTGGGAGCCAGAGGTTGCAGTGAGCCGAGATCATGCCACTGCACTCCAGCCTGGGTGACAGAGAGAGAACCTGTCTTAAAAAAAGAAAAGAAAAGAAAGGAAGGAAGGAAAGAAAGAAAAAAGGAAGGAAGGAAGGAAAGTGTAGCCAGAGAGAAAATATAGATTACTAGAAAGTGACAATTGGACTGACAACCAACTCTCAACAGTGGATGCCAGGAGAGAGTGGGATATATCTTCAAAGCACTGAGAGAAAATAACTTACAACTTAGAATTGTATTTCTGGCAAAAATTGTCTTTCAAAATAAGGGTGAAATAAAGACATTTTCAAACAAATCAGAAATGAAAATTTCTACCAACTGACCCTCATTAAAGGAATTTTAGGCAGAAAGAAAATTATTGTAGAAGAAAAGTTTGAGGTGAAAGGATGAATAGTGAGTAAAGTTAATACAATATAAATAAATATTGACTATATAAAACAGTAATGTCATTGCATAATTTGTGGGACTAAAAAAATAGAAATAAGTATTGAACAACAACAGCATCTAAGTTGGGGTAGTGTGTTGATCAAAGTTAAAGTACATTTGGATCATACATTTTTCTAAAGGAGAGTAAAGATTATGATTAACTTTAGATTTAGAGAAATGAAATATGCCATCCAAGGAATAGAAATGGGCTACTACTTCCAAATTAGTAAAAGAGAAAAAAATAGAATTTAAAAAACTAGGACAAAAGATCATTAAATAGCAATAAAACAGTTTCTTAATAAAAACAGTCTGTAGAAAAACCTTAAATCCATGGTTTCTAGGCTATAGCAGGAGTATGCCACTAGGCTGAAAGAGCCTTGCTTTGGGACATTAATCTTGTTAGAAAATAACTGAGAAAACATGGAAAGTGTCTTAACAAGAAGTGTTAGAGAATCTGTCATTGGCATTCTCTTCTTGTAGATGGAACACAATCACTGAGCAATTCTAAATAAATACTTAAATCACAGGAATCTAAAAAGTGATGTCAAAACAAAGGTTTGAGTTTCTATTTTTCACAAAAATTTCCAAGAGTTTATCATCAAGTTATGATGCCAATAGTAATAGTGAGGAGTAGTCAAATATTTCATCATCAAGAGGAAATCAGAGTTGACATAAGGGTGGGTAGAGGGAGTAACACATTTTAAGCCAAGATTCTGCACATGGTTTGAAATTGGAGAGGAAGGAATGGGCCTTCTCACCCCCAGACTACCTTTAACGTATAAAAAGTTCAAGGCAAATGAAAACATTTTTTGAAATATCTGAGTAATTGGATTTTTCATGGGTGGAACAGAGCATTATAAAAGACATGCAATTCTGTTCCCATTCTAGTTGTTCTGCTAACACAGTTCAGGAATGAAAGAACAATCATAACTTGAAAAAATTTCTGGAAGTTTTCAGAACACGAGAAAAAATATAAAATGCATTTATATTTGATGTAGTTTTATAGTAAACATATACTTTTTGGTGACATACACTGTCTTTTGTAAAGTATTACCTGGCTAACTAAAACCTAATGAGGAAAGTAGGATGTATTTGAAGTTGAAGATATTTTATTTCTGGGAAAATTGTGTCTGCCATGGGCATAGGGGATCTAATTTGCAAATGAAGGCAAGTGTTTTGAGTTTGAAATAAAAAGAGAACTTTATAACTAATTTAAGTTGGTTTCTACAAATTGTGCAAACTTGTGAAAGTTAGGAAAGTTACTTAACATTTCAGTGCTACTTTCTTTATCTGAAAAATGAGAATAAGTCATAAAACCTACCTTAGAGTTTTTTGGAAGGATCCAATGAGTGTATATAGGTAAAGCACTTAGAATAGTAATAGTGTCTGGCACATAGCATGTGCATATACATGGTACATACCATGTACATTAATGAAATAATATACATGGGCATTGTTTCCATAAACCACTCATAAGATACAATGAGACAGCTGAGGGTATAATGGTGCCCAGCTCTCAACCTGTGCAAGCTCCCTGCAGAAAATGTCCAAGGCCATCTTAATTAAACAGCCCTTCACAGGTGCTATGATGTGTTAGTCTGTTTTTGTGTTGCTATAAAGAAATACCTGAGACTGGGTAATTTATAAAGAAAAGAGGTTTATTTGGCTCATAGTTCTGCAGGCTGTGCGAGCCTGGCTCCAGCATCTGCTCGGCTTCTGGTGAGGCTTCAGGGAGCTTTCACTAATGGTGGATGTCAAAGTGGAAGCAGGCGTGTCACATGGTGAGAGGGGAAGTAAGGAGTGAGGGGAAGTCCTAGAGTCTTTTAAACAACTAGAACTCAGAGTAAGAACTCACCCATTACCAAGAGGGGGGAACCTAGCCATTCATGAGGGATCCACCCCTATGATTCAATACCTCCACGAGGCCCCACGTCCAACATTGGGGATCACATTTCAACAGAGATTTGGAAGGGACACACATTCAAACCATATCACATGGGTATAGATAATATCACTGGGAGGCTCTCACACCCAATTATTATGGAAGCTGATTTTAATAAAGTGTATGGCTGTGTCTACACTGGAGCTGCTGACACAAGTGGAAGATTTAATGTGTTGCCACAACGTTTATGGAAGATGAGCCAAGAGCTTTATACACACATTGTCATGTACATCTTGGGGATTTATTGGTGTTGAGATGTGTCGGGATATGAAAGAACTCTGAAGTGATCTCAGTACTGTCAATTATTTGTATGACACTATTCATGCATCTCTGAAAAGCTGGCAAATTTTCAAAACATTTGTAAGTGGAGTGAAGGGATACTGGAAACTCCAGAATTGTTGAAAATGTGTTGGATTATTGGTCATGATTGAGGAGCTTCTGCAGGTTATTCAAACATGGAAAGATGTGTCAAGCTATTTTTTGAAATATACAGGTGGCTGGTGCAGTGAGGTCTTGGCTGATTTTGGTTTCCAAATTTGAATTCACCTTTTGTTTATAAATTTTAACAAAATGTAAACAATGGGCTAAGTATTACAGGCACTGGTTTTCTAAGGAGCTTCTAATTGAAACTATAGACATTTTTCTCTTTCCCATCAAAGGTTA
The DNA here is from genome assembly GCF_028858775.2 of Pan troglodytes. Lineage (NCBI taxonomy): Eukaryota > Metazoa > Chordata > Mammalia > Primates > Hominidae > Pan > Pan troglodytes. The sequence continues at coordinate 49,845,148 of NC_072410.2, forward strand.
AATAAGCATTTCATGCTTTGTCATCTGAAAGAAGTGATACATATTTTTAAACCATTCGAGAGTGAATGGAGAAATTATGCCAATAAGTAATCCCCAAAGGTTTCAAAGTGGAAAAAAATTCCTTTAAGAAAAAAAAAAGTTCATGGTAACTAAGGTAATACATTTTCCCCTACTACTTCAGAAAAACAATTTAGTATAAATGTTTATTTCCAATAAATAGTGGCCATATTACTAAACTTATGTTTTTCAAAAACCATAAATGGCAAAATGAAAGAAATTTCAGCAACACTTTCTCATGGGACAGTATATTAAACAAAGAAATAATCAGATACATGCAAAAATTTTCTGTGTCCCTGCCTGCTGTGCCCACACCTCCACCCACCCCCTACTGGTCCTAGGTGAACCCCATGGCCTTCCTTCTGGTCACAGCCGATTGCATCAGGGTGGTCCCCTTGGGCTTATTACTGAACTTGATTTGGGGCCAGGCTCAGGCTCAATGAGGCTCTCTCAGGCATTTGAACTAAGGGCCCCAAAGGGGAGGGATATTTGGTAATGGGCAGGGGGCAGAGTGAGTGTGGCAAAGCAGGGAGGTGGGACCGTGCCTGGAGCCTGTGAGGGCTGCACCTCAGTGTCAGCCCAGGAGAGCTGTCCCTGTAGAGAGGCCCTCCTGGCTTCAATACTCATCCCCCTACCGCAAAGCCCTGTTGTATTCCAGGTCAGGAGCACCTCCTTTAACATGAAACTTCTCTACCCATGTCTATCTCCCCTGAGCAGCTCTTAAGACGTTGAGAGTAGTGCTTATGTCTGTTATCTCACTCCCCTCTACAGCAGATGGTCTCCAGGCACACTAGGAAATGGGTTGATTAGGTTAAGAGGACAGTCAGGAAATCCGGCCAGCTGAAGGATGTGATGAGTGTGGAAAGCACTGCAGGAGGGGCCTCTCAACTGGATCCCCTGGATGGTGGCCGTCAGTGGCGGGGAGAAGCCTGGAGCAGTCTCAGATGCCTGCTGTTGAGAACAGGGGCCTGATAATGTAGACACTTGCCCCCAGGAGAGCGGCTCCATGTAAGCCCCTCTGCTTCAAAGGCATCTGTTATCTGGTCTCACCCACCTCTCTCTAACAGACCGCAAACTACCAAGCTAGCTGGAATCCGCATTCCCACCCCATGCCCATTCCCCGCTCAGTGCTTTTGCTCACAAGGTTTTGGCCAGCTAGCGTGCCTTCTTTCTCCCCACCAATGCCAACCCTGCTCAACCTTCAAGGCGTGTTTTAGTCTCATGTCTTCCAAGAAGCCCTCTCTACCCACCTCCCCTAAGCAGTGCCCTTTGGAGTTGTCAGATTGCCACTTACACTTGCATTTTTACAACTCAGGAAAGCCATTGGGAAGGGACCACGGACTCTGCGGCCATGACATGAAAAGAACAAGGTGGCCACTACCCTTGGTTCTCACACAGAAATTCAGGCCTTCCTCACCCACTTTTTGACTCAATCTATGGCCCGTCCCCACCAAAGGAAAGGAGAGTCAGAGAGGTTCCTTTCTCCCACATCCATGTCTGGGTTTCCAGTGTGTCCAGGGAGCCTTTGGTTTTAGCTCTTCTTTCTCCTTCTGCCTCCACAAAGGCACATGGATGCTTCTCCCAGGCTTCAGCCCACCCATCACCCCTACCCAGTCCTGGGGACAGCCCTGTCTGTCTCTGCCCCATCCTGCAACATCAGCCCAGGCCCCCAGACACAGCCCTTTGCAGCCAACCCTCCCTTGACCTGTGAAGAGGCTCAAAAAGAGGCCCTAGGCCAACCAGATGCTCCCTTTTAGAAATGTGAACTGAAAGACATGGAAGGAAGCTGCAGTTCAGTGTGAGCCTAGGCCTTGAGAACAGGATGCATGCTGAAGTCATAGGGAACAAAGATGAAGTGTGAGCAGAGGCAGCGTGCTGGGAGAGAGGGAGGGGATGCTCGCTGACTGGCAGACACCACAATGGGCCCCTGAGAGACAAGGCTTGGCTCCAGTTCCCACTTATCAGACATCTGGACAGTAAACCACACAACCCCAGAAGGAAAGAGGCCCCACAGGAACAGCATAGGCCAGGCGTGTGCAGGGAGTGGGATAGGCCAAGGAAGGTGCTGAGGATGTGAAGGATGAGGAAGAGTTAGCCAAGCAGGAGAGGAGATGGAGGGGGTTTCCTGGAGGTGAGAATGTTTGCCATGCTATCAGTAAGACCTCCAGGGGACATAGGCCATAACTGCCACAGCCACAACTATTACAACTATGGGTAAAATAGTGGAATTTTTTTTGTGTGTGTGTGACAGAGTCTCGCTCTGTTGCCCACACTGCTGGAGTGCAGTGGGTGATCTCGGCTCACTGCAACCTCCCCTTCCTTGGTTCAAGCAATTCTGCATCAGCCTCCTCAGTAGCTTGGACTACAGGCGTGCGCCACCACGCCTGGCTAACTTTTTTATTTTTTGTGTATTTTTAGTAGAGACGGGGTTTCGTCATGTTGGCCAGGCTGGTCTCAAACTCCTGACCTCAGGTGATCCGCCCACCTCGGCCTCCCGAAGTGATGGGATCATAGGCATAAGCCACCTTGCTCAGCCAAAATGATGGAAATTTAATAGAGGTCTAAAACAGCAGAACTACATTTGCTTTGCTGCCTTTCTTCCTTCTTCCTTCCCTCCCTCCCTCCCTTCCTTCCATCCTTCTTTCCTTCCCTCCCTCCCTCCTTCCCTCCTTCTCTCCTTCCTTCCTTCTCTCCTTCCTTCCTTTCCTCCCTCCTTCCCTCCCTCCTTCCTTCTCTCCTTCCTTCCTTTCCTCCCTCCTTCCCTCCCTCCTTCCTTCTCTCTCTCCCTCCTTCCTTCCTTTCCTGCTTCCTTCCTTTCCTCCCTCCCTCCTTCCTTCCTTCCTCCCCTCCTTCCTTCCCTCCCTCCTTCCTTCTCTCCTTCCTTCCTTTCCTCCCTCCTTCCCTCCCTCCTTCCTTCTCTCTCTCCCTCCTTCCTTCCTTTCCTGCTTCCTTCCTTTCCTCCCTCCCTCCTTCCTTCCTTCCTCCCTTCCTTCCTTCCCTCCCTCCTTCCTTCTCTCCTTCCTCTCTCTCTTCCAAATTACACTATCTTATTATTATCAAGGTATTGCATGTTCTCTGTGGAAAACTTTTCAAGATACAGAAAAACAAAAAGACCTCGATAAAATCCCACCACTCAGATAACCACTATTTAAAAATCTTACTGTTATTAATATTCATAATAGATAACATTTGTTGGGCTCTTTCTAGATACAAGACACCGTTCTAAGACTTTTCATGTATTATTTTAATTCTCACGACCCTATGAGATGGATATTCTTTTTAACTCGACTTAACAGATGAGGACACTGTTGAAGTGGGTGGCAGAACTGTGACTTGAATTCAAGCAGGCTGATTTAAGCGATAATCAGTGTTCAAAATTTTGATGTACATATTTGTGGTCTTTTAAAAAAGATCATAAACTAACGTGGATTTCTTTGTTTCTTTTTACAATATAGATTTTGAAAAAAATTCAAGTAAATGAAGGCATAGCTTATATACTTTATTTTGTTCAAATAATGCATCTGTGCTACAAAGAGTTAAAAATACAGATGATTTGAGAGAGGAAGACGAAAATCACTTGGAATCCTACGACCCAAAAGACCGTTGTTTACATTTAGGCATCTATCCCCCACTCCTGGAATGAATTTAGGATTAGGAACATAGGTGCGGCTCCTGAACCCAGCGACAACACTCAAGGAGTCTTTCAATGGGCTGGGGAATCACAGGAGCTTTTGGCAGTTAGGTGCACAGAGAAGAATGTGAACTGTGTTTGAAATCAGCCTGTTCATGGAATGTTGCACAAAATCTTTATAAACCACCCTGGTTGCAGCAGAAAGAGAACTGAGCTGGGGAGTCAACAAAGCTGGCCTCTCCCCAACCTTCCAAGGGGCCTGAGGTGGGGGAAGTCATTTCCTATGCGGGCCTCAGTTTTCTCATCTGTATAGTGAACCACTGCAATTCTAGCAAGGAGTGACTGGCAGCAGAGCTTCCTTTCTGGGTTATCTGCAATATTTTGGGCGATTCCTGACACAGTTCCCACCCAGCTCTGGCACAAGAAACAAGAGGGCCGGTATTATGAAAGGGTTGGGGTCAGGGAACACCAAAGGCTTAAGGCCTCCCAAACGAGGGTGTGAGCTCTATTTTCCTGGAGGGCTGGGCCAGCCAAGCCGATTAGGGGCCCGGAGCAGCTGTGGGCTGAGGGAGGCCGCTGGGAGTGAGGGGATTGAAACGGCTCTTTCCCACCCTCTCCCCCACCAGCCTGCTCTGTGTAAAAATTCCAAACTCCCAATCAAACCCCCTTCTCTTTTCTCCTTTCATTCACCTGCCCATCTTCCTCTCCTCTTCTCTCCTTTTCTATCCAAACTCATAATTAATCGCTCAAGGCAAAAGTAATGAATGTTAATTGGCCATCTGTAGGAAGACTAATTAAAATCTACCACGCTGGGGTTTCAAACATACCTATAGCAACGGAGTGAATCGGGAATGAGGCGAGGAGGGACTGAGGTAACAGCTGAAAGCCTGCAAAACACCATTGGGCTTAGGTGTGAGGGAACGACGCCAGAGAGGGGCCGAGATGCTGGGGAGAGGGAGAGATGGAGAGGGAGGAAAAAACTTCCACGATTTGCCGCGCCACTACAGGGCCTGGCATTTTGTGGCTGTTCTGTTTTGTGTTCAACAAACATTTACACATTTCCTTCTCGCTGGACATGGCCTAAGGGGTGTCTGCAGTTTCTCAACACACAATTGTTGTACCCCAGTCACAGGCCTGAACACACTCATTTATCCAGGGACACCAGCCCCGTGTCAAAATCACACACACATAAATCTCATGCACAGCTTTGCATGAGTTCCTGCTTGCAAGGTAACAACCTGTCACGTGCGCACACATGCACACCCAATTATGAATGGAGAGCAACCCAGAAATACAACATGTGGTTATATACCAGCACTCATAATCACATATATGTACATTGTTGATGCATACATGATTTAAACTCACAGACCCACTGTTGTTCAAATACAAATGCTCATGTGCGCTCACAGTAGTTTTCAAAGTTACGCTTACATTCACACAATAGGCTTATAGGTGTGCATGTACAGCTATACACCCAAACCCACATTTGCACACCACACCATTATCTGGTAAGTTTTACATCAGAACACTTATACACAGGTACACACACAATTACACCCCTCCATGCATAAGAAAAGCTGAATGTTCAAACCCGCATAAGACTAATTCTAGGGTGGCAGTTTTATATATATATATATATATATATACACACACACACACACACACACACACACACACACAGACACACACACACACGGCTTGGGCCCAGGGCAGGCCCATGTCTGATTCATATGTATCCGTGATGTGCATACACAGAGACCCAGGTCCCTGGTGAGAACATATTCCGGGTGATGGCTTCTGGGCTCGAACCACTGATACAAGTCTTTGGCTTCATCTCCTCTCTCAGAACACCCTGCTGTGAGCACCATGAGCATACAACGCCTGTTAGATTGTTCCATCCAGCCTTTGGGCAGAAAGAACCATGGATCTGAGGACAGCATGAGAGATGGCCTGGAGTTAAGATGGTCTCTGATGAGGCCAGGACAGGCGTGAGGGTGCCAGCCTGTGGGATGGGTGGCAGGGCCTTTGTATTCAAGTCTTCAAGGGGTCAGTTCCGTGGATCAGGGGAGGATTAAATGGGGTGGGCATGGCATTGTGGGAAGAGCACCAATACAGGGTGGGGTCCCTTTGGCCAGGGTCCCTCTTTCCTCTTACTTGGGGTGAAAAAGCTGCCCTCCTTACTAGATAGTTTCTGGGGCCTCTTTCTCATTGCTATACAATTTCTCTGTGATAAGCTTAGATTAAAGCAGGAGGAAGTGCAAACACAAAAAAGAGTGTCCTGACATTTGGGGCCAGGGAGGGGGGTTGAAAACCTGGAAAGAGTCACCAGAGAAAAATTTCTACCCAAGGATCCTTACAGGAAAAGGCTCAACATTCTCAAATCTTCCAGGCTTTGTGCCAACACCCTATGCTCCTGGAGACTTGGTGTTTGAGGTTCTTGGACCTTTTGTGCCCGGAATGGGTGCCCAAGGCCCATCCTCAGGTCCAGCAAGGAGAGTGGTGTGGAGAAGAGTGGGTCAGAGGAGGGCAATGTTCTCGGTGTCCTAGAGGGACCTGGGTGCGGGATAAATTCCCAGAAGTGGGAGTCAGACATAAGAAGGACTTCCCAGCTCTCAGAGAAAAATCCCTGACTACCAGAAGTGACTGACACACACCAGACCAGGTGCTCATCACCCCCTCTCTGGGTTCTTTCCAGGTGGCATAGCTACACAACATCTCGACCTGACAAGCAGGAGACCCAGCTGCTCTGAGAAGTGACTGCCCAGAGCCCCATGGCTGTAAGTGGCCGAGCCAGGCCACAGAAGCCAAGTCCAGTGGGCTATCTCATAAAGCTGGGCGGCCCCGTGGCCACTCCCTGTGCAGGAAGGGAAGGAGCAGACCTGCTTTCCAGGGCTTGGACTTCCTGGAGAGCCTCTGGGCCCTTGGGAATCTCCCTCTGCCGACCAAGTCCTCAGAATTCTCTGGGAGGAACAGGCATGCACACACTCTCACACTCACACACACACTGTCCTATGACAGCTTCTACATTTGGAGCTGACAGATGTGCAAGGTAACAGCTCGGCAACGCCTGTGCAGCTGAGGCCCTGGCGTCGCGAACGGGATTATTTCCAGCAAGGCTCAGGGCGGCTGCGTGAGTGCATGCCCGGGGTGTGTGTGTGTGTGAGTGTGTGTATGTGAGAGAGAGAGGGAGGGGGGAGAGAGAGAGGGAGTATGAGCGTGTGTGAGTGTGTGAGGGTGTGTGGCTTCTCCCGCCATCTCTCTCCCTTCGTCTAAATCTGTCTTACTACATTTTCGAATCTTTCTGCCTGTTTCCTCCCTGTGTTTCTGTCCCTCTCTCTATCTTCCTCTCTCACTGTCCAGCTCGCCCTGTCTCCGTCTTTGACTCTCACGGTGTCTGCTTTTGTTTTTCTGCCTGGATGCTCCAGAGCAGAGAGGGAACTTACCTCCTCTCAACTCCTCACTTTGCCCCTGGTCCCTTTCGTGTGTCACCTGGGCAAGCCTCAAGGAGGGACTCTTAGAAAAAGCTCATTTTGTTCCACAAAATGATGCAGCTGTCCCTGTCCTTTGCATAGGGCTCCTGCCCTGGGGGTCAGATAGGGGGATCTGGGGCTGTCCTTTGGCAGTCCTGTGGACTAAGAGGCTGCTAGACAGCTTTCAGGTTAGTTAGCTGAGGAACCACGCTGAGCCGCTGAGGTCAGCTGGGGGAGGAGCCCCCAAGGGATAGGCATTTCCTTCTCTCTCCCTTCCTCCTTTCCCCCAGCTCCTCACTGAAAAAAGAAGTCCGGGACTCTCCCGGTTCACACGAAGGGCTCTTAGGGCTGAAGATGGAGTTACCATGGATGAAAGGAGAGACAAAGGGTGAGGCAGGGGAGGCTGGCTGGGAAGTAACAATCATTCCCTGGTGGGAGTGGGCTCTACTTCAAAAGTCTGAGACAACATCTGTGCTGCTCCCCGCCTCCCAGCACCACAGGTGGGAGACCTCAGGACTGGGGAGTGGGGCAAGGATGGCTCGCTCCAGGCTCAGAGCCCTACCCTCCATCGGCTCCCCCAGCTAACCCCAGAGGTTCAGAGTGATTCCTCAGCTGGTTTCCAGCAAGCTGTCTAGTGGCTTCTGGTCCACTCCCCTGCTTTTACACCCCAGATCACTGAGAGATGATGTGAGGGCTGGAGAGGTGCCACCTCATGGGGTCTCTACCCCAGGGGACTTGGAGTCATCTTCACCCACCTCCCTGTCATCACACGGGAGCCCAGTAGCGAGGGCATGCCTGGGCGCTTTTGGGTGTGCTCACCTGCCATATGAGTCAGAATTATCGCATGCATGCTAGCCTATGAGGCCATGTTCTATGGGAAAGGACGAAGGTGAAGGAGGCCAGGAGGCAGCATTCCATGGCTCAGCTCTCTGGGGTGAGGCACGGGGAGATGCTAGGATGGAGTACATCCCGGGCGGGTGACCCTGATGGCTGACAACAGACTCAGCACCAGCCTGGGTGTGGGGGCACACGTATGTATTCATGGGAGGAAGGACAGGAATTGGGGATTCGGGGGAACCTCTTGACCAGACTAATCCCAGCTGGTCATGCTCTTGGACACTGGCTTTGGCCTGGAATATTCCCCTCACTGCCCCTGCTCCTTGCAGGCCAGCTGCTGGCCCCAGTGCAGGTATATTAAACACAAAACCAAAAACTGCACAGCGCTCTCACACCAAAGACAAAGAGGAACCTTGTTTGTCTTTTAGCTCATCTATGGCCCTGCTCGCTCCAGCAGCTGGGCCCTGGGCATGTGCAGGCATGTATTTGTATGTGTGCACTTGCGTGTGCTCATGTGTGCGGTGGCCAAGGCCAGGTCATGCGGTCGGGGAACACAGATGGTTAGCCCCTGGAGGGTGGCTGCTTATGGCCTGGAGGCCGCCACAGAAGCCTCCATGCCTCAGTGTGGGTGGACCTGGGGAGGCTGAGTCCAGGGCTGGGAGCAAGGTCTGGGAAATCCCTGAGGGCAGAGACTGTGGGTCACTGAAGAGGCCTCGGGACCTGACAGGAAGAGTGATGCTGCCCATCTCTGATCTCCCCAATTCCCTGGGGGCCCGAGAGTCCAGAATCCTGGGCTGCAGGGAGAGATAGCCCAAGAGAGCACTTCCAAAGCTCTTACATCTCTGGGCTCAGAGAAGGCAAATGTCAGGCATGGGAGGGCCTCGCCACCTCGTGGGGACAAGCGGTACTCCTCACTAAGCCCCTGGCCAACCAGCCTAGAGGGGAGGTACAGAGTCAACCCTGATGATCATCCACAAGGAGCTGGACTGGCACTGCCCACCCTCACACTCCCACAGGAGCAAGGGGCCTGGTGAGGAAACCTACCCACCACCCACCACGTCATGAAAGGCAGCCCAGGCTGCCATAATCCATGGCCTCACCACACTGGAAACACCTCAGACGAAGGTGTCCAGGAAAGAATCTTGGAGTTCACTGCTCTAAGGAAACTGAAGCCCAGAGAGAGAGCAGGGCTCTGCCCAACACCCCACAGCATCTCTGTCATAGACAAGGTAGTGGGACTGAAGGTTCCTGACTCCAAAGTTCACACATTTTCCTGTAAATCCAAGACAAGGTATCCAGACCAGACCCCACCCTCACCTCCAGGAGGCTGAATAGGGGCAGTACAGTGAGAGTTTTTGCCTCAAGTCAGCCAGGGGAGGATGTCTGAACTGTCTAGAGGAGAGGAGGCTTCCAGCAGAGTTCCAGGATGAGCTGGATCTTGATATTTAAAGGCAATAAATAATATTAGCATCTACGGGGCATTTACCACAATGCTAGCACTGTGCTGAACATTTACAAACATTAGGTCACTTAATGTTCAAAATAACCCTTCAGGGTAGGTGCCATTATAATCCACATTTTTCAGATAAGGAAACTGAGGCACAGAGAAGAAACTTGCCCTGGGTTACCAGCTGTGGCAGAGCAGGAACCTGAGCCCAGTGATTTCTACTTCGATGGGGGCATGAGGGCAAGGCATCTGCTGGACCAGGTAAGAGTTCGCCCATTCCCTCCTAGGGGAGCAGGCAGGGCACTGCCAGCTTCAGCCTAGGGCCTGCCCTTCAGCAAAAGGCGTGGCCTCCATGCGCCCTCTGCTGAGCACAAGGAGGAGTTCCCTTCTGCACACTCAGAGGCAGGCTGAGTCCTGGAGTCAGCGGGCAGGGGACCAGGCTTCCTTCTCCCAAATATGGCCAGGGGCCAGGGTGCTGGCTGCAGACCACCACTGCCGTGGAGCTCCCAGCCCAGCCTATGTCTACCAACCTGCACAAGGATTGGCTTGGTTGCAGCCCTGATTTCTCAGAGCTTCCCCTTCTTGGAATCTTGCCCATCTCCCCCAAAGGCATGCTGGTCCTAAGCCCACCCCACTGAGGACCTGGACCATGGGCCAGATGGACAATGCCAAAAGGGCCAATAGCAGCTGGCATCCATTCACAGCATTGCCACGTGGACGGGGGTGGAATTGGCAATCCACAGAGTTGGGGAAAGGACCCAGGCTTTAGGGCCATGTGGAGGGCAGGCTGTAAGCTGGGCCCTAAAAGATGGGTATTCTGAATAGCCCAGGGTGAGAAAAGGGCTATCAAGGCTGGGGTCAGCGTGAGCAACAGCACAAAAAAGCAGGCATGCCGATCGTGGGCAACTTTGGACCTGGGCTTGCCACTGAGTGGGGCCTGATGACTGGAGGCAGATGGCCCCGGGACAGCTCCCTAGGAAATAAGGACAACACCTCACTTTTGCGTTAACTGCCTTGGGAGTGACCTTGGGACCAGTGAACCAGGCAGTCAGTCATAGGCCCTGTATCAGAGGAGAAAGCAAGCATGAAGAAAGGACAATCTGTATTTTATTTGTATCTGCCTTTGGCGTGTATACAGACACCCAGGAGCCCCTTCTCCCAGCCTGGGGGAGGGGTGGTAGATTCTGAAGGAAGGAGACATCAGAGTGAGGACACAAAGTTCAACAGAAGGTCCTGCTACCCTCAGCAAGGGGCATCTATGTGGGCTGGGACATGTACCGTCTGCCCTTCCTCCCATCCAGGCCATCTGCGAATCTACATGGGTCCTCCTATTCGACACCAGATCACTCTTTCCTCTACCCACAGGCTTGCTATGAGCAAGAGACACAGCCTCCTCTCTTCTGTGTTCCAGCTTCTTTTCCTGTTCTTCCCACCCCTTAAGTTCTATTCCTGGGGACAGAGACACCAATACCCATAACCTCTCTCCTAAGCCTCCTTATAACCCAGGGTGCACAGCACAGACTCCTGACAACTGGTAAGGTCAACGACCTGGGAGCTCACAGCTGGCTGTGCCTGAGGGCAGGGCAGCAGGCATGAGTGCTTCTATGTGTAAGGCAGGACTGCCCCTATGGCAGGGTGTGGGGAGCCACAGGGCTCTGGGGTATGTCTGAAAGTGGGGGTGAAAAGGTTCAGGAAGCCAAAAACATGGGCTTATTTGTCATAGAAGTCCACGTGGGCTCCAGACTTGAACTCGTCCTTTTGCAGTAAGCTCAGCAGTTTCTGGGCTGACACCTTGCAATCCACCAGCTTCCCCTTTGCCTTCAGCTCCTGCAGCCCTTTTCGCATGTCTGGGTCCACGGAGGTCTCCCGGGCCAACTGCTGCATGTCTGTGTCCAGAGGACCTAGAGGATGAAAAGGAGACGATGAGGGAACATGGCCAAGGCAGGGACAGAAGGTTTCAGGTCCCTGTTTCATGTCGGGGGTGGGGCTGAGTCAGGTCTGGCCGGAGGAAACACGTCGTCTTGGCTGAAATGTGTGGTCAGGGTTGCCAAAGGCTCCAGTTTGTCACCATCAAGTTCTGGACTGAAATTCAAAAGCCCACTGAACATGGACCCTCTAGACTACCATGTCTAAAACCAAGATTCTCATCTCCTGTCCAACCAGCACCACCTCCTGACATTCCCATTTCTATTAATGAAGTATTCTTTTCCCAGACTCAAAACGTCCATCACTTCCTCCTTCCCTCCCCCATCATCCCCACAGCCAACCAGGCACCAGGTAGGACCCTTCAGCATCTATACATCCCGACAATCAGGCCCTTTTTACAACCTTGCTTCTCTCCCTGCCTCAGCTCCTTCTGTAGCCCTCTACTAAACTCATTCTACTAAAACATCACTGGGGCCCAGCTGCAGTGGCTCACACCTGCAACCCCAGCACTTTGGGAAGCTGAGGCAGGAGGATCACTTGAGGTCAGGAGTTTGAGACCAGCCTGGCCAACATGGTGAAACCCTGTCTCTACTAAAAATACAAAAATTAGCCAGGTGTGGTGGCACATGCCTGTAGTCCCAGCTACTGTGGAGGCTGAGGCACTAGAATTGCCTGAGCCTAGGCCGAGCGCAGTGGCTCACGCCTGTAATCCCAGCACTTTGGGAGGCCGAGGCAGGTGGATCATGAGGTCAGGAGATTGAGACCATCCTGGCTAACACGGTGAAATCCCATCTCTTCTAAAAATACAAAAAATTAGCCGGGCGTGGTGGCGGGCGCTTGTAGTCCCAGCTACTCAGGAGGCTGAGGCAGGAGAATGACGTGAACCTGGGAGGTGGAGCTTGCAGTGGCCGAGATCGTGCCACTGCACTCCAGCCTAGGCAACAGAGTGAGAATCCATCTCAACAAACAAACAAATAAACAAACAAACAAAAACATCACTGGGATCACAACATTCCTCCGCTCAAAACCCCTTAACAGCTTCCCAGTAGCCTGGCCTAATACTCAAGGCATCCTAGTCTGCCCTCCTCTGGGCACACCTACTCTACAGGCAAACCGAAGACCTGCCACGCCCACAGTGAGCCTTCGCACCTTTATTTCCTTTCATCAGGAATGCCTTCCATCTGCCAACAACCAAGGTCAATGTCCAGTTCAGCTACCTCCAATAAAGCCATCTCTAGTCTCCCCACCTAAAGGAATTGTTCCCTTCTTGAACTGTTGCAAGCACGTTCTATTCTTCACATAGGAATCACTCATGCACCCCAGTATTTGCAGTTAATGGTCCTCGAGGGCAGAACATCAGAGAATTCCAGGGTTGGAGGGAGAATTTATCTCCTGGTCCTTGACTATTTTCCAATGACCTGTGCATCCCTGCTGAGAGAGGACTTGCTGCCTTTCCAAACAGCCCATTCTATCTCTGAGCACCTGTTAGAACATTCTTCCTGAGACCGAAATGAAAACCAGACTGGCCTCCGCCTTGGTTCAGGCCCGGGGGACCTCCTGAAAATCTCAGCTCCCTCATAATGCCCAGGGCAGTCTCCTGAGACCAAACGCAGCCATGTGGACTTCTGGAGTCTGCTCTGCTCCTGGCTGTAGCTTACATTTGGTCACTGTTGTTTGTGCAAATCCTTGGGCTGAGCTCAGAGTGGATGATGAGTTGAATGTTGGTTGCGAGAATAATTGTGCATGTGTGTTGGGGGGCAGGGGTGGTAGGGGCTGGAGTACTGGAGAACATGAGGAAGAACTTGAAAGCAAGGTGGGATCCAGCCCTGCCACGTCTGTGCTTTGTGCAGGCCATTCTACCTGTCTGCCCAGGGAGCCTGACCCTATTCCCCAGGGACACAGGCTACTGGATCTCTGCCCAAGTTGCTCAGGCTTTCCATGGCTGCTCTGTCACCACCTTCTGATTGCAGCAACCTCAAGCCTAAAAGAGACTCCTCACTATTAAGACAGGGGCGCTGTGGCATCAGAAACTAGACCCAGTATCACAAGACTTCCTGTCCTTTGGCGTTCATGAGAACAAGGGCTCTATTCTATTTATCCCAGAATCCTCAATAGTGTTCCAGCACAGTTCGGCCAGGGATGGTCAGCACTCAACAAAGTCTGTCTGCTCTCCACACAGCTAGCATGTCCTGCAGCTTGCCTTAGTGTAGTGCTTTGCTAGGTGTTAGGAACACACATCTGCATAGTGCAAAGGCTTTCCTGTCAGGGAAGGGAAGGAGGCAAGCAAACATATGCAGACAATACAGTGTAGTCAGTCCTATTTAACAATGAGGCAACACTTCACAGGTCAGGGTCATTTTCACATACAGTATCTCATTCAGTCTTCCCAAGTGCCCTGTGAGGCAGGGAGCGTCTTCCCCATTTCACATGAGGAAGGCCTAGAACTCAAACCCCAGTCTTCTCCCAAACTCCATCTAATACCTCAGACCTTCCTGCCCCACCCTCCAGTCCAAGAAACTCCTCACTCTCTACCAGTATCCCCGGCCCCTGCCACCTCTATTTCCCCTGGGTCTGTATTTCCCCTAAGGGGTGATGGGTCAGGATTCAAGGACAAAATCCTGTGGGTTTTTTCCTGGAGGGGGCGGACTAGGCCGCTTGCCCAGCCCCCAGAGGCGCACCAGTGGGTTCTGGAGGACAGGGACGGCAGGACTTCCCACCTACCTGGGGCATAGTTCAGCACCCTCACATTAGGTTCCTCCAGCGCCAGGACCTGGAACAGCATATCACGAGCAGCCTTTCCTGCACAGTACAGCGCCCAGCCTTTGAAAGGTTGCAGGGCACAGAGGGACGAGATGTTAACCACGGTTCTGTTGAGGCCAGGACTGGCCGGGAAGGCCTTCAGGACGCTGGAAGTCAGGCAGAGCATGGAGGTCAAGTTCAGCGCCCAGTAGTTGTTCACTTGAGTGGAGTCACTCAGGTCCACGAAGCCTTTGGACACATCCCCAAGAGAGCCTGAAAAACCAACCCTTAGGAGTAACTCAGTGCAGGCGGGGCTTTCTTCTTCCCCAGCCCTCCCAAGTTCCTCCAGATATCCTCTTTCCATGCAGACCTAGAGGAGGAAGCTGCCTAGCGCTTCTGAAGAGGCTTCTCTCTTCCCCAGCTCTGCGGAAAGACACAGCTGGGGAACCCAGCCATTCCAAGCTGCAGAATGAGAAGGCACCTGCCTTGCCGTGGGGCTGAAGGAAAGCTCTAGGGGTCCTTTGGAGAAGCAGAGAGTTTACTTGTTTGGAGACTCCAAGCCCTGACTCAGGCCTCCGCCAGAGGGCGCAGAGCAAGGGGCTCGGGAAAGTTCTACAGGCGCTTTGGAAAACCCGGCTGGCCAATCTTCCAGGAAGTGGGGGCAGCCTGTTGTCCCGACGGCACCGAGCCTTCCTGTACACCTCGCCTCCACTTGCTACTCAAGCTGGAACAACTAGGGCTTTAGATTTCTAGGCGTCCTATCTGACCCCCTAGGAGTAGCCCTTAAATTCCCCAGCGGTGGAGGAAGTGGGCGCTCACATGGGGAGTCCGCTCCAGCCCCGGGGTCTTACCCGCGTTGTTGATAAGCAGCAGTCGCTGCAGCCCCTTGGGCCGGGGGAGCTCGCGCAGGGCGCCGAGCAGCTGCTGCAAGCCGGCCTCGGCGCCCAGGTCGGCGGGCACCCGCACCACGCACAGGCCAGACCGCTCGGCGCCCAGCTCGGCCTCCAGTTGCCGCAGCGCCTCGTCGTTGCGGGCGCTAAGGACAAGCACGGAGCCGGGCGACAGCAGCGAGGCCAGGAGCGGGGCCAGCGTCCGGCCGAAGCCGCGGGAGGCCCCGGTCAGCAAGCACACAGCACGCCCCAGCCCGCCCTCCATGCTCCTGTTCTCCGCCGGCGGCGCTGGCACCCGAGACCAGGCAGGAGGCGGTGCGGCCGCGGGGGGCGGGACCGCTACGGGTGTCGGCGGGGCCGCCCTGCCGGGGCGGGGCGGGAACCTCAGGCTTCGGGCCGCGAGCGCCCAGGGGTGCTGGTTCCCTTGGGATCTGGTTCCCTTGGTTGCTGGTGGCGGAAGTCAAACCGTGGGCGGTAGCCCAGTCCGTGCCAAGTGGGACAACAGAGAGGGCCGGCAGGCGCGGCCCACACGGAAAGCCCTAGCCCGGTTCCCAGCGCTGCCGTGTTCTTCGCCCGCAAGCTCAGCCTCTGGCTGGGACGCATGCTCGAATTTCCTCCCAGTTCCAGCCCTAACTTCTTTGCACTACTGACCTCTTCCAGGGCAGGCCCTGCACTGGGTGCTGGGCGTCCCTGGTCGTGGCCAGTGAACACCCTGAATGAAGCTTATGCCTGTTTAGGAATTGAAGTCTCTGCTTGTTTGGGAGCTCACCGCTCTCTGGATGACAGGAGCTTCCTCTGGGAGAACCACAGTGGCTCCAAATGATATTAAAACCTTTCCCTTTTACTAGGCTCTGAGCAGCTCCGTGATCCCACCAGTAACCCCTGCTTCTCTGAGATTTCTGACTCCTGTCCCTAAAAGGACAGGATAAGATACCACTTCATATCCATTAAGATGGCTAAAATAAAACAGACAGATAATAAATATTGGCAGGTCATATGATTTGGCTGTGTCCCCATCCAAATCTCATCTTGAATTATATTTCCCATGTGTTACAATTCCCATGTGTCATGGGAGAGACCCAGTGGAAGGTTAATTGAATCATGGGGGCGGGTCTTTCCCATACTCTTCTCATGATAGTGAATAAGTCTCATGAGATCTGATGGTTTTATAAGTGAGAGTTCCCCTACACAAGCTCTCTCTTGCCTGCTGCCATGTAAGATGCGCCTTTCACCCTTCACCTACCACTATGATTGTAAGGCCTCCCCAGACATTAATGGAACTGTGTTAATTAATGGAATGGAATTAACTGTGTTAATTAATGGAATCCACAGATTAATGGAACTGTGATTCCATTAATCCTCTTTTTCTTTATAAATTACCCAGCCCCAGGTATGTCTTTATCAGCAATGGGCAAATGGACTAATACAGTAAATTGATACTGAGAGTGGGGTACTGCTGTAATGATACCTTAAAATGTGGAAGTGACTTTGGAACCGGGTAACAGGCAGAGGTTGGAACAGTTTGGAGGGCTCAGAATATAAGAAAGTGTGGGAAGGTTTGGAACTTCCTAGAGGCTTGTTGAATGGCTTTGATCAAAATGTTGATAGTGATATGGACAATAAGGTCCAGGCTGAGGTGGTCTCAGATGGAGATGAGAAACTTGTTGGGATTCACAGGATTCAAGTAGACATGTCTTTAGAGGTTGGGGAGGGGAGACACACAACTCAATCAACTAGGTGTGTGATAGAGAAGCAGGGCTTTCTCATTAAGAAATTTGCTAGATTATTGAGCCCCCAATCTTGGCTTTTCACCAAATTTGAAAAGCTGATTTTTGAGAGATACACACAAAGGAAGCACCAAACACATTTCAATGGATACATTTATGAAGACACTGTTTCTGTCATCCCAGTCATCACTTTAATGGCATGGAAGTTACTGGAGTGAGTAAAGCTTTTTGAAAAGCTTGGGAACAATAAGACTTCATGTAGCTCATGGGCTTTCTGGACACATTTGAGTAAAGGGAAAAGGACTGGGAAGGATAAGCACACAGGGAACAAAGGATGGCAATGAAGTGATCCTGGGCAGGGTTAGGAAAGCAGGCTTTCGTCCCTGCAGCGGCACTCCAACTTCAGGAGGTCCATGCTGGACAGCTCCCGCCTTTTACTAGTAGGTTGAAAGAAAGGAAAAGACAGCCAGGGTCCCTCTGCTTTCCTCTCTGCCAAGACTGAGCTTTTCATTACCCTCCCAAACTCATCTTTTCTTTATTGCTTCCTTTGTTCTGGGATTTCTCAATAATCTGTCACCTGGTGACAGCTGCTTTATGCGTATTCTTTAGTTTCATTCATTCATTTATTTATGCATTCATTCAATAACTATTTATTCTATTTATTGAGTGCCTACCAAGTACCAGGCTTTGAAGAGACCACATTCATGCTACTTATAGGTGCTGGAGATACATTAGTTTGCAAAATAGGCAAAAATTCCTGTCTTCCTCAAGCTTACATTCTTGGAGAGAGAAACAGACCAAAAATAAAAAAAATAAAGTAAAACCTGTAGTATGTTGGATGCAGCTATGGTTTGAATGTGTGCCCCAAAGTTCATGTGTTGGAAATTTTTTTTTGAAACAGGGTCTCACTCTGTCACCCAAGCTGGAGTGCAGTGGTGCGATCTAGGTGCATTGCAACCTCCACCTCTCAGGCTCAAGAGATCCTCCCATCTCAGCCTCCTAAGTATCTGGGACTACAGGTCCATGTCACCATGCTCAGCTAATTTTTAATTTTTTTGTAGAGATGAGGTCTCACTATATTGCCCAGTCTGATCTCAAACTCCTGGACTCAAGCAGTCCTCCCACCTGGGCCTCCCAAATTGCTGGGATTACAGGTGTGAGCCATGGCACCCAGCCATGTGGTGGAAACTTAATCCGTAATGGAACAGTGTTGGGAGGTAGAGCATAATAAGTGATTAGGCCAGGCGGGCTCTGCCCTTGTGAATGGATTAATGTCATTGTCACAGGAGTGAGTTATTATTGCAGGAGTGGGCTTGTTAGAAAAGTGAGTTTGGGCTGGGCACTGGCTCATGCCTGTAATCCCAGCATTTTGAGAGGCCAAAGCAGGTGGGTAGCCTGAGCTCAGGAGTTTGAGACCAGCCTGGGAAACCCGGGGAAACCCCATCTCTACTAAAAATATAAAAAATTAGCTGGGCGTGGTGGTGCATGCCTGTAGTCCCAGCTACTCTGGTGGCTGAGGCATAAGAAGTGCTTGAATTCAGGAGGCAGAGGTTGCAGTGAGCTGAGATCGCACCACTGCATTCCCATCTGGGTGACAGAGTGAGATTCTATCTCAAAAAAAAAAGTTTGGCTCTCTCTTGCTCTTTCAATCTCACACATGCTCTCTTGCCCTTCTGCCTGCTGCCATGGAATGGTGCAGCATGAAGGCTCTCACCAGATTCTTGTGCCATGCTCTTGGGCTTCTCACCCTTCATAACTATGAGCCTAATAAACTTCTATTGTTCATAAATTACCCATCTCAGGTCTTCTGTTGTAGCAGCATAAAATAGACTAATACACATGATGATAAGTTTCAAAGGAAAATAAAACAAGGTTGGTAATTATGTAGTACTGAGGTGGAGAGTGCTTGCAATTTAATACTGGGTGATCAGAGAATGCCACATTGAAAGCATAGTATCTGAGAAGACAGCAGTAGGAGGTGGGAGAGTGACCCATGCAGCTATCCAGAGGAAGACTATTTCAGGCAGAGAAAACAAAGCACAAAGGCTTCTAAGTGGGAGGGTGCCTGGGTTGTCTGAAGAACAGGAAAAGAGCAGGGTTGTCTTAGTAGTATTAGCAAGGCAGAGAGAATTTAGATCAGAGAAGTCATGGAATGCCATATTTGTACAGGGCCTTACAGGTGGTTGTAAAACTTTTCCTTTTATTAGGAGAGAGATGGGAAAGCACTGGAGGGATCTGAGCATAAGGAATCTGCTTAGACTCAGAATCATTCCTGCTTCAGTTTTGAGAATAAACCATAGACTCTAGGAAGGAGCAGGGAGACTATCTAGGAGGTTGTTTCTATATTACAGATGAGAGATTCCAGAGATGTGATTCATTTGGGGATACATTTTGAAGATGAAGGCAAAAGGATTTGCTGAAGACATGGGGATGGCGTATACAAAAAAGGGAATAATTGGTGATGACTCCACAGTTTGGGGCCTTCGCACTGGGAGGATAAAAATTGCCATTTTCTGAGGTGGGGAAGACTGCAGAAGGAGCAGGGTTCTTTGGAGGAGATTAAAGTTCAGTTTTGGGGCTGGGTGCAGTGGCTCACGCCTGTAATCCCAGCACTTTGGGAGGCCAAGGCGGGCAGATCACTTGAGGCCAGGAGTTTAAGACCAGCCTGGCCAACATGGTGAAACCCCATCTCTACCAAAAAATACAAAAATTAGCTGGGTGTGGTGGTGCATGTCTGTAGTCCCAGATGCTTGGGAGACTGAGCCAGGAGAATCGCTTGAACCCAGGAGGCAGAGGTTGCGGTGACCCAAGATCACGCCACTGCATTCTAGCCTGTGTGACATAGCAAGACTTCATCTAAAAAAAAAAAAAAATTAGTTTTGGTTGTGTTAACTTGAGATGCCCACTGGATATCAAAGAGGAGATATCAGTAGACATATATGTAAGTTTGGAGTAAAAAGGGGAAGTCTGGACTGTTGATACAAATTTGAAAGTCTTCAGCAGATAGATAGTTTTTAAAGCCTCACGATAGGATGAGATCACTTAGGGAGTGAGTATAGATGGAGAAGAGAAGTTGTGGAGATAAGGAGGAATCCAGAAAAACAGACAGATATAGGGCTACCAAATGAAATAAAGGACACCCAGTTGTATTTTAAACAAATAATTTTTAATACATAATTATCTCATGCAATATTTGGCATAAACTTATACGAAAAGTTATTTGTTATTTACCTGAAATTCAGGATTAACTGTATTTTTGTTTGTTAAATCTAACATTCCTAGCCTGAGAACCACTGGCCATGGAGGCAGGAGGAAAATCAGGAAACTGTGATGTCTTGGAAGTATAATATAGTTTTAAAAGTACTTCAAAAAGAAATGTGTTATGGAAATGTCACAAACTCCTGATAAGTCAAGTACCTAGAGAATTGATTTAATAACATGGAAGTCATTGGTGACCTTCATATGAGACGTTTCTGTGAAATGGTGGATGCAAAAGTTTGATTGAAGTAGGTTCAAGAGAGGATAGAGGTAAGGAATAGAAAATGCCAAGGGCAGGATGTGTAGTTTACATGAAACCTACTCACTATCCATTTTTCTGTTACTGTTAAATCTTGGTCACAGATCTACAGCTGAAGCACAGAATACTGTTCTTAGCCCCCACGATCATTCCATGTTTCCCTGTTTACAACAGGTTTTCTCCCATATGGACCTGCTTGTTTGTAGGGCACATTCTCCTCTTGTCACTGCCTGTTTCTAATCTATGAAGCCTCTGTCCCTGCTTACAGTAGTCTCTGCAGTGACCCCACTCCCCAGATTAGAAGATGCCAGTGTCAGCCTCCCTCAAAATTATATGTTGCCATCAATATAATGTGTTTAAAAAGGCCAGTAAGACAAATGAGGTGTGTCATTAAGAATTATAGCTGACATCTGAATATTCATTGCAAATACAAGTAAGCATGCTAGATGTAACTTGAAGTGAAAACAGCAGTTATTATATACTTTTTATATGTTGATATTTTGTTACACTTTAAAGTATTATTGCTAGAGTAAAATTATGAGGTAATTAATGATGACTATAAAAGCTGTTAATTTTAAGTATCAAAAAACTGATTAATTTTAAATATCAAGAAAAGACTTTAAGTAGGCCAGGCATGGTGACTCATGCCTGGAATCCTAGTACTTTGGGAGGCTGAGGTAGGAGGATTGCTTGAGCCTAGGGGTTTGAGACCAGCCTGGGCAACATAGGGAGACCTTGTCTCTATGAAATAAAAATTTTTTAAAAATTAGCTGGGTGTGGTAGCACATGCCTGTGGTCCCAGCTACTTGGGAGGCTGAGGAGGAAGGATTACTTGAGCCCAGGAAGGCACCACTGTATTCCAGCATGGGTGACCCAGCGAGTCTCTCTCTCTCTCTCTTTCTCTCTCTCTCAAAAAAAGAGATTGTAAGTAAATAGGGGGAATAGATTGAGCTAATACAAACCTTAAGAAAGCATGTCAGATAGGGGCCGGGTGCGGTGGCTCATGCCTGTAATCCCAGCACTTTGGGAGGCTGAGGCAGGCAGATCACGAGGTCAGGAGATCGAGACCATCCTGGCTAACATGGTGAAACCCCGTCTCTAATAAAAATATTAAAAAATTAGCCAGGCATGGTGGCGGGCACCTGTAGTCCCAGCTACTCGGGAGGCTGAGGCAGGAGAACGGCGTGAGCCCCAGAGGCGGAGCTTGCAGTGAGCTGAGATAGCACCACTGCACTCCAGCCTGGGCAACAGAGAGAGACTGCGTCTCAAAAAAAAAAAGTATGTGAGATAGATAATTTAGGAATAAATTTTTATTTCTTTTGATTCAATAAGTATTTATTTAAATTGTAAGTAATAATACAGGCAAAAAATTAAAATTACAACTGAAAACTGCTACAAACAATAAGAAAACTTTGTAAGGCCACTAGTATAAAATAAATATTCTGAAATCGATAGTTTCACAGCCAGTTAGAAGTCCATATAAAATAGGGCAAAAAAAGAGAGAATAGTAGGTATAAATTAACAAAAGTGTGCAAATGTATATAAGGAAAACTAAAACTTCACCAAAGAACAAAAAAGTAGACCAGAATAAAAAAGTATAAAGTGTTCTTGAACAGGAAGACTCGGCATTACATTACAAAGATGTTAGTTCTCCCTAAATTAATTAAATATTTTAATATAATCTCGATAAAAATACCAAGTTTTTTAATCAAATGAAACAAGCAAGAATAGATATACGCTAAATGTAAAGCTGGGCACTGGCTTAATGCTGTACTGGAGGCAGGAGAAAAGCTAAAAAGGGTATTATTGGGTCAAATGGCAAAATAAAAACATGAATGGTAGAAGAGATACAAGTATTGTATCAATGTAAATTTATGAAGTTGATCATTGTAGTGTGGTTATTTAAAAGAATATCCATATTTTTAGGAAATGCACACTTGGGGAACTTAGGGGCAAAGGCCATGATGTATGAAATTTATCCTTAAATGGGTCAGCAAAAAAATTATGTACGAAAGAGAAGGAGAAGAAGAGAAGATGAAACTATAAAACAAATGAAAGGATATGTGACTATTTTTGTACTACTTTATGTTTGCAACTATTTGTGAATTTGAATTTATTTCCAAATAAAGAGTAAAAACGAAAAGGATGGGTAGAAAGAGTCTGAAAAGAAGAGCAATTGAAAGAGGCTAGTCTGACCATAAATATTGATATGGTATGGTTTTGGCACATGAATAGACACACAAAGAAACAGAAAGAAAAGTAAAGAAAAAGATGACTAGCATGGGGAAATTCAGTTTATGATAAAGGATGCATCTCAATGTTAATAAATCGTGTTATGACAACTGGATATCTATCTGGAAAAGATAAAATTGGATCCATAGCCCACGCTGTTCATCAAGATAAACTCCAAATGTAGCAAAGATTTATACAGAAAAAAATAAAACCTCAAAAGTAGTAGAAGAAAATATGGACGAATTTCTTTGTAACATTGGAGTGAGGAAGGCCTTTATGAATCAAAGTCTAGAAACCAAATAAAAAAAGACCGATATATTTTACTACACAAAAAAGTAGTTACAAGGCAGAGAAAAATAGGAAAATTTTGCAATTCATAAGACTGACAAAGCGTTCTTTTTTTGTCTTTTGTTTTTGTTTTTGTTTTTGTTTTTTGAGACTGAGTCTTGCTCTGTCTTCCAGGCTGGAGTGCAGTGGCGCGATCCCGGCTCGCTGCAACCTGCGCCTCCCAGGTTCAAGGGATTCTCTTGCCTCAGCCTCCTGAGTAGCTGGGATTACAGGCACATGCCAGTATGCCCAACTAATTTTTCTATTTTTAGTAGAGACAGGGTCTCGAACTCCTGACCTCAAGCGATCCACTTGCCTTGGCCTCCAAAGTGCCTCCGCGCCCGGCCCCCACAACTTTTTTTAATTTTTAAATATATAAGGATTTCATTGAAATCAAGACAAAAAGACAACCCAATATAAAAACAGGCAAAGGATATAAACAGATAATTCTCAGAAAAAGAGATACAAATGACTTTAAACTCATAGAAGATGCTCAATTTCACTCAAAATATGAGAACTGCAAATTAAAACAAAATCGACATGCCATTTATCATCTATGAGCTTGGTTACAAAATTCCAAATGTTTGATGACACATAATTTTGGCAAGAAACTCTTACGCATTGCTGATTGGAGCCCAAAAGATAACAATCCTATGTAAGGCAATTTGGAAATATCTCTCAAAATTACACGTTTCTATCCTCTGACCAGTAATCCCACTTCTGGAAATTTACCTCAAATATACTTCACGTGCATGAAATAACTTGTGTTCAAAGTCATGCATGGCAGCATTGCTTATAACAAAAAAAGATTGGAAAAGATCCAAATGGACCTAGTTAAATACGCTAAGGTACATCCTACATAATGGCATAATATGCAGCTATAAAAATGAATGAAAATTGCTCTTTATACTGATGTAAAAAGATCTCTAGAATATATACTGAATGAAGAAGGCAAAGTAAAAAATGGAAAAAAGTATATCTTATGCAAAATGCAATCTTGTGCAATAAAGGGGGAAATAAAAATATATACTTAGATTTTCTAACATTCACATATTAAATACTGGAAAGATCCTCAATAAATTATAAAACTAGTTAACTATAGAGGAGGGGGAGGGAAGTTGGAGTGAAAGCGGATATACTCAGAGTGTACCTTTTGCATTACTTTGACTTTTTAAGCCATATAAATGTATTCCCTATTCAAAAAATAAACAAATAAACAGCTTCTTAAAAACATAAATGTTCTTAAAAAAGAATAAGGAGTGATAATAGAGTTATAATCTTTGTAGACTTGCTTGGTATTTTAGCATTCATAACGTTCAAAGAAGTCTTCAAAAACTGTATTTAATTTTTATTTATTTAGTATTATTTAGCTTTGGGTCTTTCAAGAAAAAGTCCTATTTGAGAATTGTTTACATCTTGTTGAGGATGACTTCAAAGGAGAATATCAACTTTGCTAACCTAGAGTTTATGAGGAGGAAAACTCTAAAATGAAGTAGAAAAACTACCATGTTGAAACAGCTTTGATTAACATAGAATATAAACAATGAATTAAAACAAAAAAATTAGCCGGGCGTGGTGGCAGGCGCCTGTGGTCCCAGCTACTCAGGAAGCTGAGGCAGGAGAATGGCGTGAGCCCGGGGGGGACGGAGCTTGCAGTGAGCCAAGATCGCACCACTGCACTCCAGCCTGGGCGACAGAGCGAGACTCTGTCTCAAAAAAAAAAAAAAAAAAAAAAAAAAAGTTTAGGGGAAATGAGGTATTTCAAACCCATTCTGTTTCTACTAATCATATTTCAAAACAACAGACTTCATAAAAATATTTCAAGAAGATAGTTCCTTTTACTCTTGAGTCTATGCAAAAATTTAAACAGAAAGCTTGACAAAAATATTGCTATAGACTGCCAACTATTTTTAGTAGTAGATGAAGAATTTTTGACATTTGATGAAGATATAAAGTTCCTTCTATAAAATGTGTTACTAAAAGCAGTTTCTAGAATTAAAGTCTGCTGTGTATAAAAAGGTTAATGATATTAAATGTGCTACTTTTGTACCTTCTATATCAGACACTTGGACATGAAGAAGCAACCAGAAGTCTTTTTAAAGTATAAGATAGCACCATGGGTTACTGGCAATAAACAGAGAGTAGACCTTTTCTATATTCTTCTTCAGCCAAAGCAAACTATGTGATATACAAGATACTGTGGAACTGCCTTTGCCTTGTCATGTACTTATTCAAGATGTTCACAAAAGATAATGCAACACTTATGACATATTAAGAAGTCCGCTTAAATACCAAAATAAAGCCTTAACCTTTTACTTTGCAGATCACTGTAACAACACAACAACCCATGTGATTTGCAGAGAAGAGTTTACTGGCTGGAACCTGCTGTAGATGTAACCAACTCAGTTGTCTTGTGAGGGCAATATTTCTTTCACTGAAACCTGTCGTAAAGATTCTCCTATCAGCTTTACGCTAGTGACGAGTTTGAAGCTGATGAGCGTGCAGTAAAACCTCAGATGCAGATGTTGTGATGGTTAATACTGAGTGTCAACTTGATTGGATCGAAGGATGCAAAGTATTGTTCCTGGGTGTCTGTGAGGGGTTGCCAAAGGAGATTAACGTTTGAGTCAGTGGACTGGGAGAGGCTGACCCACCCTCAATCTGGGTGGGCACCATGTAATCAGCTGCCAGTGTGGCTGGAATAAAGCAGGGAGAAGTTGGAAGGAGCAGACTTGCTGAGACTTCTAGTCTTCATCTTTCTCCCGTGCTGGATGCTTCTTGCCCTCAAACATCAGACTCCGAGTTCTTCAACTTTTGGACTCTTGCACTTACACCAGTGATTTGCTAGAGGCTCTCAGGCCTTCGATCACAGACTGAATGCTGCACTGTGGGCTTTCCTACTTTTGAGGTTTTGGGACTCAGACTGGCTTCCTCGCTCCTCAGCTTGCAGATGGCCTATTGTGGGACTTGACCTTGTGGTCCAGTGAGTCAGTACTCCTAATAAACTCCCCTTCATATATACATATATCCTATTACTTCTGTCCCTTTAGAGAATCCTGACTAATACAGATGTGAATTCAGAATTTAAATTATATTGTTCCATCATATCCTATTTCAAGATTCTGGATTTAAAGGCAAATATTTTCTCAAGTGACTGTTTGAAGCAGCAAGTACATGGGAAAAATATTGTAAATAAAATTATATTTGAGGGCAATTATCTTAAATCTGATTTTGAAAATATTCAGATGCCGAGCCAGGAGGATCATTTGAGGACAAGAGTTTGAGACCAGCCTTGGCAACAAAGCAAGACCCTATCTCTACAAAAATTTAAAAATTTAGCGTGGTGTGGTGGCACACATGTAGTCCCAACTACTCAGGTGACTGAAGCAGGGGGGTCGCTTGAGCCGAGCAATTCGAGGTTACGGTGAGCTATGACTGGGCCACTGCTGCACTCCGGCTTCGGTGATAGAGTGAGACTCTGTCTCAAAAAACAGAAAATATTCAGAAAACATTTTCTTTCAGCAGTGCACAAAGCTTCAGTTTGTAAAACTGCCATAATGAAAATGTACTGTCACCATCAACTTCATCTTTAATCAAGAATGAAAGAAGATGTTTTTACCTTGATCAGGTACTGTTAAAGAGAAAGAAAGGCTCAATAACATGGTAGCAACATCACCATCAGCAGGGTCTGAATGGCAGAGACAGCCAAAAAAATATTTTGCTCTGGTACCTACCTCCAATGAAAATGAGCATCTATTTAGAATTACAAATATTCAGTATAGTGACCACAAGAGCAAACTGACAGTAGTGATGAATTACTATAATGGTAAATTGTTAAAATCTGACGATTAACACTGTGATAATACAATTCAAAAAATTGTATATTTGTATTCAAGCGTTCATGGCAGCATTATTCACAATAGCCCAAAATTGGAAACAGTGTGAAAGTCCATCAGATGGTAAATGGACAAATAAAATGTGCTGTACCCATACAACACTCGACAATAAAAAGGAACAAAGTCCTGATACATGCCACAACATAGGTGAACCTCATGAAAGAAGCCAGACAATGCATAACTATGTATTGTATAATTCCCCTTATATGAAATTTCTAGAAAGGGCAAAACTATAGAATCAGTAAGCAAATCAGTGGTTTTCTCAGACTAGGGGTGGAAGAGCGATGAGCTGCAAATAAGCATGAGATAACTTTTTAGAGTGATAGAAGGGTTCTAAAACTAGATTACAACTGTAAGAGTTATACAGTACAGCTCTTAATTTAGGCTTTTGATCCATTCTGAATTAATTTTTTGTTTTGCCTAAACAACAGACATTTATTTTCTCACAGTTCTGGAGACTAGAAGCCCAAGATCAAGGTGCTGTCAGGGTTGGTGTCTGGCAGGAGATGGCCACCTCCTCATTGTGTTTTCATGTGGCCTTTCCTCTGCACGCATGCATAGACAGAGAACACTCTCTGCTGTCTCTTCCTCACTGCAAATAAGAGGGTCATTCGAAGAGTAAGTGTCCCTCTCTCTCTCACTGGGGGGCCACCTCTTCCTTCTGGGCTGTTAACAGCCACAACCTCACCAACCTATCTGACAAGGGGGTCAGGCTGATCTCGAACTCCTGGGCTCAAGCAATCCTCCCATCTCAGCCTCCCAAAGTGCTGGGATACAAACGTGAGCCACTGTGCTCCGCCAGATGGCTATTTAAAAAAGAGAGAAAAAAAAAAGAAAAGAAAATAACAAGTGTTTTGAGGATGTGGAGCAGTTGGATCTCTTGTGTACTGTTAGTGGGAAAGTAAAATGGTAGATACTTTACATCTTCCTTTCACTGTAGGTGATTTTTATTTCATTTTCTTGCCTAATTACTTTGGCTGGGACTTCCAGTACTATGTTGAATAGAAGTGGTGAAAGTAGGCATCCTTACCTTGTTCCTTATCTTAGAGGAAAGGCTTTCAGTCTTTCACCAATGATTATGATATTTGCTGTGGGTTTTTCATTTACAGCTTTTATTACATTGAGGTAATATTCCTTCTATTTCTAGTTTGTTGTATATTTTTATCATAAAAGGGTGTTGAATTTTGTCAAATGTTTTTCTGTATCAATTGAGAAGATCAAGTGGTTTTTCCTCCCCCCAGGTCTTGTTAATATGGTGTATTGTAATGATTGATTTTCAAATGTTGAACCATCCTTTCATTCCAGGAATAAATCTCACTGGGCCATGGTGAGTAATTCTGAGTTCAGTTTGCTGGTATTTTGTTGAGGGTTTTTGCATCAGTGTTCATAAGGGATATTAGTTTGTAGTTTTCTTCTCTTGTAGTCTCTTTTTTGGCTTTGGTATCAGGGTAATGCTGACCTCATAGAATGAGTCAGGGAGTTTTTTCTCTTCACTTTTTTGGAAAAGTTTGAGAAGGATCAGTATTAGTTCTTTAAATGTTTGGTGGAATTAACCAGTGATGCCATCAAATCCAGGGCTTTTCTTTTATTTATTTATTTATTTATTTATTTATTTTTTAGATAGTCTCGCTCTGTTGCCCAGGCTGGAGTGCAGTGGCACAATCTCAGCTCACTGCAATCTCTGCCTCCTGAGTTCAAGGGATTCTAGAGCCACAGTCACCTGAGTAGTTGGAATTACAGGTGCATGCCACCATACCTGGCTAATTTTTGTATTTTTAGTAGAGGCAGAGTTTTGTCACATTGGCCAGGCTGGTCTTGAACTCCTGGCCTCAAGTGATCTGCCTGCCTCAGCCTCCCAAAGTGCTGGGATTACAGGCATTAGCCACTGTGCCTGGTCTAGATCTAGGGCTTTTCTGATGCCCCCAAATCAGGACTCAATTTTTGACTAGTGACTCAATTTCCTTATTCTTTATGAGTCTACTCAGATTCTCTGTTTCTTCATAATTTAACCTTGATAGATTTTGTGTTTCTAGAAATTTGTTCATTTCATGTGGGTTTTTAAATTTGTTGACATACAATTGTTCATAACACTCTCTTATAATCTTTTTTGTATCTGTAGAATCAGTAATAATGTCCCCACTTTCATTTCTGATTTTAGTAATTCGTGTCTTCTTCTTCTTTTTTTTTTTTTCTTTTTTTGAGACAGGGTCTTGCTCTGTCTCTCAGGCTGGAGTGCAGTGGCCTGATCATTTGAGCCTCCCAGGCTCAAGTGATCCTCCCACCTCACCCGCCTGAGTAGCTGGTACTAAAGGGGCACACCCAGTTAATTAAAAAATATTTTCATAGAGATGGGGTCTCACTATGTTGCCCAGGCTGGTCTCAAACCCCTGGGCTCAAGTCATCCACCAGCCTCAGCTTCTCAAAGTGCTGGGATTACAGGTGTGAGCCACTGCAACTGGCCTCATTTTTTAAAAGTCTATCTAGCTAAATGTTTGTTATGTTCAAAGAACCAGCTTCTGGTTTTATTAATTTTCTTTATTGTTTTTCTGTTCTCTATTTTGTTGATCTCTGTGCTCATCTTTTAAATTTCCTTTCTTATGCTAGCTTTGGGTTTAGTTTGTTCTTCTTTTTCTAGTTCCATAAGTTGTAAAATTAGGTTTGACATCTTTCTTTTTTAACGTAAACATGTATAGCTATAAATTTCCACTACAGCACTGCCTTAAGGCACAAGACCATAAATTTTGGTATGTTATGTTTTCATTGTCATTTGAATTTCTACTTTGATTTATTGGTTGTTTATTTTCATAAGTTTGTGAATTTTCTAGTTTTATGTCTGCTTTTTTTTTTTGCTTTTCTCTTCTTTTTCGTATTGTTTTGATTGGTAAACATGATTATTTAGTTTCATGTATAAATTATGAGTGCTATAAATTAGTACCATTTCTACTTGCTATCCACAATGGCCAGAATAATCTCTTAACTTCATAATTCCTATTTTTTCTATCTTTTTACTTTACAACTAATTTCAGCCCCTTTTGATTTTTGAAAGTAGGTGCTTTATAATACATTTTCATCAAAAAATATATTTAACTGAAAAAGAAGTTAAATGAAATAGTCTTATACATTGAATTATCAAGAATACCAGAATACCAAAGAATAATGATACTTCATAGTTTATGTAATATATTTTCATAAAGTCAAATACATTATTTCATTTGGTTCTTACAATGTTTCTGAAATAAATTATCACCATTTTATAGTTGAGGCAACTTAGACATGGCAGAGCTAGAATGAGAATTAAGAACTGATTGATTTACTTACATTGACCTACATACTATATAATCAGAACAATATTCTATGTAGAATTGAAAAAAGATTAAAATATCCAATAAGAATGATAGTGTAAGGCCAGGCACAGTGACTTGTACCTGTAATCCCAGGGCTTTAGGGTGCTGAGGCAGGAGGATCACCTGATCTCAGGAGTTTGAGACCAGCCTGGGTAACATAGCAAGACCCATCTCTACAAAAAATAAAGATTAGCTGGGCATGGAGGCACGTGCCTTAATCTCAGCTACTTGGGAGGCTGAGGCAGGAGAATTGCTTGAGCCGAGAAATTCAAGGCTGCAGTGAGCTATGATTGCACTGTAACCGCCCAGTGGATTCACCCTGCCAGCTGCCTAGACAAAGCCGATTTACCAAGACAGGTGAATTGCAATAGAAAAAGACTAATTCAAGCAGAGCCAGCTGTGTGGGAGACCAGAGTTTTCTTATTACTCAAATCAGTCTCCCCATTGAGAGTGGGGTTTTGAAGTCTCCAACGTTTATTTTAGAAATGTCTATTTCTTTCTTCAATTATGTCAGTTTTTGCTTCACAAGTTTTGATTGTCTGTTATTAGGTGTATAAGTGTTTATAATTATTTTACCTTATTGCTACATTGAACCTCCTATTAATGTATGATGTCCTTCTTTGTCTCATTTAATCTTTTTTGACTTAAAGTCTATTTTGTCCATTGTTAGAATAGCAACCCCTGCTCTCTTTTGGTTACTATTTGCATGGAGTCTCTTTTTCCATTCTTTCATGTTCAATCTTTTGTGTCTGTGAATCTAAAGTGAGCTTCCTGTAGACAGCATATAGTTCAATCATGTTTTTCTATCCATTCTGCTAATCTCTTTTGATTAGAGAGTTTAACTCATTTACATTTAAAATAATGAAGGATGAGGAGATACTTCTGTCATTTTGCTGGGTGTTTTCTATATGCCTTGTAGATTTTTGTCCCTTATTTCCTACATTACTGTCTTCTTTTGCATTTAGTTGATATTTTGTAGTGAAAATTTTCAATTCCTTTTTCATTTCCTTTTGTATACATTATACAGCTGTTTTCTCTGTGGTTAGCATGGAGATTTCTTTTATTATTCTAAAGTTATAATATTCTAACTTGAAATTATACCAGTTTAATATCCATAATATACAAAAATTCTGTTCCTTTACAGCTCTGTCCTCACACTTTCAGCTGTCAGTATCACAAAATTACATCCCTATATATTTTGTGCTTGAAAACCTAAATTAATAATTCTTTTAAGTGCAGCAGTCTCTTAAATTATGTAAAAATCAAAATGCACAGTTACAAACCAAAGTTATAGTAATGCTGGCTATATTTTATATTTTAAAAAATTATTATTATTATTTTTTTATGGAGACAAGGTCTTACTCTGTTGCCCAGGCTGGAGTACAGTGGCATAATCATAGCTCACTGCAATCTCAAACTTCTGGGCTGAGTGATCCTCCCACCTCGGCCTCCTGAGTAGTTGGGACTATTGTGCATGCCATCATGCCTGGATAAGTTTTAAATTTTTTGTAGAGACTATGTTGCCCAAGCTGGTCTCCAACTCCTGACCTCAAGTGATCTTCCCACCTTGGCCTCCCAAAGTGTTGAGATTACAGGTGTGAGCCACCCCACCCAGCAATACTGGCTTTTAGACTAATATTTTTGAAAAAATGTATTAGTCCCTTTTTGTCATATAGCATTTCTTAAGTCATGTAGAAACAAAAAATGATGCCACAAACTATTGTTAAAATACACTAGCTTTTATAATGTCCCATGTATTTACCTTTATTGAGATCTTTGTTCCTTCATATGGGTTTGAGTTACTGTCTAGTATCTTTCATTTCACCTTGCATGACTCCCTTGAGCATTTCTTGCAAGGCAGCTCTAGTGGTAGTGAACTTCCTCTGCTTTTGTTTATTTGGGATTGTCTTAATTTCTTTCTCACTTTTGGAAGACATATATAGTCGTCCCTTGGTATCTGTGAAAGATTGGTTCCAGGATACCCTGTAGATACCAAAATGCATAAATTTTCAAGTTTCTTATGTAAATGGCATAATATTTGCATTTAACCTATGCACAACTTGCATATACTTTATTCACATACTTGATTGCTTATAATACCTAATACAATATAAATGCAATGTAAATAGTTGTTATACTATATTCAGAATTGTTTTTAAATTTGTATTATTTTTATTGTTGTTTTTTAAAAATATTTTTAAGCTGGGCATGGTTGCTTACATCTGTAATTCCAACACTTTGGGAGGCCAAAATGGGAGGATCACTTGATGCTAGGAGTTCAAAACCAGATGGGACAACATAGTGAGACCTCGTCTTGACAAAAACCTTAAAAATTAGCTGGGCATGGTGGTGCATGCCTATAGTTCTAGCTACTTGGGAGGCTGAGGCAAGAGGATTTCTTGAGCCCAGCAGTTCAAGACTGCAGTGAGGTATGATCATCCCACTGTACTCCAGTCTAGGCAATAGAGCATGAACCCATTTCTAAATATAAACATATATTTTATGATACACAGTTGGTTAAATCTGTGGATGTGGAATCTAGAAGCTAGGTTTTTGTTAGTTGGTTCACTACATCATCATTTATTTATAGCACCAAAAAGTTATGTGTTCAATATTAATTAAATGGTTAAATAAAATATAGCACATTGAAGATAGTCTATGATGCAACCATTAGCATTATGTTTTAATTCTAAGCTCAGAAGGCTGAGCTTTTGCAGTTTTTTTTTAATGGTTTACTACTTTTTTTTGTCTGGCTTCCAAAAGGAAAAAAGAGTAAAATGAAGGGAGAAAAAAAGGGCATTAGCACTTTAAATCTCCTGGAAGTCACTTCAGCCAGAGAGGGAGGAAGTTGCAACAGTGGGGGTAGGTACTACAACAATAGCTGCTGCCTCATTGTCTTTTTTTTTTTTTTTTTTTTTGGAGATGGAGTCTCCCTTCCTCCCCCAGGCTGGAGTACAGTGGCATGATCACTGCTCATTGCAGCCTTGACCTCCCAGGCTCAAGTGATCCTCCCACCTCAGCCTCCCGAGTAGCTGGAACTACAGGTGCGTACCACTATGCCCAGCTAGTTTTTAAAATTTTTTGTAGCGGCTGGGTTTCACTATGTTGACTGGGTTGGTCTCCAACTCCTGGGCTCAAATGTTCCTCCCACCTCAGCCTTCCCAAGTGCCTTTGTCTTCACCTCTGTGATTAGAAGCAGCAGTAGGCCATCAGAGCACAGATCCCTGATAGCTGAAGGACAAGGTCCTTTTTGCCCACCCTTGGCTCCCACAGGCTGTTTGCATCTACTGCAGGAACACATGCACAGCTGTCTGTCATGGGGCAGGAGTGGGAATTAATTGCTGCTACTGTGCTAAGAGCTAAAACTTACTGAAATTAACTACCTGTTAAGGTCCAAACCTTTTCCTAGAAGTTGCAATCTTTCAGTAGACTCCACAGTTCTAAAATAGTTACATCAGACAGATGCTGCCAGTGTAATTGTTGTCTAGGTGGAGAGACAGATTCTTGGTGCTTCCCTGAATCCTGAGTTAATTTTTGCATATGGTGTGAGGTAAAGGTCCAACTTCATTTCTTTTGCATGTGGATATCCTGTTTTCCCAAAACACCATTGAAGAGACTGTCCTTTCCCTATTGAATAGTCTTGACACCCTTTTCAAAAACCAAATAGATATTAAGATTTATTTTGACTTTATTCCATTGATCTATATCTCTATCCTTATGCCAGTACCACCATGTTTTGATGACTGTGGCTTTGTAGTAAGACTTTGAAATTGGGAAGTGTGAGCCCTTCAACTTTGTTCTTTTTCAAAATTGTTTTGACTCTTTGGGGTCCCTTGAAATTCCATATGAATTTTGGGAAAGGTTTTTCCAGTTCTGAGAAAATAAAACAGTTAAAGAAAAAAATGCCATTGGAATTTTGGTAGGGGTTGCATTAAATCTGTGTATCACTTTGGGTAGTACTGTTATATCTTAACAATATTGAGTTTTGCAGTGTACGAAGTGGGATATTTTTCCATTTATTTAGGTCTTCCTTAATTTTCTTCAGCAATGTTTTGTTTCTTTTCAGTAAATAAGTTTTGTCCGTTTTTAGTTAAATTTATTTCTAAGTATCTTCTTTTCGTTTTTAAAATGGAATTGTTTTCTTAATTTCCTTATTGAACTGTTCATTGCTAGTGTATAGAAATACAACTAATTTTTGTGTGCTGATTTTGTATCCTGCAACTTTGCTGAATTCATTTATTAGCTCTATTGTGTATGTGTATGTGTGTGTGCATGCACATGTGTACTTTTCAGGTTCTTCCGTGTATAAGATCATGTCATCTGTTTATAGGGATAATTTTACTTCTTCTTTTCCAATTTGTCTGCCTTTTATTTCATTTTCTTGCCTACTTGTTCTAGCTAGGACTTCCAGTACTATGTTTAATAGAAGTGGCAAAAGTGGGTATCCTTGTCTTGTTCTTGATCTCAGTGTAAAGGCTTTCAGTCTTTCACCATTGAGTGTGATGTTTGCTGTGGGTTTTTTGTAGATGGACTTTATCATGTTGAAGAAGTTCCCCTCTATTCCTATTTTATTGCGTGTATTTATCATGAAAGAGTGTTGCATTTTGTCAAATGCTTTTTCTGCATCAATTGAGATGATCATGTGGGGTTTTCTCTCTCTCTCTCTTTTTTTTTTTTTTGGAGACAGAGTCTCACTCTCTCACTTCGTCACCCAGGCTGGAGTACAGTGGCGCAATCTTGGCTCACTGCAACCTCTGCCTCCTGGGTTCAAGTGATTCTCCTGCCTCAGCCTCCTGAATAGCTGGGACTACAGGCATGTGCCACCATGCCCGGTTAATTTTTGTATTTTTTGGTAGAGACGGGGTTCCACTGTGTTGGCCAGGCTGGTCTTTTATTCTTTTAATGTGTATTTCACTGATTACTTTTCATATATTAAACCAGCCTTCCATCCCTGGGATAAATCCTACTTGGTCATGGGTATAATTCTTTTAATGTGCTGCTGGATTTGGTTTGCTAGTATTTTGTTGATCATATTTGCATGTGTGTTCACAAGTGATATTGTTCTGTAGTTCTTTTTTCTCATAGTGTGTTTGTGTGGCTTTGGTATATTGGGTAATAGCAAAAGACATGAACAATACAGTTAAAACTTTGACTTAAAAGATACATGCTGTGTGTGTGTAGCTATTTTTTCAATTACTCAAGAACATCTACAAACATATACATAAAGATTTCCATAAATACCCCAAATTCTCTTAATACACTGTCACAAAATTAAAAACAGCAATAAAATAATTGTCCAAAAAATCAATTGGTGTTCTAAAATCATCTTTCCAAATAACTCAAGTAAAAGCAATAAAAGTCTATTCAGAAAATAGTAACAGGCCGGGCATGGTGACTCACACCTGTAATCCCAGCACTTTGGGAGGCTGAGGCTGGCAGATCACTTGAGGTCAGGAGTTTGACACCAGCCTGGGCAACACAGTGAAACCCCATCTCTAAACCCCATCTTTAAAAATACAAAAATTAGCCGGGCATGGTGGCATGTGCCTGTAGTCCCAGCGACTTGGGAGGCTGAGGCAGAATTGCCAGGAGGCAGAGGTTGCAGTGAGCTGAGATCGCGCCACGGCACTCCAGCATGGGCGACAGAGCAAGACTCCAACTCAAAAAAAAAAAAAAAGAAAAGTAGCAGTGAGAAAACAATTTTGTATAACAACAAAATTGTTCTCAGAGGAAAATTTATATTACTAAATATTTGTATTAGAAAGCAAAAAATACCAAAAACAAATGAATCAAAAGTATTCACCTTGTAGAAGTTCAGATTCTTTGTTTGCAAAAGCAGAAATCAACTCAGACAAAATAAAACATAAATTTTTGGTTCAGCTAATAGAACTGAAAAAGAAAGCTGAAAAGTTAGGCCCCAAAAGGGCAGGAACCAGGGTGGCTCTGGAGAACCAGGTAACAGAAAGCAATGAATCAGCTACAGGATGAATCAGCTACCAGATGAATCAGCTACAGCTGTTTTCAGTCTTACTTTTCTTAAGATTCAGTTGCTATGGAGAGAGCATCCAACTATCGTAAGTTAGGTTTCACATCTATTTTTTAATCTAAAAATATTCAGTGCATCTTAATTGATCGTCTTGCCAATCATTAGCCAATAGAGAAATGTTAGTTCCCCAAGAAAAATTAAGGTAATATTATGAAGAAGGGGCAATGGATGTGAGGTGGCAAAAACAACAAATTGTTCCTTAGAAGCTAGATTTTTATTACTTTGTTCACTACCTCATCATTTATTTATAGCACCAAAAAGTTATGTATTCAATATTAATTGAATGGTTAAATAAAATATAGCACATTTAAGATAGTTTATGATGCAACCATTAGAGTTATGTTTTAAATTAATATTTAAAGATGGAAAAATCATTATGGAAAATAGAATAAAATCCGTATATCATCTATGAATTAAATTTCATTTAAAAGTTTTATTTCTGCATAAAACCAACATCAACACCTGAAGAAAATGCGTCAAAATGTGAATAGTAGAATCGTAGCTTGTTTTTTTCTGTTTCTCCATATATATGTGCATAAAACATATACATATATACACACACACACGCACATACACTGTAATGGGTTGAATCATGACCTCTAAAAATATCCATCCATGTCCTAATACCCACGCTCCTGAATAGTATCTTTGTAGATATAATTGAGTTAATGATCTTGAGATGAGCTCATCCTAGATTATCTGGATGAGTCCTAAATTTAACGATCCTTATATAGGAGACAGAAGAGAACACACAGACACAGAGAAAGCCATGGCCATGTGAGGATGGATACCAAGATTGGAGTTATGCAGCTACAAGCCAAGGAACTCCTGGAGTCACCAAAAGCTGGAAGAAGCAAGAAAAATTCTCCTCTAGGGCCCTTGGAGGGAGGGTAGCCCTGCAGACATCTTGAGTTCAGCCTTTTTTCTCCATAAATGGCAGAGAATAAATCTGTGTTGTCACCCAGTTTGTGGTAATTTGTCCCAGCATCCCTAGAAAACATGTATATATATACACACACACATGCACACAAATAAACAGCAGCCTTTCTACGTGTTATACAAAATGTGTTTTCCCCAATTTTCCATATTTTTCCACAATAAAGATAATATATTGTTTTAAAAGTTGGGTATAAAGAAGTTTAGCAAATTTAATATCAGACAAAATAAAACTTAAGGAAAAAATTCAGTGGCCTATATTCTTCTGGGGCCCCTCCCTATGAGAAGCCAGCCTCTGTGACTCAGGGAACCCCTCCAGCCACGTCTCCTGTTTGCTGCTTTGAACGCTTGGGCTCTGATGTAGGCCTCTTCCTTTGGGACTTCGTTCGGGTTCCCGTTTCTCTCCTTCCCAGCTCTTGGCTACACTTCGCTTGGCTGGGTTGGCTGGAACTTTGGTTTCTCTCCTTCGGCTGCGGCAGCCTGGGTTCCTGCCCTGCCTGACCCTGGCACTCTGCATCCTGGCGTCTCCCTTGGCTGGGCAGGGGGAATTCCACATTTACAGAGAGGGGCTATCACCTCCTTTTCAGGTGCCCACAACACGCATAGAGGGATAGTGGGTAAACCCGACGGTAACACGCCTGCACCATCTGTGAATTCTGAAAACAAGCGCAAGGTAGGGCTTGTTTCCTACGCCAGGTGATTTCCTTTCGTTGGTAGGGTGTGGTGGGAAGACCAGGCGCTGAAAACTCAGGCCGCCTTATTTTTGGAAACCCAGAAGTAGAAAGTGGACCTTTGTGTCCTCGGTGCTCTCGTTGCCCGGTCTCCCCAGAAGCCGCCAAGAAAGCAAGTGCCGTCGGTAACCGGGCGGATCCTGGAGAGCTCGTAGCTCCGCTGGGAGGCCCCGCCTGGCGGAGACTCCTTCCCAACAGCATCCTCAGCATCCTAAGCCGGCTTACGCCAGAGCCGCCAAGACACCACTAGGTGGCGCCAAAGCGCAGCCGGGACCTGGTGGGTTGGGGCGAGCAGCCTCAGGACTAGCGACGTCGGTAAGACCGAGAGTCTGATGCAGCGTGGGTCTCTGGGAAGGGGCTGTGCCCTTTGTCCACTGCACCTGCTCTCGGGGGTTGAAACTGCCCTGAATGGGGTATGAAAATCCCCCCAGCTAGAGATGTGAGATCACATCAAGTGCACATTTCCGGAACAAACAGGGAATCAATAAGCCTTGCAGAAGTAGCCGCGCAAACAATTAAGGTTGTCAAAGGACTGGAGGAGATTGGTCAGCCTCACGTTTCCTCAGATACTAGAGTTGCTCGCGAGAATATGCAAAGATTTCCCTTTGCCCAAGAGGGACACTCAGGTGGCTGGGAGAGTGGAAGTGGCCTTGAGGTCCGATGGAGAAATGCATGTGCCCAGAACTAGGAAACGTGGGAAACAGGTCACTAAGCTAATGTCTGCAGTTTGTGGAAGGCGACAAAGGCTGGGAGGGGAAGATGACGTACATCTCAATGGATACTAAAGTGGAAAGGTGATGACCCCAGAACATTCAGATGACCCTCCCCTAATGCTACTAAAGTACCTCCACGACTTAGATCCAACCCCCTGGGAAAAGGGGAAACACTAACTGGGAAAATC
Organism: Pan troglodytes; assembly: GCF_028858775.2. Lineage (NCBI taxonomy): Eukaryota > Metazoa > Chordata > Mammalia > Primates > Hominidae > Pan > Pan troglodytes. Next base: position 49,883,805 of record NC_072410.2, read on the forward strand.
TTGGAAAAAAATTACTGAGTTTACCTGGAGATGACTAACATTAGGTGTGTGTGTGGTTGGTGGTTTGTTGTGGTTTTTATTTTTTTTAATTATTTTTTAAAATGTCTGTGGGTACATGCATTAGGAGTAATGGATATTCAAAATAGAGGGAAAATGTGTAATAGAAAATAATGTTACATTTTCTAACCAAACTTGAACCTGTGGCCTGTGAAAAGCGTATCAGCTACAGATAGTCATAAAAATGGACTGCATATAAGAAATTTCAATATATTTCCAGAAGCAGAAGTGATATAGACCACACCCTCTAGCCATGTTGTAACCAGTGAATACCTCAAAACAAAACAACCTGAAAACCCAGCCACGTGAAAATCAAAAAAGAGGGAAAATTATCCAATAGCACGAGAGTCATAGAGAAATCAAGATGACCATATCAGATTCTTTAGAGAAAAAATGAATAAGAAAATGCAACATTTTAAGTGTGAGATACATGACAAAGCTGTGTTTTCATATATCATTTCACAGCTTTAAGAGTTTTTGTTAGCTGAGAGAGAATTAATAAACTGAATATTCAACTTTGAATTTTAGAAAAATAAAAAAGCCCTTAAAAAGAGAGTAAAGACATAACTATGAAAATAATTCATAAGTGAACAGAGTTAGCTATTTTTAAATATTGAAAGACAAATTTCACTAGAAGAAAATGCAAAATACCAACCCCTTACTTACCTTATCCTTCAGGAAGCGCTTAGCCATCTGTCTCAGTAGGGGGTCTTACTCCCTCCACTTTGCTCACTGTATCCTTCTAAAAAAGAGTCAGAATGCATCCTTCCTCATAGGTTAAAGCTCATGCCCACTAGATTTAAAGGTGACCTTGAAATCCTGCAGGTTCCATACCTGCATATCCTAGATAAGATAGGGAACGGTCCTCCTTTAGGACAAAATTGGCATAAGGATGAAATGAGTTACTGTAACCAATTGGAATGTGCTTCCCCTTTTGTGTGAGTGTATGTGTGTGTATGTGTATGTGTGTTCACAAGTGGGTGTGTGTTGTATTCTTTCAATCCTGGAATTACACTAAACTGTTGCATCCAGATAGTTTCTAGGCATCCAATCCCAACACACAAGCACATTTTTTTGTGTGTGTTCCATGACCAGTGATGAACATGCATTATAAACCAAGAATTTTGGTTAGTTCCAATTTTGCACCCAACGTAAAAAAAAAAAAAAAAAAAAGGAAAAGGCTCCCAGAAAGGAACTAGCCTGATTTCCTTGTTCACCAATGATATGGTTAGGGTTTGTGTCCCCACCCAAATATCGTCTTGAATCGTAGTCCCCATAATCCCTACGTGTCAAGGGAGAGACCAGGTGGAGGTAATTGAATCATGGAAGCAGATTCCCCCAGGCTGTTTTCATGATAGTGAGTGAGTTCTCAGGAGATCTAATGGTTTTGTAAGAGGCTCTTCTCCCTTCGCTCGGCACTTTTCCTTCCTGCCACCTCGTGAAGGTCCTTGTTTCTCCTTCACCTTACACCATGATGGTAAGTTTCCTGAGGTCTCCCCAGCCATGCTGAACTGTGAGTCAATTAAACCTGTTTTCTTTATAAATTACCCAGTCTCAGGCAGTTCTTTATAGCAGTATGAAAACGGACTAATACAACCTATATCAATCATTTGTTATTAACCAAGAATCATATGCCAGGAACTCAGTGCCAAACAACCACTGCCTCATTTAACCTCTCATCATGAGAGAGGTACTATTATTATTGCCACTTAATAGACAGTGCTCACAGAGGGGTAAGAGTGACTTGCCCAGCATCAAACAGCTAGTCCAATGCTGAGTCAGGAGTATAAATGAAGTTTGGGGTATAAATGAAGTTAGAATAGCTCCAAAGATACTGGTCTTATCATTATGCTATAATCTCTCATGCTTAAACAATTTTTTTGTCTACTCTTGTTTAATGCATATACAAAATACTATGTATGCTTGCCTTCGTCTTTTTTTTTTTTTTTTTGTCCCTACAATAGACCTGAATGAAGCAGGAGCCCTAGCAAAACCCAAGAGCATGGGGCACCATGCTGTAATCTGACCACCACAAGGTGGCAGCAGAATCTAAAGGTTTTCCACCGATGTACAGTCCGGAGGAGCCTTGCCTTTCATGTATCTGCACAGGTAGGAGAGGTCTCCCTGTTCTCAAAATCCTTTGGTCTCTAGTCTGGCTTCAGAGTCAGCTTTGCATCATTCTGCCACACTGCCTCCAACAAGATGAACAACACAGCACTGGCTTTCATTAAGACACCACTGTTGTTAATACACAGTGAATTTTCTGTACTTGAGTCCATTCCAGATATAAATTATTTAAGCAGCTACTCTATATACTGAATGTTTAGAAACTTAGTTATTTTGTTTTACAAAGGTTTATTTTGATTTATGAATAATACAATAATATAAAGGTTTCCTGAGTTACCACTTCATCTTTTGTTTTGTTTTGTTTTTGTTTTGGAGATGAGTCTCACTCTGTCACCCAGGCTGGAGTGCAGTGGTGTGATCTCAGCTCACTGCAACCTCTGCATCCTGGGGTTCAAGCGATTCTCATGCCTCAGCCTCCCGAATAGCTGGGACTACAGGCGTGCACCAGCATGCCTGGCTAATTTTTGTATTTTTAATAGAGACGGGGTTTTGCCATGTTGGCCAGGCTGGTCTTGAACTTCTAACTTCAAGTGATTGGTCTGCCTCGCCTCCCAAAGTGCTAGGATTACAAGCGTGAGCCACTGCCCCTGGTCATCATTTTTTATTTGAAAAAAAATTTGCAAATCAAATATCTGATAAAGAACTTGATTGCACCAGCCTAGGCAATGTCAGACCCTGTCTCTACAATAAGTTAAAAAATTATCTGGGCATGGTAGCATGTGTTGGTAGTCCCAGCTACTCTGAAGGCTGAGGTGGGAGGATCATTTGAGTTTAGAAGTCTGAAGCTGCAGTGAGCCATGATTGCACCACTGCCCACTGTATTCCAGCCTGGGCAACAGAGCAAGACCCTGTCTCAAAAAAAAAATTTAAAAATGGGCAAAAGATCTGAATGGACATTCCCCCAAACAAATTTAATAATAAGCACGTAATGATGCTCAACATCATCAGGGAAATGCAAATCAAAACTATGTTTCACTATGAAACACCACTTCACCCCACTACGATAAAATGAAAGTCAGATAATAATAAGGGTTGGTGAAGATAGGGAAACACTGGAATCCTCATGCATTGCTGGTGGGAATATAAAATGGGACTGCTTCTTTGGAAAACAGTCTGTCAGTTCCTCAGTTCTTCAAGTGTTAAACGTAGAGTTACTAATTGACCTGGCAATTGTGCTTCTGCGTATGTACCTAAGGAAAATGAAACATATGTCAACACAAAAAATTTTACATAAATTTTTATAGCAACATTATTCATAATAGTCAAAAGGTAGAAACGACTCAAATGCCCATCAGCGAACAAATGAATAAACACTTTGTGGTATATTTATATAATGGAATATTATTCAGCCATAAAAAGAAATGAAGTACTGATACAACTTGGTGAAACTTAAAAACATTGTTAAGTGGCAGAAGCCAAAATGTTGTATATCATATCATCCTATTTACATGAAATGTCCAGAATAGAGAAATCTATAGAGACAGAAAGTGAATTAGTGGTTGCTTAAGGCTGGATAGGGAAAAGGTATGGGTTTTCTTTTCGAGGTGATGAAAATGTTTTAAAATTAATTGTAGTGATGGTTGCACAACTTTGTGAATATACTAAAAACATTGAATTGTACACTTTAAATGTGTGAATTGTATGACATGTGGATTTTGTCCCAATGAAGCTGTTACAGAAATAAAAACAAATTCTCATCTTATATCATGGGTAAGATATGTTCTTCTTAACAAAGCTATCTCCCTGTGTATGTTATTAATGGTGGGAGTTTGAGGGGTTTCTTGTTTGCTTGTTTTAGTTTCCTTCTACTTCTTATATTGTGTCTGTTTCCATTGAGTTCCTTTATTTCCTGTTTATCATGGTCTCTGTTTTTCATGTTGGAGGATTTCTTCAAATGTCTGGTGATGCTTAGCTATCCAGAGGAGCATTAGAGAGTTGATTGGAAGTCATGTGCGTGTGTGTGTGTGTGTGTGTGTGTGTGTGAGAGAGAGAGAGAGAGAGGTGGGCACTCACTGACCAGTGGGCCAGTGAGAGCGAAAAGTGTTCTCCCAGTCCTCCAGCGGTAAGTGAACTGGGGGCAGCGGAGGGGCCCAGATGTTTCACCAGGGAACTCGAATGTCAGCACCTGAGTCGTCTTTCTTAGGCTGGCCAGATTCTCCTGAGGTTCTCCAATTTGCAGCGTGAGTACGTGAGCCCAGCCCAGCATTCTGGATCTGAGCAGGGGATCACCTGGTAAATACTTATCCAGAGGCATGAGCATTAGACTTGGGAACACAGGGGACTGGGGGCTTATCTTGCCATGGGCTCAGAGTGCAATCAGTCACTCCTTTCTGGAATTTGGGATAAGAATGTCTGTCTTATCTACCTCATAGAGTTGTTGAGAGGGTAGAACCAGATAAAGCATATGAATATGCTCTGGAAGTGGTAAAACACTACTGGGACACATTACTGAATACTGGAAACAGAGGAATAAGGGAGGACTATTCTTCTCAAGGTTTCAAAATAGAGGAGATGGCTGGGTAGGCTGACATTATACCTCAGTGTGTTTCATGCTGTGATAAAGGCTGGCACAGAGTCTAGGGAGGACATGTGGGATGCGGATCTCATTCCATGTTGTTGTGGGGAGAGATCAGGAAAGCCTTCCCAGAAGTCATCTTCAAGGATGAGTAGTGGGTAATTAAGTGTAGAAGTTAGAGTGGTCTGCAAAGCCCAGAAGCATTAAAGTGAATGGTTTGTTTGAGAAACATGTGGCTTCCTATGGCCAGGTGTAGGCTATGAATGGAGCCCCGTGAGGCTGGTGCTATGGTTTGGTTGCAGTGTGTCCTCACCAAAACTCATGTTGAAATGTGATCCCCAATGTGGCAATGTTGGGAGGTGGGGCCTAGTGGGAGGTGTTTGTGTCATGAAGGCAGTAGTTTAATGTCCTCTTTTAGGGGTGAGTGAGTTTTCTCACTCACTCTCTCGGGAATGGATTAATTCCCGGAGATCAGGTTGTTAAAAAGAGTCTGGCTTCCTCAGTTTCTCTTTCTTGCTTCCTCTCTCACTATGTGATCTCTTTGCACTCACCCACTCCCCTTCTGCTTCCTACCATGCGTTGAAGCAGTGTGAGACCCTCAGTAGCTGCCCAGTCTCGAACCTTCCAGATACCAAAATCATGAGCCAAATAGACCTCCTTTCTTTATAAATTCCCCAGTCTCAGGTATTCTGTTACAGCAACATGAAACGAACTAAGACACTGGGGATGCTGGCAGGGTCAGTAACAGATCTGCTACATCCTCCTAAGGGTCTATATTGGAATTTTATCATGAAGGCAGCTTTATGACTTAATCAGATGTGCATTGCAGACATCACACACTTCTTCTGTTAGTGTGGAAAATGGCTTGGAGGGGACAATGCTGGAGTCAAGGAGGCCAGTGTGGGGCTATTGCAATAACTCAGAAACTGGAAAGATGAATATAGAAGAGGGATGGATTTGAGAGATATTTACCAGGTGAAATCCACAGCACTTGGTGAACAACAACATGGGGAATGAGGGGAAAAAGTCATCAAGGCTGGCTCCCCGGTTTCTGGCGTGAGCAAAGACTAAATGATAATATCTGTCTCTGAGAATGGAGTATAGGAGAAGTGGATTTCATTCATCAATTCCGTAAAGATTTATTGAGCACCTACTACATGCTGGTCACTGTGCAGAACACTGGGGATACAACAGTGAGCAAAATAATATCATGTTTACCTCCAAGGAATTTACAATGTAGTGAGGTAAACAGACACTATAAAATGATCAGAAAACTATATGATTATGAATTGGGGAGTGTGTACAGGAGCTTTAAGAAAATATATCTCATGGTCTAATTTAGATTTTTTGATTGGGGCAGGTTTCGTTGGGGAAGTGATGTTTGCAATAAGGTGTGGAGGATGAAGGGGAATGGAAATGAGGGATGGGGGCAGTGGGGGGAGGAGTGCCCCAGGGTAAGGGGCCAGTGTGATGAACAGCTGAGGTAGCTTGAAATTGGATAGTGAGGGGGAAGTGGTGCAAGGTAAAGTAGGGGCTTGGGGGATGAACAGTTTGGGTTTTTATCATGATATCAATGGAGGGCCGTTCAAGGGTTTGAAGCAGATTAATGATATAATCTGATTTATGTTTAAAATATCTGCAAAATGATTTGGAGTGGGGTAAACATGTCAGGAGGATAAAGCTGTGGTCTAAGTGAGAGATGATGGTGGCATGAGGGTGCTGGCTGAGGAGAGGGAGAGGGAACCTACTTAGAACCTGGGGTTGAGGGATGAAAGATGCATTTCAATACAAGGATGAGGCAATTTTCCTGTGACCACACTCAGCCTTCCACACACAATTGCACCTTCATTTACACTTTCTCTCCCTTTTCCCTGTGGACTCAGTGCTTTGCTAGTTGCACAAGTGCATGGATGCCAGCAGACGACCACATCTCCCTTGTTCTTTCTCTGTCAGTCCTTGGAGGGAAAATTTTCTCTGTCCATCACCTCAGAGGGAGCAATCAGGATGGCTTTTGGTAAGAAGATAAACATACAGGAGTGAGATGAGCAGAGTGAGATCCCAAGGTGTGGCCACTTTAGCTCAACAAATGTGTGACTTCAACTAGCTGGGCCCTCCCCCAGAACCGTGGAGAAAAGCTAGCCAGCTGCTCCTCTGTAGACCGAGCTCCCTGGGCCCTGGTCCCTGGAGAAGTTGCACCAGAGTGCCATAGTGACAGAGGTTATGTGACTGACATAACCCCCACCCCCCCAGTGCCCCAAGGACTCAGTGCACCACAGGTGGCAGGAGACTTGGGAGCTGGACCCCTGGGCTTTCCTGCAGTGCTGCTTAGTTGCCTTGGCAACAGACACAGCTGAGCGGGGGTGTTTTCTGACTTCAGCCCTCCATGATGGGCTAGTCCAACCCAACCTGAGACAAGGGGTGTAGGGGCTAGTGTAGGAAATGCCAGAGGCCACTGAGGAAGGAGCCAGGTGCAGAGAGATGGAGAGAAGCTAGCCACTGGCCTCCAAACAACAGAATCAAAATCAAGGAAATGCTCAAAAAACAACAGGATGGGGGCATGTCAAAAGATACAAGAACCAACCTAAAGGAGCTCCCAGCCACCAAAGCTGAAACAATTTGTACAATAAAATAAATAGTATGGTATTGAATTATTGCCCTAAATATAACAAATACACGTGTGTTCATAATGATAAAAATATGTGTTTGAATAAGTAAATGGGGGGTGGTGAGAGAGATCTTCCTTTCCCAAGAATTTTATTTAACATATGTAGATATTTCCTCCTCTAGGACATGGAGCTGAGTTCGCCTTCCACCCATGACGGTGGATTTGACTTAGTGACTAGATTCTAAAGAAGACAGTTTGGAAAGGGAAAAGTAGTAACATTAGGGTTGAAGAGCCTGGCAAACACTGCCTTAACCATGGCATGTCACGTAAGCATCGTGTTCATTTATATATCCGTCACTACGATGCAATGAGAAGGCACCTTACCTCTGTGGTTTTACTTCCAACAACCTGTAACCCCAGCCCAGTTATGAGAAAAACATCAGCCAAACCCAAATTGAAGAACAGCCTACAAAATACCTGACCAGTACTGCCCCAAACCATCAAGCTCATGAAAAACAAGGAAAGTCTGAAAAACTACCACAGATTGAGAAAACCAAGAGACATAATGACTAAATGCAGTGTGGGATCCTGAACTGGATCTCGGAGCAGAAGAGGACATTAATGGAAAAGCCCAGTGAAATCCAAATGAAATCTGGAGTGTAGTTAAAAGAAACGTCCCAATACTGGTTTCTTAGTTTTGATAGCATACCATGTAATATCAGATGATAATATCAGGGGAAACTGCAACTGAGTCAAGGTATAAGGAGTTCTCTGCATTATTTTCACAATTTTTCTCTAAATCTAAAATCACTCCAAAATAAAAAGTTTATTAAAAATATGTATGTAAACTGGGCACAGTGGCTCACACCTATAATCTCAACACTCTGGGAGGCCGAGGTGGGTGGATCCCTTGAGGTCAGGAGTTTGAGATCAGCCTGACCAACATGGTGAAACCTCGTCTCTACTAAAAATACAAAAGTTAGCCAGGTGTGGTGGCGCATGCTTGTAATCCCAGCTACTCAGGAGGCTGAGGCAGGATAATTGCTTGAACTGGGAGATAGAGGTTGCAGTGAGCTGAGATCACGCCATTGCACTCCAGCCTGGGCAACAGAGCGAGACTCCGTCTCAAAAAAAAAAAAAAAAAAAAAAAAAGAAAAAGTATATAGAGGGTTATTGATTCACTATGTAAAAAGCTTCCTCACTTTTTTTTTTACTGCTGCATAGTACTCCACTGTGTGGACTTACTATAATTTATTTAACCAAGTCTCCTACTGTTGGGTATTTAGGTTGTTTCTTCTTGTTATTAAAAACAGCAGTATGTGGGCTGGGCGCGGTGGTTCATGCCTATACTCCCAGCACTGTGGGAGGCTGAGGAATTGCTTGAGCCCAGGCGTTCGAGATCAGCCTGCGCAACACAGTGAGACCTTGTCTCTACTAAAAGTAAAATTTAAAAAATCATACTTTGACCCTTGTCTGAAAATAAATAAAGAAAGAGAGAACAATGGTACCTGAATGATGTCATTTCCATGTGTGAGACTATTTGGAGAATAAATTCCTAAAAGTGTAATTGTTGGATTATAAAATATTGCTCTTGTCATTTGGCACTTGTCATTTTGATCAACACTGCCAATTTGCCTTCCCTAGATGTAGAACCAATTTGTACTTCCACCAGCAATGTAGGAAATGCCTCTTCCCCCACACTCTTCCAACATACATTATAACCAAACTTTAAAAAAATTATTTCTGCCAACCTGATGGGTAAAAAATGGTCTTTTGGTATAAGGAGTTTTTTGTTTATTTTGTGTCCAGACAGGGTCTCACTCTGTCACCCAGGCTGGAGTGTAAGTGGCATGATCATAGGTCACTGCAGCCTTGACCTCCTAGTCTCAAGTGATCCTCCAGTCTCAGCCTCCCGAGCAGCTGGGACTATAAGCATGCACCACCATGCCTGGCTAATTTTTAAATTTTTTTGTAGAGACAAGGTCTTGCTATGTTTCCCTGTCTGGTCACGAACTTCTGCCTCAAGTGATCCTCCTGTCTCAGCCTCCCAAAGCGCTGGGATTACAGGTGTGAGCCACCATGCCTGGCCCTGGTATAAGTTTTAATTTTAATTTTTCTTGTTATATATAGGGCTGAACATCTTTTCATTTGTTTCCCAGGCTTTCTTTTCTTTTTCTGTGAACTGTCTTTAGAGGATATTTTTGTAAAAAAGCAAAAACAAAAACAAAAGGCTGAGCACAGTGGCTCACATCTGTAATCCCAGCACTTTGGGAGGCCAAGGTGGGAGGATTGCTTGAGTCTAGAAGTTCAAGTCTACCCTGGGCCACAGAGTTGAGACCCCCATCTCTACAGAAAATTTAAAAAATTAGCTGGGCATGGTGGTGCACGCCTGCAGTCCCAGCTACTGGAGAGGCTGAGGTGGGAGGATCGATTGAGCATGAGAAGTTAAGGCTGCAGTGAGCTATGATTGCACTATTACACTCCAACCAGTGAGACAGAGTGAGATCCTGTTAAAAAAAAAAAAATCCCTCCAATGCTTCTAGATGTTAAAAGTTCCCAGAATGTCAAAAAATTGGAAGGAAGAGGATGGTAATGAACTTAGCAGTCTACAGGTTCTAGGCAGCAACTCTAGGCTGCTGAGGTGAGGTACTCACTTCTGGGGCTCGTGGCCTCATTGGGGGGCTGCTATTATCCTCCCTGGCTTTCCACATAGTGGTCTGCTCAACAGTGCCTGGGCTGTAAAACCGGAAACGGGTGCTGAGTGGGGCTCTTCCTTTTGCCTGGTAATGACAGCTAAGGCTCAAAGCTGGAGACAAAAAACAAACAAACAGAAAACACACAACAAAATTCCAAAAATAAACAAGCAAAAATGCTAAGTACCTCATATTCCTAAAGAAAGTTGTCAAGAATTTAAATCACTCCTCTCTTCCAGGGATTATGAAGAGGAGGTGAAAATGGTCCCACTAACGACAACAATCAGCACCCCGCTATGAGAAGGAGGGAGGAAGGAGGAGCCACGAGTCTTCTGGGAGAGCAGACTCCTATGAGGCGCAAGTCTCCTGGCCCCTCTTGCCACAAGCCAGGCCAAGAAGAGACTCCAAGAGGACAATTCACAGAGACTGGGGAGAGAATGGCGCTCCATTTCCTGAGGTATGTCAGCTTAGACAGTGGAATTCCTGATCTTGCCCTGGTTTATCTAAGCATCAAAGAAGACAGATAGCAGAGGGGAGGAAGGTGGAGCAGCAAAGCAGCCTGCATTAGTGTTGAGCTGCCTGAGCTTCCTGAGGGCTAAGCAATGTGGAGGCGAGCTGGGCTGAGCTTCCCGACAGCAGTAACCCCTTGCCCTGTCTCCTGCCTGAATGAAAGGGGCCCTGGGTCTGATGTGCTAGAGGATCAGGTGCTGACCCTCTGCCAGCCTGGTCCTCTACAGTGTCTGAGACGTCCACGGGGCCAAGGGGATGGAAGTGCCCACCCAAAACCTGTGCCTCGCCCTGTAGACCGTGGTCCAAGGCCCAGGACTCCAGAATTGCCTGCCCAACTGGCTCTGAGCTCTCTTCTGGCACCTGTGTGGGTCTCTTCCTTCTCATCCTGAGGGCAGGCCATGCTGCTGCCGATATATTCAGCCTCTACATCTAAAGAATGGCCAAGGAAGCCGCCGTTTGTGCAGCTGTGGATGGAGCTTGGACGTTCAAGGCATCCATGCATGTGCGAATCTAGTGGTCAGAGACCAGGCAAAGAGTGTTCCTCACCGCACCTCCATGTTCTCACACAGAAAACCGAGCAGTCCGATGATTCTAAATTCAAATCTGGTCTTCTAGGTCATCAGAAAGGTATATTTGTTAAGGTATGAGGGTAGAACATATCTTATTCAGATTGACTTATAACTTCTAAATCAGCAGACATGTGGTATGTGGGTCTCCATGTCTGCCCTTGCTGCAGACCTAGCCATGTCAGTGTGGACCCCATCCCGGAGGACCGTCCACTGGCGTGGGACCCTAGCACCGGGAAGATGAGAGACGTCTTCCTGCGGGTGGGAGCTGAAGGAGGTGGAAGGTGTTGAGCTGCGTCTCCCACCTCAGGGAGCAGCAGAGCGGGACAGGCCCACAGAGTCCTGGAAAGAACTCTGGGCATCCCAACTCTATTCAAGATGGAGGTGAGCATGGTACATGTTCATCTATGTAACAAACCTGCACATGTATCACGGAACTTAAAATTAAATTTTAAAAAAGAATAAAATCTAAAAATAAAAAATTAAAAGGAATAATGAAATAGAATGAAAGAGAACAGAATTTATTAGAGTGTATCTCATCAAAAAAAAAAAAAAAAAAAAAAAAGATGGGGGCGAGCGACTGGGAATGGGCTGTTCTTTAGTCAGGAAGGAAAGCATTTTCCAGAAGCTCCCAGAAGCTTTCCTTTTGGTCTTATTGGCCAGAACTGGGTTACATGGTCACTCTAGGGAAGCTGGTTTCTAACACCGCATCTTACAAAGGGGAACAGAATTGTCACTCTTGTCTCATGGTTCTCAAACCTGGCTGCACATCATCATCCCCTGGGCAGCTTTTTAAAAAGTACCAATGACCCAGGCCAGCTAAGTCAGAATTTCTGAGGCTGTAACCAGGATTGTCATTTTAAACAATCTCCACAAGCAATTTTTAAAATAATTTATTATTATTTTATTTATGTATTTATTTATTTTTCAAAACAGGGTCTTGCTCTGTCACCCAGGCTGGAGTGCAATGGCACAATCTTCTGCCTCCTGGGCTCACTGCAACTTCTGCCTCCCGGGCTCAAGCGATCCTCCCACTTGAACCTCCTGAGTAGCTGGGAGCATAGGTGCACGCCACCACGCCTGGCTAACGTTTTGTAGAGACAGGGTTTTACCATGCTGCCCAGGCTGATCTCAAACTCCTAAGCTCAAGCAATCCTCCTGCCTCAGCCTCCTAACGTTCTGGGATTACAGGCATGAGCCACCGTGCCTGAACTGAAAAACAATATTGTAGTACAATATGCATAGCAGAATTGACCATTTTAACCTCCATGGGTGGTTCTGAAGCACTTGAGGACTGAGAATCACTAGACAATTATTACTTACATCCTAGGGCCCAACCCTCTGCCTTGAACTACATTCAAGTTCTTTCAGCAAGAAAGAAGAGACAAGGCTATGTCTGTGTTACCTGCCACAGTACACGAAGCCTAGACAGTACGGTGCCCCTCATCCTCAGAAAAGGGCTGAAAAATGAAGTGCCCCAAAGTCCCCTTTCCTCTTGTTGGAATACAATTTTGAAAGATAGTGGTGGGGTTGGAGAAAGATATTCCAGGCTGAAGGAATAGCACAGTAAAGATCAGGAGAAGACATTTTGGGTTTGAAAAGCCTCTAAATATCAGGGAACCCGGGACTCAGTCCTTGGATTTCTTCTTCTGTCTGTGCTCATGCCCTCAGGAATCCCATCCAGTTTTATGGATTTAATAACATGTACATTTTTATGACTCCCAAATTTGCATCTCCAACCCTAATCTCACATGAACTCTAGACTCATATATTTAACTGCCTACTTGACACTGCAACTTGAATGTAAAGTAGACCTAACATGTTCAAAATCAAATTCCTAATTTCACCACCCACCTCCTCAACTCGATCTCTCCCAAGTCTTCTGGATCTTAGAAACAGAAACTCCATTCCTCCATTTGCTCAGGCCAAAAACCTTAGAATCATCCTTGACTCCTCTCTTTCTCTCACACCATATGTCTAATCCATCAGCAAAATTTGCCAGCTCTGCTTTCGAAATATATCTGAAATCCAAAAGCTTCTCACCACCCCTGTAGTGAGACTGCCACTGTGTCCAAGCCATCATCGTCTCTTGCTCAAACAGTCACAGTAGCCTCCTTCTAATTTATGTGCCCGCTTCCCTCCTTCTGGTCTGACAATCTGTTCTTCACAGAAAGGCCATAGTAACCTTTTAACACATAAGTCAGATCCTGTCACTCCTCTTCTTAGAAGACTCCAAGTCTTCCATCCAGCCCCAGTTACTTCTCTGTCCATGGCTTTACTGCTCTCCTCACTCATTCCACTGATGACCATACCTTGATGTTCCTTAACCAGCTGGGAAGTATTCAAGGTATTTGCAGTTGCTGGTCCCTCAGGCTCTTGTATGTTTCCCAGGTCTTCACATGGCTCTCTCCCTTTCAGAAAGGCCTCCCAAGACCACCTATCATTGTCTTCCCCATTGCTCCCCATCCTCCTTACCTTGCTCTATTTTCTTTATAACACTGATCACACCTGACATCTATAATTATTTGTTTATGTGTTATCATCTCCTCTTCTCATATTCCTAGTACCTAATATAGTATCTGGCACATAGATGGTATTCAATACGTTTTTATAAAGTGAATGGGTAGGGTTGAATAAGGAATATCACGATGGAGGATATTAGAAAGGTTAGGAAGGGGCTGGATTTTAGTGCCATGCTAAAAGTCTGAGTTTCATTTTGCTGGCAATAATCATTAAGCATTTATAACAGGGTGTGGTATGCAGAATAGTGGCTCCAAAAGATTTCCACATCCTAATCCGTAGAATCTGTGAATAATCCTTACATGGCAAAAGGGATTTTTACAGACGTGATTAAGGATCTTGAAATGGGAGATTAGCCAGGATTATCCAGGTGAGCCCAGTGTAATCACAGGGGTCCTTATAAGTGAGGAGGGATGCAGAAAAATCAGGGTCAGAGAAGATGTAATGAGGAAGCGGCAATTAAAGTGGTTGAACATCTGGCTTTGAGGATTAAAGGAGACCATAAGCAAAGGAATGCAGTCAGTCCATAGAAGCTGGAAAGGTCAAGGAAATGGATTCTACCCTAGGGCCTCCAGGAAGAATGCAGCCTTGCTGGTACTTTAAGTCCAGTAAAACTCATTTTAGATTTCTGACTTACAGAACTATAAGGTAATACATTTGTTGTTTTAAGTAATTAAGTTTGTGGTGATTTATTACTGCAGCAATAGGAAACTAATACGTGGTAGATGTGATGCTATTTTTATGGTTTAGTAATATGATTCCATCACATCTCTAAAAACTAAACCTCAAGATACTTGCATCTGTAGCCTCTGCCCTGCTAAAATGGATGAATACCCCTGCCCCTATCAAAAGCTACTGTTAACTGCAGATTCCCCAAAATACCATTAGAAAAATCAAGTTAAAAGTAACTTGTTAGACTCACTGCAATAAGGGACCATACCCCCTTGCTGGAATCTTAGTAGTGTCTCAAAATGGGGAAATTAGGATTGGGTATTTATAGAGTTTTAGGGCCTGGGCTGGATTGTTTTAAGGTGGGTTTTGCAAAGTGGAAAACTGGTTAGGACTGGATAACAAAATATAAAACAGCTAAGGATTGGTGGGCACAGTTAGGCGAAAGTTTTGAAGTGAGTCTTCATGAACAAGTTATTTTCACTGGTTCATAGTATTACCTTCCAGGAGCAGATATTTTCCAGAGCAATCAGTTATTTTCACTTGGTCTCAGTGTTTTCTAATGTAAGGACATGTTATGTTCTTGTGTTATGCCCTGTCCCAGCACTGTTAAATTTAGTAATGTGGAATCGTGCTGGTATCAGCTCTCTCCAAACACTGTGCTAGTGGTCTGGGTTCCAGTCCTTCTCTTTACTCAAGGACTTTAGTCCTCCAACTTTATCTCTCTCTTGAGTGATGTTGATTCTCCCCCTCTACTCAATCATTCTCATCTTGAACAAAATAAAAAAATAAAAATCTCCCCAGCAGCCCCTTTGACATGTGCCCTATTTCTGTTTCTCTTTATAGAAAAACTTCCTGAAAGAGCTGTCCATGGTGATTGTGGTCACCTCTTCACCCTCCATTCCAGCTGGCTGTCCCTCCTTTGCCCTCTCTGCTCCTGCTACGCCAGCCTTCTTTAGGTCCCTGGAACACTCCAGATGTGTTTCTGCCTTAGAGCTTTGCACTCTCTGTCTCTCTTGCCTGCCCTGCTCCTCCTCACCCACTGTCTTCTCATGGCTGGCTTCTTGTCACTCAGAGCTTGAGGTTAAATTTCACTTCCTCAGAAATGCCCTCTCTAACCATCAGTCTAGAAATGACCTGTGCAGGCTCATTATGCCACTCTATTAAAAAATGTTTACTTATTCTCATTGTGGTAAAATATAAGTAACAATTTGCCATTTGAACCACTTTTAAGTGTGCAATTCAGTGACATTAAGTGCATACGCATTGTCATGCAATCATCACCATCATTCATCTCCAGAATTTTTTATCTTCTCAAACTGAAACCCTGTATCCATTAAACAATGATACCTCATTCCTCCCTCCCCTCAGCCCTTGGCAACCTCCATTCTACTGTCTGCCTCTATGAATTTCAGTGTTTTAGGCACTTCGTCATAGTGGCGTCACGCAATATTTGTCCTTTTGTGTCTGGCTTATTTCATTTAGCATGTCTTCAGGTTTCATTCATGTTGTAGCATGTGTGAGAATTTCGTTCCTTTTTTTTTTTTTTTTTTTTTGAGACAGAGTTGCCCAGGCTGGAGCACAATGGTGTGATCTTGGCTCACTGCAACCTCCAGCCCCTGGGTTCAAGTGATTCTCCTGCCTCAGCCTTCCTGAGTAGCTGGAATTACAGGCATGCACCACCACACCCGGCTAATTTTGTATTTTTAGTAGAGATGGGGTTTCTCCATGTTGGTCAAGCTGGTCTCAAACTCCTGACCTCAGGTGATCTGCACACCTCGGCCTCCCAAATTATTGGGATTACAGGCGTGAGCCACTGCATCTGGCCTCATTCCTTTTTAAGAATGAATAAGGGCTGGGCGCAGTGGCTCACACCTGTAATCCTAGCACTTTGGGAGGCCGAGGTGGGTGGATCACGAGGTCAGGAGATCGAGACCATCCTGGCTAACACGGTGAAACCCTGTCTCTACTAAAAATACAAAAAATTAGCAGGGCGTGGTGGCGGGTGCCTGTAGTCCCAGCTACTCGGGAGGCTGAGGCAGGAGAATGGCGTGAACCTGGGAGGCGGAGCTTGCAGTGAGCTGAGATAGTGCCACTGCACTCCAGCCTGGGTGACACAGAAAGACTCCATCTCAAAAAAAAAAAAAAAAAGAATGAATAATATTCCGTTGTATTGTATGTACATACCACATTTTATCTATTCATCTGTCAATGGGCATTTGGGTGGTTTCTACCTAGTGACTATTGTGAATAATGTTGCTACAAACATTGGTGTACAAGTATCTCTTTGAGTCCCTCCTCTCAATTCTTTTGGCTGTAGGCCTAGAATTGGAATTGCTATATCGTACGGTAGTTTTAGCTTTAATTTTTGAAGAACTACCACAGTGGTTTCCATAGTGGCTGTAACATTTTACATTCCTATCAGCAATGTACAAGTATTCCAATTTCTCCACATCCACACCAACACTTGTTATTTTCTGTTTGTTCATAATAACCATCTTAACGGATATGGGTAGTATGTCACTCCATTTTAATTCTTTAAATAGCCTCTGCAACTATCTGAGATTTTACACACACACACACACACACACACACACACACACACCCACACATCCCTTTTTCTCCCCTGATCATATGGTAAGCTCCATAAGCACAGGGATCTTGCCTCTCTTGTTTACCACTGTATCTTCAGCATCTAAGAATGCCTGACAAGTAATATCAACAACAACAATTACAATAGCAACAGCAAATAAAATAAAATAGCCAATGTTTATCAAGCACTACTTATATGCCAGGCATTTTTTTTTTTTTTTGAAACCAGGTCTTATTCTGTTGCTAGAGTGCAGTGGCATGATCATGACTCACTGCAGCTTCGAACTGCTGGGCTCAAATGATCCTCCCACCTCACCATCCTGAGCACCCAGGTCCACAGGTGTGCACCATCATGCCCAGCTAATTAAAATTTTTTTTTTGTAGAGATGGGGTCTCCCTATGTTTCTGGTGTTGAACTTCTAGGCTCAGGCAATCCTCCCTCCTTGGCCTCCCAAAGTGCTAGGACTACAGTCATGGACCACCATGCCCAGCCTTAGGCATGTCTTATAACAATATAACATTCATATAGGAGAGATATTATTATTGTTATCTGGATTTTACAGATTGAAAAATGGAAGCACTAGGGATATCAGCAACTTGTCCAAGGTCACACAGTTGGTGTCAGCGTCATTGTTCCAAAAATACTTTTTGAATAGAAGAGCAAAGGAATGAATACTGGTGAAGGAGGACTTTAGGAAAATAAATTGGTAGATTATTATAAAAGTTCTGGCACAAGATGTTACACCTTGACATGTGGTAATAGCAATGGTGCAAGCGAGAAATGCAGAGATCCAAGCCACTGCGGAAGTAGAATAATTGACAAGATTTCATGGTGTAAATGTGTATTCAGGGGTGTCTCTCTAGTGTGCAAGAAAATTAGATTGCTGGCCAGGTGTGGTAGCTCATGCCTGTAATCCCAGAACTTTGGGAGGCCCAGATGGGAGGATTGCTTGAGCCCAGGAGTTTGAGACCAGTCTGGGCAATATAGTGAGACTCCATCTCAAAAAAAAAAAAATAAATAAATTAGCCGGGCAAGTAGTGTATGCCTGTAGTTCCAGCTTCTCAGTAGGGAAGTGGGAAGGGGCTGAGGCAGGAGGATCGCTTGAGCCTGGGAGGTCAAGGCTGCAGTGAGCCATGATTGTGCCACTGCTCTACAGCCTGGGCAACAGAGCAAGGCCCTTTCTTAAAAAAAAAAATTAGATTGCCTAGGATGGGCACATAGGTTGTGAGAGAGGGGCCTTAGAGACAGACTAGAGGTGAGAAATAAACTAACCCCAAACACTTCTGATTACACCATACATTTGGTACTTGATTATTTTCAACTTAGGACCTTATTGTATCTGCCTTTGTAGAGTTTCCTATTTGGTGTAGAACACGATAATGTATCAAGCGTATCAAGTTTTTATTTTGTCTTCCATTCTCCTGATTTTCTTCTCCCATTCCAACGAGACAGCCAGGCTTTGGATACCATTGGCAGAGCTATTAGCATGGCAAAGCAGAAAGGAAAGCAGTCAGAAGGAAATCTAAATTCCGTGCTGGGTTGATGCTCCCTGGGGAAGAGGAGCAGGCTAGTATCTGAAGGAATAAAGCTGAAGTGGAGAGGGCAGAGAGGAAGGGAGAGCCCTTCAAGATTTGGGGGTGGTTCCCAAGCAGGCAGGAACCCTAGGCTGCCCCCTTGGGGCACCTGGGAGAGGTGGTGAGATGGTAGAAAGGGATGGCCTCTGAGTGGACTCCAGACCCCAGGGGTCCTAACCCCACAATACTTCCTAAGGGGAGGAGTGGTCTGGGAGTCGTAGAGCTACCTTACAAGGTCACCAAGGCTGGGGCAATAAGCATCTCTGTTGGAGATTCCCCTAAATGTTCTGCTCTAGGAAAGCCCCCCAGGTCTTTTCCCAACCCTGGATTGGGACTGAATTTCCCAGTAATCCAGCAGAATGGGGATTTGGAGGTAGATTTAAATTGATTGAAGGGAATTGAAGTAATGCACCACTTCTTGCATACCCAATTTATAAAACACAATGTCTACTTGCTTTGTGTATGCTATACCAGCTTCCCCAAATAGATGAGAGATGCTCTCTGAAGGTACAGATCACCTTTATCATTCGTTTGGTCATCAAATATTTATTAAGCACCTACTATGTGTCAGGCACTGATTTAGGTTCTAAGAATACATTAAACAAATCAGACATGGTCCCTGCCTCCCCTTGGATTTACAGTCTGGTGAGGGAGAAAGAAAACAAACACACAAACAATTATTATTTAATTACAAACTGGGATGAGTGGGATGAAGGAAAAGAATGCAGTCTTCATCGTAGCCTTAGATGATCTAACTCAGGAGCTGGCCCCTAAGCCAGTGCTGTACCAGTGAGAGGAACCAGGGGAACTAAGATAGCCCATGCCTCTGCTCCTCTATTGGAGCAGCATCTTGACCTGAGGCCTGGGCCCAGTGCTGCATTCTAGAATGGTCAGGCTCTCCCTATCCTTTCAATTTTGACTTTTAATACTGCAACTTCAATTGCCATGCTCAAGTGGTCCACATTCTGTTTGTTACCGTCTCTAAGGAGATAATTAACCTAAGACCTATGACCTCTGACTTGTCATGCAGCTCTCAACATAAATACAAATTGCAAAAGCCTGAAGAGGTCCAGGTCTTGGTGTGTTTGAGGGCCTGAAAGGTGGCTGATGTGGTTGGAGGGGAGTGGACACAGGAAGAGGGGAACAGGATGCAGCTGGGGGTGGCCAGGGGGAAGGTGCCCAGGGCCATGGTATAGTTTGGATTTTATTCTAGGTGCAATGGGGCCATGTAAGGATTTAAGGTAGAGAAATGTCTGTCACATTTGGGTTTTAAAGCATATCCCATAATGCCAAGTATTAGGGTAAACAGCTGTCTGTTTGGTTGCTTGATGATTACTTGCCGAATTTGAATTAAACTAGGGGTTGGTGGCTAGAGGGAGAGAATCCCTCTCTGGAGATGCTTTCCTTAAGGCTAACGGAGACAGGCAAGTGAAAAACCTCAAAGTTCAGAGTTGAAGCCCTTCAAGTTTCCAGCAACTTTAAAGGATCCCTGTCACAGCCAGATGCTGGAAAAGTTGATGAGTTGCCCTAATTTCTTCTTGTTCAGCTTTTCCCTTTTCCAGTCTGACAAAATTATAGAGGAGCATTTTTTTTAATCCCTTGTGCTTCCCAATTTAGACTAATGTGTCAGAGATTCCAGGCCATTTGAGTAGAGCAAAGTACTGTGTGAAGCTTACAATTATAGGGGACAGATAAGTCAGGGTGAAGGATGGGGAGGAAAGCTGTCCACTCATAGAAAGAGAACTCTGAGCAAAGGAATGGACCCCCAAAATCAAGATCACAGAAGTTGTCTCAGGCAGGGACATGTGGGCGAGGTCTGAGTTCCTTACTAAGCCCCGTGGAAACATGGGTGATGTCAGTATGATTGTGGACTCAGGGGCCTTGCAGAGCAGGAGGGTGACATCACTGCCCAGGGGACCCAGTGAGCTCAGACTCCAGGGAGGCCCCGAGCACAGTCCCCAGTGACACCTGGAACAGCAAACATGGCCAAGAGGGCCCTGGGGGCTGAGCTGCTTTTGTTGCTGCTCAATTATCATTCTTTGTCTTTATCCTTCTGCCAGCATAGAATCATCCCTGGATACCATGGAGAGAGACAGAAGGAAGGAGTATTGATGCAATTGATGCACTGCACCTAGGAAACGTTAGGCCTTATAGGGAGACATATTTCTTCCTCTAAGAGAACCATCTGCTGGAACAGATCTCTGCCTCCAAGAAGCTCATGGTATACGTGGAGAGGCAGACTTGCAAACTATTAAAAGCAAAAATAAAAAATAAAAATAAAATAAGAGCTGTATGAGCTTTGAGGTTATGCCTGGCTACTAACTTCAGTCTGTTACTTGATTATTAACCATCTGACCTTGAGCAAGTTATTTAACCACACTGGGCTTCAGTTTTTTTAATCAATAAAATGAAGACAACAATTCTTGGCTTACAGCAGGATGATCATGAGGATTAAATGAAAAAAGTCATATTATAGTCCTAGCACCCAGCAGGTGCTTCATAAATGGTGGCTGTGATTATTGCAATGACTCAAAGTCACACAGTGTGACAGGAACAATATAGAGTGATTGCCTGCCTGGGGTGGAAGGGAAGTCTTCTCTTTACAGAGGAAAGCTACACAAGCTGGATCTCAAAGAATGAATTCATCAATTAAGCAACAGAGAGGAAGGGGAACAGCATTTCAAACATGAAGGGCAGAATAGGCTGGGCGCCATGGCTCACGCCTGTAATCCCAGCACTTTGGGAGGCCAAGGCAGGTGGATCACTTGAGGTCATTCGAGACCAGCCTGGCCAACATGGTGAAATGCCATCTCTACTGAAAATACAAAAATTAGCTGGGCATGGTAGTGTGCGCCTGTAATCCCAGCTACTTGGGAGGCTGAGGCAGGAGAATCACTTGAACCTGGGAGGTGGAGGTTGCAGTGAGTGGAGATCATGCCACTGCACTCCAGCCTGGGCAACAGAGTTAGAGTCTATCTCAAAAAAAAAAAAAAAAAAAAAAAAGCAAGTAGTTTAACTTATTTCAGTTCAAGCTATGCTAACTAAGTACCTTCTCTGCCAGGCCCTTTTTTAAAGTGCTGGGGCCACCAAAGTGAATATAATGTTAAGATTGACACTTAATTTAAGTACTTTGCATCTATTACTTCAATTTAATCCTATGAGGTAGGTACTAGTATCATCCCTATATGATGGATTAGGAAACTGAAGCATAGAGAGATTAATAATTTGCCGAATCACACAACTAAAAACTGGTAGAGTCAGGATTTTAAACTATACAGTCTGACCCCAGAGCCTGTGCTCCTCACTACTCTGCAATGAGAGAAAGAGCTGTCCTGTGGGTAAAAAAGTGGTAAAATCATGTGATAACTTCTAGGACAGAGATATACACAGGAGATCATGAGGCTAAAGGGGAGAATGAGATCATATAGGGAAGAATCCCCAGGGGAGAGGGTAACTCTGCAGTTAAGTCTTACAGAATCAGTGTGTTGTTCCAGGTGGAATGAAGAACATTAGCAAAACAATGTTAAGACTGAAGGCAAGTAGACTGGTTATAATAGATCTGATGTGAGATGCAAGGACCTGGACTAGGAAGGGATGGATGAGATAAAAAGGAGTGAACAGAAAAGCAAAATTAGCAGGACTTGGTTGTCTATTGGATGTAGGACATGAGGAAAAAGGAGGAATCCAGGATGGCCACCAAGTTTCTGGTGAGAGCACCTGGGTGTCATTAACTGGATGAATTTGAGACATGAGAGAGCATAAAATCAATTTTGAAGCACCTAAGAGATATTTAAGAGTAGAATCCTTCAACAAAATAGTTGGAGACTTCATTATTTTCATTATTCCATTTTCAATAATGGGTAGGACAACTAGGAACAAGAGTACGATAGGTTTGAATAACAGCAGAATACATATTCTTCTCAAGTGCACATAGAACACTCTTTTTGATAGACCACACAAATACATTTTAAAAAACTGAAATAACGGCCGGGCATGGTGGCTCACGCCTATAATCCCAGCACTTTGGGAGGCCGAGGCAGGCGAATCACCTGAGGTCAGGAGTTTGAGACCGGCCTGGCCAACATGGTGAAACCCTGCCTCTACTAAAAACACAAAAATTAGCCAGGTGTGGTGGTGCATGCCTATAATCCCAGCTACTCAGGAGGCTGAAGCAGGAGATTTGCTTGAATCCGGGAGGCAGAGGTTGCAGTGAGCCAGGATCGCGCCACTGCACTCTAACCTGGGCAACAGAGTGAGATTCCTTCTCAAAATAAAATAAAATAAAATAAAATAAAATAAAATAAGATTGAAATAACACAAAAGCTGCGTTCTGCACCACAATGGAATTAAGTTAGAAGTCAGTAGCAGAAGGAAATTTGGGGATTCACAAATATATAGAAATTAAACAACACCTTTGTAATAACCAGTGGATTAAAAACAAAATCACAAGGGAAATTAGAAAATTTATCAAGAGGAATGGAAATCAAAACACAACATACCAAAACTTACTGGATACAGCTAAAACAGTACCAAGAGGGAAATTTATAGCTATAAATGCATATATTAAAAAGGAAGAAAGTTCCCGAATCAATAGCCTAATCTTCTACCTTGAGAAATCAGAAAAATAAGAGCAAACTAAATCTAAAGCAAGCAGAAGAGAGGAAATAATAAAGATTAGAGGGGCCAGGCGCAGTGGCTCACTCCTGTAATCCCAGCACTTTGGAAGGCCGAGGCGGGCGGATCACGAGGTCAGGAGATCGAGACCATCCTGGCTAACACGGTGAAACCCCGTCTCTACTAAAAATACAAAAAATTAGCCGGGCGTATTACGGCGGGCGCCTGTGGTCCCAGCTACTCAGGAGGCCGAGGCGGGAGAACGGCGTGAACCCGGGAGGCGGAGCTTGCAGTGAGCTGAAATCGTGCCACTGCACTCCAGCCTGGGCGACAGAGCGAGACTCCGTCTCAAACAAACAAGCAAACAAAAAGATTAGAGAACAAATAAATGAAACAGAGAATAGAAAACAATAGGGTAAGTCAATAAACCAAAAGCTGGTTCTTTGAAAAGATCAACAGAATGGAAAAATCTTTAGCTAGACTGACCAAGACAAACAGAGGGAAGACCCTTCTTATCCAAAAACTTGTAACTTTAATAAAGAAGTGCAAGAGTTGGCGCTAAAATCTGTAAAATATTTTTGTTTTGTAGCTAAAAAAAATTGATAAAGACCGAAATAAATGGAAAGGTATGCCATGTTCATTTATCAGAAAAGTTAATATTCTTAAGATGGCAATACCCCACAAACTGAACTGCAGATTGAAAAAGTCCTTATCAAAACTTACTAGGTAGCTGTTTTTGTTGTTATTGTTGCAGAAATTGACAAGCTTATCCTAAAATTCTTTTGGAAATGTAGGGACCTAGAATAGCCAAACAATCTTGAAAAAGAAAAACAAAGTTGGAGGACTCACCCTTCCTAATTTGAAACTTACTAGAAAGTTACAGTAATCAAGAAAATGTTGTATTGACATAAAAGTAGAAATATGGATGCCTGAAATATAATTGAGAATCCAGAAATAAACCCTTACATTTATGATCAATTGATTTTCAACAAGAGTGACAAGATAATTCAATAGGGAAACAATAGTCTTTTTCACTGAATGGTATGTGGACAACTGGACATCCACATGAAAAAGAATGAAGTTGGGGCCCTACCTCACAGCATTTATAAAAATTAGCTTGAAATGGATACAGACCTGAGCTAATACTATAAAACTCTTAGATAAAAACATGGGATAAACATTCATTGGCTTGGGTTAGGCAATGGCTTCTTAGATATGATACCAAATGCATAAACAACAAAAGAAATAGATAAATTTAACTTAGCTGACATTTTATCCTTCAAAGACCTCTATCATGAAAGTGAAAAGACAATCTACAGAATGGGAGAAGATATTTGTAAATCACATATTTGATAAGGAATTTATATCCAAATATATAAAGAACTGTTACAACTCAACAATAATAATAACATAAAATAAGCCAATTGAAATATGGGGAAAGAATCTGAATAGACATGTCTCCAAAGAAGATATACAAATGAAAAAGATGCTCACACCATTAGCTATTAGGAAAATGCAATCAAAACAATAAGATGTCACTTCATACCCACTAGAATAGCTAAAATGAAAAGAACATACAAAACCAGGCTGGGAGTGGTGACTCATGCTTGTAATCCCAGCACTTTGGGAGGCCAAAGCAGGCGGATCACTTAAGCCCAGGAGTTTGACAGCAGCCTGGGCAACATGGTGAAATCCCATCTCTATAAAAAAGACAAAAATTGCCAGCGGTGGTGGCTTGCAACTATAGTGCTACCTACTCGGGAGGCCAAGGCTGGAGGGTCACTTGGGCTGAGTTCAAGGTTACAGTATATTATGATCATGCCACTACACTTCAGCCTAGGTGACAGAACAAGACCCTGCCTCAAAAAAAAAAAAAAAAAAAAAAAAGTTAAACATAGAGTTATCATATGACCCAACAATTCTACTCTCTATGTAGCTACACAAGAGAATTGAAAACATCCAGCCTGGGCAACATGGCGAAACCCCATCTCTGCAAAAAATTTTAAAGATTAGCTGGGCATGGTGGCATACACCTGTAGTCCCAGCTCTTCAGGAGGAAGGCAGAGGTGGCTGAACCACCTGAGGTGGGAGGCTGAGGCTGCAGGGAGCCATGATCATGCCACTGTACTCCAGCCTGGGAGACAGAGTAAGACCCTATCTCAAAAAAAAAAAAAAAAAAAAAAAGAGAATTGAAAACATATATCCATATAAAAACTTGTACGTGAATATTCATAGTGGCATTACTGACAATAGTTAAAACATAGAAATGGCTCGAACGTCTATGAACTAATGAATGGATAAAGAAAATGTAGTATAGCTATACAATGGAATATTATTTGGCCACAAAAAGCAATGAAGTACTGATACATGTTACAATATAGATGAATGCTATGAACATTAGGGTAACTGGAAAAAGTCAGACACACAAGGTTGCATTTTATATTATTCCATTTATACGAAATGTCCAGAATAGGCAAATCTGTAGCGCTAGAATAGTTTAGTAACTGGCTAGGGCTGGGAAGGTTGGGTTGAAATGAGGACTTACTGTTAATAGGTATGGGGTTTCTCTTTGGGGTGAAGAAAATGTTCTAAAATTGATTGTGTTGATTGTTGCACAATTCTTTGAATATACCGAAAACACTGAATCACAGAATCTATGAGAATAGGAAAATAGCTCTTGTTATATGCTGCTGCTGTTAAGTTTGGCATGACTTGTAACGTAGCAATAGTACTGGAATAAGGGAGTTCTCATACAGTGATGTCTTTTTTTAAATGAGGAGGAGTGAGGCAAACTACTCTGTGTGCATGTGTGTGTAGTGGAGTTCTAGAGCTTGGGAAAATTAGTGAGGTGTTTCCAGTCAAATAGGTAAATATGAATGTGAATTTACTAGGGGCAGGTACAAGGCATTGGGGAAGGGAGGCACACAGACCTTTGCAGAGATTGGTACCTAAGGGTAGTGGCAGCACCAGTTTGCATGTTTGTGCTCTCTTTTCCAGTTGCCCTTGGCACTTCAGGTGCATAGGACTAGAGAAGGGTGATTGATTCACAGTTGGCATTTGGAAGGCAGTGCAGTGAGAGGACCAGGGCCAGGCATTGAAGATGATGATGGAAGAACAGAACCATCAACTTTGTCTCAGAAAGGCTATAAGGGATATAGTGTTATCAAAGGGAGGCCAAAGCTCATTTAAGGGAGGCGGTAGCAGGAGTATTCTGGGAAAAAGTTAAAAGAGTCTGGCTTAAAGTACAAGTCAGTAGCGAGGAGGAATTAAGAGCAGTGAGGGAGAGAGATAGTCTGAGGGGTTTACATTTGGAATAGTAGTCAGGGGGCCATTATGATTGGAAGCAAAGATGAAATTGTTCTGAGTCTGTCTTCTGAACCAAGCTCTGAATGAAGCTTGGAGGACAAACTTCCAGAGACTGATCTTTGTCCCAGCCATGTTGGCACAAGGCAACCAGTCCATGGATCTGCTCAGGTGCAATGACTCACCCCAGGTTTCTTGTCTTTGTGTAGGACTGGGATGGAACGATCCAAATTTGTGGCTATTGAATAAATAATAATAGGTGGTGGTTTATCTGTCAGAGAGAAGATAGGAAGGAGTCAGAGCTGATTTTGTCATGAATTCAGAAATTCATTTAAAATATTGAGTTTTTACCCAGGCATAGTGGCATGCACCTGTAGTCTCAGCTACTGGGAAGGTGGAAGCAGGAGAATCACTTAAGCTCAGGAGGTCGAGGCTACAGTGAACCATAATCGCCCCACTGCACTCCAGCCTGGGTGACAGAGCCAGACCCTGTCTCAAAAAATAAAATAAAATAAAATAAAATAAAATATTGAGTTTGAAGTGGTAGCAGGATTTTAAGCAGCAATGCTCAGAAGGCAGCCAGCATCTGGGTCTGAAGTTTAAAGGAAAACTTTGAAAGTCAAATGTAAAATTATTTTTTACCCTCTGGGATTAAATGAGATCACTCAGGGAGAGAGTGGGAAGTGGCTAGAAAAGAAGGCTGAAAAGAGAACCAAGCTTGTAGATGGACTAAAAAACATGGTGGAGAAGACTAAGAAGCTCAAGTACAATGGGAGCAGAATTAGAAGAGTGAAGTGCTCCAGAAGCTAAGGTAAGATAAACTTTTTTGAAGGAAGTGTGTATCAGATAGCTATTGTCACAAAAAAGTTATGTAACCAACCAACCCAAAAGGCAGTGGCATACAACACGAAGTATTTGTTTCTCACTTAAGAGGCTGTAGTCAGCTGGGGTGGTTCTAATTTAGGCTGCAGTTTGTAGATTGGCTGGGTATCTCTGCTCAACATGTCTTTCACTCTTCCTGGACCAGTGGGCTATACTAGGCATGGACTTCTCATAGTGTTTGAGACCAGAAAGGCAAGAGAGCAAGACCAACCATTTAAGTGCATTTCAGGCCTCTCATTAACACTTGTCTATCCCATTGGCCAGAGCAAGTCACATGGCTGAACCCAAAGTCAAGAGTCAGGGGATGATACTCCACCTGTAGTGGGAAGAACTGCAAAATCGCCTGACAAGTGAAGAACTGGGAATAATAATGCAATGAACTACAGACAGGTAGTCAACCAGGCCTGCACTCTAACATTTTGTGAAGACTTGAGTTAAGGGTATGAAAGGGGGCCCACTCCCCTTTTCTTCCTATTTCTCGGTTCCATACAACATCTGCAGTCAACTATGTCAAATAATGAGTAGAGGTCAGGTAGGATGAAGGCTGGAAAATGCTTTTGGATTTGGCAATCAGAAAGTTTAGGATCACCTTGAAAAGTTGTTTGTCTGGAGTGGTTTGAGTTAAGACATCAAGAGCAAGGGAGAGGTAAAGAGGAGGAGTGTAAAATACATTTCCAAGGAGTGAAGGGAATGGAGGAACTGGAATAGCTCAGGGAGCCAGGTTGAGGGAATTACCTTTGGTTGTAAAGACTCAAATGTGTGTTTACTGGTCAAGATAAAGCAAAGAGGGGAGACTGAAGCTCTAAGAGGGAAAAGAGATTATGACAGGACTGTTACAAAGAGATGGGAAGTCGACTTTGGAGAATGACAGGCTCTCCATTACTTTTACACAGGACATGGGTGGAATTGGGTGAAAAGATGGTGAAGGGGAGGGAAAATGAGGACTTAATGATGGATGGTAGGCCTGTTGATAAAGTGAGAGACAAAGGTATCTCCTAAGAATGAGAAGGATTGGGAGTAGAACTAGGGTTTTAAGTAGAGAGGAAAAGCTTATAAATAGATTCTGTGAGCCAGGTGTGGTGGCTGGTGCCTGTAATCCCAGCTACTGGAGATGCTGAGGCGAGAGGATTGCTTGAGGTCAGGAGTTCAAGACGAACCTGAGCAACATAGTGAGAACATCCCCCCATCTCTACTTAAAATAAATTTTTGTTTAAAGAAAAAAATTAACTTGATGCTGTGAGCAGGATTAGAAGTCAAAGGATGGGTGAGGAACCCTGAGGTTCCAAATGATATTGAGTAACATAAATGTGTCAGTGCTAGTTGCCATGGTTACAGTCATTTCCTGATTTCAATAGAAGGGTGTCCTGTGTGTGACTGGCTGGGGCAGGTGTGGCAGGTGGTAAAGGAATTTACAAAGACAGTCATAGGTAATGAAAGGCAGATTTATTCGAGAAAGTATGAAGATACATTGCAAGGTGCAATGGGCAGCATAGCAGAGAAGGAGTTGTCTGCAAAGAGGCAGGGGTTGGAGGGAAGTTTTTTAGAATCGTACTGGAGGGGGATACGTGCAGAATGAGGTATTGGGAACAGGATGTTGTGCCAGCGGGTTGTCTGTGATTAGTCATCTCTCAGAACAATTGTTCTACCCCATCTGGGACCCCTTCCTCATTGTTGCTTACTTATCTTATCAGGACTTCACAAAAGAGGAGAGATTGGCAATGTGGGTATGGTGGAAGATCAGTATGTTAAAGGAAGCTAGAAAATTAGAGAAGGTTTAGTCAAATTGGTGGTTCATGGGGATACACGCGGGTAGCAGCTAACTTATTCCAACAAGCCCTGGGCTAGGCCCCCTTCCATTAATTATTTCTAATTCTTACAGTTGCCTAAGGTATAGGTTATAAGCTCCATTCTTTTTGAGACAATGTCTTCCTTTGTCACCCAGGCTGGAGTGCAGTGGTGTGATCATAACTCACGGCAGCCTCAAACTCCTGGGCTCCAATGATCCTCCTGCCTCAGCCTCCAGAGGAGCTGGGACTACAGGCATGCACCACCACTCCTGGCTAATCTTTAAAATTTTTTGTAGACATTGGGCCTCTCTATGTTGTCCAGGCACATTGGGTCTCTTTATGTTGTCCAGGCTGGTCTCAAACTCCTGGCCTCAAGCAGTCCTCCCACCTCAGCCTCCCAAAGCTCTGGGATCACAGGTGTGAGACACCTCAGCCGGCCTTATAAACTCTATTTTATGTTTGAGAAAATTATAGCTTGAGGAAGCCATATAACTTACCCAAACTCAC
This sequence comes from Pan troglodytes, assembly GCF_028858775.2. NCBI lineage: Eukaryota > Metazoa > Chordata > Mammalia > Primates > Hominidae > Pan > Pan troglodytes. The sequence continues at coordinate 49,913,327 of NC_072410.2, forward strand.
CCGCTGATTAATGGAGAAGCCAGGAAGCAAACTCAGATTTCTCTGAATTGAAATTTTGGATAGAAGAAATTCCATCCAAATTTGTCTTAGATAAAAGGAAAATATACTAATGATTATATAGAAATCAGGGATTATCAGGATTAAAGTGCAGGTCTCATAGAAATTAGACAGAGGAAGAAGTGACCAGAAAAGAGTCAGAGAGAGGAATTTAATAGTCCTGGGGGAAGAGCAGTGTTTATGGAATATAGCAGGTCCTTGAATAACCAAATAATGTCATTTTGTTATAATATTGGAAAATTGAAAGATAGCTCAGAGCTGTCTGAGTTTGTGAGTTATGCAAAATTTATCAGGCTGAGAGAGACCTGAGTATGGGGCATTAGTCCTACCCCAACACCCATGCTTGGGGCAATTGTTAAAATACATTTTGTTCCTGACTAGCTGCCTCACCCATTATCTTCATATTCCTGGACTTTGTGACACAAAGAACAATTTATAGCCAATCAATAGCTTATATTATTTTAATGTAAATTCTTGGTAAACTTAAAAACTGCCTCTTGTTTTTTCCTTTAAAAACTCACTTGCAGCTGGGGGAGGTGGCTCACACCTGTAATCCCAGCAATTTGGGAGGCTGAGGCGGGTGGATCACCTGAGGTCAGGAGTTCAAGACCAGCCTAGCCAACATGGTGAAATCCCTGTCTCTATTAAAAATACAAAAATTAGCCTGGCATGGTGGTGGGAGCCTGTAATCCTAGCTACTCGAAAGGCCAAGGCAGGAGAATCGCTTGAACCTAGGAGGCAGAGGTTACAGTGAGCCAAGATCACGCCACTGCACTCCAGCCTGGGCAACAGAGTGAGACTCCATCTCAAAAAACAAACAAACAAACAAACAAACAAACAAACAAAAAACCCCACCCATTTGTAACTGGCCAGGTGTGGTGGCTCATGCCTGTAATCCCAGCACTTTGGGAGACTGAGGCAGACAGATCACCTGAGGTCAGGAGTTCGAGACCAGCCTGGCCAACATGGCGAAACCCCGTCTCTACTAAAAATATAAAAATTAGCTGTGCATGGTGGCAGGTGTCTGTAATCCCAGCTACTTGGGAGGCTGAGGCAGGAGAATCACTTGAACCTGGGAGACGCAGATTGCAGTGAGGCAAGATCATGCCACTGCACTGCATCCTGGGCAACAGGGCGAGACTCCGTCTCAAACCATCCCCTCCCCCGCAAAAACCCCCAAAAAACCATTTGTAACTGCCACTAATTGAAGTGTGTATTATTCAGGGCAACTTGAATCTATGCTCCCAGGTGGCCCTCTTCAACCCTTGTGCTTGAATAAACTCTTTTTAAATTAGATTCTGAACTTTTGGATTTTTTAGGTTGACATTTGATGAGAAAAAAATAGATTCCCAGCCAGGGCCACTGTCTGTGTGGAATTTGCACATTCTTCCTATGTCTGCCTGCATTTTCTCCTGGTACTTTGGTTTTCCTCCCGGTACTTCAGTTTTCCTCCCACATCCCAAAGATGTTCACGTTAGGTTCTTGGCATCTCTAAATTGTTTCTGAGTGAGTGTGGGTATGTGTGTGAGTACACCCTGCCATGCAATAGCATTCTGTCCAGGGTTGGTGCCTATCTTGTGTCCTGAGCTATTGGGATAGGCTCTGGCCCCCTGCAACCCTGAATTGGAATAAGCAAGTTGGAAAATGAATGAATACAACTTAATGTACAAGAAGACATCCTAAAGTATCTGATAATTGTTTGGTGCACAACAATAAATGATGCTGTACTAAAGCACTCAGTGATTGTTTTTGAACCTTGGGTAGGAGGTACTCCTTATAATTTTTGCATTGTAAACATTTATTCCTTGATTTAACCCACCACCACTACAATTGCTGTCACTCACTGGTTCACCAAAAAGTGGGTAAATCATTATCTTATTTGTTTTTATTAATCTTTTTAAAATGTATATCTAGCTCTTATTTCAATATTTAGCAATGGAAGTGTTTTGGTATTTATTTAGAAGTTCGATGATTTTTTGAGATCAGAAATAGGCTGTAGAAACTTAACTCTTGTCTATATCAATGAACTGTGGTAAAATTGGTTTCATTATACACAGTTTCGCTTAAAGTTTCAGTTTCCAAGAACCTATTGGTGATTTTAAGTTAGGACTTACTATATTAAGGTAGAAGGTGAAGCCATGAATGGATTGTCCATGTGGCACCAGGAACCTGGCTGGGATACTTGGGATTGATGAGTGAAGTCAGAGTGGTCAGCACACACAGTCCCAATGTTGAAATTCCTTGGGATCATGATAAGGAATGGGGTGGAGAGAAAAACTGTTGAATAAGGAAATTTCCCTGACCCCTTTGTGGGTGGGAACTGGAGTGCACAGGCACTGGCAGGGGTGAACTCCACTCACTTGCTGCTCTACCTATTGTGGGAGGGAGAGGGCAGGTGACTGTGTGCAGGAGCTGGGACGAGCACCTTTGGGCACCAGCAAGACTCAACTCCATATTGGTCCTGTGGCAGTATCTAGGGGAGGGAGCCCGTGACCCCTGAAGCCCCAGAGGAAGTGTTACAGTGTCCTTTTAGCTTTGTCATCCATGGACAGCTTAAATGTTAGCAGCTCAGTGGAGGATCAGTGTGACAGACTTTTGCACCTGCACCCGGCATCCAGGAGGAATGAGGTCACACAGAGTTGAAGATGGTAAATGTGGGATATTTTATTGCTGAGGAAGATGGCTCTCAGTGGGAAGGGGAGCTGTAAAGGGGACAGAGCAGGAAGGTAATTTTCCTTCAGAGCTACTCCATCAAGCTGTCCCTTTGAAGTCAAGCCCCTTATCTCCAATGTTCAACCATAGTCTCTGATGTTCAGCTGCTTCTCCTCTCTGCCAGTAGAGCCTGGGGTTTTTATGGGCACAGGATGGGGAGCGGGGCAGGCCATGGGTGGCTTTGGAAAAGGCAACATTCGAGCAAGAAAACAGGGATATATGTTCTCACTTTGGGCTGTGGTTCCAGGCTTGAGGGTGGGGCCCTTGCTGGGGACCTGCGCTCCTCTGCCCAGAATTTCCCTACCTCCTGTCCCTAAAACTGTGAGCCAAGAAGTAACATTTCGGAGAAATATGGACATTAGTAGATAATTATGGCATAATCTGATGCCCTAGACTTCAAAGGAGAGTTAGGGAATCAGGGTGTTGAAACAACAGCCTAGATGTGGCAGTGGAGAGCAGTGAGAATGCTGATGCTGCCTATCTACTCATGCAGAAGAGAAAACCAGTTCATTCTAGGTAAGTGGAGGGATGTGGTTTTGTGAAAAGGTCTCCAAGGTGATTTGGAAGGGTTCTCAGAAATGGTACAATCCATTATATTAATGTAGAAGCAGAGATAGAGTGGCAGAATGGTCACATAATAAACTCGTGGCCGTGAAGGGCCTGGGTGGGGCAGCATGGGCTACTGGTTAGGAAATAGGCCTTTGAATCAGATTGACCTGGTTCGAATACCAGCTTCATTACTTAATGGATGTGAGATGTGGGGTGTTGCCTAATATTTCAGCTTTCTTATCTGTAAAATGGGACACGTGATTTTTACTGCAAAGGATTGTTGTAAGGATTTAATGAGGTTGATATATGTGAAGTACTTACTTTGTATATTGTGCTTGGCACACAGAAAGTGCTCAGTGCATTTTTTGGTTTGTTTTTGAGATGGAGTCTCACTCTGTCACCTAGGCGGGAGTGCAGTGGCGTGATCTTGGCTCACTGCAACCTGCGTCTCCCAGGTTCAAGTGATTCTCCTGCCTCAGCCTCCTGAGTAGCTAGGATTACAGGCACCTGCCACCATGCACAGCTAATTTTTATATTTTTAGTAGAGACAGGGTTTCACCATGTTGGCCAGGCTGGTCTCAAACTCTTGACCTCAAGTGATCCACCTGCCTCGGCCTCCCAAAGCGCTGGGATTATAGGCATGAGCCACTGTGCCCAGCCTGCTCAAAACATTTTAACCACTAATGCTGGAACTGAATCAATGCGACTCACATTCTTTCTATTTGGAGGACATAAACATTAGACAGGCCATCTTGCCATCTTCACTGGAGGTTTCCAATACTGCTTACTGCAGACTTGTTCCTGTTGCTGAGATGTGTGGCCTCTGGCCTCTGTGGAGGCTCACAAAAACTGCTGACAGTAGCAGAAGCTAGTTTAACTACTGCTGAATATATGTCGTCTATGCAGCAGCCTGGATGGGTGAAAAACTTGCTGAGTGAGATGCTAAAATGGGTGTCTGAAGGGACCCTCGGTCATGTATTTCAAGAGATCTTTAGAAATACAAAAGGCTCCATACTCTCCCTACCCCTCCTACATCTGTTTGGAATTGTTTAAACATGAGTAATGAAACAAAACGAGGACAGGCAGAGATTATCTAGAGACAGACAGGTTTATCAACTTGCTCTCTTCCTGGCAAATCAGGACTTGTAACCCATTCCCCTTACTACTGGTTTGTTTATTTTTAAAATGCATTCTTAGGTAATGACTACTATTTTTATTAAAAAAGCAGTGCATGCACAAGGAAAATAATTCCAAGAGTGCAAATGATAATTACAAATTACCTTCTTACTACTTCAGACTCCTTCTTTCCAATTTTTTTTTTTCCTGGATGCCATTACTGTTAACAGTTTTTTGGGCATTTTTTCAGACATATTCTATCTATGTAATATTATATATATGTATATGTGTGTGTGTATATATATCAAAGCGTATATATGAGTATTTATTCTTTTAAAAAACAAATGAGGACAGAGTCTACATATTGTTTCATGCCTTGCATTTTTCCACTCAACAACTACAACTTGAAGACAGTTTCATGTATGACCATAGAGTCTTTTGTCTTTCTTTTTAATGATTGCATAATAGTCTATAGTATGGTTGTAGCACAAATTATTTAGCCTAAACTTCCAGTTTGGTTCTTCTCTCATGCCTTTTTTTTTTTTTGTCAGTGGAAACTCTCTTCTACTAGTCACTGTGGTACTAAACCTTGGAGTAATATCTAACCTTTTTGGTATCTAGTAAATCCTGTCAATTCTCTCTTTTTGATGTTTTTCCTACTTGTTCATTCTTTTTCATTCTCATTGCTGCTTCCCTGGTTTAGGCCTTCTCATCTCCTACAGTGTTGCCTTATCTCCAAATTCTCTGTCTCTGCACATCTTGCACACTTGCCCTTCACCAAATTTCCTAACGCCCACATTTTGATTGTGTCACTCCTCTTAAAAACCTGCACCTGTAATCCCAGCACTTTGGGAGGCCGAGGCGGGCGGATCATGAGGTCAGGAGATCGAGACCATTCTGGCTAACACAGTGAAACCCCGTCTCTACTAAAAATACAAAACATTAGCTGGGCGTGGTGGCGGGCGCCTGTAGTCCCAGCTACTTGGGAGGCTGAAGTAGGAGAATGGCGTGAACCCGGGAGGTGGAGCTCACGGTGAACTGAGATCCCGCCACTGCACTCCAGCCTGGGCGACAGAGCGAGACTCAGTCTAAAAAAAAAAAAAAAAAAAAAAAAAATTAGCCGGGCGTGGCGGCGGGCGCCTGTAGTCTCAGCTACTCCGGAGGCTGAGGCAGGAGACTGGCATGCACCCGGGAGGCGGAGCTTGCAGTGAGCCGAGATCGCCCCACTGCACTCCAGCCTGGGCGACACAGCAAGACACTGTCTCAAAAACAAACAAACAAACAAACCCCAAAAAAACCTTCAGTGCCTTCCCATTCATTGTGTTACGTAAAAACTCAAGCAATGATTAATAAATCCGATTTTTAAATTGTAACTGATGAGTTCATGAAATGCAGATGCCTGGATCAGAATCTCCAGGTGTATGACTGTCAGTCAGTCTGTATTAAAAAAAAAATGTTTCCAGGTGCTTCTGTTGCAGTTGGTTGTTGGATCAGTGGAACCATTAGAACAAAGTACACATTTCTCAGCCCAGTATTTAAGGCTCCTCGTAATTTCTCTCCAGCGAACCTTTCCAGACCCATCCCTTACTACTACGTCTTTACACGTCAGTGCAAATGAAATTCTTTTTGGCTGTCTGGATTCTCCTCACACCTTCCAGTTATGCCTTTTAACCTCCGAAACCCAGTGTCTTTATGAAGCCTTGGCAACCGGAAGAGATCTCTGAACTCCATTATCGGAACTGGCTTACAGCTCACAGTTTCGAATTCTCCAGCTCCCCGTGTCTCCCCCACTAGATTGTAAGGCCTCTGTCAGACATTAAGTTAGACTTTATTATTCGCGCCGACGGAGCCTTGGCACTTTGTGGCAAAGGTGGTAAACAAGAATTTGTAGGTTTAGTGCCACTGCCTGACTTGATCATCACTGTTTACGCACTGTCGTTAACTGTTTTTGCTTACAGTGGGCTTCAACAAGTATTTGCGGATTCCATGTATGAATGAACGGAATCCAACCTAGCATTTCCCAGAGAACTACAAATCCCAGCGGACATTACGCAGAACGCCGACGGACGTGGTGACGCAAGGGGGCGTGTCGAGCCTGAGGGAGGGGTCGGCCTGCGGGTAGCCAGAGGCTGGGGCGGCTGTGGAGCCTGTGGTGGGAGCGGCATTGTGGGGCAGGGAAAAGGTGAGCCGAGCCGACGGAGGGGACGCGCTGCGGGGCGCCCCCAGTCTATGGAGCGGGGTAAGATGGCGGAGGCGGAGAGCCTGGAGACAGCGGCAGAGCACGAGCGGATCCTGCGAGAGATCGAGAGCACTGACACGGCCTGCATCGGGCCCACGCTCAGGTACCCCGGGTGCCGGGACCACAGAGGGGCGGGAACGGGCGGGACGGGGCAGGCTCCTCTGGGTCGGGCCTCCGGCCGGCTGTCCCCAGGTCCGGCGCCGGCCCCTTCCTTCGGAGAGACCCTGCATACCGGGCGAGGCGGGTCTCCCTTCGCAGCCCCGACGCGGGGTCCCTTCCCGGCGCCCTACAGCCCAGTGACTCAGGACGCTCCCGCTGCCTCCCTCGGGGCAGGAGCAGCCTTCGTTCTCCCTCCGAGGCTGGTCCGGCGCTGGGGAACGAGAGGGCGCCCGACAGATGGTGGTGGCTCCCGGCAGATCTTCCCCCTGGGGACATCACCCTTCTCCCTCCGTCTCTAACTACGTCCTGCCCTAGACAGGAGTCCTGCTCTTCAGACAACACAGAATTTCACTCCATGGTCTAGTGCTCGAAATCAAAGTCTTGCCTCAGAATCACAGCCACTTCTCAGAAACGAGTCCCTGGAAATCCTAGGCCTGGATGGAAGTTTCCCCAACCCGCGCCCCTCTCCTGGGAGCCGCTGCTCCTTTATCCCTGCCTCCCTGTTACGAGGACGACCCTCGCCCACGGTGCAGCCTCCTCATCGCTGGGGAAAATTGACCCTGCTGCCGCCCCCCAGTTATCATTTTTTTTTTGCACGCACATCTCCATTTTATTTGGAGATGTCAAAAGAAATCCCTACTTACCTCAACTTATTTAACAAATTTAGGTAGCACTTGTTACATAAAGTCCAAGACGTTGTATAAAGTGATTTACAAATGCAACTTATTTAAGCTACAAAACAACCGTATTAGGTAGGTTCTATTACTCTACTTTTACAGACAGGGCACAGATAGGTTAAGTGACTTGCCCAAGGTCACAGAGAAAATAAAGTGGGGGACTCAGATTCCTACTCGGATAGCCTGGACCCAGACACTTAACCACTGTTTTGCCTCAGCTGGGGATTATCGGCTACCTGTACTTCCTGCTGGTAACTACTCACTAAGCCCAGTTTTGAACTACTTTCCCCCTTCCCCTCATGTTACTGGTGTCCTAGAACGAACTCATCCTTATCCCTTACTGTTATGCATTCTGATCATGCAGCCAATACGTAGATAACTATTCCTACCCTCCTTGCACAGTCTTGGGTCACTGCCCCTCCCATCAGAAAAGTTATTACTCACTGCTTGCGTTTTCTTGGGGTAAGTTGACTCAGGAAAGACTAATTGGAGGGCAGGCTGGAAATTACTCCTCCTCTCCACTTGCACAGCTTCCTTCTCCAGGACACATTGTTAGCACATTTCTGCCAGTACCACCCCTGGTCATAACTATCCTTAGTAGTTTGCCTTTTGTCTCTTTATTTATTAAAAATAATGGCAAAAACCGCAATTACTTTTGCACCAACCTAATATTCATTTATTGAGACAGGGTCCCCTTTTGTCTCCTAGGCTGCAGTGCAGTGATGTGATCGTAGCTCACTGCAGCCTTGACTTCCTGAGTTAAGATCCTCCCACCTAAGCCTCCTGAGTAGCTGGGACTACAGCTGTGCACCACCACCACACCTGGCTAAGTTTTAAACTTTTTGTAGAGATGGGATTTTGCCATGTTGCCCAGGCTGGTCTCAAACTTTTGGGGTCAAATGATCCTCCCACCCCAGCCTCCCAAAGTGTTGGGATTACAGGCATGAGCCACCGTGCCTGGCCCCTTTGTCCCTTAAAGTGACTTTTAGCTCCCTTTTTTGGACCAGTTCTTCCACACAGTTGCCTGTCTCTCCACCGACCCCCATTGCCTTATGATCAGGACCATTGTGCTTTTCTCAATTCCCATTTTCTTCAGCTCTTAAGGGTCAATGGTCCTACACACATTTTCCTGTGTACTTCAAATCATCTCTAGATTACTTATAATACCAAATATAATGTAAATACCATGTAAATATATGTTATACTGTATTGTTTAGGTAATAATGACAAGACAAATGTCTGTAGCATGTTTAGTGCAGTTGCAACCATCCTTCTTTTTTTTTTTTTTTGGGACAGGGTCTCACTCTGTTGCTCAGGCTAGAGTGCAGTGGCACAATCGCTGCAATCACTGCTCACTGCAGCCTCGACTTCCTGGTGATTCTCCCACCTCAGCCTCCTGAGTAGTTGGGACTACAGGCGTTCGCCACCATACCTGGCTAATTTCTTATATTTTATATAGAGATGGGGTTTCACCATGTTGCCCAAGCTGGTCTTGAATTCCTGGGTTCAAGCAATCCACCTGCTTTAGCCTCCCAAAGTGCTGGGATTACAGGCTTGAGCCACTGCACCTGGCCACTGTCCTTTTTTTTTGTTTTTTTTTTTCTTAAAACTTTGATTTGAGAAGTTGGTTGAACCTGCAGATACAGAGGGTCAACTGTATATACATTACGGTTTAAATATAAGTTACCCAGTCTCCCTAAAACTTGTTTCATTGTTATTACTGAGTTTTTTCACTGAAAAGTGGGGTTTTGTGTAGGTAGATGGATTAAGAGGTCTTTTGCCCTAAGGGGACACTGTAAAAAAAAGAAAGTTTGAGACTCATTACCAGTTTTACTTGCTTTTCTTGACTTCCTATATGATTATTATGGGCTCATCATTTTTGATCTCAACTTTTTTTTTTTTTTTTTTTTTTTTTTTTTTTTTTTTTTTTTAGCAGATTACACTGAATCTTACTGTCAGACCCAGGGTTCATTCACTTGAATATCCTATAATACAAGGAGTACCCACTGCCTTTGTCTTTAGTCTAGCTGTCCCTACCCATATTCATAGGGGATGATCTCACCTTTTTTCCTTATCCCGTTCAGAGGCAGCAGCATGCACAGACTTGATGTTTCAGATCCCATGCCTTACTTGGGATGTGCCTCTATTGTCATTATCTCCTGTTTTTCATCACTATCATGAAACAGGTTTGATTAAGGCAGTAGCTCTCTTGCCTTAACTACTCTCAGTTGTAAACCTCGAACTTTTCCTCTTCATAGTATGTCTTTCCTCTTTCTTCATCTTTTGAGGTAACATTGTGAAGGCACCAGATTCTTAACTGTTCGTGAGATGGGTTTTCTAGCTGAAGAGAAACTAACGAACAGAGAAAGTAAATTGAGAGTAGATATTAGATTAGTATATCTATCCCTAAAATACCTGCTCTTCAAAAAAATCCACTTGGCTATATTGCCTAACCAGACTCTTTCCTTTGCCAGCTATTATTTGTGTATCATTACTTGCTTTCTTTCTTTGCTATGATACTGGATTATTTTTTCCAGTCTTACTCCTTTTTGTTTGAGGAGTCACAGTGGCTTGACTTTTTCATTATATTACTATTATTATTTTAGTTTTGAGCTGTACATGCAATATTGGTAGATTCCCATCTATCATAAGGATATACCACCTCTTCTTTTTCATTGTGATTCTGAAAGGCCCAAGCATATCCACACATAAAGAGGGTGTTGCCTAGCAAACTCTTTTGGGAAAGTAGCTATCTCTCTCTTTGTCTTTACCTTAAAAATTATTTTGTTATCTGTGAGTCCTAATTTTGGAAAGAGGCCTATAAGATGTTAAAGCCTGCCTGTCCTGTTTTTAAAATAATGTTCATTCCTGCTTTGTGTTATAAATACTAAAATTTTGATGACAAATCATTTATGAACAATAGCTCCCTGTTTTCATTTTTCAAATCCCATCCCTATATCTCTACTTTTCCTTCACATCACTTACTCAGTAGAAGTCATTTCTTCACTTGGTACTCTGGGTAATAGCAATTAACATTCAGTCTAATTGTTGTTTAAGATTTTGTTTTCAAACTTAAAATTTAATATTGAAATACATTGCCATTAAAAAACAACTATATTGAGATATAATTCATGTATCATACAATTTACCCATTTAAAGTATACAATTAAATGGTTTTGGGTATGTATATTCGCAGAGTTGTGCAGCAATCACCACAACCTAATTTTAGAAAATTTTCATTACTCAAAAAGAAACCTTGTACCCATTAGCGGTCTCTTCATTCTGTTCCCTCTCTCTCCCTAGGCAATCACTACTTTTCTTCATGGGTTTGGCTGTTCTGGACATCGGGACATTTTGTATAAATGGAATCAAACAATATGGGTTTTTTTGGTAACTGAATGTTTTCAAGGTTCATCTATGTGGTAGCATGTATCAGTACTTAATTTCTTTTTATCGATGAATAATATTCCATTGTGTGGATATACCACATTTTATTTGTTCATCAGTTGATGGACATTTGGGTTGTTTCCATTTTGGGGCTGTGGAACAATGCTGCCATGGCCATTTGTATACTAGTTTTTGTATAGACATATGTTTTCATTTTTGTTGAGTATGTACCTAGGAGTGGAATTTCTAGGCTGTAAGGTAACTCTATGTTTAACATTATGAGGAACTGCTAGACTGTTTTTCCAAAGTGCATGCGCCATTTTACATTCCTGTAGCAATGTATCAGGGTTCCAATTTTTCCACATCCTTGTCAACACTTGTTATCATCTTTTTTACTTTGCCATCCTTGTGGGTGTGAAGTTGCATTTCATTGTAGTTTTGATTTGCATTCCCGTAATAGCTGTTCTTTTCATGTGCTTATTGGTCATTGTTTATCCCTTTTGGATCCTTTGCCCGTTTTTACATTGGGTTATTTGCTTTTCTTTTTTTGGTTGAGTTGTAGGAGTTCTCTATGTATTCTGAATATGTCCTGTTATCAGATATATGATTTGTAATACTATATCCTATTCTGTGATTTGTCCTTTCCATTTTTTGATATCTTTCATGTTCTTAGCTTTTGCTGCACAAAAGTTTTTAATTTAAATTAATTCCAGTTATCATTTTTTTTCTTATTTTGTTTCATGCTTTTGATGTTATATTTAGGAAACTTTTGCGTAATGCATGATCATGAAGATTTGCTCCTATATTTTTTCTAAGTGTTATATAATTTTATCTTTTACATTTAGATCTGTGATTCATTTTGAGTTACTTTTTGTTTACGATGTAAGGAAGAGTGTCCAGTTTCATTCTTTAGCATGTGGATATCCAGTTGTTCCAACACCATTTGTTGACTGCTTTTTTTATTTTTTAAAAAACCCAGATTCCTGGTTGATTTATTTTGATCTCCTTATCAAGATTTATGTTCCTTATTTGTGGCAGAAATGTAACATTGAAAACCCTGTTATTGAGTTTATGTGATTTTTGCTAGCTAGCCTAACTTCCTTCATTTAGTATTCTCACCCAGGGAAGTTTGCTCTAGTTTTCAGCGAAACTTTTTCTCTTTTTAGCTCAATTCCTGTATCATAAGAATGATTTGATTACTATATTTGGTCTTGGTAAATAACTTTAGGGACTGATTATTGTCTTCTGGAATTATTTTGTGTCATACTACCCAGTCTTATGTAACATAAAGTATATTAATGATACAGTTACCTTTTTCACTGTTAAAACAGTATGTCAACATATGGAATTTGGAAACTAGATTAAAAATTGCTTACAATTCTGTAACACAGCTGCTGTTGTTTTGGTGCTTTTCCTTCTAGAACTTTGCCTTATATATTTTATTATTACAAAGCTTTACTTATGGGTGTAGGAATAATTTTCTGTCTTGCTTTTTTAAGTTGTTTGTTTATAAAGCTAGCTCTTTATAAACAAGAAACAAATTGAGGGGGATATTTTCAAAAGGCTGTTTTATTTAAGGTCATTTGATAAGTGAATATGGGGATGTGGCATCCACTTACTACTTCTGTGCCTTTGACCACATGGCTCTTATTTTTCCATCCAGCACCCTCTCCCATTAATTCATCTTTACAGAGATCAGTTAATCATAATCCTTGGTTCGTGACACTTTCTCATTATAGGTCCATGGCTCTCTTTAATAAATTAAATCAATTTATTTTTATAAGCAACTTACCACCCAAGTGGGCAATTTTTTCTCATCTAAAAAGTGATTAGAAAAATGAAGATAAAGCATCCTTCATGGTACAATGCAAGGTACCAAGCTAGGACTACTGCCTAGCAGGTAGCATGAATGATGCTTTCTCTCTCTCTCTCTCTTTTTTCTTTTCATACTCTTCCTCCAATGTAGATGGGGTGCCATGGTACCTGCTAGGCATTGGTCACTCAAGTGTGAGTCATCTTCCACCTTTACCCTTGGGTTTGCTATGTGGACTTAAGTATTTCTATTTTTTGAGTTTTGTTAGTTTAGTGGTTAGCCTATTTTTTTTGTTTCCTTTTCCTGGTCCCACATATCTAAGGGATATAATACTTATCAATAATCAATCCTGGGAGGGGTTATTTTGGGGTGGAGCAGAGAAAGGAGGAGGAGATAGGAAATAAATATATAAAAGCCCTTCAGGTAATTGTGATATACTCCGTCCTTGACAATCACTGAGGGGAAGAACATTCCCATTGCTCATGCTTATTTTTTAATAGTAGTGCCCTTTTAAAAATGACATTTTTATATTTTAATTATAAATGTAATAGAATGACTTAAGAAGAAACAACAACAAATAACTTAATTCTATTACCTTTCCACCACTTTTATATTTTTATATTTCCTTTTAACTTTTTTATATGCATTTTATTATATTAAATATTAGATGATTATTATGTGTCTTGCTTTTTCAGTTAACATGTTATATACAGGTTTATACATTATAATGATGTCACTTTAGTGGCTTTATTAATGAATTGATTCATTCATATATTCATTCAATATTGAGCAATGTCTATGTGCCAGATACTCTTCCAGGCTCTGGGGTACAGCAGGCAGCAATATAGACAAGTCCCTATCCTTATAGAGCTTATAGAGTCCGGAATGGGCACTTACAGAATAAATGAATAAATATATAACGTAGTGCTATTTAGCGATTAATGTTACATAATGACTGGGTTATTGCTTTCAATTAGGGGATTAGGAAAGGTAGCTTTGGCAAAGGTTTGAATAGAGTGAAGCAACAAGCCATATGGCTCTCTGTGAGGGAAATACCTTCCATACAAAGGGGACAGTAAGTGCCAAGGCCCTCAGGAAAAGGATAACGGTGGGAAGTGGTGGTAAGAAAGTAGTCAGGGTCCAGATCATGTAGACTAAGAAAGAGACTTTGATTTTATTCTAAATGTTATGGAAAGGTACAGGAGAGTTTTTATTCTGAGCATTATGGGAAAGTACAGGAGAGTTTTGAGCAGGAAAGTGACATGTGGTCACTTAGATTAAACAAGGAATGTGGCCAGGTACAGTGGCTCATGCTTGCAATCTCTGCACTTTGGGAGGCCAAGGAGGGCAGATCACGTGAGGCCAGGAGTTCAAGACCAGCCTGGCCAACATGGTGAAACCGTGTCTCTACTAAAAATACAAAAATGGCCTGGCACGGTGGCTCACGCCTGTAATTCCAGAATTTTGGGAGGCCGAGGCGGGCGGATCACGAGGTCAGGAGATCGAGACCATCCTGGCTAACATGGTGAAACCCCGTTTCTACTAAAAATACAAAAAAAAAAAAAAAAAAAAAAAAAATTAGCTGGGCCTGGCGGCAGGCACCTGTAGTCCCAGCTACTTGGGAGGCTGAGGCAGGAGAATGGCGTGAACCTGGGAGGCGGAGCTTGCAGTGAGCCGAGATCGCGCTACTGCCCTCGAGCCTGGGAGACAGTGCGAGACTCGTCTCAAAAGAAAAGAAAACAAAACAAAAATTAGCCTGGCGTGGTGGTGGGCACCTGTAATCCCAGCTACTCAGGAGGCTAAGGCAGGAGAATCACTTGAACCCAGGAGGTAGAGGTTGCAGTGAGTGGAGATCGCACCACTGCACTCCAGCCTGGGCGACAGAGCGAGACTCTGTCTCAAAAACAATGACAACAACAACAAACAAACAAGGAATGTTCTGGCTGCTGTGTGGAGACAGAGTAAGAGAGGAAACAGGGAAACCAGTTAGGGGATGTTTGCAGTAATAAGAGGCAAGAGATGGTTATGGCATGCAATATGGTAATAGGGAGGAGGTGATGAGAAGTAGCTGGATTTAGAATATGTTTTGAAGGTAGTGCCAAAACGATGGATTAGTTATGGGAATTAAAGAGAGGATCAAGGATGATTCCAAGGCTCTTGGCCTAAGCAATCAGATGATGGTGATGCCAATTATTGGGATAGGGAACAATAAAGGGAGGAACTTTACTTTTCTTTGAATAACTTATTACAGCCTGACATATTTATTTTTGATTGTCTACCCTGTTGGAATGTCTGTTCAAGGGGGGAAGGGATTTTGTTTCTTTTGTTTGCTGCTGTATCCTGGGAACCCAAAGGGTGCCTGGCATATAGTTGGTGCTCAGTAAATATTTGTTGAACGAATAGAAGAATTAAAAAATTGTATCACCAACTGTTAATTATCTGGGAATTAATTAACTGATTTGCAGATTAACTGTCTTAAAAATATGACTTCTTTTTGAGAGAAAATAAAACTAATGAAAATTTCAAAAGCCTCTACATATCAGAAATGTTTTTTATAACTACATATAACTTTATAGTTCTTCTTTCTCTTCATCAGTCAAAAGTGTAATCTAAAATAATTTTTAAAAAGCCTGTCATTCCTCAGTGTTCTTTGTAGTGCTGTCAAAAGTTTGCAGGTTTAAGAATAGTAACTCTAATGATGAAAGCATTATGATCTGAGTGCATGTTATATAAATAAAGCTTAACATTTAGCAAAAAGTTGAAATTGTACATTTGGGTAAAAAGGGGTGGATAATGTTAAATAAGTTTCATTACAATATGGAATAGGAGAATAAATTTTTTTGTGGTTTGATAAAGAGAAACTTGTTTTTAAAAAATGTCCTCATTGAGTTATCAAGCAAACTGGAAAAATAAAAAAATTATGAAGAATCTGTGGCTAATAAGACAACGTTGATTTGGTTCAGTTAGCTAGCAATGGGCTCCGTGTTTGATTTTGTTTGAGTTAAATAGACAACAATTTTCATTGAAGCTCTTCCAGTGGAGGTTATGCTGATTTGTTATCTGATTGATTAGATTCACACCACAGAAAAATTTAGTAGCCATAGAGAGAAATTAAATGGGAGTGTAGCATTTGCTAAGTATTCCTGTATTAAATTTCAAGAGTTTGTTAGTTATCATCAGATCAAATATGTAATTCTGAGGAACCTGAGCTCCTGGAAATCTTATCTACTGTAATTTTGAAAATAAAAAATGATATAGGTAAATTATCTTGTGTGGGTTTTAAATATTTTATTTAAAAAGTGGAAAGAAAAGGATATGAATCATAGATCTAACAAACATTTTTTGTCTCATTCCTTCTATTTCCCCATTTTATTCATTTGTTGTTTATTCTTCCATTGCTTTCTTATGCAAATAGGAGCATATATTATCTTATTTTCTCCTTTTTACAAAATAAATAGTGTTATTGTATAGACTTCTGCAGCTTAGTTTTTTAGTTATACATATATTTTGGAGATTTGTCCATATCAGTATATAGAGGTTTTCCTTATTTTTTTTTTAAATAGCTACATAGTATTCCATTATGTAAATATATCATGGTTTATTAAACTAGTTCTCTGTTTCTGGATATTTGGATTATTTCCAGCCTTTTGCCAGAAAAAATAATGCAGGAAGGGATAGCCTTGAATATTGGTCATTTTTTATTGCACATTTCTTTTTTTATTTGTTTTGTTTTTGAGACGGAGTCTTGCTCTGTCTCCCAGAGTGGAATGCAGTGGCGCAATCTCTGCTTACTGCAACCTCCGCCTCCCGGGCTCGAGCGATTCTCCTGCCTCACCCTGGCGAGTAGCTGGGATTACAGGCGCCCATCACCACGCCCGGCTGATTTTTGTAGTTTTAGTAGAGAAGGGATTTCACCATATTGGCCAGGCTGGTTTTGAGCTCCTGACCTCAAATGATCCGACCGCCTCGGCCTCCCAAAGTGCTGGGATTACATGCCTGAGCCACTGCGCTCGGCCTATTGTACATTTCGTACTGTATCTATAGGATAGATTCCCACAAGTAAGATTGCTAAGTAAAATGATGAATGTATCTGGAATTTGGTAGGTATTACCCACTTTAGAGGTTGTACCATTTTGTTCTCCCTCTAGCAGTCTATGAGATTGCTCATTTCTTTGTAGCTCTTTCAATAAAGTTCTCCGTAGCTTTTTCAACAACCCAAAGACTTTTGGGCTTTTGTCAATATGATGTGATAAATAGTGTTTCAGTGTAGTTTTTATTTTTATTTTTCTTATTGTGAGTGAGGCTGAAAATCTCACAATAATATGTTTAAGGGCTTTTGTGTATGTCTTTTGCTTATTTTTCTATAAGGGGGATATTTTCTTTTTTCTTTTTTTTTTTTTTGAAACAGGGTCTCTCCCTCTCTTGTCCTGGCTAGAGTGCAGTGGGCAATCTTGGCTCACTGCAACCTCCGTCTCCTGGGCTCAAGCGATCCTCTCACCTTAGCCTCCTGAGTAGCTGGGACTACAGGTGCGCGACACCACGTCCAGCTAATTTTTTGTATTTTTGTTTGAGACGGGGTTTCGCCCTGTTGTCCAGGCTGCTGTCGAACTCCTGGGCTCAAGCCATCCGCTTGCCTCGCCTCCCAAAGTGCTAGGATTACAGGCGGGAGCCACCGCACCCGGCCCGGATTTTTTTCTTTTTGATATTTGGGCGCCCAGGGTAAAAAACCTTTGATGGTTATATGTTGCTTAAATGCATGACGAGTATGTACAGTGGTATTAGTTGTGATTGGTAAATAAACCATTGTTTTTAAGAAACGAAAGTTTCAAACATGCCTCTTTATTATTTTAGTCATAAAGAAGTATCAGTAAACAAAGGCATTTTATTTTATTTTATTTTATTGAGACGGAGTCTCGTTCTGTCGCCCAGGCTGGAGTGCAGTGGCACGATCTCGGTTCACTGCAAGCTCCGCCTCCCGGATTCACGCCATTCTCCTGCTTCAGCCTCCGAAGTAGCTGGGACTACAGGCGCCTGCCACCACGCCTGGCTAATTTTTTGTATTTTTAGTAGAGACGGGGTTTCACCGTGTTAGCCAGGATGGTCTTGATCTCCTGACCTCGTGATCCACCTGCCTTGGCCTCCCAAAGTGCTGGGATTACAGGCGTGAGCCACCACGCCCGGCAGAATTATAATTTTTTTAAAAAATTGAGATCTGTTAACTCCCAAGAGGACAATGATTTGATGAAAGAAATTTAAGCATGTAATATAAATTGCATACCTGCAAACCTGTTAGAGCTTTAAAATATACATTACCCAGTGAAACATTTAAGGGAGCAAGAACCATCACAATGCAACTAACTAGATTACCTTAATTTGATTTATGATAATACATATGGACTGGGACTCTGTTAAAACACCTACTTGTCATTCAGTCTTGAAGATCATCATATTGACATGCCCTTTGAACTTGCATGAATTTACCTTCAGTTACTACTGTGGTTTGATAATTGATTAATTATTACATAAAAGCAAAAACAAAAGCAACGACAACAATAACGAACTTCTTTTATAACAGTTCTATCATTTCAGTATTTAGACGCTTCCAGTGTTTAGAACTCTAAATAAATGTTCTATTGTACGTTAGATAAATGATGAAGGCCATTTGCCAAAAGTGATGATTTGGATTAAAATATAGGCTCTCTTTCATTATATAGTTTTTGATTAAAAAGCTGTGGAGGAACACAGACTTTCAATTTGACCTTGTTTTCACAGGCCTGGAACATGACAGATTCTGTGACTCACGCATATCTTTTGGTACTATGATATTGTGTAGTGGCATACTGACATCTTGTTGCAAATTCCAGCCAAGTCTCTTTCTTCTTATTGTTCTCAACATATCAGTTTTCAAAACTTGCTTCTTTATGTTTTTTTCCCTTTGCAAATTGTGCCTTTGTTTCTTTCCTCCTCTTTGTGCTTGACTTTGTATCTCCCTACCACTTCCTGTAACTTAGAATTTTAAAACACACATTGTCCAGTGAAATATCTAAACGAGCAAGAATCATCACAGTGCAAACCAATTTCTACTTCCTGGGGAAGCTCTGATGCTAATAAACAATGAAATTCTAAAGATATTGATATGAAATGTGGTCTTATCAAGCAATATGAGTGAAGAAAAACAGCAGACATTGGGCTGGACTAAATTTATCCTATGAAAATTTTTGGTATGGAGTTTGATTTAAGGAAAGTCATATTTATGGAATACATTTTTTAAAACGGAAAAAAATAATGCAGCTAGCCAAGTATTTTGTTTTTGGTCAGGTAAAGGAGTTCCTTGACATTTGTAAGGAAGAGATATACAATGATCTTTTGGCATTGGAGTAGCAAAAATAAGAGGAAAGTGAAATGAGAAAAGCTCTTGAAACCCCAAGAAAAATAGATTATTAGAGGCATTTTAAATGATAAATGTGGATTTGATGGTATACTTTGTTATTTGATTTTTAAAATTTGGCTGGGTGTGGTAGCTCACCTGTAATCCCAGCACTTTGGGAGGCTGAGCAGGAGGATCACTTGAGCCCAGGAGTTTGAGACCAGCCTAGGCAATATAATGAGACTCTGGCCTCTACAGAAAACAAAAATTAGCTGGGCATCGTGGCGTGCACTATAGTCCCAACTAACTAGGGAGGCTGAGGTGGGATCACCTGAGCCCAGGAGGTTGAGGCTGCAGTGAGCCAATGTCATGCCACTGTACTCTAGCCTGGGTGACAGAGTGGCATCCTGTCTCTGAAATAAAGAAGTAAGTACAATTAAACTTTTGAGATAATTATAGAATTCATATGCAGTTGTAAGAAATAATACAGAGATCCCCTTTATTCTAGATACTAGTCTATTGTTGGATATGTGGTTTGCAAATATTTTTTTCCTACTCTGTAGCTTGTTTTTTTACCCTCTTAAAAGGGTCTTTTGCAGATCACAAGTTTTTTTAATTTTGATGAAGTCCAGCTTACCAATTTTTCCTTGTATGGAGCAGGCCACTGTCTTTATTAGTGTAGCTATATGTAATATCCTGATACTGGTAGACTGATTCTTCTTTATCTTTAATCTTATCAGAATATTTTAATCTTATTTTATCAAAAGTTTTAGCTAATGTTTCTTTGCCTTTTTATATAAATTTTTCTATAAATTTTTATTTATTTATTTTTTAGAGATGGGGGTCTCCCCCAGTCACCCAGGCTGGAGTGCAGTGGTGCAATCTTAGCTCACTGCAGCCTCTAACTCTTGGCTCAAGCTATTCTCCCACCTCAGCCTCCCTAGTAGCTGGGATTACACACACAAGCCACAGTGTCCGGCCACCTTATATGTTTTTAGAATAATCTTTTCTACATCAGCAAAAAAGTCTGCTGAGATTTTGATAGAAATTGCATTAAATCTAAATGTCAGTTTGAGGAGAATTGACATCTTTACTAATGAGTCTTCCAATCCACAAATATTGTATGTATTTCCATTTATTGAGATCTGTTTTGATTTCTTTCAGCATTGTATTTAGCATACAAGGTTGGCACATATTTTGTTAGATTTATCTGCAAGTAATTCATTTTCTTTTTTTAAGTGATTTTAAATGTTACTGTATTTTTAATTTCGGTGTCTGTGTCTTCATTTTCTATTATATAGAAATGCAATTCATCTTTGTATGTTTACCTTGTATCTTTGTGATCTTGCTGGACTCATTTGTTAGTCTAGGAGTTTTTGTGTAGATTCCTTGGAATTTTCTGTGTAAACAATAGTGTTATCTGCAAATGGAGAGAGTTTTAGTTATTTTCCAATTTTTGTGCCTTTTATTTCCTTATTTCACTGGCTAGAACATCTAGGACTATGCTAAGACTGGTAAAAGTGGATATCTTTGCCTTTTTCCTGATCTTAGAAGGAAAGCATTCAGTCTTTTCTCATTAAGTATCATGTTAACTTTAGGTTTTTTTGTGGATGCTCTTTATCAATTTGAGGAAATTTTCCTGTATTCCTATTTTCTGAGAGTTTTTATTGTGAAAGGGTGAATTTTGTTAAATGCTTATAATGCATCATTTTATATGATCATGTGATTTAAAATATTTAGTCTGGTGAAATCTGTTTTGAACATTGAATGAACCTTGCCTCTTTGGAATAAACCCTACTTGGTCATTGTATACACTTCTTTTTATTTATCTCTGAGTTCTATTTGCTGATATATTGTTAAGGATTTTTGATCTATACTTATGAGAGATATTGGTCTATAATTTTATTTATTTTTTATTGTCTTATGTCTGGTTTTGATAGAGTAATAGTAACTTCTTAAAATGAATTGAGAAGTAGCGCCTCACTCCTCATCTATTTTCTGGAAGAGATTTTAGAATTCATGCTAATTCTGCTTCAAATATTTTGTAGAATTCTTCAATGAAGCCTTCTAGGCTTGAAGATTTTAAATTGCAAATTCGATTGACTGTGTAAATTACTGTGTCATATTGGTGAGTTGTAGTCTGTATTTTTTGAGGAATTGGTTTATTTCATTTAAGTTGTTAAATTTATCGTGCCTTTTTTTTTCTTTTAAGCAGAGTCTTGAGTCTCGTTCTGTCACCCAGCTGGAGTGCAGTGGCACGATCTCGGCTCACTGCAACCTCCGCCTTCCAGGCTCAAGAGATTCTCATGTGTTAGCCTCCTGAGTAGCTGGGATTACAGGTGTGTACCACACCTGGCTAAATTTTTGAATTTTTAGTAGAGACGGGCTGGTCTTGAACTCCTGGCATCAAGTGATCCTCCCACTTCGGACTCCCAAAGTGCTGGGATTACAGGCCTGAGCCACCCCACCTGGTCTATTGTGTTGTTTTTTTTTGATATGAGGTTGCTCAGACTAGAGTGCGGTGATGTGATCTCGGTTCACTGGAACCTTCACCTCCTAAGTGATCCTCTCACCTCATCCTCCTGAGTAGCTGGAACTACAGGTGAGTGCCACCATGCCACCACTTTTTGTACTTTTTGTCAGGGCTTTGCCATGTCACCCAGCCTGGTCTTGAACTCCTGGACTCAAGTGATCTGCCAGCCTCAGCCTTCCAAAGTGCTACTATGCCTGGCCTATTGTTTTCTTTTATTATTGCTTACTGACGTATGGTGATATTCCCTTTTTCATTCTTTATATTGGTATTGTGTCATATTTTTTGATTGGCTACATATTTGTCAATTTTATGGTTTCAAAAAACCAAACTTTATTTGATTTTCTCCGTTGTTTTTCTGTTTTAAATTTTATTGATGTCTGTCCTTATTTGATTATTTCTGTCCTGCTGCTTACTTTGGGTTATTTTACTTTTTTCTTCCTAGGTTCTTGTGGTATAGGAGCATAGATTATTGATTTGAGATTTGTCCTCTTTTCTAATGTATACATTTAAGGTGTTAAATGTATACATTTTTCCTTCAAGCATTGCTTTACCTGTATCCCATCAGTTTTGATATGATGTATTTTCATTTTCATACACTTCACTGTATTTTATTTATTTATTTATTTATTTATTTTAGAGACAAGGTCTCGCTTTCTCACTCAGGCTGGGCTCAAAGAATCATCGTGTCTTAGCTGCTTGAGTAGCTGGGAATATAGGCGTGCACCACCACAGCCAGCTAATTTCAAATTGTTTTTTGTAGAGATGGGAGTCTCACCATCTTGCCCAAGCTTCATAAAATTTCCCTTTAGGCTCCTATTTGATCCATTAATTATTTAAAAGAGTGTTGTTTAGTTTCCAAGTGTTTGGACATTTCCTATCTTTCTGTTATTGATTTCTAGTTTGATTTCATTATGGTTGGAGAACATGCTGTATATGATTTCAGTTCTTTTAAATTTGTTAAAGTTTGTGTTATGGCCCAGGATATGCTTTTTCTTGGTATATGTTCTGTGGCTGCTTGAAAATAGTGTGTGTTCAACTGCTGTTGGGTGTTGTGTTTTATAAATATTGAGTAAATCTCATTGGTTAATGGTGTTATCTGTTGATTTATGATTTTCTGTCTAGACAGAAGCAATTGATTAGTTCTATCAATTGTTGAGAGAGGGGTGGTGAAGTCCCTATGTATAATTGTGGAATTATCTGTTTCTTATTTCAGATTTATCTGTTTTGCTTCACATATTTATTAGCTCTGTTGTTTGATACATACACATTTAGTATTGCTATGTCTTCTTGGTGTCATCTTTTTTGATTTGCTAAATATTTGTCAATTTTATCTTTTCAAAAAACCGAAACTTTGTTTATTTGATTTTCTCTGTTGTTTTTGTTTTAAATTTTATTGATGTCTGTCCTTATTTTATTATTTCCTTCCTGCTGTTTACTTTGGGTTATTTTACATTCTTGGTGGGTTGATCATTTCATCGTATAATGACCTTCTCTGTTTTTGATAATTTTCTTTCTTCTGAAGTCTACTTTATTTGATGATAATATAGGCATTCCTGCTTTGCTTTGATCAATGTTTGGATGATATGTCATTTTCCATCCTTTCATTTTGAAACTGCCTGTATCGTTATATTTGAAATGAATTTCCTATCAACAGCATATACTTGTATTGTTTTATAAAATCCACTTTGTTGATCTCTATCTTTTAATTGGTGTATTTAAACCATTTACATTTAATGTAATTATTTATATCCCAAGGCTTAAGCTTGAAGTTTTATTTTTTGTTTATTCTTTCCTTTTTTGTCTCTGTTTTCTTTTTCATGCCTTCCTCTGTGTTATACTTGAACATTTATTTTGAACTCCATTTTGATTTGTTTGTTGTGCTGCTGCTGCTGCTCTTGTTGTTGTTGTTGAGACAGAGTCTCACTCTGTCACCCAGGCTGTAGTGCAAGTGGTGTATTCATGGCTCACTGCATCCTTGACCTCCCAGGCTCAAGTGATCATCTCACCTCAGCCTCCTGAGTAGCTGTGACTATACCACACACAGCTAATATTTTAATTTTTATCTTTTATAGAGGCAGGGTTTTGCCATGTTGCCCAGGCTGGTCATGAACTCCTGTGCTCGAGGAATTCTGCCTCTGCCTCCCAAAGTGTTGGAATTACAGGCATGAACCACTGCACTCAGCTGTGTTTTTTGAGATAGGATCTCGCTCTGTTGCCCAGCTGGACTGTAGTGGTGTGATCATGGCTCACTGCTGCCCCGATCTCCTGGGTTCCATTGATCTTCCCACCTTAGCTTCCCAAGTAGCTGGGACCACAGGTGTGTACCACTATGCCTAGCATTTTAAAAAATTAATTAATTAATTAATTAGTTTATTTGTTGTAGAGACTGGGCCTCATTATGTTACCCGGGCTGGTCTTGAACTTCTGGGCTCAAGCCATCCTCCTGCCTTGGCCTCACAAAGTGTTGGGATTACATATATGAGCCACCATGCTTGCCCTCTGTTGTGTTTTTGAGTGTACTTTTTAGTATAGTTTGTGTGTGTGTGATTTCTCTAGATGCTACATTATTTATATGTAACTTATAGTCTACTAGTGTCATTTTACCAGTTTGAATGAAACTTTGTCTTTCTTTATATCTCTTTACATCATCCACTGTTTACAATTGTGTTAAATATTTCCTACACAAACATTAGTATCATATCAGACTGTGTTATAATTTTTCTTTCTAGTGTCAAACCTAGTTTGGAAAACTCAGCAAAGTAAAGCCTATTGTCTTTACCTATAGTTTTTCTTATTGTGTTCTTTTTTCCTTTTTGATGTTCCAGGATTCCTGTTTTGTTGTTGTTGTTAAATCATTTCTTTTCTGGTTAGAGAACTTACTGTAGCCATAGTAGGTGTTATACGTATGGGCTATAGGAGATGTTTTGACACAGACATGCAATGTGTAATAATCACATCATGGAAAATGGGGTATCCATCCCCTCAAGCGTTTACCCTTTGTGTTACAGACAATCCAGTTATAATCTTTTAGTTAGTTTTAAAAATGTACAGTTAAATTATTATTGACTATAGTCATCCTGTTGTGCTATTAAATACTAGGTCTTATTTATTCTTTTGATTTTTTTTTTTTGTACTCATTAACTATCCCTACTTCTCCTCTGAACCATCCTATTACCCTTCCCAGCCTCTGGTAACCATCCTTCTACTCTCTATCTGCATTAGTTCAATTGTTTTGACTTTTAGATCCCACAAATAAATGACCTCCAGTTGTAACCATGTTATTGCAAATGTCAGGATCTCTTTCTTTTTAGTGGCTGAATAGTACTCCATTGTATATAAGTACCACATTTTCATTATCCATTCATCTGTTGATGGACACTTAGGTTGCTTTTAAATCTTGGCTATTGTGAATGGTGCTACAATAAACATGGGAGTTTGGTTCCATAAACTCATATGGAACCAAAAAGGAGCCTGAATAGCAAAAGCAAACCTAAGCAGAAAGAACAAAGCTGAAGGCATCACATTATCTGACTTCAAACTATACTACAGGGATTCAGTAACCAAAATAGCATGGTACTGGTACCAAAACAGGCACACAGACAAATGGAACAGACTAGAGAGCCAAGAAATAAAGTCACACACCTACAACCATCTGATCTTTGATAAAATCAACAAAAACAAGCAATGGGGAAAGCACTCCCCATTTAATAAACGGTGCTGGGGTAACTGGTTAACCATATGTGGAAGACTGAAACTGGACTCCTTCCTTATACCATGTGCAAAAATCAAGTCAAGATGGATTAAAGACTTAACTGTAAAATCTAAAGCTATGAAAATTCTGGAAGCGAACCTAGGAAATACCGTTCTGGACACAGGCACGGCCAAAGATTTCATGATGAAGACACCAAAGCAATTGGAATGAAAACAAAAATTGACAAATAAGACCTAATTAAACTAAAGAGTTTCTGTGCATTAAAAGAAACTATCAAATGAGAAAACAGACAACCTATAGAATGGGAGAAAATATTTGGAAACTATGTATCTGACAAAGGTCTAATATCCAGCCTATAAGGACTTAAAGTAACAAGCAAAAAGCAAAACCCCATTCAAAAGTAGGCAAAGGCCATGAACACTTTTGGAAAGAAGACACACATACAGCCAACAAGCATATGAAAAAAAAAGCTCAACATCACTAATCATTGGAGAAATGCGAATCAAAACCACAATGACATACCATCTCACACTACTCAGATTGGCTGTTATTAAAAAGTCAGAAAATGATAGATGCTGGTGAGGTTGCAGAGAAAAGGGAATGCTTATACACTGCTGGTGGGAATGTAAATTAGATCAGCCACTGTGGAAAGTAGTTTGGAGATTTCTCAAAGAAATTAAAACAGAGCTAACATTTGATCCAGCAATCCCATTACTGGGTATATACCTAAAGGAAAATAAATCGTTCTTCCAAAAAGACACAGGCACTCGTATGTTTATTGCATCACCATTTACAATAGCCAAAACATAGAATCAACTTGGTCTTTGCCCATCAGTGGTGGATTGGATAAAGAAAATGTGGTACATGTACACCATGGACCACTGTACAGCCATAAAAATGAATGAAATCATGATCTTTGCAGCAGCATGGATGCAGCTGGAGGCCATATTCCTAAGCAAATTAACACAGGAACAGGAAACCAAATACTGCACATTCTCACTTATAAGTGGAAGCTAAATGTTAAGTACACATGGACATACAGGTGGGAATAGAAGACACTGTGGACTACTCAGTGGGGAGAGAAG
Source organism: Pan troglodytes (assembly GCF_028858775.2). Lineage (NCBI taxonomy): Eukaryota > Metazoa > Chordata > Mammalia > Primates > Hominidae > Pan > Pan troglodytes. The sequence goes on from NC_072410.2 coordinate 49,939,733, forward strand.
GAGTGGAGTGTGGGTTGAAAAACTACCTATTGGGTACTGTGTCACCACCTAGTGATGGGATTTGTACCTCAAACCTTAGCATCATGCTATATACCCATTAACAAACCTGCACATGTACCCCTGAATCTAAAATGAAAGTTGAAATGATAAAAAAAGAAAAAATAGAAAATATATTTATATATACTGTGGAATACTATTGAGCCTTATGAAAGAAGGAAATCCTGTCATTTGTGACAACATGGATGAACCTGGAAGGAATTATGCTAAGTGAAAGAAGCCAGGCACAGAAAGAGAAATACTACATGATCTCACTTATATGTGGAATTGAAAAAAATTTAACTCATAGAAGCAGAGGGTAGAATGGTTGGTGGTTGCCAGAGGCTGGAGGAGGACAGAATGGGGAGATACTGGTCAAAGTATGTTAAGTTTCAGTTAGACAAGATGAAAATCTTTAAGAGACCTACTGTACATCATGGTGACTATAGTTACTAATAAAGTACTGTATGTTTGAAAATTGCTGAGAGTAGCTCTTAAATGTTCTCACCACAAAAAAAAGTATGTGAGGTGACAGATATGCTAATTACCTTGATTTAATCATTTCACAATGTATACATATATCAAAGCATCATGTTGTACAGCATACATTTATATAATTTTCATTTATTGATTATGCCTTGACAAATACTAAAAATAAATAGTAAAATTATATGTTTTGCCATTAAAAGAAAAAGAAAGTAGCCTCTTTTAGTATACAAAGTTCTGGCAGTGTATAAAGCTGGGAAAACTAAGCCTACAAAGGTGCACCAGATGTAAACTGACATCACCTCAGTTATCAAACTCATGCTTTGGACAACATGATCCAGAATTTGTCCGTTACCAGACTTACTAAAATAAGTCAGAAATTTATTATAAGTTAATTCTAAAAAAGAAAAAGAAATCACAGGTGTCATCATTGTGTTTTTATTTCTCACATCATTTCACAAACTTTGTGAGGAGTTTTGTTTTTGCTGCTTGGCAGTCTTTGACAAACTAGGCACCAGGAGGACAAGTCCCATATTGCTTAGATCAGCTTTAGGTTACAGCAGTTTGTTGATAGGAGGAGAGAAATTTCTCAAGATGTTTGAGGCAGAATTCTAGAAGGGTTTCATTTTATTGCAACAAGTTACTAGAAATACTTTGAAATTCTCTTGATTCTCCTTGGTTTCGTCAGTTGGCTAATCTCTAAGGGCAATCATGTATGGAGATGGTATCTGGGATATCTTTTTTAAGAGTTTAAAGGCTGGCCGGGTGTGGTGGCTCACGTCTGTAATCCCAGCATTTTGGGAGGCCAAGGCGGGTGGATCACTTGAGGTTAGAGTTTGAGACCAGCCTGGCCAACATGGTGAAACCCCGTCTCTACTAAAAATACAAAAAAATTAGCTGGGCGTGGTGGTGCGTGCCTGTAATCCCAGCTACTCGGGAGGCTGAGGCAGGAAAATTGCTTGAATCCAGGAGGCAGGGGTTGCAGTGAGCTGAGATCGTGCCATTGTACTCCAGCCTGGGTGACAAGAGCGAAACTCCATCTCAAAAAATTAAAAAAAAAAAGTTTGAATGAAGGGTAAGTGATAATTTTATCTGGTCCAGAAATTCAGATTTTGTATACTTGAGTAGAAATATGAGCATTTTTTGCAAAATTATTTCTGGTGCTGTTGTTTTGCACCATTAGGTTCCGTTCATCAGATAAAATTTTTAAATGACATTTTATCCAAATCAGTATGTTGTCACTATAATAATGATTTACTAATAAGCAGATCCGTCATTTTCCTATACGCTCTAGGAAGGGCTGCATTAGACCTTGTCTATTGTAGCAATCTTGTTCTCTGAGGCATAATAGACAAAATAGGCAGTCAGACCAATTAAATAAACAAGTAAATAAAAATTAAATTCACTCAGAAGCATATGAAGAGAATGAGTCTGCAGGAAAATGCTTGAACTAGTTTTGCTTTTTCTACATCCTAGAATCACTAGTGAAAGCAGTATCATTCCTGTTTGATGGAAAGCCAAGGGTCAGAGAACAACCTATTCTTTGTCTGCCTGAACCTAGAATCCCAGAGCTGTGTTGCTTTATCACTAATAACTTGTAAAGATGAAGCTTTAGGTGATATACATAGCTCAGAGGCTCCTGTCAGCCTAACCTCTATGAACTATATACTCTGATGTCTTAAGATTTCTAATTTACTATGGAAGTTCGGGTATGGCCTAACTTAGGTTAATTCTTAAGTATGGTTTCTTTGTACAGTTGTGCTGGTTGTATAGTACTCAGCTGTACCATATCTAAGGTTGTGCCATTTATAGCTTAGACAATGTAGATTTGTATATTTATTAGGACAATTATACAGCAGATGGCAGCCAAGTGTCTTGAATAATGGAAAGGTACCAGCAGGCAAGTATAGACCCTACTTTTAAGTAGTAAAAGTTTCTTTCAAAACTAAATGAGAACTCTTTAAAGTTGCATTTATAGATGCAATAATTTTAAGTGAATGGTCTATGTATTCATTCCTTTTTCCCTGTGTTTATTATTTCTCCCACATTTTCCTTATTTTAATACTGACAGCATTTTTTTTCTTCCCTTGCAGAAAGGAGCTCTTAATTTGCTCTCAAAGTGTTTTGGACTTTCATTTTTGATGTGTTTAGTTTGTTCACAATTTCGTAAATGAAGCCTTAATATGGATGTTCTTGCCATGTTGAGATGACAATGCTTAGATCCAGTTAATAGCTTCATTGTATGTTGAATAAACCTCACATCTTTGCCAGAGATTTGGTTATTACTCAGTTGTGATTCTGTCATTGTGTGGTCAGTTGGGATTCCAAGTTCATTTGTTTTTTTTTTTTGCTCAGAATTTCCAGAGAGTTGCCCTGGGTAGCACTAAGGTTTTTATATTATTCACTATTTTGAGATGTCATTTCTATAGTTGGTTTTGGGAATTTTATTTGTTCTTTTTGCATCAGTATTAGTCATGGTGCAGGTCAGTGCACTTGGGGTTACTGTCTTATTTCTGATATTTTGAATATGCTTGGGGTCTTTATCCCCCAAAGTTTATCAGCAAGCAGGATCTACTGGTGGAGACATTACCTGTATTTGTTTGAGATGTATGTGGCACTAACAATTCCAAGAGGAGTTTAAATTGGTCTTTCAGATCACCACATTTTGAATTCATCTTAAGAAGTGTTTTTCAAACCGGAGTGTATCAGAACCACTGGGAGGGCTTGTTAATACAGATTGCTGGGCTCCACCCTCAGAGTTTCTAATTCAATAGGTCTGGGGTAGGGCCTGAGAATTTGCCTTTCTATCTAGTTTCAAATGATGCTCATGTTACTGGTTCAGGTACCACACTTTGAGAACCACTGCTGTAAGATAAAATTGTTCTTTTCTGTATCTATACTTCATAGCATCTAGCATGAAAGGAAGTAGGTTTAGGTCTTTGAGAAAACTATTGGAATCTTAGAATTTTTTTCCCAAGATGAAAAGGGCCTTTTCTTTCTGATTTTGAAATAATACGACTATATAGTAACACAATTTAAACCATACAGAAAAGCTTAATGATAAAGAAAAAATTACTTAAAGCCACATTATCAATACAGTAAATGTTTTGGTAAACATTTCAAATGTTTTCTATGCATTTATATACATTTATAATTTTATTTAAAATGGTTCAATTTATACTTGATATAGCCTACTAAAAGTCAACAATACACAATAGACACAGATATATATTAAGTATAGTATTATATAGATTTCACAATATATTTAGCCAATGATAATGGTAAGCATTCAGATTGCAGTTTTTTAGCAGATACTTTTTTTTTTTTTTTGAGACAGAGTCTTGCCCTGTTGCCCAGGCTAGAGTGCAGTGGTGTGATCTCGGCTCACTGCAACCTCCACCTCCCGCGTTCAAGCGATTCTCCTGCCTCAGCCTCCTGAGTAGCTGGGATTACAGGCACGTGCCACCACGCCCGGCTATTTTTTTTGTAGTTTTAGTAGAAATGGGGTTTCACCATGTTGGTCAGGCTGGTCTTGAACTCCCGACCTTGTGATCCGTCTGCCTTGGCCTCCCAAAGTGCTGGGAGTACAGGCATGAGCCACAGTGCCCAGCCACAAGTTCTTATACTACATCTTTATATATGTGTCTAATAATCTTATTATGAATTCCAAGAAATGATATTGCTGGGTCAAAGGAGATGTGCATTTAAAATTTTGATGCATATTGCCAAACTGCCTTCCAGAAAGGCAGTATGAGTTGAGACTTCCACTAACAGTGCCTGCACTTTGCCTATAAAATGAAATGGTTTTAAGGAGACTGTAATAACTTCTTTTACATGAATCTTCTCATGGTAGAAAGGTTTTCTTTAAGACAGTCAATGACTCTTCTTGGAGCAAATAAGAATTCTGATAGGTATGGAATGGAGAGAGGGTCCTTAGTTCTACAGTACCCCTTCGAATTTCCGTCATGGTTTTGATAGGATTATTTAATCTTGGTGAGCTTCAAAACACTGTTCCAGTCATTTCTTTATTTTCATGTTACAGAAAGCACCTTCTTAGATGACAGCCGCATTCTTTATCCTTCATAAGTTTTATTGAAAGTTTCTGTAAAGGGCCTTTACTGCAGGATAGAGACAGTCAACATAGTGCTTTAGGAATCATCTGGAGACCAGTGAAACAACTAAAAATATACTGAAACTTTAGGTGAAAAGAAAATCTTTAAAATAAAGTCAAACCATTTTTTCAGTGATGTATTTTTTCATTTTGTTAATTGTCTCTACATTTTTTGACTTGTTGATAAACAGAGAGCACACTTACCTTCTTTTAAGTGTCTTTAATTATAAATTATTTGCAAGTACTAAAATATTTATGTATGTTATCAAACATACACAGAAATATAGAAATTTAAAAGGACAAGATACAGTTATTGATAGAGCAGGGATGCGAATGTTTTCTTTCTATACCTCAGTAGAAATTGCTGTTCTATACAGGGCTTATTTTCAAACTGCCATTTTCTGCAGATAACAAGGGGCTTCCTAATTTGGGGCATGAATCTGAACTGAACTTTTGTATCTGTCACAGTTCTACCAAGCCCAAATACGTATTCTGATATTCCTAAGCACTGTAATGCACTTTAATGTGTCTTTAATGTTTTTAATGTTTCTTTAGCAAGCTTTGAAAAACTGGTTATTTGTAATCACCACAGTAGAGAATGAGAGGGAAAGAGGGTATCATAATATTTGTTCCTTTAGGTAGATGGAGAAAGTCCATTATTTTACATCGTTGATAGAGTGTACATCATCTTGACTTTAGATCCAGTTCTATTCAGGTATTATAAAAGGTATCATAAAAATAATGTTGGCTTATCTCTTTTTATTACCTAAATTTTATTGTGGTGTAGTAGTTAAGAGTCCAAGTCCAGACTCTGGAGTTAGATTACTTGAATTCCCTTTCTGGCTCTATTACTTATTTACTGTGTGACCTTGGGTGAGTCACTTTATCTTTGTGTGTCTCACTTTTCTCATCTGTAAAATGGAGCTAATAAGGGGAGCTGTCTTACAAGGCTGTTGTGAGAAATGATGTCTATCTTGTAGTCAGCACTTTTATTAAATGTTTCCTGTTATTAATAGTTATTATTACTAAATTAACTTCAAAATAGTATAAAAAGAAACATTTTTTAAGTTAAAAAATTTACCTATAAATTAAACAACAGGTATTTTGATTTTTTTATGACAGGCAGAATGGCATAACTTTCTGGAGTCCTCCTGCCTAGTTTTGAACTCTGGCTTTTTACACTTTGGTCAAATGAATTTATCTTTCCTTCGATTACTCATCATTTAAGTGGGTGATAAGAATAGTGCTTATCTCAAAAAATTGTTATAAAAATTAAATGAATAGTTACATATATAGAGCTTAGAAGAATGCCTGGGAATAATAAGTGATCAATAAAAACTATATATTTTATTCTTTACAGATACTTGAAAAAACACATTTATGCATTTTACTTTTTAAAATCGATTATTTCATAAATTCTTTTTATGTTCACATTTGGTATATTGGCAATTTTTAATGCCTGTGTACTATTTTTTTTTTTGAGATATGGTCTTGCTCTGTTGCCCAGGCTAGAGTGCAGGGGCATGATCTTAGCTCCCTGCAGCCTCTGCCTCCAGGGCTCAAACTATCTTCCCACTTAAGCCCTTGGAGTAACTGGGACTACAGGTGCATGCCACCATGTCCAGCTAATTTTTGTATTTTTTGTAGAGATGGGGTTTTGCCATGTTTCCCAGGCTGGTCTTGAACCCCTGAGCTCAAGCAATTTGTCTGCCTTGGCCTCCCAAAGTGCTGGGATTACAGGCATGAGCCACCAGGTTGAGCCACTATTTTAAAATAGTGAGAAACTTTGAATTCTGAATAATAATTATCTTACCTCTATGTTAGAAATCAAGTGTTTTGGTTTTCCTATTTCTTCAAAAAGGAAAGGTTATTCTTTTTATAAACATTTAAAAACATACAGTTTCTTTTGCATAGGCTTTTATATTAAAGTACATTTTAAAACTTTAGAACACATTTTATTTTACTTTTTTGAGACAGGGTCTTGCTCTTTGGCTCAGGCTGGAGTGCAGTGGTGCCATCATAGCTCACTGCAGCTTCGGCCTCCTGGGCTCAACTGGTCCTCCCACTTCAGCCTCCTGAGTAGCTGGGACTACAGGAACATGCCACCATGCCAGGCTAATTTTTGTATTTTTAATAGAGGTGGGGTTTTGCTATGTTGCCCAGGTTGGTCTCAATCTCCTAGGCTCAGGTGATCTGCCCACCTCGACCTCCTAAAATGCTAGGATTATAGGCCTGAGCCCCTGCCTAGAACATATTTTATTTTATTATTTTATGTTTTTTTTTTTTTTTTTTTTTTTTTTTTTGAGACAGGGTCTCACTCTGTCACCCAGGCTGGAGTGCAGTGGTGAGATCTTGGCTCACTGCAGCCTTGACCTCCTGGGCACAAGCGATTCTCCTGCCTCAGCCTCCCAAGTAGCTGGGACTACAGGAGCGCGCTACCATGCCCGGGTAATTTTTGTATTTTTTTGTAGAGACGAGGTTTCCCATGTGTGCCCAGGCTGGTCTTAAACTCCTGGGCTCAAGCAATTCACCTACCTTGGCCTCCTAAGGTGCTGGGATTACAGGCGTGAGCCACCACACCCAACCTTAGAACACATTTTATATGTAGGTCAAATGACTACATATAATTATACCTGGAAATAAATTCATTATTGTTATTATCTCATATTACCATCAGGGTTTTTATTGTTGTTGTTGTTACCCAGTTGCACAGGCTTTTATTTTACTGGGTTATTAGTGAACTTTATAACTGTATGTGTGTGATACATATCATCTTCTCCATGTTTTTATGAGTAATTATGGTGTTGCTTTGGCCTGTGTTCCCTATCTTTTGTGGCTCAGTCTTTAAAACTTAAAATAAAAATATATATAATATGGAATACTTTAGTTACTATTTGCTGAAATAATGGAATTTTTATGGTTTATGGCAACCTAAGGGACCAAATATTTGAAAATGGCAAAGTGTGTGGGTCACCATATATATACTTCTTTTCTCTTGGAATCTTAGAACCTGCTTAGGTGTCTCACAAATATGTGCTACTTAGCACTTCTGAGTCTCCACATAGTTATTTTGATTAGTATTAAAAATGTCTCGCATGGTGCTATTTTAGGCCAGTATGTTACAGATCAGAGTTTAACTTTTAAAAAAAGTGTTCAAATTTTGTATGCCTTTTTTTTTTTCAATTAGAATTTGGTTAAGGTGACTATGAGTTTGTGATAAATGTAGCTTAAGAATTGTTAAAAATTAGATGTAATTATTTTTCTCTGCTCTCTAGAGTTACACAGAATGAATTCTCATTTTTTATGTTTGTCTTTTGCAAGAGGTAAATCTTCAGGATGGAAAATGGCCAGATTTACTTTTTGTCTTTGTAGGTGTTCTTATTTATTTGGTTTATAAACATTTCTTAAATATCTACTTTGTCAGTTACTGTGTTAGTCCCAAGGGATGTAAAGACAAAATTAAGAGAGCAGAGTTTATTGGGATTATCTTTGGCAGTATACTCAAATTCTTAACTTGAAAAATCATGTTAAGTAATTTTTCTGAATGTCAGATATATTTTTCTTCTCAAGGAAAACAACAGTTCACAAAATATTAGAAATATAGGAAGTGAAATTTGTTGCATCATCCCTTTTTTGAGTGATTAGTTTTTTCCATTGGGGGGTAGGGATGAAACAAAATTCTTCATATGCTGATAATTATTATTATTAATTAATTAATTAATTAATTTTGAGACGAAGTCTCGCTTTGTTGTCCAGGCTGGAGTGCAGTGGCACGGTCTCAGCTTACAACCTCCGCCTCCCAGGTTCAAGTGATTCCCTTGCCTCAGCCTCCTGAGTAGCTGGGATTACAGGTGCCTGCCACCATGGCTGGCTAATTTTTGTATTTTTAGTAGAGATGGAGTTTTGGCATGTTGGCCAGGTTGGTCTCAAGCGCCCAACCTCAAGTGATCTGCCCACCTTGGCCTCCCAAAGTGCTGGGATTACAGGCGTGAGCCATTGCACCCGGCCACATATGTATATTTTACTTAGTCTTTTCCCTCCAATCCATTCCCTACTTTGTTCCTTTTCTTATAAAATGTCCAAATTCTAGATCATTTTATCTTTTATATTCTACTATATTAAGACCTTCTCTTATCTTTTTATTATCTCTTTTCCCACATTAAACTAAAAAATAGGAAGTTCTTTAGCTACCTAGAGTACCTTCCTTTTCTGAGAGGATCGGAGAAAAGGGACTTATTTTGTCAGGACTAGGCAGAGATATAGCAAAAACTGAGGAATATTTTGTAAAAACAGCTCTTTCCTTATCCCTTCAGAAGATCATCCTTGCTGAGGAAGAGGACCAAATTAATGCTGCCTAGTTAGTGTGGGAAGAGATGAATCAAAGAAAATTATGGTGTGGTCAGTTGTGCCCATTGGCTAGGAGCATGATGATGCTCATAGATCCCAATTCCTATGACTCCCATTCCTTTTATCTAAAGCTCCCTTCCTCAATTTGAAGTCCTCTCAGAAGCTTAATTTACTCTGTGCCTCCCCTTCTGAGAAGTATTTTAAATTGAGATATATTTGTGTAGCATTAACTCTGCCTTTTTGGGAAGTTTACTTTGTAATACAATCTTATTCCCTCTTGATAAATTATCCCCTCCTCTTTTATGGGTGCTCTCCTGAGGATGGAGTGATACTGCCTCCGGTTGCAGATTGAGCTAGCTGTCTCCTCTAGCAATAGAAATGAGTGGGGATGTCTAGGAGCATTCTTCCTCCAAATCTTCACTATGTTGAGTAACATGGGTCGTGCAAAGTAGAGGGCCTATGGCGTGTGCCAAGATTTATGGGATAGGAAGATTTTTTTTTTTTTAAATTAGGATTCTAAACAAGAGCTGTGGGGCGGAAGGGGAAGATAGAGACATGAAAGTGGAGGCGAAGAGATTCATTTGTTAAAAAATGAATTATTTAGTGCCTAATATGTGTTCAGGATAGAAAGATGAATAAAATAGAGTTCCTGTTCTTGAAGAGCACATTGTCTAGTGGGGGAAAAGGATTATGTAAACCAAGCTTGTTAAAACATTATGAGGCTTTTTTTTTTTTTTTTTTTTGAGATGGAGTCTCACTCTGTCACCCATGCTGGAGTGCAGTGGCATGATTTCAGCTCACTGCAACCTCCACCGCCTGGGTTCAAATGATTCTCCTGCCTCAGTCTCCCGAGTAGCTGGGATTACAGGCACTCGCCACCACACCTGGCTAATTTTGTATTTTTAGTAGAGATGGGGTTTCCCCAACATTGGCCAGGCTGGTCTTGAACTCGTGACCTCAGGTGATCCACCCGCCTCGGCCTTCCAAAGTGCTGGGATTACAGGCGTGAGCCACCGCACCCAGCCTCTCTGAGTCTCTTTTGTCTTCCTCTTCCACTTTTAAAAATACCTGAAGGCTGGGCTTGGTGGCTCACGCCTGTAATCCTAGCACTTTGGGAGGCCAAGGTGGGCGGATCACCTGATGTCAGGAGTTCGAGACCAGCCTGGCCAACACTGGCAAAGCCCCATCTCTACTAAAAATACAAAAATTAGGTTTGCATGGTGGCACGCACCTGTAGTCCCAGCTACTCGCTGAGGCAGGAGAATCACTTGAACTTGGGAGGCAGAGGTTGCAGTTAGCCGAGATTGTGCCACTGCAGTCCAGCCTGGGTGACAGAGCGAGACTTGGTCTCAAAAACGAACACACACACAAACAAAAAACACTTGTGATTATAATGGGTCCACCTGATTAATCCAGGATAATTACCATATCTCACAGCTGATAAGCACTTTAATTTTACCTGTAACCTTGATTTTCCTTTGCCATGTAACCTAATATATTCATAGGTTCCAGTGATTAGGACATGGGCATCTTTGTGGGACCATTATTCTGTCTACCACAGAAAAGGGGCAGTTTTTTTTGTCATTCACTTGTTTTATTTTATTTTCTTTCTTTATTTTTTGAGACGGAGTCTTGCTCTGCTGCCCAGGCTGGAGTGCAGTGGCATGATCTCGGCTCACTGCAAACTCTGCCTCCCGGGTTCACGCCATTCTCCTGCCTCAGCCTCCCGAGTAGCTGGGACTACAGGTGCCCGTCACAACGCCCGGCTAATTTTTTTGTATTTTTAATAGAGATGGGGTTTCACCATGTTAGTCAGGGGTCATTCACTTGTTTAGAAACTTGTTTGATTTATTGCTTACAAAACATATTTTTAATATTTTGGGGGAACTGGAATCCAAATGTGATGAAATGTCTTGTTCCTTTCACCAAAATTATGTTTATATAGAACTAATTTTCAGAGGGGCTGATTAGAGGTCCATCCTGGCTTTTAAGGCCTTTTCAGTCTAGCCCTGGCCTAACCTCTGGCTCTCTTCTCCTCTAATTCTATCTTCCAACCCCAGTAATCTCTATTTCTAGCCCAGTGATTCTCATACCTTTCTGTACCTCAGAAATATCTGTGAAATGACAAAAAAGTATGTGCCCAGACCCCTCCTTTTCCAGTTAGGCTTGAGAACCACTGATGTAGCCACACTGTACTAATTGTTATTTCTAGACGACTGCATGTGTTTTTGTACTTCCATGCTTTTGCCTTTGCTCTACCTTTGTACTTGCTTTGAATTTCATCTCTTTCCTTTCCTCCCTTTACCTCTGCTGGATAGAATCCTAGTAATCAAGGGGGTGAGATGGCATCTCTTCTGTGATGTTTTCCTGACTCATTTCCTGTTAGAATTTCTCTGTTAATTTCTTTCCTACTTCTATTTCCTATTTTATGTATTTCTGTTTTAGCAATTTGCTCATTATGTGTACTTGTTCACGTTTGTTTCCTGAGCAGGTTTATGAATTCCTTGTTTCTATCACCTGGTATATACAGTAAGTAAGTCATAGTAGGTGCTCAGTGTTTCTTTGGTCATTTATCAAATAACAATGAATTTATTTATCTGCTTCTGGTTTGATCATAATCTATCAGCACCTTCTCCAAGAAGTGAACAGAGGACATAGGTATTTATAAAGTGGTAGGAACCGATTAAAGTGTTTTTGATTATTAGTATGTTTTATATGAATTTTTTTTTCTGTTTATTTCTCTATATCTCCTCAAGATATCTGGGTAATATTCACCAAATCTCAGGATTACTTTTGGGATTGTTTGACTAAAAATAAAGGTTATGTGACATTTACTTTGGTGAGCTCTGTTCACCCTAAAGTTAGGCAGTTATCATTTCAGAGCAGCTGATACTGTGTTAAGAGATCCATGTGACTGCCAGTTGGAGACTCATGTGACACATACTTAAGATGCCATAGTTAGAGAAACAGTGGTTTCGAAAAAGAGCTCCACATCAAGCCAACTGGCAGATTATCTGTGTTTGATCAAAATTGAGCTGCTTCTGCAAGGGGAACTATTTAGCATGTGACAGGATGTTTATATATGACGATTAATGTGAGTGTACTGAAAAACATGGCAGTGATTAGCAAGAGGGTAATTAGTTGTTTATAAATTTGTATTTATCTCTCATGAGCCCCAGGGGACACCCCTTTCCTGGACTGAGATTTAGAGCAGCTCCTGCTGGCATACCATGGCTTCGGTGGATGCTGAGTTATTTTCTCAACATACTCTTCTCTTCCCTTTTATTAATACGTCTCTACATACTATTTACCAGCTTTTTGCCCATGTCATACTACCTACTCTGGGTACAAATTATTTTGGCATCCTCTTTTCTTATATACCCTCTTCTATTTCAAGTCTATACCTCTTCAGAGGCAAAAGGAGCTCATCTTCTAGTTGAGTTATTCCCCTTTAATCGTTTTTCCTGTAACTCTACCCAGTGACTTTCTCTTACACCTATGTACCTCGTTAACCTGTTTGCAAGAAGTGTTCTTTTCATCATTTTCTACCTGACAGCCATACTTACTTTTCAAGGCCTAGTTCAAATGTCATCTCTTTTTTTTCCTGACTCCTCCAGCTAGTTTAGTCGTTTATTTTATTTACTTCTAAAGACCATACCTGTTCATATCTCCATTATAGAATTTATTACATTACTCTTAGTTGGTAGTTCTTCTCTGCTCTCAAGACTAAGCATTTTACCTTTCTATGCATTTTATATTTGGAACCAATGCATGATAGTACGATTTGGGATTGGTGAGAGATAAGCCTTTATTTTGTAAAGTTACTCTATATTAAATGCAGGCTGTTCTTATTTTAGGAAAGAGTGTGTATGAAAGTTGTGGGTCTGGAGTTAGATTCGTGAAACACAATATGCACACTTAACATTTGGAAAGTCTTTGTATATTCTTTATGTACCCTTTGTGTAGATCTGTGTTTGTTTGAAGACTACTACCCTAAAGAAATTTTGGTGCATTTCCCAAAATTCAGGTTATGTGTAAAGGAAGTGTTCACAGCACAAATGTACACAGTAGCTAAAACATGGAAACAGTTCAGATGTCCAAAAATAATATGATTGATAAATAAATTATAGTATGTTCATACAGTAGAATATTATACAACAATGAAAATGGATGAACCATAGGTAAGGCAGAACAACATGGATTGAGCTCCTTACTTATATAATACTGAAATAAACAGAACATAAAAGACTGCAGTCCTCTGATTCCCTTTGTAAAATAGTTAAGAATAGGCAAAACTAATCAATATTATTTGTAGATGTATACATATATAGTGAAATATAAAGGAGAATAAGAAAGTGGTTACCAGAAATGTTAAGGTAATGGTTTTCTGTGTGGGAAGGAACAAGATAGTGATTGGAGAGAGATACTTGGTAGAGTAGAAGTAAAAATGATTGTGGTAACCAAGCAACTTTGGGCAAATTATCTCATCCATTAGCCTCGGTTTTTTTACTGTGAACTGGAATAATATAACCACCTAGTGAAAGTTGTAAGGATTGAGATAAACTATATAAAATACTTAGCTCAGTGACTGGCTCGTAGTAAACACTAAGTGTACTATTTTCCTTATTATATTGTATGTCTCATCATGACTCGAAGCAGATGCTATAGGCTTTTGCTAGGGAGGATAAAATTTAAAAGTGGGTGAAATTGAAGTAAGAAGAAAAGCTAGAAATGGTAAGGACAAGGAAACATTTGGTTGCTACTGATACTTTGTGTCATATGCCATGCTAACTGGGCATATTATTTTATTTAATCTTCAAAATAACCCCAAAACTAGATTCAGTTAGGATAAGCAGAGTTAACTCATATCTTTTTGGCTTAGATGTCATTATTACCATTTCACAGCAGATCAGTTCTACACCTAGACAAAGGGTTCACGGTTCTATATCTAACAAGTGGCCAAGCTGGGATTTGAACAAAGATTTTTTTCACTGTGCTGTTATTAATGATTAAATTTGACTTGGAAGTTTTTAGAAAATAGTTCTTAGTCTGTATTCAGAATGCTCTTAGAAGTAATTAGCTGAGATGTATCTTGAGAAAGTTCTACTGAAGAACATTGGATTCTATCCACTTCCAGGGAGGTGCTCCATCATTCCATAGCTAGGCAACAGAACCTGGTTAAACTAATCCATTTTATTCCAGGCATCTAGGATAAATTCTTTAACAGAGCCCAGACTGAAATGCTGAAGCTTGGATTTTGGGAAATTATTTGGAATCCATGTTTCAGTGAATTCAAGATTACAGGCAAAAACTTACAGGGCTGGCTGCTGAATTATATTTCATGTTGATTCACTATATGTTCACTGCCTTTGATGTTTATTGTGGTGAGGCCAGATTTGATAGTTTGCAGTCAGATTCACTATTTACTTGAAGGTTTAAAAAGATGACTTCATTAAAGATTGCTTATGCACTAGGTTTGTAGATACATAATCCTTTGGGTATTGACTCCTTCCCAGCTTTCACATCATTTGTTCTCACATCATTATTATTTGTTAATAAGCATTTATGTGGCCCTTGATCTTAAATTTATTTATTTATGTTATTTTTAGTTGGCATGTAATAATTGTACTTATTTATATATTTAGTTTTTTGAGACAGGGTCTCACTCTGTTGCTCAGGCTGGAGTGCAGTGGCACTGTCTTGGTTTGCCACAGCCTCAACTTCCCTCGGCTTAAGCCATCCTCCCAGTTCAACCTCTCGAATAGCTGGGACTACAGGAGTGTGCCACTATGCCTGGCTAGTTTTGTTTATTTTTTTGTAGCAACACGGCCTCACGATGTTGCCCAGGCTGGGCTTGAACTCCACAGCTCAAGTGGTCCTCCTGCCTCAGCCTCCCAAAGTGCTGGGATTACAGGCACGAGCCAGAGCCACCACACCTGGCAAAGTGTACATATTTGTAGGATACGGAGTAATATTTTGATGCATGTATACACCGTGTAATGATCAAATCAGGATAATTAGCATACCCATCATCTCAAACGTTGATCATTTCTTTGTGTTGTGAACGTTCAAAATAGGATAACTATTAGCAGATGACAGTTATTGAAATTTCAATAATTTATTGAAAATATACACTAAATTACTGTTAACTATACTTGCTCTGTAATGCCATAGAATACTGGAACTTTATTGCTCCTATCTAGCTGTAATTTTGTATCCATGCACCATGGCTCCCCATCCTCCCCTTCCCCATTCTGTTCCCAGCCTCTAGTAACCATAGTTCTACTCTCTACTTCTGAGTTCAATTTTTTTTAGCTCCCACATGCGAATGAGAACATGTGGTATCAAATTTATTTTCAATAGGCCTATTTTCAGTTCAGAAAGTATGGTTAATATTGTTTTCTATTTTAGCATAAAGATATAGTTAAGTGGCTTGTTAAAAACCACCTAGAGAATAGTAGTGATATCAAGATTTATATTGTCAGCTACTTGTTAGTTCTAATAGTAATGCCCTAGTCTAATTTTCTAGACTCTTATTTTGTTTTCTACGTAGTAGTTTTGGATTAAAATGGACTACTTTTTTCTTACCTCCTATATTAAGAAAGGCAAAATGAATAATTTGTTTATATTTAACTTTAAAATTTTGGGAGCCCAGAGTAAGTTGAAAGCATAGCTTTTGTGGGACTGCTTCAGGTTCCAGAAACTAGTTGTAAATGTCACCATCTTTACCTTATTTTAATTTTTTCCCTATGAAAGAGCATATTATAGATTTATTCTCCCTGCAGTTGAAGTGTTGATGGAAAACTAAATGCAGAATTCCTTTCTCATTTCGATTTAGATGAAAAACCCTCAGTTTTGCCACTTGATTTGTAGAAACTCACAACTTAGTGCTTCTATATTACTATTTTAATTTTCATAGGTTTATGTGATTGTATTCAGTATTTTCCATCTTATATTTAAAAATTTAAAGAATTATCTCACCAAAGGTTTCTACTGTTACCTTGGGTGGAAGTGTTTTTTGTGTTAGAGGCTGGAAATACCCTTATCAGAACAACCCATTTCAACTTACTGTTAGCATGGGGATTTATGGCTGCCAGATGGGAATTCTTTTTCCTAGTCAGCCCTGTGCCATTTCTCTGAGTGTGGTAGCCTTATGGGGGAAATCTGTGAGCATCCAGGTAAATTGGTATAGGACTTGGTAAAATTTATGAATAGAGGCAAAAAAATCAGAGCAGTTTTGTTTTCTATGAATTAGATGGTGTAGACAGTGAATTATTTATTTTTCTGAACTCTGGGAGTGTTAGGCTATGCGTGTGTCAAGTTCCCCCCTGCCCTTTGCTACCCAAACTTTTTATTGAGAAAAATCCCTAACTTGCAAAAAAATCGAAAGAACAATCACCTAGATTCAATAATTAATTATTGACATTTTCCTATACTTACTTATCTATATACATTTTTCCTCTATATGTCAGATTGGTTTTTTATTATGTAGCTGCAAGAAAATTAAATTTGGTGTCATCAGTTAGTAGTTATCCTAATTTTCACATTCTGCCTGAAAGGTAGAACATTTTGCCTTCTGAGTCATAAAAAGAACCAGTTTTGTTTCTGATATGAACATTAATCATGATACAAACATATTCATGTAATCAGACCCAACATTTAGGAACTTGGGAGACATAGGTAAAATGAAGTGGGAGACTGTTATTAATTCACATTTGACTCAGAGTTGTTGTCAAGAATGCCAGTGTCTCCAAGCTGTGCTCCAACAAACCACCAAACATGCCCATCTTAGTCTCTTTCCTAAAGTTTTTCGTCATACATTGCCTCAGGGTGGGGATGAAGTAGGTAGAGGAAGAGTCAAAAGAAATTAGCATTTATTGCTTGGAGCTAGATGTACCACGTATGTTAGCTCATTTGATCATAATGATTGGCAATCTGGGTGGGACTTGTCAATACTGCTTCTTAGAAGATGACAAAAGTCTTAGTTCCTTTGGGATTTTGGGAGGCTTGATAGTGCTAAGTACAGAACTTGTAATTATGTTTTGTGCTTTTGCTCATTCTAATTAAAAAAACCCAGTGGAAAATTGCAAGATAAACCAGCTCAAATACAGCTGAATTCCACCACATCAGTGTTTTTAGAAGAGATGGTGCCAAACATGGCACCACACCCAGAGTGAGCTAGACACAGCCCATGAAAGAGCCTAAATCAGGAATTCAGTGGGGAAGTTGTGACTCAGTCCAGGATCCTAGAGAAAAAGCTGACATGAGGATCTTAGGAGAAAACTAAAGCAAAGAATGAGGTCATAATTTGCTCAGGTTCTGCCAGTGGTAGCACAAGGAATATGGGAGATTCTTTTTGTTTTTATCATTTCTAATTTTTTGAGACAGGGTTGCCCCCCTTTTTTGAGACTCTGTTGCCCAGGCTGGAGTGCAGTGGTGCGATTACCACACACTTGCAGCTTCGACCTCCTAGGCTCACGCGATCCTTCCACCTCAGCCTCTGGAGTAGCTGGGACTGCAGGTGCATACCACCACACTTGGCTAATTTTTAAAATTTTTTGTAGAGATGGGGTCTCACTGTGTTGCCCAGGCTGGTCTCAAACACTTGGACTCAAGTGATCCTCCTGGCTTGGCCTCCCAAAGTGCTGGGATTACAGGTGCGAGCCACTGCACCAGACCCAGCTGGCAGATTCTTGATATTCCTGAAGGATATATGTTGTTAAGAACCCCAGATTCGATACCTCATGGTTTGCAGGTAAAAAAACAACAGCAAAAAAAGAACCCCACATTCCAGAATGTTGCTAATTGAAACACTGATGCTGTGTTGTTTGCTAGGCTCATGCAGAGGCTAAATGACTAGCCTTCACATTCAACTTCACACTTATATTTGTACTGAGTATTTTTAATAATAACAACAGTTAATGCTTATTTACTACTTACTTTGTGCTAGGCCCTGTTTTAATCAATTTTACATATTAAGTCATTTAAAACAACAACCCTATGAGGCAGATGAGGGAACAAGATCAGAGAAGTTGAATAATATAGAAATAACAGGTAGACTAAGGAACTGGGATTTGAACCTAGAGAGTCTTTGTTCTTAACTATTATGCTATATGAAAATTACTGAACTATGTCAGGTAAGAATACTATGAGGTAGGCATTATCTCATCCCTTTTATAAATTATTTCTTTAAGGTCATGCTTGAATAGTAAAAATGTGGATACCAAGTATTAAAAAAAGTCTTTTATTCATGTCTCTCTTACCTAGTTCTGATAGCTGAATGGGTCTTCTTTTTAGTCTATTGAATTTGTAGTGTCATCTCTTAGAAGTTAGACCAGTTCTGGCCTGGGCAACATGGTGAAACCCCATCTCTACAAGAAAAAAAATATACACAAAAAAATTAGCTGGGCATGGTGGCACGTGCCTGTAGTCCCAGCTATTTGGGAGGCTGAGGTAAGAGGATCACCTGCAGTGAGTCCTGATGATACCACTGCACTTGGGCAGCAGAGTGAGACCCTGTCTCAAACAAACAAACAAAGAAATTAGACCAGTAATTTCTTTCTGGGTCTTAATTAAAACCTTCTTGAAATTTATGTCACATTTAAAAGTAAGTTATAATCTTAAACTTTCCTTAAAGCTATCTTTTATGGAAAATCAGAAGGAAAAAAAAGAAAAAGATAAAGAAAACCCTGAGGCCGGGCACTGTGGCTCACACCTGTAATCCCAGCACTTTGGGAGGCTAAGGCAGGCGGATCATTTGAGATCAGGAGTTCGAGACCAGCCTAGCCAACATGGTGAAACCCTGTCTCTACTAAAAAAATACAAAAGTGGCACATGCTTATAATCTCAGCTACTTGGGAAGCTGAGGTGAAGGAACTGCTTGAACCCAGGAGGCGGAGGTTGCAGTGAGCCGAGATTGCGCCACCACACTCCAGCCTGGGCGACAGAGTGAGACTCTGTCTCGAAAAAAAATAAAAAATAAAAATAAATAAATAAATAAAATAAAACCCTGGGGATTGAGATGACTTTTTAAAGGTTTTCTGAGATGAATTCATACTTGGTACCAGTTGATGGAATCACTTTCCAACAATATATAATATATTTAAGGTTGTTAGGTAGTTGTTTTGGCTTATAGTTCATTGTGAGATTTCTTTGTGATCAGATTGCTTCTGTTGTATCTGTATTTGTTTTTTCTTAGTTCCTATAGTTCATAAGCCATACAATTTGGCATTTAAATTAAGGCAACTCAGTGTTGATGTAATCAACAATTCCCCATTGTGATTGCCCTAATTAAGCCCTCACTGTTTTTCACTTGGACAACACCCTCCTTACTAGTGTCTCTGTTTCATTTTTTATAATTTTTTCAACAAAAGCATACTTAAGATGGTCTACTATGTGTGAAATGCTGTGCTTAGCACTGAGTGTATCAGTAAATAAGACAGACATGGTGATTGCCCTAGTGGAGTATATAGACTACTGGTCAGCGAATTTTCCATACTATTGCCATAAACTTACAAAAAAATCCAGATCAGATCTTTGCTGGTTCTTTTTTGCCTACCATATAGGCTCTTTATAGTCAGGTTTTAGCATACCCTAACAGTTCAAATAACTTCTTCAATGAAGGCAGTTTTGGTATTTCTCTAGAAGCAGAAACAATTATTTTCTTGATCCTAGTTCTCATAGCATTTTATAAAAATCATCAACATAGTACAAGTGACATTGCATTATAGTTGTTTACATTAGTCACCTCTGATAGTTTTTGAGGTTTTTGAAAGGAGGGATAGTATTTTGTTCATTATTGTTTTATCCTCAGTGTGAAATACAGTATCTGGAATGTAAGTGCTCAATATGTGTTTGAATTATGGTATAGTTTTTGTACTTGCCATCATTTCATGTGTGCATGTCTTGTTTCTCCAACTTCTAGGTCACAGACTGTCATATAATTTCTTTGTATTTCTTCTGGCATCCATGTTGGTATAGAGGACATAATCTAACCCTAAATAAATATTTATTCATTGTTAAGATTCTTTCAATATTTTCTGTATATTAACTTTCATTGTTTAGAAAAGCATTTCTTGCTCCCTTGTTTTGTAGAATGTCTTACTTAAATTTTTTATTTTATTTTATTTTTAGTGAAGACAAGGTCTTGCTGTCTTGCCCAGGCTGATCTCAAACTCCTGGGCTTAAGCCATTCTCCTGTCTTGGCTCCCCAAAGAGCTGGGATTACAGGTGTGAGCCACCACACCCGGCCTTGCATTCAACTTTATAAGTGAAGCAGAACATAAAAGTTTGGAAAATTTGCAGCCTGACTATGTGATAGAAAAGAAAAACCCGTTTTCTGGGGAGCAATTTAAGCCAGCTGCAGAAATTTGGATACATATCAAGGAGCCTAATGTTAATCCCCTAGACTATGGGGAAAATGTCTCCAGGCAGCCCCTCCCATCACAGGCCCATAGGCCCAGGAGGAAAAAGTGGTTTTGTGGGCCAAGCCCAGGGTCCCTGCTGTGTGCAGCCTAGGGATTTGGTGCTCTGGTTCCCAGCTGCTCCAGTTGTGGCTGAAAGGGGCCAATCTATAGCTTGGGCTATGGCTTCAGAGGGTGCAAGCCCCAAGCCTTGGCAGCTTCCATGTGGTGTTGAGCATGTGGGTTCACAGATGTCAAGAATTGAGGTTTAGGAACCTCTGCCTAGATTTCAGAAGATGTATGGAAATGCCTGGATGCCCAGGCAAAAGTTTGCTGCAGGGGCAGGTCCCTCATCAAGAAACTCTGCTAGGGCAGTGCAGAAGGGAAATATGGGGTTGGAGCCCCCCACACAGAGTCCCTACTGGGGCACTGCCTAGTGGAGCTGCGAGAAGAAAGCCACTGTCCTCCAGACCCCAGAATGATAGATCCACTGACAGCTTGCACTGTGTGCCTGGAAAAGCTGCAGACAAGCTGCAGACACTCAATGCTAGCCCATGAAAGCAGCTGAGAGGGAGGCTGTACCCTGCAAAGCCACAGGGGCAGAGCTGTCCAAGACTGTGGGAACCTACCTTTCACATCAGTGTGACTTGGATGTGAGACCTGGAGTCAAAGGAGATAATTTTGGAGCTTTAAAATTTGACTGCCCCCTGGATTTTGGACTTGCATGGACCCTGTAACCCCTTTGTTTTGGCCAATTTCTCCCATTTGGAATGGCTGCATTTACCCAATACCTGTATCCCCATTGTATCTAGGAAGTAACTAACTTGCTTTTGATTTTACAGGCTCATAGGTGGGAGGGTGTTGCCTTGTCTCAGATGAGACTTTGGACTGTGGACTTTTGGGTTAATGCTGAAATGAGTAGAGACTTTGGAGGACTGTTGGGAAGGCATAATTGGTTTTGAAATATGAGGACATGAGATTTAGAGGGGCCAGGGGTGGAATGATATGGTTTGGCTGTGTCCCCACCCAAATCTCAACTTCAATTGTATCTCCCAGAATTCCCACGTGTTGTGGGAGGAACCCAGGGGGAGGTAATTGAATCATGGTGTATGGTCTTTCCTGTGCTATTCTCATGATAGTGAATAAGTCTCACGAGATGTGATGGGTTTATCAGGGGTTTCCGCTTTTGCTTCTTCCTCATTTTCTCTTGCCGCCACCATATAAGAAGTGCCCTTCACCTCCCACCTTGATTTTGAGGCCTCCCCAGCCATGTGGAACTGTAAGTCCAATTAAACCTCTTTTCCTTCCAAGTCTTGGGTATGTCATTATCAGCTGTGTAAAAATGGACTAATACACTACCCAAAACAATCTACAGATTCAATGCAATCCTTATCAAAGTATCAATGTCATTTTTCATATAAATAGAAAAAACAATTCTGAAATTCATGTGGAACTAAAAAAGAACCTGAATAGTCAAATTGATTCTGAACAAAAAGAACAAAGCAAGAGGCATCACACAGCCTGATTTTAAAATATATTACTAGGCAATAGTAACCAGAACAGCATGGTATTGGTATAAAAATAGACACATAGACCAATGGAGAAGAATTCAGAACCAGAAATAAATCCACCTACTTACAGCTAACTGATTTTTGACAAAGGCACCCAAAGCATACATTGGGGAAAGGATATCCTCTTTAATCAATAGTGCTGGGAACACTGGATATCTATGTGCAGAAGAATGAAACTGGACCCCCTCACCGTTTACAAAAATGAACTCAAGAAGGATTTAACATAAACATTAAACATAAGACCTGAAACT
This sequence comes from Pan troglodytes, assembly GCF_028858775.2. NCBI lineage: Eukaryota > Metazoa > Chordata > Mammalia > Primates > Hominidae > Pan > Pan troglodytes. The sequence goes on from NC_072410.2 coordinate 49,961,937, forward strand.
ATAAAGCAACTGGAAGAAAACATAGAGGAAACACTCCAGAACATTGGTCTAAGCAAAGATTTTATGGCTAAGATCTCAAAGCACAGGTAACAAAACAAAAAATAGACAAATGGGAATATACTAAACTAAGAAGCTTCTGCACAGCAAAGGAAATGGTCAACAGTGAAGAGACAGCCTGTTGAGTGGGAGAAAATATTTGCAACTCTTCATCCAATAAGGGATAATATCCAGACTATACGAAGAATCCAAACAACAGGAAAAAAATCTCCACAATTATTCTCACTAAAAAGTGGGCAAAGGACATGGATAGACATTTCTCAAAAGGAGACATAGAAATGACCAACAGGGGCTGGGTGTGGTGGCTCACTCCTGTAATCTCAGCACTTTGGGAGGCCGAGGTGGGCAGATCACGAGGTCAGGAGTTCAAGACCAGCCTGACCAACATGGTGAAACCCCGTCTCTACTAAAAATACAAAAATTAGCTGGGCATGGTGGCCCAGCCTGTAATCCCAGCTACTCAGGAGGCTGAGGCAGGAGGATCACTTGAACTCGGGAGGCGGAGGTTGCAGTGAGTTGAGATTGCGCCACTGCACTCCAGCCTGGGCGACAGAGCGAGACTCTATCTCAAAAAAAAAAAAAAAAAAAAAAAAAAGAAAAGAAAAAGAAGTGACCAACAGGTATATTAAAAATGCTCAACACCACTAATCAGAGAAATGCAATCAAAACCATGGATATATTTTACCCTAGTTAGAATGGCTATTATTAAAAAGACAAAAAAAAAAAAAAAACCCAACAAACAGATATTGGAAAGGGTATGGAGTAAAGGGAGCTTTTATACACTTTCTTGGGAATGTAAGTTAGTACAGTCACTATGGAAAACAGTATGGAGGTTTCTCAAAAATAGAACTATCATGTGATCCAGCAGTCTCACTACAGTGTATTTATTGGAAGGAAAAGAAGCCAGTATATCAGAGGGATAACTGCACTTCCATGCTGTTTTGCAGGGCAAAAAACATAGCAAAGCTACAGAATCAACCTAAGTGCATATCAATGGATGAATGGATAAAGAAAACGAGGTATACACAATGGAATACTGTTCAGCTGCAGAAGAGAATGAAATCATGTCATTTGCAGCCAGGTGGATGGAACTGGATGTCATTTTGTTGAGTGAATTAAGCCCAGGCCCAGAAAGAAAAATACCACATGTTGTCACTCATATGTGGGAACTGAAAACATTAATCTGGAGGTAGAGAATAGAATGATAGATACCAGAGGAGTGGGAGGGTGGGTGTGTGGGAGGGAATAAAAAGAAGCTGGTTAATGGGTACCGATACACAGTTAGAAGGAATAAGTTTTAATGTTCTATAGCAGAGTAGGGTGATTATAGTTAACAATTGTGTTTTGTCTGTTTCAAAATAGCTAGAACAGAGGACTTGAAATTTTCCCAACATATGGGAATGATTAATGCTTGAGGTGATGGACACCTTAAGTATCCTGACTTAATCATTACACAGTCTGTCTATACGTGTAACAAAATATCACACATTTTCCTACAAAGATGCATAAATTTTGTATCAATAAAATAATTTTAAAAAATAAAAAAGAAAAGGTAAATCTAAGCCAAAAAGAAATTATGAGATGCAGAATCCTTGGAGATGGTGATATTTGAACTGAGTTTTGAGGAATGGCTAGGATTTGGATTTGTAGATAAAGGAGATTTAGGCATTCTATAATAGTAGGGAAGAAACAAGAAACGGTCAAGAAAATATACTTTGTGATGTTGTTAGGATGATATACTCAATATTTCTTTTCTTTCTTTCTTTTTTTTTTTTTGAGAGTGAGTCTCGCTCTGTTGCCCAGGCTGGAGTGCAGTGGTTTGATCTCAGCTCAGTGCAACCTCTGTTTCCCGGGTTCAAGTGATTCTCCTGCCTCAGCTTCTTGAGTAGCTGGGATTACAGGTGCTCACCACCATGCACAGCTAATTTTTTGTATTTTTAGTAGAGATGGGGTTTCACCATGTTGGCCAGGCTTGTCTCAAACTCCTGACCTCAAATGATTCTCCCACCTCGGCCTCCCAAAGTTCTGGGATTACAGGTGCGAACCACTGCGCCTGGCCTATATACTCAATATTTCTTTTTCCCTTCCAGGTACGTATGATTGCATGTCCTTTCTCCTTGGAAGTTAGTTGTGGCCATGTGATTTGTTTTGACCAATCATATATGAGTTTAAGTCGTATGAGTCACTTCCAAGTAGAAGTTTTAAGAGTCTATTATTTCCTCACTGTGCTTTTCCTCTGTCACAGTGACCTGCAGTGCTCTGGCTAACTGGCATGCAGGCCACATGCGATCTGTTGCCAATTTTTGTCAATGCAATTTTATTGAAACATAGCCATACTCATTTGTTTATTGTCTATGGTGGCTTTTGCACTACAACAGCAAAATTGAATTGTTGTGATAGATGCCATATGTCCCATAAAGCTGAAAATATTTACTTTGTGGCTATTTACAGAAAAAGTTTACTGACTCTAGATAATTGGCTGCTTCTCAGAGTAAGGACATTGTAGAGGAGAGCCTCCTGCTGACCCACAATGGACTCATATCATCAGCCAGAAAGAAATCTTTATTGTTTTAAGCCACTGAAATTTTGAGGTTGGTTGTTATAGTAGCATAATCTAGTCTATCCTGGCAATTAGACTGTTTATAGGATTAAAAAAAATCGGTTTGCTCAGAGAGGAGAAAACCTTTTGGAGAGGAACAGTATGAAGAAAAAATGGATAGAAATGTTAGGGTAAGATTGGGAAAGTACTAGACTGTTGAGCTCAGAAATTTAGATTTTATTTAGAATCTTCAATATGGATTCAGGACTTGGTATCTTTTTCAAGGGACAGAAGAATAGCATGGCCAGAACTTTATGACAGAAAGATTAATCTACCAATGGTTATATTAATAGGAGCATTGGGAGTAGTAATTTAGTTAGGAATTTGATCACTTGTAAGCACAAAATAAAAATAAAAACCCCTGAAAACCCAATTTAAAAGTTTTTTTTTCCTTAGTGTAACAATTACAAAAACAACCTAACAAGGACTTTCTTATCCTTTTTAATGCTTAATAGCAACCTCAGATTTTCTGTAATTTGAGCCGTTACACGGGGAGGAAATACCATTGTAAAGGGAATTGGTATAGCTGCTGTTGAATTCTTTATTTACTCTGACTTCCTCTTTTTTAGATAAAGCAAGCACATCATATACTGTCATCTACTCAATGAAATTTGGTGTCAGATAGCCTAAGGTAGTATTTTAAAATGAAAAACAGTCACTTTAGAATTAGGTTCTACTCCATGTCCTGTTGCCTAATCTGCCGTGTGTAGTGTGAATTGAAGGAAACCTTTGACAGCTTGCCAAGTTACATGAATGCAGCTAAGAGTACATAGCAACTCTTCAAGATTTAGATAAAATATTTTAGGGCACAGAATACTTCAGGTTTTTCAATGCAGTTTTGTTCTACCTATACTGTTCTGAAGATAAATAGAAGGAAAAAAATAGAACAATAACAACAAAAAATGCTGAAAAAATCTTTGTATAATCAGGTTATTTTATAAAGTGTTAGAGCTTGTTCTTTTAGTCCTGTTTTGCTCTGCTGAAAGGAATGATTTCTTGTTTTGATTTTATTGTCATAAGGGCATTTGGAAATTTAGAAAATTCATTGTATTGTAGGTATGTTTTTATTGTTTAGTAAGCTATTATTTCTTTTCTTTTGGAGTTTATATGTTAATAATACAAAATGTTATGCAGATCATTTTTAAAAAGATATAAGCAGCATACAATTGTTTCTTTGCCTTTTTTTCCAGATTATGAAAATAATACATGTAGTGGTTGGGACTCTTTGGTTGCAAGTGACAGAAACTCAATGTGAATTAACTTAAACAAAAAAGTTTAAGTTATACCAAGCATCTGAAAACATAGGGTGAAGTTGGTATTAGGTCAGACTGTAAGAAAGGACTTTTGTATTGACCAGAAGGTCTCTTCTCTTTTTCAGACTTGCCTCTTTCCTCCCACCTCTGTGTCTTCTCTCCGTCCGTTGTCTTCATCTTGTACTAAAATGGACTTTTCCCATGAAGCAACGGGCATACACCAGCAACTTTAGGCATCTATTATAATATCTCTGAGACCAAAGAGGAAAGGACTTTCTTTTTTTTGTCAGCTTCAGTTATTATAATCTTAGGAAAATGATCTGATTCCCCACCCCTTAGACAATAGTCTAATTCTTACGTGTTCTGGGACCTGGGATGTTATGCTTGGCCCAAACTTAGTCCCATGTTTAATTTTATGGCTGTGGGGTGTGGAGTGTGTGGTCTTTTGCCAGAGAGCATTGGCATGGGGCTTGGGGTCTGACCAAAATAGTTGCCACTATAGTGCTTATTGATGTAAATATGGCAATAGTTAGAAAAACTTAAAACGGAGCAAAACTATTCATAAACTTATTATTTTAGCATATTTGCTTGACAATTTTTTTTACATTTTGAACATGTTTTCTATGTTGTTGAAACACACATGCACACACATGTATATATATAAAATTTGTGTATGTATAACAAATGTATTTATGATGTTACATGATGTTATATATATTTTGTATGGGGACAGCAAGTTATAATATGTACATTTATATAATATAATATATATATGCTTATAATACAGTGGCAGATAGAGAAATGGATGAGTGTGGGATTCTGAGTTTTTATACTTTCACTGTAATCATGGCTCTACTCACTAGCTTTGTAACTTGGGCAAATAATTTATCTTGCCTGTGATTCAGTTTCTTTGTACAATGAAGGTAATACTGTCACCCTGTATCATGGGTGTAGTTTTGGGGTTTAGCAAGATGATAAGTGAAAAATGTTTAGAACAGTCCTTTATAAGAAGTAAACATGGAAGAAACATGAGCTATTGTTTTTATAAATACTGTAATATTTATGTTATACTATACATACTATATATGGACATATTCACTGTATATGTTAATATTGTATTAACATACAGACAGGTACATGCACGTGTTATGTTGTATCCTGCTTTTTAAAAAAACTAATATATTTGTTTGCTCTATTATATTTTTAGAAAATTAATAACCCTGAAGAAAACGAATTTTGGAACTCGGTGATAACTTTCCTCTGAAACATGACATTTTGGGAAAAACTTTACTTGTGTATGATAGTCTTTACCCCAAAGGAGTGAAGTCTTTAGAAAGAATGGGAGATGACTAATAGCAAATCTTAGTCATGATTTGTAGTCCTTCGCTTGAATGTGTTTGTCAGATTAGTACATCCCTTTCCTGAACTGAAAGGATAACTGTTTGGCACAAATAGGCTAAACATCAACCAGGGCCTCCTCACCAGTGTATGAAATGGTACTTTTTTGGTAACTAGTATACAGCACATTTGTTCCTACCTATGCAGGCACCAAAGAGTTAATTCTGTTTCTATTGTAAACAGTACATTATTCTAGAAGGAGCAGTATGCAGAATAGGGTTTGAGTACTAGTTTTCTGAACCTCTAAAATAGAAACAATAATGTCCCTTTTTTCTTGCAGCTATTTTTGTCTTGAAGCTTGTTTTGTTTAGTTTTAGCTCTCCTTTGGTTTGTTCAGTTAATCTTTTGGTTATTGTTTGCTTAGAATATCTTTTTCCATCCTTTCACTTCCAACCTATTTCTATCTTGGGATCTAAAGTGACTGTTTTATACATGGCTTACAGTTGGATCATGTTGTTACTATTTTTAAAAAGTCCATCATGTCAAAGAAAACAAACAAACGACAGCAAAACAGCTTATCATGTCAATCTCTGCCTTTTAATTGGAGAGTTTAGTCCATTTTCATTCATTGTAATTACTGATAAGGAATGACTTACTTTTGCCATTTTGCTATTTATTTTGTGTGTCTTCTGTATTTTTTGTTCCTTGGTTTCTCCATTACTGCCTTATTTTGTGTTAGATAGGTATTTTCTAGTGTACCAATTTGATTCATTCATTTGTAAACTATAAAATTTAACTTATTTTCTTTGTGATTTTTCTGGGGGTTACAATTAACGTCTTAATTTATGAATATCTGGTTTGATACCAATTTAGTTTCAATAGTATACAAAATCTTTGTTACTATATAGCTCCATTTGTCCTTTTTGTTGTCATTATAAATTACATCTTTATACAATGTATGCTCATCAACAGAGATATGTATTGTTTTTTGCAGTCTTTTAAATCATATAGGAAAAAGGAGGAGGTACGAATGAAAAATTCAATAATACTGACTTTTGTATTTACCTATGCAGTTATCCTTTAACAGTTTTCTTTATTTCTTTGTATAGATTTGAGTTACCATTTAGTGTTTTTTCTTTCCAGCCTGAGGGACTTGCTTTAGTGCTTCCTAAAGGTCAGGTTTACTAGTGACAGAGTCTCTCAGTTTTTGTTTATCTGGGGATATCTTAATTTCTTTTTCATTTCAGAGGATAGTTTTGCCAGGTAATGAATTTTTGCTCAATGTTTTTTTCCTTTCAACATTTAAAAAATTTAAATAAAAAATATTTAAAATAACATTTTAAATATGTTGTCTCACTGTCTTCTGGCCTCCATGGTTTCTGATGAGAAATTTGCTGTTCATCTTATTGAGGATCCTTAATACACAATGAGCTGCTTCTCTCTTGTTGCTTTCAAGAATCTCAAGAGTCTGTTTTTCTTTTTTTGAGACAGAGTCTCGCTCTGTTGCCCAGGCTGGAGTGCAGTGGCACGAGGATCTTGGCTCACTGCAACCTCTGCCTCCCAGGTTCAAGCGATTCTCCTGCCTTAGCCTCCCAAGTAGCTGGGATTACAGGCATGTGCCACCATGCCTGGCTGATTTTTGTATTTTTATTAGAGATGGGGTTTCACCATGTTGCCCAGGCTGGTCTTGAACTCCTGACCTCAGGTGGTCCTACTGCCTCAGCCTCCCAAAGTGCTAGCATTACAGACAGGAGCCACTGCTCCCGGCCTGTCTTGTATTTTGACAGTTTGATTATAATGTGCCTTGGTGTGGATGTTTGTGAGTTTATTCTACTTGGAGTTTGTTGAACTTCCTGGAAGTATATATTCATATTCTTCATCAGATTTAGGAAATTTTTGGTCATTATGTCTTCAAATATTCTTCCAACTTCTTTCTCTTTCTCTCCTTTCCTTTTGGAACTACTGTTATATATTGTATGTTATATATGTATTATGTCCCAGATATTCATCTTGTATTAACTTTTATAAATACATCTCCCCATTTTGTTGTCTATTTTTTCACCTAATTCATATTGCAAATTCTTATACAGAAACTTAACTTTTTTTTTTTTTTTTTTTGAGACCTGGCTGTCTCACCCAGGCTGGAGTGCAGTGGCATGGCACGATCTCAGCTCACTGCAACCTCCACCTCTGGGGCTCAAGTGATCCTCCCATCTCAGCCTCCTGAGTAGCTGGGACTACAGGTGTGTGCCCCCATGCCTGGCTAATTTTTGTATTGTTTGTAGAGATGAGGTTTCTCCATGTTGCCCAGGCTAGTCTCGAATTCCTGAGCTAAAACAGTATGCCCCTCTTGGCCTCCCAAAGTGCTGGGATTATAGGCGTGAGCCACCTCTCCTGGCCAGAAGGTTAACATTTTATTTAGTAAAATCGACCAGTCTTTTTCTTTGTGGCTTCTGAATTTGATATCTTGCTTAGAAGGGCCTTCATTACCTTAAAAGTATAAAAATATTATTCTGAATTCCTTTTAGATATGTAGTATTGGTTTCTTAATTGAAATTTTTGTTGAGATAATTGCAGTTTCACATACAGTTATAAGAAATTACATATGTAAGGGTATATGTATATATGTGTGTGTGTATGTGTATTTATCTCTATATGTTTTTATTGCCTGCTCTATAGTGATGCAATTTATAAGAAATTAGAGCGAGACTCCATGTACCCTTTACTTAATTCCCCTCAGTAACATCTTGCAAAACAATGCTATAATATCAAACCAGGATATTGACATTGATACAATTCATCTACATTATTCAGTTTTCTATGGTTTTACTATAGGCATTTGTGTGTATATATTTAGTCCTGTACAATTTTATCTCATGTAGGTATGTGTATTCACCACCACAGTCAATATATCGAATTGTTTCATCACTGTAATGATTGCTACGGTACCTTTTTATAATCATATCCACTTCCCTGTTTCCCCATCACTAATTCTGCCAACCACTGTCTCCATTGTTAAAGTTCTGTCATTACAAAATTGCTGTATAAATGAGGTCATATGTTGTAACCTTTTGGTATTTTTTTTTCTTTTTCTCAGCATCTCAGCATAATTCTCTGGAGATTCATTTGTTGTTGTGAGCATAAATTATTTATTCCTTTTTTTGCTGAATAGTACTCCATGATATTGTTATACCACAGTTTGTTAACCATTTACCTGTTGAACACCTGGGCTGTTTCTTGTTTTGGGCTGTGGCATAATAATAAATTGCATTTGGTCTTTGACCCTGACTTCTGGCATAGAATTCCTAAACTGCATGGAATTTCTTAAGTGAGAAGGCCATAGGTTTATGTTTTGTTATTCATAAGAAGCTCCTTTCAACCATACCTGAGTTTATGCTAATGAGATAATTCTTGATGAGGCCCTAGATAGCTTTAGGAGAGGGGCTAGTTGCCAGAAAGACCAAGCCTTGATTAGAGGGTTGGAATACTCAACTTCTTCCCCCAACCTCCAGGGAGGGGAGAGAGCCCCAATCACCAATGGCCAGTGATTTGATCAATCATACCCATTTAATTAAACCTCCTTAACAACTCCTAAACAATAAGGAGTTTCAGAGAGCTTCCAGGTTGGTGAACACATTGAGTTGCTGGGAAGGTGGCATGTCTGAAGGGGACATGGAAGCTCCTTGCATCCCCCTCTTTCTCATAACTCTCCCTATGCACCTCTTCCATTTGGATTCTCCTGAGTTATACCTTCAATAGTAAATCAGTAAGAGTAAGTAAGCAAAGTGCTTAACTGAGTTCTATATTATTCTAGTAAATTATTGAACCTGGTAGGGAGGGGAGGCATCATGGCAACACTTGAATTTGTAGTTGGCTGGGCAAAAATGTGGGACATCTGGGCACTTAGTTTGTGACTGATGCATGATGTGGGTCAGTTTTATGGGACTGAGCCCTTAACCTGTGGAGTCTGATGCTAACTCCAGCAGATAGTGTGAGAATTAATTAGAATTGTGAGACATCAGTAGTGTCAGAGAATTGGTGTTGGAAAAGATACTACATATTTTTTGTCAGGAGGAGAAAGAACCATTCATTGGCTATTATGAATAAAACTCCTGTGAACATTCCTGTACTGATTTATATGTATATATATTTCAACATAAGTTAACATTTCTCTAGGGTAAATGCTCAGGAGTGCGGTTGGATGGACTGTATGTTAAGTGTATATTTAGTTTTTTTAGTAACTTCAAAAATATTTTTGCAGTTGGCTGTACTGTTTTATATTTCCATCAGTAAAGTATTAGTGATGTAATTTCTCTTCATTCTCACCAGTATTTGGTGTTGTCACTATTTTTTATTTCACCCATTCTGATGGATAGTGATAATGTAGTATTATTTATTATGATTAGATTTTCAGCTCATCTTTATTATTGTGTTCTACAGAATCACCAACTTATTATTTGGACTACATATGCAGAATTTTCTGTTGCTACCTGTTCATATTTTCACTGAGGTAGCCTGTTGCCCTTCCAAAGATTGCCAGTATTTACAAACATTTCTTGTAAGACTGGGTGATAATATTAATGAATGTGTTTTTTGATACTATGTAATGAAATATATCAATATTTGGAAAACCTATACAACCCAGTGAATCAGTATTTTTTAAATGACCAGTGCCTGATGTTACAAAATCACGTGAAATATTCATTTGAAGTATAACATAGACTAATGGATTTTAATGTAACAAGGTACAAAAAATTTACTGATGTGGTTTCAGATTTCACATTGTAACTTTAAGAAAGTATCATTTGTCACATTCTAAAATTATACCAAAGAATATTTATATATAATTATCTGAAAAGTCTTTGAAAATACTTTTTAGTTTTCCAGTTACATGTATTGTGAGGCTGAGTTTTCTTCATATACTTTAACCAAAACTGCGCATTGCCATAGGTTGAATGCAGAGGCTACAGAATCCAGATGTCTTCTGTTAAGACGACATTAAAGAGACTTTCACAAATGTAAAACAAACTATTTTAACTATTTGTTTTTTATTTGTATAAAATATACTGTTTAACTTGTAGTGGGTTCATTGTTAATTTTAAATGAATTAATTATTTTCAAGGTTCTCAGTTTTAGTTTTTTTTTCCGACTTTCTTGAGGTATAATTTTAAAAAGTATATACCTAAGGTATAGAATGAGATGTTTTGATATATCTACACATTGTGAAATGATTATTAAAATTGTGCTAATTAACATATTCATCAACTCACATAGTTGCCTTTTTTTTTTTTTTCGGTGAGAAAACTTAAGATCTACCCGGTATGGTGGCTCATACCTGTAATCCCAACACCTTGGGAGGCTGAGGCAGGTGGATTGCTTGAGCCCAGGAGTTCCTGACCAACCTGAGCAACATGGTGAAATCCCATCTTTACAACAAATGTGAAAAAAATTAGCTGGGCATGGTGGCTTATGCTTGTGGTCCCAGCTACTTGAGAGGCTGACATGGGAGGATCACCTGAGCCTGGGAGGTTGAGGCTGCAGTGAGTCATGATTGCACCACTGCACTCCAGCCTGGGCAACAGAGTGAGACCCTGTCTCACAAAAAAAAAAAAAAAAAAAAGAAAATCTAAGGTCTACTGTCTTAGCAAATTTAAATTATACAATATAATAATGTTATTAACTATAGTTACCATGTTGTACATGTTCTTTTATAGTTCTCTGTGGTTCTTTTGTAGCTCTCTACATTTCTTTTGGATGATTATTTTGAAATCTTTGTCAGACAGTTCATAGATCTTCATTTCTTTAGGGCTGGCTACTGGAGCTTTATTTTGTTCCTTGGGTTGGGGGATTATGGTTTTCCTGTTTATTTGTGATCCTTCTGGCTTTGGTTTGGTAGTTGTGCATTTGAAGATGTAGGTACCTCTTCTAGTCTTTACAGGCTGGCTTTGGCAGGGAAAGCCCATCACCCAGTCAGCCTACTCAGAATCTCTGAACAGGCTGATTGGTCGAGTGCACAGGTTGGCTTTCTTCTGAAGTCCTTGGGTAGGCTGGCCTGGTCCCTGGGTCAGCAGGTAGGCATTCCTAGCACCTGGGTTTATAGGATCAGTCCTGTTGCCTGGGTGTGTGGGCCTGGATTCTGGGGTCATGGGGATCAGCCTGGTAAAAGGATCTACTGGGTTGGGCTGGCAATGGGGTCTGCAGGAGCAGGCCTGAAGCTTGGATCCACAATGACTAACTGGCAATGGGGCAGTCTTGGCGTCTCTTTCCATGGAGGTGAGCCTGGTGCCTGGTACCATGTGGCTGGGCCTAGAACCTGTTTCTGTGGGGACTTGCCTGGCACCAGGTTCTATTGGGCAGGCCTGAAGCCTGGGGCTTTGGGGGCCAGCCTGGCACTGGAGCTTGCCTTAAGCCTGGTCCTGCAGGGGCAGGCCTGGAGCCTTAGGTCACTGGCTGTCCTTGTGTTGGATTTGGCCTGGAGCTTAGGTACATGGCAGCTGGCCTGGCACCAAAATTCACTGGGGAGGCCTGGGGCTGGGGTCCCCAGTGAAGTAGGGTGCTCATATCATTCTCGTTTTCCTCCAGCGAGGGTCTCTCTTGTGAGCTTGGGGGAAGGGAATCATGGATAATGTGAAGCCGTCTTTCATACCCCCTTTAATGTATATTTTCTTATTTCTGCATTCTACCTAGGTGCTGTGATCTCTTACCTGGATTCCTTAGTTCTTTTGAATATATTTTTGTACTTGGATGTTTGTTCAAACTGATGTTTCTGTGAAGGGATGTGTGTTGGAAACTCCTATTCTGCCATCTTGCTGACATCGCTCCTCAGTTTTAGTATCTAAAATAGCACATACTAATATATATATAATTCATATAAGCAAAAGCTCTTTAGGGTACTCAGTAATTTTTATTTTTCCTCTTTTCTTTCTTTTTTAGAGATATGGTCTCACCATGTTGCCCAGGCTGGGCTTGAATTCCTGGCCTTAAGTGATCCTTCCACCTTGGCCTCACAAAATGTTGAGATTACAGATGTGAGCTACCACATCCAGGCTCTCAGTAATTTTTAATAATGCAAAGTAGTCTTTTGTCCATAAATTTGGCTGCTTGTTTAGATAAAAAGAAACTGAAGAGACATGACCACAAAATGTAATTCATGATCTTAGACTGGATACTTTCCAGTAGGAAATGAAAATGTTCTAAAGAGCATTATTGGGATAATCTTCAAAATTGGAATTTGGACTGTGGGTTAGATATAATTGTATCAATGTAAATTTCTTGAATTTCATAATGGTACTATCATTATGTAAGAGAGGAGGTACACACTATAGTTTTACAGGCATGATATATGAAGCCTACTTACAAATGGTTTAGAAAAATAAGCATGCATATATATGTAGGGAGAGAATGATAAAACAAATATGGCAAAAATTAGTGAACTCTGCATAAAGGCTATACAAGAGTTCTGTGCAATGTGAAATTATTTCAAAATAAAAATTACAACAATTATAAAGAATATAATGAATACCTTAGAAGCAATTTTTACAAATTAATTGGCAAGTGTTTTATTGTGCTTGTGATGAGTATGAAATGTTTTCAGCAGTTGAAGACACTTCTGGTTATGTAATAACTTTGTAGTTGTCACCACTTTTCAGAGGATACTCTTTATGCTCTGCTGCCCCCTAGTGACTTTATGCTCATCAGCAATTGTTTCTTCCAAGTGTAGTAAGTTGGAAATGTAGAGAACTATAATCATTATTTAAAAACAACTTAGTGTCAAGTCAAATAATTTTTCTGGGGGCGAGGGGGAAGACACTACCATGAAGCTATATCTAATGGCCTCCTTTTTTTCTTTGAATTTTTTAAAAATTGTATTTTTGTTCTTGTGGTTCCTTTGTATTGCATCCTCAGTTCTCTCTGTCTCTCTCTGAAGGTAATATTTACTGATTTCTCAGCCAAGGGCAACAATGAAACTTAACTTGTGTACTCTTCTGTTATTCTTTCCTCTTAGCATTAAATATCAGGGAATAGTATTATCTTAGTGCTTTACTTTGTAGTCAAGCATACTTGATTTGGCCCATAATCTCTCATTTGTAATCCCCAAATCCTAAAGGCTCTAAAAACTATTTGTTGTCAAAATCTGCCTTAATTCATTTGGCAAGAAAACCTGATGTGAGTTGACTTAATATATTAATAATCTTTATATTTACCACTTTTGTGAATATTCCTATATTTTACTGCTGAAATATGAATGTGTTTGATTATGGAATGCTTAAGATCTTACTGGGATGTTACATAATATGTGACAGATGAGCTGTATTTTTTTTAAATGTACAGAATTTGGTATTATGAAACATTTTGCTACAAGGATTTTCGATTAGGGATTGTAGACCTGTAGTTGATTTGCCTAGCTTTGGCTCACAGTTACTGGTATAAGATAGTTGACTAGTTTATTCTACTTTCTATCTTCTCTCTTTTTTTTCTTAGGTGTATAATTTTTATGTACTATTTTTATGTATCATACTTGATCACTTTTAATCTGACCTTGTTTTTGTCTTAGAGTTGCAGTTAAATATATTCAGTCTTCATTGACATTCTTTTTTATTGAAGTTTTCCCTGTCATCTAGTTGGGTTTGTGTTCCTCCTCTAGTAGTTGCCTTAAGAAGGACTTATGTGAACAACAATTTCTGAGTTATTGTATATTCAAATTTTAGCTCTATAGACTTTATATTCAAAGGCTAGCTTGGTTGAAATTAAAGTTCTTGGCTCATGTTTTGTTTCCTTGAGTATCTTGTCTTCTGGTGTTCAATGTTGCTGTGGAGAAGTCTGATACTTGCTGGTTTTTCTTTTTCCCTAAGTGCTTATTCTTGATTCTTATTATTTTTGGCTGTCTATTGACTCTTCTTCTTTCTATTTTATTTTATTTTATTTTTGAGATGGAGTCTTGCTCTGTCGCCCAGGCTGGAGTGCAGTGGCACGATCTCGGCTCACTGCAACCTCCACCTCCTGAGTTCAAGCAATTCTCCTGTCTCAGCCTCTCGAGTAGCTGGGATTACAGGCACGTGTCACCACACCCGGCTAATTTTTGTATTTTTAGTAGAGACAGAGTTTTGCCATGTTGGCCAGGCTGGTCTCGAATTCCTGACCTCAGGTGATCTGCCCGCCTTGGCCTCCCAAAGTGCTGGGATTACAGGTGTGAGCCACTGGGCCTGGCCCTTCCTTTTTTAGTTATTAGACATTACTCAAAGAATTTCAGCATGTATCCTTGACTCAGAGTATAATATAAATTAATATTTTTATCACTTCCTTGACACTGCTAGGAATATGTAACACTTTTTCATTTATCCTTTCCTACATCTTACACTGTTGTCATGAATTTTAATTTTACATGTAATTTTGTTCCCACACAACATTATCCTTATTATTTCGTAGAGTCACCATTCATGTATGTTTACTCTTTTGTTTGATTCTTCATTTCCTCCTCCATCTCTGTGCTTCATTCTGAAGTCACTTTTCCTTTTGTATGCAGAACTCCCTTTAGCATTTCTTTTAGTGAAGGACTCATTTATTTTGTTTGTATGAATAATGTCTGTATTTCACCTTATTTTAAAATTGTAGTAAAATATACATAACATATACTTTACCATTTTAACCATTTTTAAGTGTACAGTTCAGTGGCATTAAGTATATTCACATTTTTCTGTAGCCAAAACTGCCACCTATCTCCAGAACTTGTCTAATCCCAAGTAGCTGGGACTATAGGCACATGCCACTGTGCCTGGCTAATTTTTTTTTGTAGAGACAGGGTTTAGCTTTGTTGCCCAGGCTGGTCTTGACCTCCTGGCTTCAAGCAATATTCTTGCCTCAGCCTCCTAAGGTGCTGGGATTACAGGTGTGAACTACCACGGCTGGCCAAGTATAGTTTTCTTTACATTCATCATACTTTGGGTTTATAGGGCTTGAAACTATGGACTGATATCTTTCGTAAGTTTTTAGATATACTTGGCTATGATGTCTTTAAGTATTGCTTCTGCACAATTATACAATGATAAAATTTCTTTCAGGAGAGTTACAGATTTAAAAATATTTTCATAATATCAGTTAGATGTTATTTACTTAAAAAAAAAAAAAAAAGCTTAGGCCGGGCACAGTGTCTCACGCCTGTAATCCCAGCACTTTGGGAGGCCAAGGCGGGGGGATCACCTGAGGTCTGGAGTTTGAGACCAGCCTGATCAACATGGAGAAACAAAATACAAAATTAGCCGGGGAGAAAGAAAATACAAAATTAGCCGGGGGTGGTAGCGCATGCCTGTAATCCCAGCTACTCGGGAGGCTGCGGCAAGAGAATGGCTTGAACCCGGTAGGCGGAGGTTGCAGTGAGCCGAGATCGCACCACTGCACTCCAGCCTGGGCAACAAGAGCCAAACTCTGTCTCAAAAAAAAAAAAAAGCTTGCATTCTCCTAGGAGAATAGAATTGAGTTTCTTAGAGGCTGCATGATGTGAAAATATCATTGTTTCAGTGGTGAATGTTATTTATACTTGTATGTTCTTTTATTTAATTTTTTTCTTCTGTTTCAATTTCTTTTTTTTTAACGGAGTCTCACTCTGGCCCCCAGGCTGGAATCTGGAGTGCAGTGGCATGATCTCAACTCACTGTAACCTCTGCCCCCCGGGTTCATGTGATTCTCCTGCCTCAGCCTCCCGAGTAGCTGGGATTACAGGCCCATGACATTACTCTCCTCTAATTTTTATATTTTTAGTGGAGACGGGGTTTCGTCATTATTGTCCAGGCTGGTCTTGAACTCCTGACCTCAGGCGATCCGCCTGCCTCGGCCTCCCAAAGTTCTGGAATTATAAGCGTGAGCCACTGGACTTGGCCTTTTTTTTTTTTTTTTTTTTTAACAAGGTCTCTGTGTCTCCCAGGCTGGAGTGCAGTGGTCTAATCTCTGCTCACTGCAACCTCCACCTCCCAGGCTTAGGTGATACTCCCACCTCAGCCTCCTGAGTAGCTGGGACCACAGGTGCATGCCACCATGCCTAGCTAACTTTTTTGGTATTTTTTGTAGAGATGGGGTTTTGCCATGTTTCCCAGGTTGGTCTCAAACTCCTAGCCTCAAGCAATCCGCCGGCCTCGCCTCCCAAAGTGTTGGGATTGCAAGCGTGAGCCACTGTGCCTGGCCCAGTTCCAATTGTTAATGTGGCTAATGTCAACAAACATAACACATACACAAAAGTTCTTGGGAAACCCAAGGGAAATATATATTATAATATATATTTGAGACCGGGTTTTGCTCTTTTGCCCAGGTTGGAGTGAAATGGCGCGATCTTGGTTTACTGCAACCTCCGCCTCCCGATTTCAAGCGATTCTCCTGCCTCAGCCTCTCCAGTTGCTAGGATTACAGGCGCCCGGCACTACACCCTGCTAATTTTTTGTATTTTTAGTAGAGACGGGGTTTCACCATGTTGCCTAGTCTTGTCTCGAACTCCTAACCTCAGGTGATCCACCCGCCTCGGCCTCCCAAAGTGCAGGGATTACAGGCGTGAGCCCCCGCACTCGGCCAGGAAACCCAATATTTTTTGAGAGCATAAAAATAGTGCCAGGCAAAAAATTTTGAGAACTGCTGGCTGAGGGCTTTTGATGGTGTCCCATGTTTCATTTTTCTTACATTCTTCTGTATTTTACATCGTTTCCTTTCCTTGTTCTCTTTGGGCTTCAATGTGGATTTTTTTTTCCTTTTTTTTTTTTTCTTTTGAGACAGGGTCTCACTCTGTCACCCAAGCTGGAGGGCAGTGGTGATCTCGGCTCATTGCAACCTCTGCCTCCCGGTTTCAAGCGATTTTTGTGCCTCAGCCTCCCGAGTAGCTGGGATTATAGACGCACACCACTACGCCCGGCTGATTTTTCTATTTTTGATAGAGATGGAGTTTCACCATGTTGGCCAGGCTGGTCTCCACCTCCTAACCTCAAATGATCCACTTGCCTCATCCTCCCAAAGTGCTGGGATTACAGGTGTGAGCCACTGTGCCCAACCTCAATGTGGATTTTTTCAATTGACTTATTTGCTGGTAAACCATCTATGGAGTTCTGAATTTTAAAAACCCAGTTCTGGGTTTTCTCCAGTTTTATAATAAAAAAACAAATCGTAAGGCTGTAGTGAAATTCTCCATCTTCTCATGTGTTTTGTTCTTTTCCTTTTTTCTTGTGGTATTAATCATAGCCATTTTTAAAGTTCTTATCTGATAAGTTCAATATCTAGATCATCTGTGAATCTTGATTTTTAGTCATGTGATTTTTAGTCATGTGATCTTCTCTTGGCACACTTGGTAATTTTGGACTGAATAGACATTAAAAAAATTGTGGAGGTTTTGGATAGTGTTTTCTTCCTTAAGTGAAGGTCCCTCCCCTCTGCTCCCACTTTTGGTAAGGCAGATGGTATGGCAATATTTAATCCAGTCAACGACTGAGCTGGCTAAATCTAGGGTTCAGCTTTAGTTAGGGTGTGGCTCATTACTGCGTTAATGCTATTGTCCTCCAGACATTCCAAAGAGCCTGGAGTGATGACTAGGAGCCCTTCCCTTGGTAGATCCTTAATTCTTTTCTTTCCTTTATACCTCAATACTACCTAACATTCTGTTGGCTTCTCTGAGTCTTTTTGCTTATCTTAACCTCTCTCTTTGTATAGCTTAAGAATTCAGCAAATGTGTTGAGAAAATAATAACAGTGCTATGTATTCTTCCCATTTTTCCTCTTCAGGATTCTAACCTCTTATGCCTCTAATTTAAGGTACCGGGATTCTCTAAAACTGTCAAAAGCTGATTTTCCTGCCTTTTGGTCTTGACTTTCTGCTTGTTCCCTTTACCGGGAACTTCAGCCTCTTGAATGGAGATTTGGTACTTACCTTGAGGGGGAAAAAGTGACTGAAGCATATTGGCAGACCCATTCTTACTATTCCCCTCTTCTCCAGTGTTCTGTTCCCTTAGATTCTGGTTGCCGGAGCAGTTCTGTTTTTTGTTTTTGTTTTCGTTTTTTTGAGATGGAGTCTTGCTGTGTCACCCATGCTGGAGTGCAATGGCGCAATCTCGGCTCACAGCAACCTCCACCTCCCGGGTTCAAGTGATTCTCCCGCCTCAGCCTCCCCAGTAGCTGGGATTATAGGCACCAGTCATCATGGCTGGCTAAGTTTTGTAATTTAGTAGAGAGGGGGGTTTCACCATGTTAGCCAGGCTGGTCTTGAACTCCTGACCTCAGCTGATCCACCCACCTCAGCCTCCCAAAGTGCTGGGATTATAGGCCTGAGCCACCACGCCTGGCTGCCTGAGCAGTTCTGTTAGTCCCTCAGGAAAGAATATCATAAACAGGTATGCAGAAGACCTGGAGAGGTATTCATTTATTTATTTTTATTTTAAATTTTTTTGAGAGAGAGGGTGTTGCTCTGTTGCCCTGGCTGGAGTGTACTGGAGCTCACTACAGCCTTGAACTCTTGGCCTAAAGCTATCCTCCTGCCTCAGCATTCCAAGTAGCTGGGACTACAGGCATGTGCCACCATGCCCGGCTAATTTTTAAAAAATTTTTCTTCCTAAATGGAAGGGACCTTATCAAGTCCCTTTTTTTTTTGTAGTGATGGGGTCTCACCATGTTGCTCAGGCTGGTATTGAACTCTTGGGCTCAAGTAATCCTCCCACCTTGGCTTCCCAAAGTGCTTGGATTATAGGTGTGAGCCACCACACCTGGCTGGGAGTATCAGTTTAGATTGGAGCAGGAGAAAGGAGAATTTCAAGAAAGAGATTTACAGGCAAAGGGATTCCAGCCAGGAAGGAATGGCAATATTAGTATACGATCTGGCTTAAAAGTGAAGAATATTTGTATAGTTAAAATAATGCAAATGTTATTTGTTTGTTTGCAAAGACAAAGTTTGGGCCATCTATGAAAAACAATTATGATTATAGAACAAAATGTATGTGTTTATCAACTCTATCAGTGTAAAATTCATTTCCACAGTTGGAGAAAGTAAGGAAAAGATATAAAGAGAAAGTAAGGGGGTCAGGCACGGTGGCTCATGCCTGTCATCCCAGCACTTTGGGAGGCTGAGGCAGGATTGGTTGAGCCCAGGAGTTTGAGACCAACCTGCGTAACATAGTGAGACCCCATCTCTACAAAAAATTAAAAAATTAGCTGGATGTGGCACATGCCTCTAGTCTCAGCTACTCTGGAGGCTGAGGTGGGAGGATTGCTTGAGCCTGGGAGGTCAGGGCTACAGTGAGCTGTGATCACACCACTGCACTCCAGCCTGGGCAACAGAGTGAGACTCTGTCTCAAAAAAAAAAAAAAAAAAAGTGAAAATAAGGGAGAGGTAATGCTTCATTTTGCATAGTTGGGAATCAAGATAATCTGTTTTTAATAATACAAGAAACAAAAGCATAACTATATTATTTATATTACAAAAGCAATCTTTAGAAAAACTAAAAGGGGTATATAAGTATTGAGAGGAGAGGAAAAGGAATGATATGGTATGATGAGGTAATTTTTGATCAATTATAGTAGGAAATAGACAATATCTAAAATGGATAAAGGGAAAATGGCAATATTATCTTTTTATTTTATATTATTTTAATTTTTTAAGACAAGTGCTCGCTCTATCGCCCATGCTGGAGTGCAGTGGTACAATCACAGCTCACTGGAGCCTTGACCTCCTGGGCTCAAGCGATCCTCCCACCACAGCCTCCCGAGTACCTGGTACTACAGGCATGCCACCACACCCGGCTAATTTTTGTATTTTTTGTAGAGACAGGGTTTCACCATGTTGCCCAGGTTGGTCTCAAAGCCCTGGGCTCAAGCAATCTGCCTGCCTTGGCCTCTCAAGCTGCTGGGTTTACAGGTGTGAGCCACCACACCCATCCAATATTATATTATTTGAAGATATGGGCTTACTTCTCAAAAATTAAAAATAGAAACATTTATAAAAGTTCAAATCGGGCTGGGTGTGATGGCTCATGCCTGCAATCCCAGTGCTTTGGGAGGCTGAGGCAGGGCAGATTGTTTGAGGTAGGAGTTCAAGACCAGCCTGGCCAACATGGTGAAAACCCATCTCTACCAAAAAATACAAAAATTACCCGGGTGTGGTGGCACGCACCTGTAGTCCCAGCTACTTGTGAGGCTGAGATAGGAGGATCACTTGAGTCTGGGAGGTGTGCAGTGAGCCAAGATCGTACCAGTGCACTCCAGCCTGGGTGCCAGAGTAAGACCCTGTCAAAAGAAAAAAAAAAAAAAAGAAAAAACACGTTCAAATTGACTTTCTCTGGAAAACAGAAATGGAAATTCAAGAAGCTCAAACAACTCCTTGAGCAGGATAAACATAAACAGCAAAACAACACCAAGGTACTATACAAAGGAATGACAACAATAGCTCTAAATACAGGAAGGGGGAAATGGAAGTATACTCAATTAATTATAAAGAAAACAGGATAAGAGGAGATAATTTATGTTAACACAATTACCTATATGACTAGGTTTAACTCTGTTATCTTGCTGTTTGTTTTTTGTTTGTCTTATCTTTTTTTTTCTCTTTATTTCTCATTTCATATTCTCCTTAACTGAATTAGAACAACCAAATATTTTTAAAGATTCCATTGTTAGGTATACCTTCTTAGTGTTTTTTGTTTTGTTTTGTTTGTTTTTAGTGGTTGCTTTAGGGTTTACAGTATGCATCTTTAACTTATTGCAATGTATTTTCAAATGCTATTGTACGTGTTTGTATATAACATACAATCCTTAAAACAGTGTATTTTCATTTCACCCATTGATCTTTGAGTTATCATTAATTATATTTTACTTCTACATGTGTTTTGAATTCCATAGTTCATTATCATTATTTTTGCTTTGAACAATCAGCAATCTTTTTTTAAATGTTATCTTTTAAAAGATTTTAAAATAATAAAAATATTTTATATGTTCCTATATATTTACCAGTTTATTTGCTCCTTATGCTTTTGTGAAGATCCAGATTTTGAACAGATTTTATATTATTTTTGCCTGAGGAACTTACTTTAACAGTTTTTATAGTGCGGGTCTGCGGACAACAAATTTTCTAAGGTTTTGCTTTGTTGATTGATATGTTTGCTAGGTATAAAATTCTTGATTTACAATTTTTTTTTCCTTTAGCACTTTACAGGTATCTTTCCATTGTCTTCTTCTTTATATAATTTGGATGAGAAGTCTGCAGTCATTCTTTCTTTGTGTTTTACGTGTTATTTTCTTCCCTCTGCTTTTGCTTTTAAGGTTTATTTTTCTTTATTAGTGTTTGTTAGCAACTCCAAGAAGCCTTTTCTGACTAATCCATTTCTGTGCTGAACATTCCTTTATTTTTCATTGCTATATCACCTAAGTGTAACAGATTTAAATGTTGTATTACTTTATACACAGGTTTTTTCTTCTTTTCTTTTTTTTTTGAGACGGAGTCTCACTCTGTTGCCAGGCTGGAGTTCAGTGGCACCATCTCGGCTCACTGCAACCTCTGCTTCCCCAGTTAAAGTGATTCTGCTGCCTCAGCTTCCCAAGTGGCTGGGACTACAGGCACATGCCACCATACCCAGCTACTTTTTGTATTTTTTGTAGAGATGGGGTTTTACCATGTTGGCTAGGATGGTCTTGATCCCTTGACCTTGTGATCTGCCTGCCTCAGCCTCCCAAAGTGCTGGGATTACAGGCATGAGCCACCATGCCTGGCTTTTTTTCTTTTTTTTAAATTTGAGATGAGCAGTATGTTGCTCAGGGTGATCTTGAACTCCTGGGCTCAAGAGAACCTTTGACCTCAGCCTCCTGAGTAGCTGGGATTACAGGCATATGCTACCATCCTTAGCTCCTGAACAGTTTTATAATTACTTTTCATTGTGGTTTCTTATCTATTTCCTTACTAATTATAGTATGGGCACCCTCAAAGGAAGATATTCTTTTCTTTTTGTTTTTAGTAAATTCTCAGTCAATAGATACTAAATGAGCCTATGGCAGGAAAATGCCCAAACCACCTAACATAGCCAATCTTGTTAAATTTCTGAGAAAACAGTGTCTATTTAATTTGCTGAGGCCATTTATTTTATTATTTAATAGTCAAATTTATCTTGCCCTTTAAAAGTCTATTTTAGTTTGGTCCATTTTGAACATTAAAAAAAAAGATGCTGCTGCTTTCCCTCTTTAAATAAATGATCAAGTTACCTTATAGATTGGAGAGCTAGAATGTGGTGGTGATATTTCATAGCTTTTGGAGAGTGCCCTAAATGCAATGCTTTGGAGAAGTAATTTATTGGCAAGCAACTTTGTTTCTTAGTGATGATTGGGGTCACAGTAGATCATCACTTTGTTGAGTTTAGAGTTCACCTGTGTAG
This sequence comes from Pan troglodytes, assembly GCF_028858775.2. Lineage (NCBI taxonomy): Eukaryota > Metazoa > Chordata > Mammalia > Primates > Hominidae > Pan > Pan troglodytes. Next base: position 49,984,558 of record NC_072410.2, read on the forward strand.
AATATCAGATTCTCTAAAGAAGTTATACAGCCCAAACCAGATTGATCTATTGATAATGGAAGAGTAATGAAAATGTACAGTAGGCCTCAGGTAGATATCTAACAAATTTTAATCATATGTCTTTTTTTTTTGAGACAGAGTCTTGCTCTTCAGCCAGGTTGCAGTGCAGTGGCACAATCTCGGCTTACTGCAACCTCCTCCTCCTGGGTTCAAGTGATTCTCCTGCCTCAGCCTCCTGAGTAGCTGGGATAATAGGTGCACACCACCACACCCAGCTAATTTTTGTATTTTTAGTAGAGATGGGGTTTCACCGTGTTGGCCAGGCTGGTCCTGAAGTCCTGACCTCAGGTGATTCACCTGTCTCAGCCTCCGAAAGTGTTGGGATTACAGGCATGAGCCCCCCTGCCTGGCATCATATGTCATTTTTGAGAGAAGTGAAATTTGCTTTCCACAGTTACCCATTGTAATTTTTTAATTCCTTGTATTGAACTAGTCATGCAGTTTTAGTGGTCTCTCTTTTCAGAAAGATGTCTCTTAACATGTTAAGCTTTATCTTAAAATATTTGTATTGTTGGTTTAGTTTTTCCTCAACTTTTATGGTTTGAGTTTTGTTATCACTTGTGTTAAATTTTATTTTCATTGCTCTAGGACCATTTTTTCAAATAAATTCATGTAGATCAAGGTTGTTTCAGGTCTTTTTTCTTTTCTTCTTCAGTGTTAAATTAACTTGTCTACATGCTCATTTCAGGTCAGACATTTGATGAACGTTATTACATGTTTCACATTTTAGTCTTACTATTCATAGTATTAAAAACAAAATCAACTTAGTATTATTTATGTAGTTTAACATATAGTTGATTTCTTGATCTAAGTAGAAAGTAAAATTATTGAATAGAATGGACACTAAGATGACTTCATGTAGAGACAGTTGACAAAAGTGAAGTCTTACTCTAAGTCTGTGACCATCAGTAAACTAACACTGTCTTGAAACCTAAAAGGTTATGTAGCAAAGCTTACTGTATGATATGCCAGGGAAGTTTGCTGGGAGTATGATCCAGATCATTGGTTCTGGATGCTAACATTTGGAAATGATTTTTTTTGGTGGAGCATCTGTGACCTTGGAACTATGAATTATCTTAAAATTTCTTTTCAAGAGAAGGAGCATATGAGAGGAAGGGTAAACAAAATATTTTGTTTATAATTTGCTATAACAATGATTTAATACAGCTTAATATTAAACAGCTCTGGAGACCTAAAATTTATCTCACTTGGTTTTCACTGGTGTTTCTCTCTGACACATGGTGTGAATCAACTGTCCTTCCAACTTGAAAGAGCAGAGAGTTCACTGACGCAACTCCCTTGTTCTGGGAATTGTTTCTACTGTGCCTTCAAAAGGTAGGGACATTAAAAGCTTTGGCTTGTGGCAAATTCTCTCCAAGTTGGACACAGTTAGGGGGCTGAATATTGGCTTAAGGAAGTGAGGTTGGTGGCTTTTTCTATTTCCTGGACTTTTTCTAAAGAATCAATATTAACTTTTTCAAGTCTCTACTTGACGTTTTGTGATTAACAGTCTTCCCCGTTAAAATTGGAAACCAGCAAATCTCCGTTTAAATGTTGGTGCATGCCAGGGTTCTTCAGTTCTTCTGTCTTAGATTCTAGAGTTTTTTGGGTTTCTGCCCTTTTCCACGTGGATTTTTTCTTTTGTGAAAATCTTTCTGTACCTACTTAACAAAGGGAAACATTGAAATGAAAAGTTGAAATGGCAAAGTCATTGTCCCAAAAGGTCTCACACAACTGGAAAAATGAACCATAGTTAATTGTAGTAAATTGTAGATTCAGAGTATCAACTACATGCCTATAGCAATATGGAAAAACACATGGAAAAATTTTATGACTCTGAGTTCAATATGTAGCATGATATGACTGTCAAAACTGCATAAGCATTAGTATTAGGCTGTTAATAGGAGCTAAGTAACAAGGTTAAAGGAGATGGGCCTTATTTTTCTCATTTGACCATGCTTGATTTAAAAATTTTTAATATTTATAGAATACTTTCTGTATGCCAGGTACTGTTCAGAATTCTTACATTATCTCATTTAATCTTCACACAGCAACTGTATGAATTGGTTCCTACCATTATCTGCATTTTGCTGATGTGGAAACTGAGGTATACAGAGGTTTAATAAACTTGCCGAAGATCACACAACTATTAAGTCGTAGAACTAAGGCTCCAATCCTGAAAGTCTGGCTATGAAGCCTGTGTTCTTGCCCACTGTGATATACTGCCTTTGTTGTTACACTTAAAGAAAAGTGACTGCTGGAACATGTCCAGAGGGTAAAACTACAATTGAAAGGCTGTTTATATGTAGAATAGTTGAATAATTTGAGATTGTTTAGTCTGGAGAAGGAAAAAAAGGGATCAAGGACTTGTTCTCACTGGTCCTTTGAAGGCAAAAATAAGATAAATGGTGAAAATTATAGAAAGGTAAGTTTTAGTTTTCTATAAGAACTTTGCAACAGCTGTTGAAATGGGATTGGTTGCTTTGCAGTGAACTTCTTTTTACTAGAGATGTTCCAGCAGAACTTGGACTAGTATTTATGGACATAGCTGGAAAATTTGTTATGTCTGTGAAATTGGGCTGGATCATCTCTGAGGTTCCTTTTTTCCCTGTACACTTCAATGTTAAAGAGTTTATTAAAATGGGCTAGTCTATACTGTCCTCAGACAAATGCTTCTAGAAAAAACACACAAAATTGTTTCCTAATGGAAACATGGCACCTATGATGTGAGAGGAGCGGGACCAGATTTATTTTTGTCTAAAATGTTTCTTTGTAAATAGCTTTATGATGTTTGTAGGGAGTTTTTTTTTTGCATATCTTGTAAGTGGACTAGGAAGCAAAAGAAAGTGGCTTACTTTTTCAGTTGACAAATCAAGTTATTTAGTAATAGAACAGAGATTCCATCATAATAACCATTGAAGCTACTCTCTTCTTTCCCCTTCCCATTTGAGGGATAATAAAATAACATTAACTTATGGGTTCTGTAGTTGCAGTGGAAGGGATCTAGGAATCTGCTACATCAATTCTCAAATTAAGAATTTCAGGATATCAAATATATGTACTTTTTTTTTTTGAGACAGAGTCTCACTCATTCTGTCACCCAGGCTGGAGTGCAGTGGTGCAAACATGGCTCACTGCAGCCTCGACCTGTAAGATTCAAGTGATCCTCCCTCCTCAGCCTCCTGAACAGCTGGAACCACAGGCACACACCACCATGCTCAGCTAATTCTTATAACTTTTTGTAGAGATTGGGATCTTGCTATGTTGCCCGGGCTGGTTGCGAACTCCTTGGCTCAAGCAATCTTCCTGCCTCGGCCTCCCAAAATGCTGGGATTACAAGCATGAGCCACTGTGCCTGGCCCATATGTATGTTTTAAAACCATTTTGATATCATGATTAATTACAAGAGGAAGTTAGAATATGGAAAAGATACTGAATTTTAAAAATTCTGACCGGTGGTGATTGCTTCTTGGGTTTGTGAGGGATCAATCCTGAGAAGGAGTTTTCATTTCATTTGTCAACCTAAAAAAGAAACTCAGAGAGATAGGCTGTCTAGAACAAAAGATTTTATTTGGTAATAGCAAAGGCTTGCAACCTAGGGTGTACATGCTATGAAAATCATGGGCCCACATGAGGAAAACTGGGACAAACTGGAAATTTTTAAAGACAAAGAGAAATTTACACAAACTGCTTTGAAACAAAACTCATTGGTCTCAGGGACACATTGCAGGGGTTGGCACTAATTCATTTGGGGAGATAGCTGTTGCTAGGCAACTGTCCAGGTCTGAATGTCTTATCTGAAATACTGTAGGCCAGAGGAAATTCCTGTGATAATCTCTGTTTGCTCTGTTTACAAGTACTAACAAGATGTCCAGATATTTCAGGAATGCAAGGGAGAGAGTTTCTTTATGGCCTTCCCCGACTTCATTTTGGTTAAAGTTTTGACGTAAGTGACTCCATTTTGTTATTGTTAACCGCCACATTATTGTTTTAAGCATTTATTTTATTTTAGATAATTATTGAAAATTAGACTTCTAGTTACACTGAATTTTTGTTGTTGTTTGGTTTTCATTTTAAGTAATATTTTATTGAGCATCTACTATGAACCAGTTACTATTCTAGATTCTTAAATGCATTTTATTTTTTCAGTTGGAAAAGCAATACATGTTTATTTAAGTAATAGATAAAGTAATACAGAAATAGAAAAAATTCAGAATTGCATCATCTAAACATTGTATTAGTTTGCTGGTTTTCTTTCTGTCCTTGATTGTTTTCTATAGAATTGAATTAAAATATTTGAACATATTTATCTTTATATTGAATGTGTATATAGTTTTACATCTGTTTCTTCACCTCACCTTCCTTCTTACTCTCCTCTTCCTCTTCCTTTTACTCATCTTCCTTTTCCTCTCCCTCATCCTTTTTCCTTCATTTTATTATACTTTATATAACTGTGGCAACCTGGGAAAGGTAAATGCTTCTATGTACTGGCAATGTGAAAAAGGTTGCTTCATGTGCAAAATGATGATAATAACTATTCTGCTAGGATTATATTTGGGGAATAAGTGAGTTAGTGAATATAAAATGTTTAACAGGATTTGGCACGTATTTTAAAAATGCTTACTTTTACTACTATTTTATAATTTTGGGCTGAATTTAACCTTTAATGGTATGGATGATAGTGCAGTAATAAAATAGCATAGATTAAATTACTGGGTGGTCAAATAATTGGTCTCTGTTTTTGTTTGCTTTTCATATGAGTTGGTACTATAAGTAACTTTTTTCTGCTAATGTTCTTGAGCCATCACTCCAAACTCAGAAATATATATCACAACTTTTTTCAGAACCATGATTAGGTTATACATCGACTTAGCTGTCCCACATGTTGTGTGGCTGGATTTCCCTACAGACATCTATGATAATCATTTAATAGAATGCTTAATCCAGGCCAAAATAAAGTAATGAAAAATTTTGAAATACCAGGACATTTAGCATTGTCCTTTGTTCAGCTCCCTATGACTCTGCATTACAGTGTCTAGGTTTGGCATGGGACTGATGTTTATCATTATGATACAGAGTTCTTGGCTACTTTTATGTTTTACCAAATATAAATCTTTAACAGACTCCACCTGACAACCCCCCCCCAACCCAGTTAAAAACGTCCCCCTTAAAAAAAGATTTTGCCAACAAAATGTTTCTCTCCTTTGAGAGTTAACTTTGTAATTTGGAGCATATAACCATGATGTTTGAGAGCTGTCTGTTTCCATTGTTGCAGCCTGATTGTCCATGATTTAATCATCAGTAGTTAAGAAGTAAAGCCAAAAATGGCTGCAGGCTGCTCAGTACCATAAAAAATTTCCACCTGGAAGCAATTTTTTCTAAAAGCCCGTAGGGACTGCTGTCACCCTCCCCCTTCTGTTGGCAACAAGGGCCAGAAACATCAGTTCTCTTCAGAGCCAGGTCTTGTTGCAGTTTAATCATCTTCCTTCTCCTAGCTTCCAGAGAAGGTTAGAGGAGAGCTAGGGAAATAACAAATTATTGCCAGACACTACTCTCCTCCTACAATAGATTTCCTTTAGCCATCTAAATTTCTCCTTTCTTCCTCTGTTTCTTTCTTTTTCTGTTTAACATTTTAGCTGAAGTGCAAATTATTTGCACTGCTAGAACTTGAATTAACTTTTTGGTAAAAATATTTATTATTGAACTCTAGTGCTTCTCTTTGGGGTAAGATGAAATGTTGAAACATTTTTGGGCACTGCTTTGGCTCTTTGTCACTTTATAATGCTTTCTCTGTGGGATACAGCCATTGTTCCAGGTGTAAACTCTCAAGGAACTCATGGTCTTATAGGGGAGATAGACATGTAAATAAATCATTACTGTATAGAGTGTTCACCGTAGTACCCTTTCAAAAATATGAACAAATAAACATTTCAAAGCAAAAGGACATGAACTGTGCTTTCCACCAGTAAATATCATTAGTAGTGGTGCCCATTCATTTCTAGGCCCATTATCCTAATGTAACTTCTGGATAATACTAGGCATTTGTTCAAGAACTTTGAGGCAAAACAAGATGACAGTACTCCTGGTGAAATTCACCTCAAACCACATATGGCTTCATAGGTTCAAGGCCAGTTCAAATTTATACAGTGTCAAAGTGAGAGCCAGTTGGTGAATGATTATACCATGACTGTTAAGGAGTAATTCTTATCCTATATCCTTATCATACACTCCTTATCAAGGATAGGGCTAGGTGCTTCAATAGATTTTGTTTCATTAAAAAAAATAGATTTTTAAATATATTCCTTATCGAACTAGACTATGGGCAGGCACTGTGGCTCACACTTGTAATCTCAGCAGTTTGGGGGGCCAAGGTGGGAGGATCGCTTGAGCCCAGAAGTTTGAGACCAGCCTGGGCAACATAGTGAGACCCCATCTCTGCAAAAAAAAATTTAAAAAAATTAGCTGCTTGTGTTGGTGCATGCCTGTAATCCCAGCTACTTAGGAGGCGGAGGCTAGAGGGTCCCTTAAGCCCAGAAGTTAGAGGCTGTAAGTGAGCCATGATTGTGCCACTGTGCTCCAGCCTGGGCAACAGAGTGAGATACTGTCTCTAAAAAAAAAAAAAGAAAAAAAAAGCTATTAAAAAAATGAAATACATATAACTAGACTAATACATGCTGCAAGAGACTGTTATTGTAGATTAAATTTGGCTGGGTGTGGTGGCTCACACCCTATAACAACAGCACTTTGGGAGGCTGAGGTGGTAGGATTGCTCGAGGCTAGGAGTTTGACAGTACCCTGGGCAATGTAGCAAGATCTCATCTCTACCAAAAAGAAAAAAAAAGAAATTGGTGTCATTCGGAAAAAGATGCCTCATATCAGCAAGTAGGAGAAAAATGGTATTGAATTTGAATCTTTAAAGAATGGACTCATGATCTTGTTTGGTGTAAATTCCTCCAGAGTATGCAAGCTTAAGCTCTTCGTGGCTGCTTTGGTTTTATGAACCAAAGCAGTTTCTTGTGTTCTACCTTGTTGGTAAGAAGAGCAGCTTCTGAGCTGGGCATGGTGACTCTCACCTGTAATCCCAGTATTTTGGGAGGCCAAGGTGGGAGGATTGCTTGAGCCCAGGAGTTTGAGACCATCCCAGGCAACATAGTGAGACCTTGTCTCTACAAAAAAATGAGCTAGGCATGGTGGTGCCTGCCTGTAGTCCCAGCTACTCAGGAGGCTGAGGCAGGAGGATCGATTGAGCCTGGGACACAGAGTGAGACCCTGTCTCAAAACAAAAACAAAAACAAATCCTAAAAACTAAAAAGGTAAGGAGCTTCTGTATCAGGTTATAGTAGTTGTATTAAGGAGAGACGTTTTAGGAAAGAGTTGAGTTTTGAGCTGAACCTTGAAAGATGAGTAGGAATTTGCCAGAGAAGTGATGGTAAGGACATTGCAGGCAGAGGGAATACATGCTACACTCAAGGAACTTCAAGTAGAGTTGTAGAGTCAATGTGGGGAGTATTCAGAGATAATGCTGGACATGGAGGGCATCTTACATACTATGCTAGGGACTTTGGACTTGATCCTGAAACAAGATCCTGAAGTTGTGTGTATGTGTGTGTATTTCTGTCTTTCAATTTCCAAGTACAAGGTCTCATTTAAAAAATTACTGTCAAAGAAGTATTGAAGGTGGATTGTTACAAATATAAGGGGAAAGTGATAAAAACAGTGTTCAGAAGAGAGATGATAAGGACATGAGTCAAGGCAGTAGCTGGGGAGAATAGGGAGGGGAAAGAGCATAGAAGAGCCATTATTTAATTAGAAGCGGTAGGTCTTGGTGACTAGTTATGAGGAGGTGTGAGGTGAAGTGAGGTGTCAAGGTTAACGTACATATTTCTAGTTTAGGTAACTCAGTGGCTGGTGTTATCTTCAATTGAGATGGTGAATACTAGGAGTGAAATGTGGGTTTGGGTAGAAAGTTAAATAATTCTTTTTTTTTCTTTTAATTCAAGAGACATGCCCCTTGCCATATTATCTGGGCCGGGTTTGAACTCCTGGGTTCAAGAGATCCTCCCATTTCAGCCTCCTGAGTGGCTGGGACTATAGGTACATGCCACCGTGCCCAGCCGAGTAGTTTTTGACATGCACGGTTTGCGATGTCTTTGAGTCAGGTTTATAGGACTTGACAGAGATATATCCTGGTATTATTGGTTTGGTAACCAGACTTGTTTAATACTAACAACTGAGGTATTGATGAGATCTCTGAGGGTATATATATATGTGAAGAGTGAGAAGAAGTGGTCAAGGAGGTATTCAGGGGTAGAGGGAAGAAGAAGAATTATTGAAGGAGACTGAGAATGGGGAGAACCAAGAAGGAGTATAATAGAAGCCGTGGGAATAGAGATTTTAAAAAGAGGGGATAGTTCATGGTGGCACATACAAAAGTGGAGTCAAGTAAATGATGAAATTAAAAGTGAATATTTGATTTGACAATTAATAGTCTTTTATTGACTTTAGCAAGAATAGGTTCATTGTGAGTGGTTATAGGTAAGAAACAGATTACACTGGTTTGAAGAGCGAGTCTAATTTGAGGAAATGGAGGCAGTAAGTATAGTGTGCTCTTTTAAGATCTTAACTGAGAAAAGGCAGGGGTGAGGGAGGGAGGGAAGAGGGAAGGAGGGGGAGAGAGAGAGAGAGAGTGAGAGAGAGAAAGGGAAGGGAAAGGATGCCAGAAGGAAATTTATCAGAAGAGAGATTTTCATTTAGTGCATTTTTTTTTCTTTAAAATAATGGGCTGTGTTGTTTTGTTAAGATGGGGGCATGTTTTGAAAGAAATCAGCTTCCCCCCACCAAAGAAAGTATTGATGGAATAACCTTCCTGGAGTGGAAGATATATGAGATTTTTAGAACATAGGATTAGTCTTGCATTGAGATGACCTATCTATTTCATAGAGATAAGAAGGAACAAATATCAGGGTAGACAGAGATATAGACAGATTTGTGTATTGGAATGCAAGAAGTTAAGAATATTTTGTGCCTAATAAGCCTGAATTTTTTAAATGTAATACATGACAACACCATTTATTGTGAAAGGCAGTTGTAGGATTGAGATTGGCATCTTAAAGAGAATGGTGACAGTTTGGAAATGATGCTGTAAGTAATGGAAGAATGAGCTGATAAAAGACATACCAAAAGTTTGCATGGGTCTAGGGGTCCATATATTTATATAATTAGCTCCATCATAGCAAGCTTCTGCATGCTACCAAAGTTTAGCTATGAAGAGAAGGGATAAATAGGCAGCCAGTTCTAAATGTTTGATAGATGTAACTGAGCAGAGATGGGGCTGCTTTTGGTAAGGCTTATGTCTTTTTATTTTGAGGGTCACAACTTCATTACATCTTTTATCAATTCTAGGAACTTCACAACTATTTTAAAAAAATTTTACCTGCCTCTTATTTCTTACTGGAGCTCCCATTAAACCCATTGTATTCTCCATTCTCTTCTTTAGTGTTTTCCGTCTTTCGTCTTTCTGCATTTTGTACTTTTTATATATACACCTGCTAGTTAAGTATTTTCCTTTCCATTTCTTGTTTCAAATAACAGTTGTTATAGTTTTTATTCTAAAAGTTCTATATTTCATTTCCAGTTTATCTATTTGTAAACCAAAAATAAAATTTTAAGGTGCCCCCACCATCTCAATGGACCCTTCCTCTCGGTCAAGGGCATTCCAGAGTTAACCTGAAAATCTAAGTCTGATGAGAAACATTTACAGTCTATTCTCTCTGCAGCCTGCTACTTGGTGGCTTCATCTGCATGATAAAACCTTGGTCTCTACAACCCCTTATTGTAACCCAGACATTCCTTTCTACTGATAATAACTCTTTCAGCCAGTTGCCAATCAGAAAAATTTTAAATCTACGTATGATCTGGAAGCCCTTCCCCACTTCAAATTGTCCTGCCCTTCCAGATCATACCAATCTAAATCTTACATGTATTGATTGATGTATTATGTCTTTCTAAAATGTATAATAGCAAGCTGTATCTCAATCACCTTGGGCACATGTACCACCTTGGGCACATGTCATCAGGACCTCCTGAGGCCATGTCACAGGCGTGTTCTTAACCTTGGCAAAATAAACTCTGTAAGTTGACTGAGACCTGTCTCAGATATTTTGGGTTCATATATTCATTTTTGATGGGTTTTTTTTCTTTTCTTGGTAATTCCTTTTTATATTTCTTTAAACATCTTACACATTTATTTTTAATGTATACATATTAATTTTAAGCCATTGCAAGCCTGATTTTGCTATTTGTGTTTCTTCTGATTCTTGTTTTTATACTTTGTTTCCTTGTATGTTTTATGACTTTTGATACTTAAGTTCCAGTTCAATGGAGTATTATTTGTGAGAATTCCTAGAAGTATAGGTTAAGGTATATTTCTCTGGAGAAGATTTGCCTTTGCTTCAGTCGGTTATTTGAGGGTATTAACAACCACGCTGGGACTACTTTAAAAATAAATTGTCAGTTGAGATTTCTCAGACCACAGAAGATTGATAGTATGAGTGTAGACCTCCCTTCTGTGAGAAGGCTGGCATGTGCTTTCAAATTATCATGGGAGTTTTCTCCTTCCCTCACCCAGAGCCAACACCAGATAGGCAAGTTTACTTGCAGTCTCCCTTTATGAGGAAGTGTTTTTCTATTTTATATTTTACTAATGATGTATTCTGGGGTATCTTCGCTTCATTCATTTGAAGGCCTCTGATTTGACTCCCCATCTTGTGTGGGCAATAGGCCATGTCTCTTTTTCTCTGTATGGCTATAAAATAGAAGCATTAGGTCAGAGGTGATTAGAGAGATTAGGTTAGAGGTGGTTAGAGGTGATTAGGAGTTTGATAGTAGAAATGTTTTTCACAGTGTATCCAATCTTCCATACGGTTCATGGAACTTCATCCTATTTTGCCTGCTTTGTTCTTTATTATGTTTTAGGATGGAAACTACTCTGATGCCTTTCCATCCATCCTCTTTCATGTACTTAATTGCTTATAGAGTTAAAGAGTTTTAAATTGTGGTCACTTTTGGCCATGGGGTATCAGCAAACAACCACTTATGGGTGAAATTGGACCAGGAGTTGAATGTGGTGTTGTTAGGTCTGGTTCTTTCTCAGAAAATTAGAAAAAAGTGTGTGTGTGTGTGTTTGTGTGTGTGTAGGTATGTGTGTGTGTGAGGTATGTATATGTATATATGTGTCACCCACATATATAGCATATATACTATATATAATACATGCATTTATATATATAGTATACACAACATATACATCTACAAATGAGGTTACTTACATTTATTAGGGTTTGATTCAGAGATTCTAGGAAACTTGCATGGTCTATTTTGTTAAGTCCACATTAAATCTACATGCATAAGTAGATCATGGTTATTCACTGCTGTGTTTCTACCATACTAGTGTTAACCATTATTGGTTTGTCTTTCTCTGTTAATAGCTTAATGATACCTATCATCGGAACCATAATGATAATTTTAAGTGTGGAGACCAAAGTGTTCCAACAATTATTCATTTTTCTTTTTTCTCTCAGTAGAATCATGTTTCAATAATTAATACACAGTCTCTTAATATTTGCATATGTCTTCAGAGTAATTATTTAATTAAATATGTAGGGTGGTGCAAAAGTAATTGCGGTTTTGCCATTTTTTTTAATGGCAAACATTAAAAGTAGTGGCAAAACTGCAATTACTTTCCCCTTTAATGGCAAAAATTAAAAGTAATGGCAAAACCGCAATTACTTTTGCACCACCCTGCTACTGAATATCTTTTGTAAAGAATCTGGAAGAGTTTTATCAACATGCCCTAGATTCAGACTCATTATGTTGATGATAGATACTAATTGAACTGGTCATTTCATCTAGCTCCAACATCACATGTTTAAGTGTTAAACTTAACACACTGAATTACATGCAGTGAGACCAGAGCTAACCTACCAAGTGTATTATAACTCCTAAACAACTGTATTAGTACTCTGCTTTCAGCAGTTTTCTAGGTTAGAGTCAATGAGTATCACCAGGCTGTAGAGGTACTTTTTTATATCTTATCTTATAATTAGCAGCAACATTCATGATCTAACTTTTATCTGCCAGATTTCATGACCACCACTGAAAGATACAATGAAATAAAATCTTTTTGCACCTAACACAAATAGATACAAAGGACAAAGTGAAGCCACTAATAATCCTGTTTTGCCTTTATATCTTCAGTTACTGATGGTGATTACTTGTTCTAATAGTGTGACATTATCATAGTAGCAATTATGGCAGTCTCTATGTTCTTAATTTGGAGTTTCCTTGTTTTCGTTAGTTTATTTCCTAATAGTCTGCTGTTGATTTGACTGATGTTTTGTGACAATTTCCCCTTCTCCACTTTCCTGTGGTATTTAACCAAAACCAGGTTTTAGTAGGCACTTTGGCTAGGTGTCAATTGAAGCTGCTCCACCCTGCTTTTATTCCTCTGGAAATAGCCATCATTGGGGTTCCCTTCCTGCCTTGAGAGAAATCTGCATCACAGCATTCTTTTGGTTATATGGGCTATCTTTGTGTGAAGCCAGTTGGATACCTTGGTATCTTCAGAGCTGGAAAAAGGATTTGAATGTATTTGATCTCCTGTGGCAGTACAAAAATATTTGGGTATAGTGTTCAGTTAGAATTCATGTTAACTAGCATATGCTTCTCCTGTCATTGATGATGATCTGATTGATCTCCTTCATCGTTATGCACCCAGAGCATCCAGATTACAATACTAAGGTTGGAATTAAACTGATAGACAAACTGAAGTAAGGAGAAGGGACTTTAAACTCCTTTTGACCTCCTGCAGTTTCTCTTTCAACATCATGCACAAATCTGTTTTTCCACTTTATTTTTAACATTTGGAATAAACAAAAATACTAATGATGCTTTTATGGAGCTTAATGAGAAGAAAATGTTTGAGGAATAAAACCATGACAGAAGTTTAAAAACATATATATGAAAAAGAAAAGACCAGAATAAACTCTGGAATTTTTCCTTGAATTAATCAAAAACAAAAACCAAAATGTTCAGTTCATTGTGTCTTGAAGTTCTCCGTGGTTCTGAAAACATCTCAACAGAAATGCTTTGTATCATGGGATACACTTTTGCATCCACCTCTGAAACAACTAGAAATCCTCATCAGTTAGTCTCCTACCTTTTTCCATCTTCATCATATATGGAGGACCTCCTCTGTGCCAGGCTGTGTGCCAGCAGGTAGAGATAAAATGGGTAAGACATAGTCTCTCCCCACAAGGAGATTAGCATTCTAGTATGGGGAGATTGGCAAGTGAATGGACAATCAGATATAGTTTAATAAATTCTGTAAAAATGATAATCACCGAGGAGGAGCACATAATAGAATCTATGTGATTAGGGAAGGTTTCCCAGAAAAGGTGCAAGCTGAAAATTGAGAGGCAAATGGGAGTTACTCTTAACTAAACTAGAAGCAAAAGGAGAAGAATGGCCTAGGTCCAGGGAACAAGATTGCTTTGTAAAGTGTGTAGACTCTGACTTGCTCTTGGTTGTTTCTTTGATTTGCTTGTTACCTTTGAAGACTGAACAATGTTGCATCATTTAGGATACTTTCCTTTGCAAGTAGCAGAATATCAAGGGAAAGTGGCTTAAACAATGGGAAATTTATTAAGTCATATAACATGATGTTTGGAGATAGGGCTGTTTCAGGATTGCATCACTATCAAAGAGCCAAGTGTTTTCCATTTTCCCCTTTGCCATTCTAAGATTTTTTGGGCAATATCTTCTTCCTTTTCAGAATGGTTACTGCATCCTCAAACATTATGCTTTCACAGGACAATGTCTAAGGCAGGAAAAGCAGTTTCTTTTCCTGAATGCTTCAGGAAAGAAAACCTTTTCTTGGACCCTCACTGCCAGATTTTCCTTCTCATTGGTGAGATAAGTGTGTCACTGACCACCATATATTAACTGGTCACTCACAAAGAGAATGCAATTACCATGATTGGTTTACAGACTAATTAATATTTATCCTTTGTGGTAGGACAGAAATATCAGAATGAATTGGGACTCTTCCAATAGGAGGAAGAAGAGAATAGTTGTGTAGGCACAACTAATAGGCAACTTACTCATCTTGAAGTAGAAGTTTGTCTCTCTCTCTCTCTTTTTAAACCACTTAGCTTTGTGTTGGGCTTCATATTGCATTAGCTTTTTCTGTTTTCTTTGGGGGTCAGGCCTAATTGTATCGTAGCAAGCAATTAATTTTGATTAAGGCATTTAACTTGCCTTGGCCTCAGTTTCCTTGAGTGTACAATGAGAGCTTTGTCTTCCATCTCTAAGACCTCTTTCAACTAACATTTTGGGGGCCCATGCCACCTGCTTGCTTTCCTTGTTCTAAGAGATAGACTGATGCAGTAGAGAGGACACTTTCTAGCTATGTGAAGTTGGCAAGTTGCTTCATCTTGGGTTACAGGTTTCTCATTTATAAAATGGGAATAATGTCTAATTTATAAGATGCATTGGATTTAAATGAAATAATGCTTATAACATTATTTTTCCTCCTTCTTTGACAAGCAAATTTGAATTAATATAGGCTCTAAGCAAGTGATATAATCCTGTAGTGGTTTGGTACAGGTGAATGGTAAATATTTGTTCAACAGAATTACTCAAGTGCCATTTTATAAATTAAGATCTCTTAATATGCACATGAAATTTAGGTGGGCTATGGATATAGTATCATTATGAAATCTAGAGCTATGCACCAGATAGTTATACGAGGATAAATAATTTACTTTTTGCACAAACCGGTGGTTTATTTGGGGGTTTTTGGAAACCAGACTCCACATGGCAGCATTTATTTAGTTGAGTCAAATTTAGGCTATAAAAAGTTTAGTTAATTTCCATATATTTCTTCTTGTTTGCCTTTTACTAAGTACTATAGTAAAGTATATACTTTACTAAGAATATTATTGAGATTATCACAAATAATTAAACTAGTGGTGCAGTTTATTCCATAGATTGTCTTGTTTAACTGCAACATAACCTGGACATGTCAAAAACCTATGCCTTTGTTCTCAAGATCCTGCTTTCTAATAGTAATGGAAATTTAAACATTAGAGTACCTTACATATCATTTAGTAATCAGCTATAAGTCTCTGACCAACAAGTATTATGGAATATAGTTTTTAGATTTTTAAGCAGTCCTGTTTACTTGTAAGGCCACATCATTTCAAGGAATGTTAGAAAAGGGCCATCACTAGATGGCAGTCTTTCTCTACCTTAAGGTATTAAAAGAAAAAAATGCCACACTTTGTTCGACTGCATTGTTGACTACTGATATTAGATTAGCTTCAGTAGTAAATTTCTGACCTTTTCAGTGTTTAAGTCTTGTTTATTTTTGTTTTTAGCCTTTTATATCTGATGGATATGTTGGTTAGCAAAGTGTTATATTTAAATGTGCTTGAAATGCTGATTCATGGTGAACTGTTAGGTAGTGATCAGTCATAATTGCCTCTTCCTTTGGTAGACAATTTGAAATAAAATCTTTAAATTTGTGGTTTTTAACCTATTTGGTAACCAGATGGAAACTATTGGAAACTTTTTTTCTTAAAAATGCATATATGTCCATCTACCTATATATACAAAATCCACCTAGGATCTGGGAATCATGGATTTCCTGAAACATACCTATGGAACACAAAGTCTTTTAAATATAGTCTTTATCCCCTGTTTTAAATATGGGTGTTTTACGTTTTATTCTTTCTTTTTTTTTAATTCTCAAAATACTCTGGCGATCTACTGCAAACCTTTCATGTTATTCTGCATAATAATTAAAGAGAATATTACAATCATAATGGTCCTAAGATAGGAGTAACAGATGGAGAGTAGTGATAAGCAGGTAGAAACTTTATTAACTTGTGTTTTATTTTGTTTTTTAAAGAAATGGGATCTCACTATGTTGACCAGGCTGGTTTCGAGCTCCTGGCCTCAAAGCAATCCCTCTCTCTTGGCCTCCCAAAGTGCTGGAATTACAGGTGTGGGCCACCACCCCTGATCCATTAACTTGTTTTGAACTACTGCCTATTTATACTATTCTACAAATGTATGATCTTAGCATTGTTGACTAAACTTGAAAGTGGAGGCGAACTGTAGATACTTAAAGCTAAGCTAGTACTTTTAAGAGAATTGTAATTGATTGCTTCCTATTTTCTAGATGAGAAAGTTGAGGGTCAGAGAGATTAACTGGATTGGCCAAAGACCTATATATAGCAAACTAATTACAGTGCTAAGATGAAGGCCACATAGTCAGGCAGCTAAAATCCACATTTCCTTTCTTAGGTTTTTGATTTTTTTTTCTTTAAATAGGAAGACCAGAGAGCCTAGGGAGGCATTATTAATATAAGTTCTGCATTTCTTAACTTTGGAATTTGCTTTTCTGTGAGGTTGTCTTTTGTGACGTTACCGTAGATCTCTGGAGGGAAGAAATGAAAAGAAGTTTTACCCAGTAGAATGAACTATACTTGCCATTTAACTTAGAAGTATATTGAGTCAAGTCAGGGTGTACTGAATTTGAAACCAAGAGATTGTCTACTATTGAATAATATATCAGCTTATGCAATTTATATTGAGGAATTTTCCGTGATTCTTCGCGTTCTCCAAGTGTCAAGGTAAATGAGTATCTTTACATGGAAACCTTTCTTTTCCTTTCCTTTGAAAGGGGGAAAAGTTAAGCTTATTTGAGATTACTTGAAATGTCAACGGTAGATTCTCTTATGTATTCCAAACAGCTTTTTCAGGCAAGTGGTTATTCTACAGTTTTCCTACTTGTCAAAGCAGAGATTGTTTATAATTTATTTGACAATCTCCCTTTATTTCAAAGGAAGGAGAATGAATCCAGATTGCTCTGCCTTTTCTGAAGTAAGTGTTCAGAATCTTGACTGGAAGCCAAACATGTACAGTCATATGTTGCTTAGCAGAGAGGATATGTTCTAAAAAATGTGTCATTAGGTGATTTTGTTGTTGTGTGAACATCATAGAGTATACTTACACAAGCCTAGATGGTATATAGTCTACTACACACCTAGGCTATATGGTATAGCCTATTGCTACTAGGCTGCAAACCTGTACAGTATGTTGCTGTACTTAATACTGTAGGCAGTTATAACATACTGGTAAGTATTTGTATATCTAAATGTAGAAAAGGTAATGTGTTGCACTACAATACAAAGCCTATGACTTCACTAGATAATACAGTGGGACCACCATTATATATGTGGTCCATCGTTAACTAAAACATTATTATGCAGTGCATGACTATTCCTTTCATCTATGGTTACTGCTGAGTTTTGGGTGGTAGAACTGACCTCCTGTGGGGGGTGTGGTTTCTGATCCACAGGATCAGCATAGTGATCCAGTACCCAGAAAGGATTATAGAACCAGAAAATGTTGGCAATGAGCAAATGAGTATTTCTTGAACAAATGTCAGAAATCAAAGAGTCCTTAGAGATAGTGTTAGTCATTCTTTACTCAATGAATGTTTACTTATTGTCTACTACCTGTCTGGCACTGTTATAGAGGTACAGTATGACAGACAAAATTCTTGCCCTTGAACTTATAATCTAGTTGAGGTGGGTTGTGGGGAGGCAGAGATAGACAACATATCATGGACGGTGAGGAGGAAGAGATTGTTCAAAGGTATAGGGGATGAGCATTACTAGTATAAGAACTGCAAAAACAAAATTCTTGAGGCAGGAAGAGGCTTTAAAAAAAGCCAGGGTAGCTGGAACATAGAGGATGGAAGGGAATTTGGATGGCAACTAGAGAAAGGAGAGAAATGAGGTTAGAGAGGTAATGTGAGGTTACATTATGTAGGGCCTTACAGGCAGCAGTAAAGAATCAAGATTTTAATTCTGATCATTTTTGTTACTGTGTGGAGTGTCTGTTTTGGGGCAGGGGGTGGAGTAGATGGAAAGTGCAGAATGGAGACTGTCAGGAGGCTGTTGCATTGGTCCATTGTGGTAGTAATGTAGATTTAGATCGTGTTTTAGTGGAAATGGTGGAATATGGTAAATGTTAAGACATGTTTCGGAGGTTGAGTTGTCAGGACTTATTAATGTATTGGATAGGGTATGTGATGGAAAGAGATAGATTAGGAGTCATTCCTAGATTTTTGGCTTGGGCAACTGTATAGTGTGCCTTTAGCTGTGATGGGATGGGTAGGCGGTTGGGAAATTTGAGGAGGAACAGGTATGGGAGTGGAGATACATTAGTAATAAATACTTTTTTTTCTACGTTAAATACTGAGATGGCTTTTAAAAATCCAATTGGAATTAAATAGTAGCTGGATATTAGAATCTAGTGCTCAGGGAAATGCTCTGAATTATAGATTAGGAAATCAGCACTACAGAGATGATATTTTAAAGCCATGGAATTAGATGGCTTCACTTAATGAGAGAGCACAGGTGGAGAAGAGAAGAGATTTTAGGAATACTTCGGAATGTAATAGAGTAGGAGGAGCTGAGAATGGAGATTGAGAAGGCACATCAGTGAGAGGTTAAGAAACATGTTAGTGTGGTATCATTGAAGTCTACTGGAGAGAGTGTTTAAAGAAGGAGAGAATATAAAACCATATCAAATGCTGCTATTAGGTGGAGTACAATGAATACTTTAGTAAGGCAAAGAAGTGAGGAAGTGGAAGGGAGTTTTGCTGGGAAGGGGAGAGGGATGTGTAGTTAAGGGCAGGATTTAAAAAGACATGTATAGGCTGTGCTTGGTGGCTCATGCCTGTAATCTCAGCACTTTGGGAGGCAAAGGTGTGAGGACTGTCCAAGGCCAGGAGTTCAAGATCAACCTGGCCAACATATTGAGACTTCATCTTTTATTAAAAAAATAAAAACAATTATATTTAAATAAAAGTCATGTTTATATACACATGAGAATCATCTAGTAAAGAGGGAGAAATATATGTTACCAAGGAGGGATAAATGGGAAAACTTGCAGGAATAAAATTCTTGAGACAGCAAGAGGGACTGAATTGTAGATATGAGCTTGGAACACTTATTTTATCGTTACTGGTGGGTGGAGAGTAGGAGCTACAAATGTAAAGTAGACTGGTTGATTTTAATGAGGGAAGAGGAGGTAGTTCTTTGTGTCTGTTTTTTTCTGTAAAGTATATAGTCAGATCAGCAGCTGAGGCTGAAGGTATGAACATTTGAGGAGAGGACAAGGTAAGGTTCCCACACATAAGTACTTTAGAATACAAAGTGATTTTTCTGGGATGTGAGATGGGGGAATGGTTGTAGTAGAATTATCTAGCGATATTGACTGCCTAATTTAGATTTGTAGTTACATGGCTACCCTGAGTCTAGCCAGCACAGCTGTGTGTTTTTTCTCTAGCTGTGTTCAATTTCTTGAATATGCTCATGGAGCAATTGGATAGTTGAATTTAACTAAAATTGAGCTTTTCTAGACTAGTTAAATTGAAAAAGAAAGATACAAGGGAGTTGTAATTCAGTCTTTTAATTTTATGATGAGAATTTTGTGACAAATACTGTCAGGCACTCAAATATTTTGGAATGAATAAGAAAGCAAAAGTTTCGATTTTCCTTAAAAATACTCATTTAACAATAAGGCATGTTAATATACAATTGGATTATTTTGTGGCTTATGTGCCCTAAATTTGCTTCTGGATTTATAATTTTGTTTTTCCTTCTTAGAAGTAACCATGGTATAATCTTCGTGCCATTTTTTTTTAAAGGTCTGTTTATGATGGTGAAGAACATGGACGTTTCATGGAGAAGCTTGAAACTCGTATCCGTAATCACGACCGAGAAATTGAGAAAATGTGCAACTTTCATTACCAGGGCTTTGTGGACTCTATAACTGAACTGCTGAAAGTGAGAGGAGAAGCCCAGAAACTCAAAGTAAGAAGGCTCTAAGAGATACTGTTTCTCCGTCCTGTGTTGGGGTTTTGATTAGGATTAAAGGATTAAGGATTATAACATAGAACACATATTTGTAGTGATTTTTGTATAATTAGAAAGGAATTTATACTGAAACGTACATTCTTGAGAGTATGGCTTTTTAGCTAAAAACAATACCCCACCCCCCCTTTTTTTTTGAGGCGGAGTCTCGCTCTGTCGCCCAGGCTGGAGTGCAGTGGTGCGATCTCGGTTCACTGCAAGCTCCGCCTCCTGGGTTCACGCCATTCTCCTGCCTCAGCCTCCCGAATAGCTGGGACTACAGGTGCCCACCACCACGCCCGGCTAATTTTTTTTGTACTTTTAGTAGAGACGGGGTTTCACCGTGTTAGCCAGGATGGTCTCGATCTCCTGACCTCGTGATCTGCCCGCCTCGGCCTCCCAAGGTGCTGGGATTACAGGCGTGAGCCACCACGCCCGGCCAAGATTACCCTTTTAAAGTTATATTTTAATTGGGATAACTACATGTGGACCAGAACCAGTGATCAGTAGCTGGTTCTTTTAAACAGAAACTCAGTTTGACTCTTCATGTTTCTGTTTCCTTGCTGGATAAAAGCTATCATTGTAGAATGATAGAATTTCAAGGCATTGCTATAAAATTCTTTGTAGCATGCCACCTAGGCGAAAAGAAAAAAACCATTGGTTGTTGTGGAGGGTCTTCTACCAAAGAATGAAGGTTATTTCCTGGTGTGGCTGATTAAGGTCCAGGAAGGAGGCTAGGCACATTTGTCTGGTCCCTGGCATAGCAAAGTCACTTATCTTAGATAACTCACTTTGCTTATTGATCTTAAATCTAACTACTTCAGTAAGCTCTTCTGTTATTTCTAATAATTTATATGTAATTTGAGTTTTCTATGTAAACACTCCTCATATGATCTGTAAGTAATAACAGTTTTATTTTCTTCTTTCAAGTCCTTATGCTTTTAATTCTTTTTTTCTTATTGAAATTTGAATTAGAATCCTAAAAGGATTTTCCTGGGCATGGGGTTAACTTGACAGTGAGTGTAAAATTCGTTTAAAAAATATATTGGTAAGGAAAGCAAAGAAACAGTTTTACTGAGGGGCAAAGTGGGCTGTCAGACATTATATTGTATTCTAAAGCTATAATAATTTAAAAACTCAATTGATTGTAGATAGTTTCATGACCTAAATCACATGAAGCTATCAAATTTCTTATTTTATTTAGCATGAATTTTTGTGTTTTGCTGCAGAAATATTAGCATGTTTGATTATATGGTGCTATCCTAGTCCCCATTGGGTGGGGGTATTATGTAATATACAATATTTACCTTAATATCTTTAAAAAATTTCCAAAATTCTTAAGTTTAAACACATTAGGTCCTAAGGTTTTAAAAAAGAATTTATGGACCTGTACAACAGTATCCAGCCATCTTAAGAAATTATATTGCCATCATAATTAAATCTCTCAATAGTACCCCTCTCAGTTGCTTTCTCTACTCTAGAGGTAACAGTCTTTTGATTTATTGTTAATGTTCTTTAATGCTTAACTATTTTCATTTAAAGTTAGGTCTTTTCCTTATTCAACATATTGAAATTAATTTCAGAGGAACTAAAGAGTTAAATGTAAAAAATAAAACCATGAAAGAACTAGTAGAAAATATAGGTGAATATTTATATTATTTTGAGACATTTCTAAACAAAATTTCTAAACCAGAAAGAAAAAATTGATAGATGTAACAACATTAAAAGGAAAGAAACTATTCTACCTACAAATTAAAACTTAAAAGGCAAATAATAAAAAATACTTACAAACACATATGGCAAATTGTTGATATCCTTATATATGAAGATTCTTGATAAATCAATAGGAAAAATGTGAACATTCTAATAGAAAAATGAGAAATACACAATAATGTACAGTTTACATAAGAAGAAATACAAAGGAGCTCTACAATTTAGAAAAAAATTAAAGGAATGCAAATTTAAACAATAAGGTGTCAATACTTAAAACCCCACGTAATTTTAGGATTTATTCTAAGGCTGTAAGTGCATGTACAAGGATGTTCATATGATGTTTTCTTTTAATAGGTAAAACTTGAAAGTGTTCCTAACATCACTTAATAGAGGATTACTAAAAGAAATTGTGGTACATCTATTTGAAATAATAATAAACTACAGTACAGAGGATATTTGACATGGGAAAGTATTAGAGATGTTTGCTTAATGTATAAAGCTGATTAAAATGTATGAACAGTATGACTATTTTTATAAACTAAATGCACATACTTTACATGTAAATAAATAAGCATTAAAGAAGATTAGAAGACTATATACCAAAATGTTATCAATAATCCCTTGATAATAAATAATTTTAATGTTTTCATTCTTGTGCCTTATGCCTCAGCCTCCCAGGTAGCTAGGACTACAGGTGTGTACCACCATGCCTGGCCAATTTTTGTATTTTTAGTAGAGATGGGGTTTCGCCATATTGGCCAGGCTGGTCTTGAACTCCTGTCCTCAAGTGATCTGACCGTCTCAGCCTCCCAAAGTGTTGCTATTACACACATGAACCACCATGCCTGACCATATTAAAGAATCTTAATAGTGCGTCTTTCTATGTATTGGTCTATACATTTGTAATCCTTAAATTTTGTGGGCTGATGAGCCTCAGCTGGACAAAAGTATCTGAAATGCTTTTCTTTGTATTTTAAGTTTCCTGCAGTTTCAACTGACAATTTTGAATGTTCATCAGAAAACTCAGTTTTGAAGTGTACACATTAATACAAAATTTTCATTCAATATGGGAAAATGATAAGTTGAAATCCATGTTAAAAAATGAGGAAGACTAAAACTAAGGAGATGGTGAAGAAGGGGCAGACTGCAGAGATGCTTATGAGATAGGGTATCTCATATATCTGGAATAGAGCCCATGACTCTTAGGTTTCTGGTTTGGGTGACTCAGTAGTTGGTAGTTCTAGTCACTCATATGGGGAATGAAATGGAGAGGGCCAGAATCTCATGAATAGTTTGAATCTTCTCTCTAAAAAATGTATACATGCATGAGAACATGAGAGTGTAAATTGAGAACAATTTCTGATGACTTCATAGAGAAACCCATAGAGTGAGTCCTCTAGGGCATGCTTCCCAACCCTTTTCTTGTCACAGCACACATAGAAAGTCATATTTGAATGGCAGGCACCTAAGAATAAGCTAGAGTGTTTTTGGGGGAACATGAGACTTGTTTTAAAAAAATCTTTACATTTTCTTTATGTATTATAATAAGAAAAATAAAATACAGAATATTAGGATATATTACAAATATATAGAAATGTTCTAAACATATAGAACTGTTCTAAACATTCTAAAATGTTTCATCATTTTAAAATGAGAAACTTGAACTTGCTACCATAAAATAACTTTTTTTTTTGAGACAGAGTCTTGCTCTGTTGCCTAGGCTAGAGTGCAGCAGCGTGATCTTGGTTCACTGCAACCTGTGCTTCCCAGGTTCAAGCGATTATCCTTCCTCAGCCTCCCAAATAGCTGGAATTACAGGTGCACCACCATGCCTGGCTAATTTTTGTATTTTTGGTAGAGATGGGGTTTCACCATGTTGACTAGGCTGGTCTGGAACTCCTCAGCCTGGGAGTTCCGCCCACCTCATCGTCTCAAAGTGCTGGGATTACAGGTCTGAGCCACTGCACTCAGCCTGAAATAACTTTTTAAATATTTAGTTTTCTGCTTAAAATGACTATATGCCATGCAAATGTAATCAAGACTTTAAAAATGATAACCTGTTTGAATTTCTCATAGACACTATTCAAGAGAATCTTTTCTCATAAGTAGGTGATACAAAACATTGAATTATTTCTACATCTATTAAAAAAGTGAACCATCTGAAAGTATATTAAAGAACTTTTTTTTTTTTTTAAATTTTTTTTGAGGCAGAGTCTCACTCTGTTGCCCAGGCTGGAGCTCAGTGGCACAATCTTGGCTCACTGCAATGTCTGCCTCCTGGGTTCAAGCGATTCTTGTGCCTCATGCCTCAGCCTCCCAAGTAGCTAGGACTACAGGCATGTACCATCATGCCTGGCCAATTTTTGTATTTTTAGTAGAGAGGAGGTTTTGCCGTGTTGGCCAGGCTGGTCTTGAACTCCTGTCCTCAAGTGATCTGACTGTCTCAGCCTCCCAAAGTGTTGGTATCACAGGCATGAACCACCATGCCTGGCCATATTAAAGAATCTTAGTAGTGTGTCTTTCTATTTATTGGTCCATACATTTGTAATCCTTAAATTTTGTGGGCTGATCAGCCTTAGCTGGACAAAAGTATCTGAAATGCGTGAAAACAGAGATAGGGGGTTTCCTGCCAGGACCTGTGAATGCTATTTGTCCTCACCTAGCCATCCCATCTTCTATACTCATCTTGGGCTGTTCTTTTCTATGCTTCTTAGACACCTCTATCCCACACTTCTCCCATAGCTCCTTGGTGCCCTGGTCCATGATAGTCAGCACAATGTTTTGTCTCTGGTTATTGAAGTAGTCGTGTGGTAGAATACCTCCTTGGCAGGGTAGTACTGAATATAGCTCATAATGCTCCTGAATTGCTGATATCACTTGCTGGTTGGTACTCATCTTCTTTTCCTCTTACTTCCCTTGCCTTCCATCAAATTTCTTCAAGTTGCAAATTCCTTCAACTTGCTGAGGATGCCCCAGCAGGAATACTTGAACTGGAGGCTACTGGTTTAGGGTTTTAGTCTATTTCAGGCTCCACCCAGTTACTTTGAGGGCAGAGGGGATTAATGTCTAGCAGGACACCTGGGAGACTCTGCTCTAAGGGGATTCATTTGACCTAGGTTCAGAATCTATGAAATAAAAAGTTTCCTGAACTCTAGAAATAGTTTAGACAATGTAAAAAGTATTAACAACTGTCAATGCTATTTCAACATACCAATGAAAAGAAATCGTACTCTAAGATGCCCATTATTTCTTTTGATTCTCAGTGTATACATACACACACTTATCTTCTTTGAAATAAATGAAGTAGCATCCTAGACAGCTGGTATAGTTTCTTTTTATTGTTTTTTTTTTTTTTAATTTTTTGAGACAGAGTGTTGCTCTGTCAACCCAGTCTGGAGTGCAGTGGCATGATCTTGGCTCACTGCAAACTTTGCCTCCCAAGTTCAAGTGATTCTCCTCAGCCTCAGCCTTCTAAGTAGCTGGGACTACAGGTGCATGCCACCGCGCCCAGCTAATTTTTGTATTTTTGTAGAGAGGGGGTTTCACCATGTTGGCCAGGCTGGTCTTGAACTCCTGGTCTCAAATGATCTGCTGCCTCAACCTCCCAGAATGCTGGGATTACAGGCGTGAGCCACTGCGCCTGGCCTTTTTTTATTGTTACGCATTGAAATAGTTATTGAATGGTATTGACACAGTTATTATCTTTATTTTTTTGAGACGGAGTTTCGCTCTTTTGCCCAGGCTAGAGTGAAGTGGCACGATCTTGGCTCACTGCAATCTCCACCCCTGCAACCCGTGTCCCCCCACCTGGTTCAAGCGATTTTCCTGCCTCAGCCTCCCAAGTAGCTGGGATTCTAGGCATGCACCACCATGCCCAGCTAATTTTTGTATTTTTAGTAGAGACTGGGTTTCACCATGTTGGCCAGGCTGGTCTCAAACTCCTGACCTCAGGTTGATCCACCTGACAAGGCCTCCCAAAGTGCTAGGCTTACAGGTGTGAGCCACTGCACCTAGCCCACAGTTATTATCTTTCTTACTGGAAGCATTCATTAGGTTCCTAGGGATATGTTTTAGGTCCATGGTTTGCATGAAATTAATTTAGTGTGCCTTGATCAGTATTTTTGACAAAAACTGAAATTAAATATAATCGAATTGAATAGAAAACAAGAGAGTGCATTACATGTACTAAGGATAAACATTGTTTCTTGAAAATTGTATGTGTGTTCCCTATACTTGTGTACTGAGTTGCAATGGAAAATGTATTTTTTACAGTGAGTTTAAGGTGAAAAAAAGTGAGAAATGGTGCCTTCATAAGGCAAACAAGGCTACTCTAGTAGATAATGTTGCTGAATTTAGGAGTATTATGGAGGGTTGTATTTTAGGAGACCTCCAGTTTAGGATAAAAAATATCTAATTTATTATTGAATAACTACTGTAATGGGGATAGCATTATCACCCAAGGAAGCCCGTATGATTTTTATTCACATTGCTTGAACACTTTTTCTTATATTGAGCTGAATACTGTTTTCTAGTAACAAACATTGGTTTGAGTAATAAGCTCCATTTTTATGGAGCCACTTTACTTCTGATAGCTCTTCAGATATTTGAAGGGCAGCCATTGTTTAAGTTTGGTTTATAGTATATAGGGTCCACGTATGGGGTATAGTGTCTCCAAGTGAATATTTTTCCCCTTTCTTGGCTAAAAATGGCTTCATCTGTTTTTCCTGTGGTTAGCTTTGACTCCCTCTGCAAATGTGTTCACTTCTAACCATGCTTCAGCTTGTAAAGCCTTCTTAAAATGTGGCATCCAATTGTAAATTTCATAGTGTGGTATTACTACCTTACCATCACGTTTATTCTAGACCAGGGGTTAGCAAACTCTGTCTCTTAGGCCAAATCCAGCTTGCCTCCTGTTTGTGTAAATAAAGTTTTATCGGAACACAGCCATGACCTTTCATTTACCTTTATTTTCTTTATGGCTGCATTCCTGCTACAGAGGTAGAGTTGAATAGTTACAACAGAGATTGTATGGCTTGCAAAGCCTAAAATATTTACCATCTAGCCCTTTATGGAAACAGATTGCTGACCCCCTTTTAGACAATGCTTCCATTAACATTGTCTTAGATGTGCATTTTGGACGGCTTTATCACTCTTAATTTGTATTGAGCTCAGTGCAATAAAACCACAAAGTGTTTCACATGTGGTGCCATTAATTAAATAATAAAGAGGGAATTTGCTGATTTCTTGCCTCCCTTTCTGGTACTTTAAAAAGGCTTCCTGGAGGAGTTCAGATTTCATTTTGGCTTTGGATGGAGGTGCATATGGTAATCTGCTTTGAATGATAGTCCAGGTATAGTGTATCGTTCAGAGCAGTGATTTCAAAAGTGTATTCTTTTAAAAAACTAGCTCCTTGAGAAGATCTTCAGTTAAAGGGTATTACGTTAGATAAATTTGGAAAACATCCTATATGATATCCCTTTCTTGGGCATTTACAGTGCATA
Source organism: Pan troglodytes (assembly GCF_028858775.2). Classification (NCBI taxonomy): domain Eukaryota; kingdom Metazoa; phylum Chordata; class Mammalia; order Primates; family Hominidae; genus Pan; species Pan troglodytes. The sequence goes on from NC_072410.2 coordinate 50,011,823, forward strand.
TCATATCGTGTGTATTTGTGTGTGTGTGTATGTCTGTGAGACTGTGTGTGCTCGCATGTGCATGGCTGTGTGCATGTGCAGAGTACCTGCTAAGTAACACTTCTTGATGTCCTAAGGGACATAATAGGAAATGCTAGGTTAGGGGATGCACTTAAAGTATAAGGAGTAGCAATTACTGGTGGAAGGCTAGAAAGCATTTATTAAACAACATTTTAGAAGTTAGTATTGCTTATGTTTTGATATCACAGATGATGAGGAAATTACTATCCTATATAATTAATTTTTTCCATCATTGAAATGTCAAGAGTGAATATCAAAAAAAGTAGATGCCATTTCCTTTATATAATGAACTCTGGATCATTTAAGGGCTTATTCACAAATTTTTGACTATCTGATGGAGAGATTATATTGGAAAAATGGAAGTATGGAAGTGTTAGGAGCTGTTAAGAATTAATGATCCAAAAAGAATTAAGGTAAAGCATTTTCTAAAAATAAGATAATAAGCAAACAGGGAAACTTTGACTTGAGTTAACAAGTTCAGTGTATACCCAACTTTTCTAGGAATACATTGGTGAAATGAGGAATATCTGTATAAAATTTGTACTTTCTATTTTATTTTTCTCTCCCCTTTTTCCTCTTGTCTCCCCAAAGTTAAAGTGCGATCTTTAGTTATTGTGGTATCTTCGTTTAGAACTGTTCTAAACTCACCATATTTGTTAGCAAATTTTTCTTTTCAAAAGGTCATGCAAACATCCAGTAGAAAAGTTGACATAATTTAAACCCAAGAGAATGCCACTGGACCAATATGTAGTGGAGTACTGAAAATATTTAACTACCTATTCCTAATCTTTTCATATTAAATTTAGATCTTTTTCAACTATTGTCTAAATGTTTGTTTTTTATGAGTTTAAATTGTCTTCTCTCCACAGAATCAAGTGACGGATACTAATAGAAAACTACAACATGAGGGAAAGGAAGTAAGACCAGTTTACCTTTTGAAGAAATCTTTTCTGTTTCATGCCACTCTCTTTTAATGACTATGTTATTCATTTAGTGGTTAAGACTGTAAGTAGTATGTTGGAAGTACTTGGACATTATTGTTGCTTTTCCTAATGTTTATCTGAATTAAATGAACATAGTCACTGGGAAGTCTAAGGAGACAGGATACAGCCTTCTTAGTTGTGCTTTTAAATCATCGACTTGTCATAATACAGTAATGCTCTTCCTCTGCCTGGAATGTTATTTCCTCAATATTCACCTTCCTCAAATCTTTGCTCAAATGTTGCCTTCTTAATGAGGCCTTTCCTAACCACCTTATTTGAAATTGTAGTCTCACTCTCACCCGTGCATTCTTTTGATCCTTTCCCACTTTTTCTTCATTGTGCCTGTCATGCTCTGATATTATATTTAACATATTTTTACTTATATATTTTTTTGTATGTCATTCTCCATTGGAAATTAAACTCCATGAGATTAGGAATTTTTGTTTGCTTTATTCATTGCTGTATCCCCTCCCTCTACCTAAATAGTGACTGGCACAGTGTGGATGCTCAACAAATATTTATTTAAAAGATTAAGCAACCAGGCACAGTGGCTGAGATTATATGCTCTAATCCCAGTGCTTTGGGAGGATGAGGTGGGAGGATCACTTGAGGCCAGGAGTTTGAGACCAGCTTGGGCAACATAGTGAGACCCCATCTCTACCTGCCCCCCAAAACAAAAAAAACAACCATAACCAGGCGTGGAGGTGCATGTCTATAGTCCCAGCTACTTGGGAGACTGAGGTGGGAGGATCTCTTAAGCCCAGGACTTTGAGGTTGCATTGAGGCATGATTGCGCCACTGCACTCTCAGCCTGGGTGACAAAGGGAGACCCCATCTGTATCCCCCCACCGTAAAAAAAATCATTGATTCTATTGATTGACATATTTACCATTTAAACCATCACAGTTTACAATATTTTTATATCTATTTGCTCATTTGATCCTCATGGCCGACAAAATCAGGACAGGTATTATCACTGTTTTATTGATGAGGAAACTAAAACAAATGATTTGCTGTATTTTACATAGTTATTGGCAAGGCTGGGACTAAAACCCAGGTTTTCTGACTTGTAGTACATGACTGTTCTCTGTTATCATGCTTCTTTCTTATCACCTAATACTTTTTTGATGTTTAATTTTAATAACCTTTAAGATTAGCTTTTGATTGTTTTATCAGTGACTTAGGACCATTCTCTTGTTCTTTTCTGCATGGTATCTAAGCAGATAATAACATTTTTAGGTATGGGTATAGGATGAATGCTGCAAGTAGATGTGTAAATTATTACTTTTTGAAGAAGTTTGTCTCACATTCTAAATTCTGTGGAGTACAATTTCTTCTAGTTATATTATGGTATGACTTCTGATAGAAGCCCTTAAAACTGGGGCTAGGGGAATAAAAGTGAGTTACTTTTCAACAAACTGTAACTTTTAGAAAGGCCACATCTTTTAAGTGTGTGGGTTTATTTGTTGAAATAGAGATTTAGTTGAAGATAGTTTTTTTCTCCTGGATAACCCTTGTATTTTAGGACTTCATTTTACCTAGCCCTTCCTAGTATTGTATGTATCTTGGGGAGAAAGCGGGAAACTGTGCAGGAATGTTTTACTGGTTAGGAAAGGCAGTTCCTTAGTTCACTTGGCAGGTCTTACTATGAAACTGTCTGGGATTTTCTGATGAATTGAACACAGTGTGGAAAAATGTGACTGAAAGCTTTTTATTTACAGCCATTGGCATAATTCAGTCTTTTTCCCTCTTGCCAAGCTGGTAATAGCAATGGAAGAGCTGAAGCAGTGTCGACTACAACAGAGAAATATTTCTGCCACTGTTGATAAATTAATGCTGTGTCTTCCAGGTGAGGAACTGGAAATGGAGAAGGATTCTTGGTGTAATTTTTTTTTGCTTTAATTAGGCTTTCTCTAAATCATGTTTGTGTATTCTTTTCTTTCTTTTAAGTCCTAGAGATGTACAGCAAACTGAGGGACCAGATGAAAACTAAAAGGTAAGATTTTTTTTTTAATCGAACAGTTTTTACTATCTAAAATTTCTGTTATTTAGAATACGTTTAGGTCCATATTTAGCATAACTTTTCAAAAAATTAAGTTTCTAACATCTTCTTAACCTTTTGTATATTTATTGATTCATTCTAGATTTATTTATATATATTAGTGGTATGCTAATGTGTTGTCATGTATTATGTTTAATAAATAATACTTTCAGTTAGATTTTTAAAAGACCCAGTCTTTTAGGGAAAAGCATATACCTATTTTAGTGATAGTTGGTTTGAGATATGTTTTGATTCATTTAATAGTGTCATAGAAGAAAATAGTACTGGTTTTGGTGCAAGAGTACATTAACTGGGGTTCTTAAGAAAAACAGAACCAATAGTGTGTGTGTGTGTGTGTGTGTGTGTGTGTGTGTGTGTGTGTGTCTCTGTCTGTTTACCTACTGGAGAGGGAAGTACTTATTTTAAGGAATTGGCTCACATGATTGTGGAGTATAGCAAGTATAGCAAAAGCTGCAGTGTAGTCCAGCAAGCTAGAGTCCAGTGAAGAGTTAAGATAATAGCTTGAGTCCAAAGGGACTCTTCTGTAGAATTCCCTCTTCCTTGGGCACAGTCAGCCTTTTTCCTATTAAGGTTTTCACCTGTGGTGGAATGAGGCCTACTCACATTATGGAAGGTAATCATCTTTACTCATAGTCTACTGACTTAAATGTTAATCTCATCTAAAAAATACCATCACAGAAACATCTAGAATAATGTTTGACCAAATATCTGGCTCCTATGGTCAGCCAAGTTGCCACATAAAATTAACTATCGTAAAGGGGAAGGGTGAGGTTAAATTCAGAGGATTTCTCTTCTGTATGTTGTTTTCTTCTAAAGGAAAATCTACAGCGACTCTATAGTTCTGCTCCCCAAACTAGAATAAGCATCTCCAACCTCTCTGCCCTGAGATGCCCTGTAGTATGATGGGGATATATGAAGCTATAGGATAAACAAAGCATATCTTCCTGGAATGTTAATTTTACCTAGGTTTTGAGGGAAAAAGTATACAATTAAAATATATTTAATATTGAGATAAGAATATAAATATTATGGATAAAAATTCAAAATTCTCAAGAATTGTGAAGCTGAATCATTAGACATTAAAATAGTAGGACATGCTCTCATAAGAGAACATGGATAGAACACTATGAGAAGTTCTGTCTGAGATATGAAGATAGTATTAGTTCCCTAGTATCCTTTTAGTAAAGTTCTAAAATTATAGAGAATTTAAAATCACCCGTGAGCCAGGTTCAGTGGCTCACACCTGTAATCCCAGCACTTTGGGAGGCTGAGGCGGGTGGATCACTCGAGGCCAGAAGTTCAAGACCTGCCTGGCCAACATGGAGAAACCCCATCTCTACTAAAAAACAAAAAAAGGAGCTGGGCATGGTGGTACACACCTGTAATCCCAGGTACTTGGGAGGCCAAGGCATGAGAATTGGCTCACATGATAGCTCGAATTTGGGAGGCAGAGGTTGTGATGAGCCAAGATTGCACCACTGAGCTCCAGCCTGGGTGACAGAGTGAATCTGTCTCAAAAAAAAAAAAAAAAAAAAAAAAATCACCTGTGTACCAACTTCTCAGAATTAACAGATATTAACAATTTTCTAGTTTTGATTCATATATGTGTAAAGAAAAAAATATATAGTATATATATAAAACATATATATGGACAGAAAGAGGTATATATATACTTTAAAAAATTACAGATAAAATTTATGTTCCCTTCTTTGGTCCTATTCCTTTCCTTACTCCCCTGAGGAAACCAGTATCATAAATTTATTGAATGTTCTTCTATTCTGTGCTTTTAATATTTATGAATCATATATTGTTTTGTTTTGTGTCTAAAAAAGTTTATGTAGATGATTCTCAGTCCTCATTTTGAGATCTGTGTATTCGCTCAACAAAGATGAATCAAGTACCTACTATGCGCTAGGCATTACTCTTGGTTCTGGGGATACAGCTGTGAATAAAATAGATAAAAATATCTACCCTCTGGGGCTTGCATGCTAGTAGGCAGCTTATTTTCTTTATGTGTATAGATACGTTTGCTCGTTTTAATCACTCCATGGTAGTCTATTATATGAATAGTTCACATTTCCCCTGCCAGTTCCAGTGATTATCATAAGTGCTGTTCACCAATATTTCTAGCTGCTTCCTTTGGTGCAAGGTAATATTATATTTCCTGGGTTCCCTGTGTATATTTCCTGGGTTCCCAGTTCCATGTGACTTTTTCTGGCTGATAAGATGTGAGCAGAAGTGATATGTATCACTTTTGGGCTTAGCATTTAATTTTGCTCCAGAGTTCTCTTATTTTCCCTTGTTCTTGAAAAATGGCAACTCCAAGATGCTGGTTGAGTCCCTGAGTCACTTCAGGGAGCATAGCATACCTGCCAACCCATTATGAGTATATAACATGAGTAAGTTTTAAATCTTTGTTTTAAGTCACTGAGATTTTGGGAGTGGTTATTACTATAACTGTCCTTACTGATACTATTAGGGACATTTGGTATGTTTCCAGTAGTTATGACAGACAGTGGTACAATGAATATCCTTGTTCTTGTCTCCTTGGACTCACATTCAAAATTTCTTGAGAGTGTTGTTTTTTAGGTGTTGCTATGCATGGAAATGATATAATAGGGATTAGTTAAATATAGATTCTGATTGAATAGGTCTGGCTGGGATCATTTCTGAGATTCTGCATTTTCTGCCACGCTCCTAGGTGATGCCAATTCTGTTGGTCTAGGGTCTATATCTAGAAGGAGATCAGCTGGATCAAAGAAAGGGTTTACATTGTTTTTGATCTTATCGTTGTTCTCTATGGTGATTTCCCATTTATCCTACCATTGTTATTTTGTGGGAGGTCCTGTTATTCTACCTCTTGGTAACATCTATATTGTCAAACTTTTTGGTTTTTGCCAGTCTCTCGTGATTGTGAAATGATAGATCACTATTGTGATTTTTATTTTATTTTTATTAGATTATTAGTGAATTTAGGTTTTAGGCATGTGGGTTTTCTCTCATCTACTTCCTGACCACTTTTAGGTTGTTTATTGTTTTCTTTTTCATTTATAGGAATTATATACTTTGGATGCCTTTTCCTGTTATATATTGTCTTCCAATGCATGGCTTACCTATTAACATTATATAATTAGTAGTTTTTGTTGCATAGAAGTTTTAAGTTTTGGTATAATCAAATTTATTTTGTGGGTTTCAAAAAATTTTAGTTTTAGACCTTCTTAAGTTCAGTATAAATAACAGTGTCTTTTTCTTGAACCAGTTGAAAGTAAGTTGCTAACATGACACACCGTCATCCCCAATTACTTTAGTGTGGTTCCTACAGATAAAGACATTCTTCTATGCAACCACAGTGCGATAGAGAATGGACATTAGCTTTGAAATATTTCTAGCACTTAATTGGCATACCCAATTCAAGTTTTGCCAATTGTCTCAATCATGTTCTTTCTAGCAAAAGAATCCAGTTCAAATCACATGTTGCTTTTACTTGTCATGTCTCTTTAGTCTTTTTCAGTCTGGAACTGTCTTCAGCCTTTCCTTGCCTTTCATGACTTTATTACTTTTGAAGATTACAGGCCAGTTATTCTGTAGAATGATCTTGCTTTCTTTAAAAATCTCTCATCTGGCCATCTCTTTTTAAATGAGACTATTTAGATCTTTTACATTTCATACAATTATCAACATACGGGTTTAAATCTACTGTCTTCTAATGTATTTTCCATTTATCCTACCTGTTCTTTGTTCCTTCTGTGTATTCTTATCTTTTAAAAAATCAATTTCTATATTTCAGGTTGTTGTTTTATATTTAGTAATGCCCTATTATTTATACCTCTTTGTTTTACAATTTTTCCTTGGTATCCTCAGTGTATTGGTTACAGAACCCCTGGGATAGGGGACTAGGTGTAGACGCTTAAGTCCCTTATATAAAATGGCATGGTATTTGCGTACAACCTATACACATCCTCCGAAAACTTTCAGTCATCTCTAGATTACTTAGAATACCTAATACAATGTAAATGCTATGTAAGTAGTTGTTACACTGTTTGGTTTTATTTGTGTTTTTTAAAAAATATTTTTGATCAATATAGTTGATTGAATTCATAGATCTGGAACCTGCAAATATGAAGGGCTGACTGTATTTTATTTTTTTCCTGGTTCCTTCTATCTTTACAATGTATGACTTACAATGAGTCTTTAAATATTACACCAAATCACACACAATGCAAGATTCTTATAATGATATTCTTCCATTTTACCCTCCCTTATGTCGTTGTTATGTTATTATTGTTATGTTATTATGTCATAAGACCTATGACAACAATATAGTGTAGTGCCACACATGTTCATTTTTGCTGTAACTTTTAAAGAAATTTAAAAATTAAAGAGAAAAACTCTCACATTTTACCCACATTATTTTAAATGTAGATCCAAGTTTGTATCTGGTATTATTTTTCCCTTTTGATTAAATGACATCCTTTAATATTTCTTGTTGGATCAGTCTGCTGGCTATGAATTCTCTGAGAAATACAGTATTTCTGAAAAAAGTATTTATTTCACCTTCAGTTTTTAAATTGAATTACAATTCATATATCATAACATTCATCATTTTTAAGTGTACAGTTGAATAGATTTTAGTACATTCACGTGGTTGTAACATCATCATCACTAGCTGATTCTAGGACATTTTCATTACCCCAAAAAGGGTACCCATTCCTCTTTCCTCGCTGCCCTGGCAACCACTAATCTACTTTCTGACCCCATAGATTTGCCTCTTCTGAACATCTCATATAAATGGAATCATACAATATGCAGCCTTTTGTGTCTGACTTTTTCCACTTAGCATAATGGAAGGTTTTCAAACTTCATTCATGTTGTAGCATGTATCACTGTTTCATTCCTTTTTATGGCTGAATACTCTCTCATTGTATATATACTGCTTTAGTTACCTTTTCATCAGTTGATGGACATTTAGGTTATTATCACTTTTTAACTATTACAAACAATGCTGCTACAAATGTTCATTTACAAGCTTTTGTGTGAGCATATGCTTTCAGTTTTCTTGCAAATATACTTAGGAGTAGAATTTCTGGGTCTCATGGTAAACATTTGGTGCACTTTGTCTCTCTGTATGTTTTACCATTTTGAGGAACTGTTAGATTCTTTTCCAAAGCACCTGCACCTTTTTATCTTCCCAACAGCAGCATAGATGTTTCCAATTTCTGCATAGCCTAGTCAATACTTATTATTGTCTACCCAGGCCAGGTGTGGTGGCTTACACCTGTAATCCCAGCACTTTGGGAGGCCAAGGTGGGCAGATTGCTTGAGCCCAGGAGTTTGAGACCAGCCTGGCTAACATGGCGAAACCCCATCCCTACTAAAGATACAAAAATGAGGCGGGTGTGGTGGTCTGTGTCTGTAACCCCAGCTCCTCGGAGGGGCTGAGGCATCAGGATTGCTTGAACCAGGGAGGCGGAGGTTGCAGTGAGCCGAGATGGCGCACTGCACTCCAGCCTGGGCGACAGAGTGAGAGTCTGTTTAAAAAAAAAAAATCCTTATTATTTGACTTTAATGTAGCCATCCTGGTGGGTGTGAAATAGTATCTCATTGTTTACCTTCATTTAAAAAAAATCCTTGATGGATATAGAATTTGAGGTTTATAGTTTCATTAGTTCATAAGACATGATGATTTCATTGTCTTCTGGCTTCTGCAGTTTCTGAGAGATGTATAAGTAGCTTTACCTTTGTCTCCCTGTAAGTAGTATGTCTTTTCTCTAGCTGCTTTAAAACTTTTGTCTTTATCATTTGTTTTCAGGCAGTTTGATTTTGTGGACTTTGGTGTAAATATGTGCACACATGTGTGTATTTATCCTGCTTGTGGTTTGTTTAGCTTCTTGGATCTGTGGGTTTACAATATTCATAAAATCTGGAAAATGTTGACCTGATTTCTCCAAACTCTTTTTTTGTCCTTTTCCCATCACCGTTTTGGGACTTTAGTTATATTAATATTTATGTTGGACAGCTTGATTAACCCCACAGGTGACTTGAAGATCTTTTCTCCCCACCCCCTCAGCCCTCTCTGTGCTTTATTTGAGATAGATATTATGGCTGTGTTCGAGCACATTGATCTCTCTCATTTGCATTGTGTAATGTTTTAGTCCCTTTCAGTGACATTTTCATTGCAGATAATATATTTTTCATGTATAGAAGTTATGTTTAGCTTTTTATGTTTTATTTCTTTTATTATTTGTTTTTCTTTACATACATGTACATTGTTCTAATTGCTGTTTTTATGTACTCCTTTGCGAATTCTGCCACTTCTGGTATTTTTTTAGATCTTTCTGCAGATTGATTTTGTTTTTCCTGGTTGTAGGTCAGTTCTTTGCTTCTTTTCATGTCCAGAAATTTTTGATTGATTAATGAACATTATGTTGATCAGTCTCTGGATTTTGGGGTGCTTTTTTTTTCCTTTAGAGAGTGTTGGGCTTTGTTTTAGCAAATGGTGAGTTGATTGCAGATCAGTTTGTTATCTTCAAACCCAATTTTTAAGCTCTGCTTAAAGGCCCACCTTTATTCCAGGGAAGTTCAGCTTTACTAAGTAAGACTTGATCCGTCTATAATCTACTCTGAATAGCTCAGGAGTCCCCAACGGCTCTTCACTTTGACTGTTCAGAGTTTGAATGTTTATCTGCCTTGTCTGAGATTGTTGAAGTGTTCATCTTACCTTCCCCTGGCTGGTCTCCCACTCTCTCCCTTCCTTCCTTCTTTTTACCTATCCATGTGGAATTTCACTTTCTCTATGCCTGTCCTAGTACTTAGCAGACTCAAGGGAACCCCTGTGTAAATTTCTGCAGTTCTTTTTCTGCATTGCTCTTTTTTTGGGGAACTCTGCCACACAACTTCAAGCTGAATCAACTTTCCTGAGCTACTATCACTGATTCTTTAAGTCAGCAAGGCTGCTGAGCTCTGTTTTGATTTTTTCTGGCTGTGCCCATGACCTAGAAGTCAACTTTAGGTAGATAATCCTGGTAATTATTAAACTCACCTTGTTTGTTTCCCTTTTTACAGAGATAGCAGTTCTATGTTGCCTGATGTCCAATGTCAGAAAATGGCTGTTTCATATATTTTTGCCAATATTCTACTTGTTTATAAAATGAGAGATCATGTCTGTTCCTTGTTAGGCTTTCGTAGCTAGAAATCTTTTTTTTTTTTTTAAGCTATAAATACTGATTTTTCTACTGCATTTTTGCTCCCTAGGGAAAGACATCTGAACATCTTTCTATCTCTAGCGCACAGAAGAAATTACGTATTTGTTAATGATGCTCTTTGATTAGGAATGACACTAATATTTTTCTGTGATGAAAGTTTTTATTTCATATTTTATCATACTCTGAATTTTAAAAAATTTCTTGTAGATAGTTGCAATTTGCTTTCAAGGATCACTTCCTAGAATTTTAGAAACCATCACTGTGAAAGAATTCCATGGTATGGCAAGAAAGTACCAAAATTTAATTTGCTTGGAATCAATATTCTTCTTCTTGCTTTAGCATTCAACCATGTCTGTTATTCTGATCATGGTTACTCAGTTTGTAGGATTATTTAGAACCTCTTTCCCTGCCTTCCTCCCTTTTATTCTCTGCTTTTATTTTCTTTACTTTAGTTCTGATTGCATCTCTGTTAAGGAGCCTGCATGAGAAGAGGGGAGAGAGTGACCACACATACAAGTGAAACTTAGGAATTTGCCTTTTGATTCAGTTTTAATAATGTTTGGAGATTGTCAAAAGTACATCAAAATCTAATTTTGGATTTCCGTGGTCACTGGACATATTTTTTTTCTTTTGGTGCCTGCTATACAGGTGTTAGTTGGCTATCATTCTTTAACCTGTCACGGATATTGAAATAGACTAGACATTTGAATATTACTGATTTGTTATAGTTAAAATGTGACTATACTGGGAAGGGACAATGGGGAAATAGGGTGACATTCTTTGTTGCCAGGAATCACTGGGTTTTGTACTAATTAGCCTTGAAAAATGTGGAGCTATTTGACAGACCAGATGTTTTCAGCATGAGCCATGTGTCTCATCAGTGAATGTGCCTTGCGTCTGCAGACAACATTGTTGAATTTTCCTCATTCTATAAACAATGTTCCAAAATATAACTAAACCCCAAAGTGTGTTTATCTTTTTGGCTTAATTTTTGGCTTTCTATCCGTTCTAAAGTTTCTCTCTAGAGGAATTGCATTTTATTGCACATAGCTCTTCATACCTAATTGTAGTATAAACACCATTCTGTTTACACTAAACCATGTGAATTGTATTGTTTTTGAGCCTGTAAAATTTTAATAAGAGCAATGATTTCAGATTTAACTATATTTGTACTTTTATTTCTAAATTTAGGGGGAATAAAACTTTCTTCCCTCCATTTACTTAAACAAAGACTTTGATTTTTGGAACACATGAGGGAAAACATTAAAACAAAACAAAACAAAACAAAACAAAAAAACCAAGTAAAACCAGTCTCTAGTCTTTAGCATTTGTGGTACTAAATTCATTAGAGCAAGAAGAGTTTAAGTATCTGCTGTGAAAATCATTCTTAAAGTCCAAAATAGAGCTATAAGTCTTTTTTCTTTTTAAGGATGGAACTGAATTTTTCCTGTACCAAATATATCATGGGAAACATGGAAATTAGGAAATTAAAAGTATGAAGGAGAAAATTACCTTGTAATATTGCCATCCAAAGGAAATTAGCTCGTAATATTGCCATCCAAAGGAAAAATATGCCTAACATTTTTGTATTTATTTTTCTCATTTTGCTCTCTACTTTTGTGTGTGTGTGTGTTTCCAGTGATATATATCTCATATATGCATACATGTTCATAATTTATATGTGTAAGTATTTATAATTTTGAAGAATATTATGATTATAGTTGTAAGATCTATTTTTTTTTTTTTCAATTGGAGCACCATTCCTGGAGGTACTGCAATGCCAGGTTGATGCATGGAGTGGACTAAATAAGTTCCCATTTTATCTCCCTGCTGCGAAAATCCATTTAATAAATATTGTCCTCTGATAAGAGGATGTATCAGATATTAAACTGATAAGATATATCAGAAATTAAATTTGATCTTAGCCAAAAGGCCAAGAGGCAATTAGATCTATTTTTTGAAATGATTTTCATTCAACAATATTGTAAACATTTTGCTATTTTATTAGCCTTTTACTACTTCTTATTAGACATCTAGGTTAGTTTATTTGCTTATATAAATAATTCTATAATTCAAGAGGCTTATACATACTGCTGTGCATCTTTTTTTTGTTTGAAAATGCAATTGCTTAAAATAGTTGTTTTGCTAAAATTCTTCATTGAAAACTTGTGTCATTAATAAAAACCTGTTTGTCAGCTGGCTGTGAATTCCATTATTGAAACCCCTGATGTATTACAAATTATTTTTTAAGAAATATTTGGCAATTTGATTTGCATTTTTTCACATATCAAACATTTTTTTTTTCATATGTTGGCCCTTTTTGGTTCTTTTGTGAATTTTCTTTGTTCATTTTTTTTTTTTTTTTTACAAAAACAACTCAAGTTTATTAATCTTTTTTCTTTGAGATGGCGTCTTACTCTATCACCCAGGCTGGAGTGCAGTGGTGTGATCTCAGCTCACTGCACCCTCCGTCTCCTAGGGTCAAGCAATTCTCCTGCTTCAGCCTCTTGAGTAGCTGGGATTATAGGCTCCCACCAACATGCCCGACTAATTTTTGTATTTTTAGTAGAGAAGAGGTTTCACCACGTTGCCTAGGCTTGTCTTGAACTCCTGACCGCAAATGATCTGCCCGCCTCAGCCTCCCAAAGTGCTGGAATTACAGGCATGAGCCACCACGCCTGGCCTATTAATCTTTTAGGTACACATTACAAATAAACTTTACCAGTTTTTCTCTTTATTCTTATGTTTTCTTTGCATAACTTATTTCGTTTCTACCTATTCAGCTTTATTAATCTTAATTTTATTTGTCCTTGTATGCTTATAGAAGCTTTCCTATTAGACAAATATCATCCCTTTTATTTTTATGGAATGTCCCTCTGTGTTACTAGCAATATTTGTTGGCTTAAAGTCTTTTGTATCTCATATTAATACAGCCATTTCAGCTCTTTTGTGGTTCCTTTATTTTTTATTTTTATTTTTTGACGGGTCTCACTCTGTTACCCAGGCTAGAATGCAGTGGGCTGATCTCACCTCACTGCAACCTCTGCCCACCCGGGTTTAAGTGATCCTCCCACCTCAGCTTCCCAAGTAGTTGGGACTACGGGTGCATGCCACCACACCTGGCTAATTTTTTTGTAATTTTTTTGGTAGAGATGAGGTTTTGCCTTGTTGCCCAGGCAGATCTCAAACTCCTGAGCTCAAGTGATCCACCCACCTTGACCTCCCAAAGTGTTGGCATTATAGGTATGAGCCACTGTGCCCAGCCTTGTGGTTACTTTTTTTTATGGCATATCTTCTTTCCTCTTTTACTTTCAACCTATTTGTATCTTTGAATCTAAGTGTGTTTCTTGTAGACAATATGTAGTTGGATCATGCTTTTTAAGTCCTGACAATGTTGGCCTTCCAATTGGAGTGCTTAGTCCATTCACATTTAATGTAATTATTGATATGGTTGGATTTTCTTCTTTGTTTTCTATTTTTCATGTCTTTTTTTGTTTTGTTTTTGTTGCTCCTTTACTGCTTTCTTTTGTGTTATATATTTTTAGTGTACTATTTGAATTCTTTTGTTGATTTTCAAATGATATGTATTTTTGGTTTTTTAGAGGTTGTTCTATGGATTATAATATGCATCTTATCACAGTCTACTGGAGGTCACTGCTGATATAAATTTGGTATAATATATAGCAGTAGTTTTGCTTCCATTAGCTCCATTTCTTTCCTACTCTTTTGTGCTGTTATTGTTAGATATATTACACTTAAATATTTTGTAAACCCAATGATACAGTGTTATAATCATTGCTTTAAAAAATCTTATCTTTTAAAGAAGTTAAGAAAAGAGAAAAAATATTTGTCTTTCATATTTAGCATGTATTTACTATTTCCCATGTTCTTTGTTTCTTTCTGTGAATTCAAGTTACCATCTGCGGTCATTTCCTTTCAGGCTTCCTTTAGTATTTCTTGTAAGGCAGGTCTGCTAGCAAGGAATTTTCTGTCTTTGTTTATCTGGCAAGGTATCATATTTCACTTTGATTTTTAAATAGTCATCAGCTAATGATTGGTTAGAGGTTATGCTCAAACAAACTTGAGTGAGTAAGGTTTCCAGTCTTTGCTAATGAGTTTGTATATGGGTTAGGGACTACATTAAAAGCAGTTTTAAAGTCAGCTTAAACTTTTACCTACCTTCTTAGGTTTCCCATGTGCCTGTCTACAGCCTCCTAGTCAGCCAGGGATGAGTGGATTGCTTAGACCCTTTTAGGTATCGCCTGCAGGTATGCATAGCCTCTCAGCCGGCTAGCAACTTGCGGAGTTTATCAAGCCCTTCTGTAGGTCTTTTATTTTTATGACTTCCCCGTTAAATTTCTGATTAGTCCTTTGGTCTGTTGTTTGCCCCAACCCAAATTGTAACTTTTGACCAGTAGAGCTGGAGACTTTTCTTATTTATTTATTTATTTTTACTGAGTTCGCTACTTTCACTAACAGCAACTCTCAATATGAGTTTTTTGCCCTCTGCTCCAAATTATGTCAGCCCCTCATCTCAGGAAAGCTGCTGGTTTTCATGACTAGCCATGGCCAATGACCAGGGGTGGAGGAATTAGAGGGGGAGGGTGTTGGAAGTAGCCCCAAGCAAGAAAGCTACAGAGTCCCACTGTTGAGCAGTTATTATGAATAAACACTTCTTGATTTGTTGTTCTCTTTTGTTTAGTTTCCAGAACCCTGAAATAGTTGTTTTGGATAGTTTACATTTGTTTTCTTTGGATAGAAGATTTGCCAAGCTTTTCTGTGTGCCATAGTTAGAAGTCTAGCCTTGGATACTTCATTTTATAGGATGAATTTTTTTTTGGCATTGAGACAATCATTCTTTATTTCCTTTTATTTCTCTTTTTTTAAGATTGAGTCTCACTTCGTCCTCTAGGCTGGAGTGCACTGGCGTGATCTTGGCTAACTGAAACCTCCTCCGGGTTTCAAATGATTCTCATGCCTCAGCTTTCTGAGGTGGCTTGCGCCACCAGGCCTGGCTAATTTTTGTATTTTTAGTAGAGATGGGGTTTTACTGTGTTGACCCGGCTAGTCTCAAATTCCTGGCCTCAAGTGATCCACCTGTCTTGGCCTCCCAAAGTGCTGGGATTACAAGCATGATCCACCATGCCTGGCCCCTTTTATTTCTCTTATGTCATTAATTTTATTGGTAGCTATTTTAAATCTTATGCATTCTTTGGATAAAATCTTTTTTTGATTATAATTTCCTGGTCTTTTAAAGTATGTATTAGTTTTTAATAATTTGAGATTCTTTTCACTGATGTTCTCATTAAAACTTCATGCTGGATTTGTGTTAATGCACAGTGAAAACCAATTCAGGCTAGACATTTTGCCTAACCCTGAAGAAAACTGAGTGAGCTAAAGAAGATCAATTCCTTTTGTAGGCATTATCCTGCACTGAAAACTCTGGAACATCTAGAGCATACCTACCTGCCTCAAGTAAGCCACTATCGATTCTGCAAGGTGATGGTGGACAACATCCCCAAGCTTCGAGAAGAAATAAAAGATGTTTCTATGTCCGATCTCAAAGACTTTCTGGAGAGCATCCGCAAACATTCAGACAAAATTGGAGAGACTGCCATGAAGCAAGTAGGTCTTGGGTTTATGATAGGTTGGCCAGTGGCTTTATCAGTATTGAGTTAAACACAGGTTTCTCTTTGCCAAGTGTCTAGTCATTATCTTATCCAAGTTTCTTATCATTTTAGGGAAGTCCTTCATATTTATGGAAACATATGATTAAAAATGTTTTCATTTTTTTAACAGAGCAATGGACAATTTGCTCTGTAGATGTTCAGTAAATATTGATCAGTTGTGATGGTTTACATTGAGGTTATGAAGAAATTTTTCTACTGTTTGTATACTTCCCTTGACTTTGCATATAATTTGTAGCTTAAGATATTTTAAAGTTCTCCTTCTAGTTAATGACCTAAATTGTACTGCATGTGTCTTTGGCTGATTATTTACTACGTAAGCAAGATAGCATGTTATATATGCATATTTCTGATATTAATAGGTATCAGTGAAAAAAGGCCTATTAGGAAATGCTTTGAATTATGATCAAAGAGAAGGATTTATTAACAGCTTATATATTAAAAAATATGTTAGCAGTATTTACATTTGTTAAAAAAATTTTCATTCCTAAGTCACCAAAGTCACAAGGAACATCTAAATTTCTTTTTTTAAATTATGAATGAAAGGTCAGTAATGTTTTATAATGGCATTTGCTCACTTGAAATTTGTCACATTGATTTTATTAAAAATTTTTAGTATACCTGATGATGTAGCCTACAGCAACAAATACAAGAGTCAGTTGTTTATGGAAAGTACTTTTTGGTTCTGTAAACAATAGTGTTCTTGAATAGATCATTTGTAGTTTTTATCATTCTGTGAGGAATGAGGGAATAGATTATATTTCAAATCATATTTTGGGTCTCGACTAGCCTTGATAATCTATTCAGATGTCTATTTGATCTATAATATCTATTTGATCCTCCAAAAGAGATCCTCCAGTTACCCTTTCCTCAGGGAATGCAGATATTTCCCTTTTCTTCCTTTAAATTTTGTCAGTGTTATACTTCACAAAGTGCAGAGTTTAAAACTAGGTGATAAACCTGATAGAAATAATTATATGATTTCATTGCTTATAGTGATGGAGAAATAAAATTAATCAGTGACAATATACCTTAGCATTGCTGGGTACATATTTTGAATACAGGAATGAAGCTATCTTCTAAGATAAGTCTTTATTGTGGTTGGCTCAGTTTTTCCTAAGCTTTTAAAATATAGGAGAGTGTAGTACAAAGCCTCTATGGAAGTTGCCTTTTTAAAAATTGCTTTTTCTAGGCCTCTGCTTGAGAAATTAATTTACTTCCCTTTTGATGAAAGAAAGAGGAAGCCATGAAGAATATTACTTTATTTAACGTGAGGCTAGCTGGTCTCATTCCTTAATTATCTGAAGAAATTAAGACCCAGAGGAGGGAAGTAACTTGCCTCAAGTTCAAATACCTTGTAAAGGTCAGATCCTGCATTAGAATTCAGGTTGGGTTGAAATGAATTTGTCTAGTATGGTACTCAATCTGTGTAAACTATTAGCTGTTTGCTATATTTTTGTCATATAAAGAAATGATGAAGAAATCTTTTGTGAATCCAGGACTTTTAATTAACTGAGAAATCTTCATTTCTCCTATAAAATATTTCATCTCAGGATCCTTGAGTAATATGTTATGTTAACACATTAAAAAATCTTTTGTAGTACCGAGAGTGTAAGGAAGATAGGAGAGAGAAAATACCATGTACTTTGTACGTAGTAGGTGTTCAATAAATGTTTGAATTCCCAGATAAGAGGGAGAAGAAGTGGTTTATTTCTCACTGCCTCAAGCCCAAAATAGTGTTTCTGGTTTGTGATGGTTTTCTTTGCAATGGTGATTTAAGTACTTAGAATCCTTCCATTGTATGGCTCTTCCATCTTTAAGATGGCTTTGAAGATTGCTTCAGAAGGGGAAAGACCAAAGAGTGTTGCATGTGGGAGGGTCTTTAAGGGCCAGGCATGGATGCCACACATTACTTCTACCCATATTCTGTTGGTCTGAACTTAATTATATAGCCATACCTAGCTGTAAGAGAGGCTGGAAAATGTAATCTCACTCATTCTCTAACAGGAGGAGCAAATAGGTTTGATGAATAATAGCTAGTATCTGGCACAGTCTACCTTCTGGTCATCAAATATCTTTTCATTCTTTCTCTCATACATAGAACACACTCACTCCTTCCCTAGGGGGCAGCAGTCCAATGGCCCATGTAGTCACTACATCCATTTCAAAATCTAGTATCTTCCAGGAATGCTCAACCCTCTCCATAAGATTCAGCCATGGCTCCTCATGAGCTGGTAACTACTCAACTAAAATTGCAAGTTATCTGCACTGGTGTCTCCTCCCACCCCCAATATACAATGAAGAAGCTAGAATAAAATAACTATAACAAAACCTTTCATTTAGAAAAGGGAAGAACCAGAGACAAACAATATTCTCTGCTTCATAACAAATCATATAATCTACTTAGGCAGGCCCCGTGAAGTTCCTCTGCTCTGGTAGTAGGGGAATTTCCTTGCTTAGACCTTGATTCCCTGGAAGGAACTCCTTTGCTCATTGTTCTCTTGAGCTCCTAGCTGCACGCTGGCTTTTCCTTGTTTTCATATATATATTTTATTTTTATATATTATATATATTTATGTACATATTTTATTTTTATATATTATATATATATTAAATGTATACTTCTGAAGTAGATGCTGGGAAATATACATTCCTTAGGAGGCATACTTCTCTTTCTCTCTTTATATCTGTATATCTATATCTGCAATTGTGTCTACATTCACATTTATATATGTCTTTTACTGCCTGCTTTTTGCTTTTTGCCTGAGGGTTAGTTTAAGGTTCTGAACAAATGTTTATTTTAATTTTTTTAGACGGAGTCTCACTCTGTCACCAGGCTGGAGTGCATTGGTGCAGTCTCGGCTCACTGCAAGCTCTGCCTCTCGGGTTCAAGTGATTCTCCTGCCTCAGCCTCCCTGGTTTTCTGTATTTTTAGTAGAGACGGGGCTTCACCATGTTGGCCAGGATGGTCTCGATCTCTTGACCTCGTGATCCACCCGCCTCGGCCTCCCAAAGTGCTAGGATTACAGGCATGAGCCACTGTGCCCGGCACAAACGTTTATTAAAATTTAGTCCACATTTGTGTTTTTTTGACATTATCATTCCCTCAAAATGTAGTAGGCATCTCATCTTTTTCTTTCCAATAGGTTCTGTGCAGACACCATACCCACTGTTCTTCCCTAAATATAATTTTCAAGAATTATTTTATTTTTCTTCTCCTCTCTTTGGGAAAGTAGTGGAGGTTGGGGAGCATAGCCCTTGCTTCATGCTTCTTTCTCAGTTTGATGGCCTTACATTGAGGTGATGTGAAACAGTGGGTGGTAAGATCATGCTTGAATCTGATCTCTGCCTCAGAGTTGAGTCACTTTGTTGAACTAGAAGCCTTCTTGGGACTTTATTGCATAAGCCTTTACTATTTTTTTTTTTCTCATACTGTTTAAGATCTGTATGTGTTCACCTTTCTAACTCTGTGAGGCCTAAGTTTCTGGGACTACTTCTTTCCCTATAAATTCAGTCTGCAAATGAGCTAATACTTTTCTGAGCTTATCGTTTTTATGCACTACCTTGCCAAAAGCAGAAAGCGAATACCAGTGTACACTATAACTCTTACTCTTTATTCACTTATAGTGCAACAGGCCCAGTAGGGATGTGGTATGCCTATTCACTTATTATAGATTCCAATTTTACCAGTTGTTTTGCCACAGTATTATAGGGCTTTTCAGCCTTTTAACTTGTTAAATATATGTTCTTACTGCCCACTGCCTGACCACTAAACCCATGTCTTTTATTTTAGATTTTTTTGTTGGGGGCAACACCATATTTCCAACACCTGTTTCTGTATTCATTAAATAATGTTCCCTGCTGTAACAGACAAACTCTAAAATCTAATAATAGAAATTTTATGTTTTGCTTAAGTAAAGACCAAAGTGCATGTCCCTGGTGGGTGACTCTCAAGAGATCTAGGACTCTTCCACCTTGTGGCTTTCAAGGGTACCACAGAAGGGGAAAGAGAGTAAGTAATGCCTGGAGGTTTTTTAGGGATCAAGCTTATAAGTGGCACATCTCACTTCTGCCAATATTATATTGGCCAGAGGTCAATCACTGCAAAGGAGGCTTGGAAATATACTCTAGCTATGTGATCAGGAGGAAGAAGAAATAGGTTTGATGAATAGCTGAGCTAGTCTCTGCTATAACCTGCTATCATATAGCCTAGAAAGATAAATATCTTCCACGTCTCTTGCTTTTTCTTCACAATCTTATCTTTTCATCATTTTTCCCTGTGTGTTTGCCTTCTAATTTACTAATTCAGTTTTTAGCTTTGTCATTGCTGCTATTTAGAACTTTGTTATTATTTTTAGTCCAACAATCACAGTATTGGCTTTAAAGAATTTGTTCTTCACATGGACACAGGAAGGGGAACATCACACTCTGGGGACTGTTGTGGGGTGGGGGGACGGGGGAGGGATAGCTTTAGGAGATATACCTAATGCTAAATGACGAGTTAATGGGTGCAGCACACCAGCATGGCACATGTATACATATGTAACTAACCTGCACATTGTGCACATGTACCCTAAAACTTAAAGTATAATAATAATAAAAGAAAAAAAAAGAAGTTGTTCTTGTTCTTACATTCCTCCTGTATCATGGTAACTTCTTTTTCCAAACATTTCTAAGTATGCTTCTTTAGAATTGTACTGAGAAAACAGACTTGAAAGTCTTACTTAATATTGATAGTTGGTCTGGGTTCTTCTAGAAATTATGTAGGTGACTGCTTTTTCTTGGTGAACATCCCTCTTTTTATTCTTCTACCCAATGTGTCCTGAGTTGCTGCAGTGATCCATGGGTGGACTTTGTCCTTGATAGTGTGGAGCCAGGTTGGTACATAGGCTTCTTTTTGGGATATATCAGCCAAAACATCACTAAAGGGTTCTACCCTAATTAAACTTCAATGAGTAAATTAATCTCTAATAAATTTATCTGAGATTATAATCTCAAACTGTTTGTTGTTCAATTTTATTAAAAGATAAAACACAAAAAATACTATTTGAGGATCCTCTGAAGCATATGTGGCTTATGCATTCTTTTCTATGCAAGGTTTTATATAGAACTTTATCACTAGGAAGCTCTTTTTCTTTAATTGCATGTGGTTTAAAATCTAAAGGTCTTTAGATAGAACTTTATCACTAGGAAGCTCTTTTTCTTTAATTGCATGTGTTAAACAGAATTCTAAAATGTCCTCCAGGATTCTTGCCACCTTGTATGTAAATCCAATAAAATCACTTTTTCTTGAGAGGGTGGGCTTGATCTAATCAGGGGAGATCCTTTAAAAGAGGGCCAGGAGGTCAGAGATAGAAGATGTTAGAAAGATTCAGTGCTCCAGAAGATACTCTACTGTTGGTCTTGAAGAAACAAAGTGCCATTTTTGGAGAAGGCCACATGGCAGGAAACTGTAGGCAGCCTTGAGTTGCTATAAATGATCCCCACCTGACAGCCAGCAAGAAAATGGGGACTTCGGTCCTACAACCACAAGGAACTGAATTCTGCCAACAACCTTAATAGCTTAAAAGAGGACCCTGAGCTCCAGGTGAGAGAGACCACAGCAATGGTTGACACCATGATTTCAGCCTGGTGAGACTCTGAACAAAGGACCCAGACCCAGTAGTAATACTGGCATTCTGAACTCCTGATCCATGAGTTAACTCTGAGACAGTAATTGTGTGTGGCTTTAAGTTGCTAAATTTATAGTAGTTTGTTACCCAGGAAAAGAAAACTAATACACTCTATTATTTTGGCCTCAAATAGAATTACTTTAAAAAAATTGTACATTGATATATTGCCTTTGGATCTAGGAAACAATTGTATAGTCTTGTTTAAAATGGTGTCTAGCTAGAAGTCTCTCAGTCTTCTGTCTTTCTTCCAATATACCTGGGAAGCTGCAGAAAAATAAGAAAATGTACAAGGTCAATCATTTAGCGAATCTGAGGAGGAGTTTCAAAATTGTCCATTTTACTGTTAGTACTGTACAGTAGTCCACCCTTATTTATGGTTTTACTTTTCATGGTTTCAGTTATCCAGAGTCAACTGCAGTTCAAAAATATTAAATGGAAAATTCCAGAAATAATTCATAAACTTCAAGTTGTTCACTGGAGTAGTGTGATGAAATCTCCTGTTCTGTCCCACCTGCCAGAATCACCCCTTGGTCCAGCGTATCCATGCTGTATATACTACCTGCCCTATCCACCTGTTAGTTACTTAGTAACCCTCTTGGTTATCAGATTTACTGTGGGTATTGACTGCTTGTGTTCAAGCAGCCCTTATTTTACTTAATAATGGCTCCAAAGTGCAAGAGTAGTGATACTGGCATATGGTTATAATTGTTCTATTTTATCATTTAGTATTATTTATTGTGGTTAATCCCTTCCTGTGCTTAGTTTATAAATTAAACTTTGTCATAGGTATATACAGTTATATAGGGCATGGTACTATCCATGGTTTCAGGGATATATGGGGGAACTTGGAACATATCTTCTGTGGATAAGAGGTTGGGGGGCTACTGTAGTGAATTTTAAGTTAAGCAGTCATATTTTTATTTTCAACAAATCTTTTAGGTTCTTACACTGCGTTTGTTGTTGTCATTTTGTTTTTAACATAGAAGTAGATTGAAGCATTTAGTGGACATACATGTAGGTTCTGCCGTGTGAAATAGAGCCATCTTTAGAGCAGTAGAAAACCCCTCCATTTTATCCTATTCCATTTTCTGTGTTGATCTTCTTCCTGTGTGTTTCCAAAATGCTGTGTATATCTTATTTTGGAACAGTGACTTTAGTTTGAAGTGATTTTAAAAAAAAATCCTCAAAAAGTTCTCTGTTAATTGTCGACTGTTTTCTAGTTTTCCTTTTGAAATTTATTTCTGGATTTCACTTTATTATGATTTGTACAGGAGAGAAGATCTGTATTTCTTATTTTGATTAGTTTGCTTTAGGCTTTGTGGGACTAAATAACATTTGTAATGTAATCATTCTTGTCTAGGCTGATTTCTGTGTGAGCCTTTTAACAAGGGGAAGGATTTATTTACTTTTACAATTCTAACTTGCCTTTGCCAGATTATATGGGTTATGTAACTGATTTAAGGAAATGAACTAATTGCCTATAAAAGATATTGAAGGATCCTAGGCATTATTCCTTGAGTAAATGGTTTTAAAAGAACTGACCCTTGGGTAAGATTAGTTGTCATCATGGTCCTTTCAAACCTTTGCTTTCTGTGGTTAAGTCTTCACTACAGCAAAATTTACTCTTTAATGTATGGTGTAGAACATCTTTTGACTTAGATCTGGCACAGTACTATTGACTGAGTTCACATAGACCATGTATTCACCACCACGTAAAAGAAGTATTGTTGAAGCCTCTTGTATGCTAGATATTATGCAAAACATGCACAGAGTGTGGTCTCTGTAGTCAAAGAAGTTGGTCTGGTGTTCCTGGATTTACTTTCTTTTCTCTTTTCTTCTTGATTTTGATATTTGTATATTTGTACCAATTTTTGCTTCTTACTCTTTTGCCTAAATGAATGGTCTGGGGTAAGGTGGGATCTCATTTTTAAACATTTTTTTTTCTGCTTGCCTTAAAAAATTACTTGTATTACATATGCTTCTGAAATATTTTGAACCTGACTTCAGTGAAAAAGCACACATATATGACCATTAAATTTAAAAGATCAGTGTCTCTTTACTGATATTGAGTTGGGGTGAGAGAAGAGAAATAATTTATTCCTTAAATCTAATTTATTTATTTTTTGTTCATTTAACTTGTTTTTTGGCTCCCCACAGAAAGGAATATTTTTAAAATCTAGTTTAAAGACAGTATGGCAGTTTGGTTCCTGTTCTTTAGGGTAAAAAGTAACTTGGCCAGGTGCGGTGGCTCACACCTGGTGAAACCCCATCTCTATTAAAAATACAAAAAATTAGCTGGGCACGGTGGTGGTACCAATTGTTCACAACTCCATTTTCTTATTGAACAATTGCAACTACATTTCTCTGTGAGTATTTTTAAATAAACTTATTTTGGACAGTATGAGCTTTGGGAAGGGAATTTATGTATATGACTTTAAAATATCTTCCTTATTGTTTTCAGATTTCAATGTTAAGAAATAGTTTTTTTTTTTGAAGCTATATTTTCAGTGATGGCTTTAATGTCAGTGAGAAACCAAACCCTATATTGGTTCTCATAAGCAATCTAAACCGTAGAAATTTATGAGACTTAAATGCATCTTTTTATTTTATTCTTAGAAATTTGATTTTGGTCTTGAAGTGGCAGGTCCAAAATACAAAAACAAAGATTAGAAAAAAGAAATTAAAAAAAACAAATTTAATTTTGGGCTCTTGGCCTTTCTATAGTCTCTTCAAATAATTTCATGAGCCTGGTGATTGTGTTTCTCAGTTACGTGGTTAAGCTATACATTGAGCTCAGTATTTTGTCATCTTCCTCTGTGCTGATACTTACTTCTTGATATGAACAATTGAGTTTACTGGTGGCTGTAGTTTCTTTTCAGCAACCCTCAACCCCTGCCACGTGTGCAGAATGTAGTGAAGCCAAGTTTGAGGTTTGGATCTAGAGCCCTCCAACAATCCCTGCGATGTGCCCTCCAACCTGGGGGATAGATCTTCCTGGCCCTGGAGAAACCCAGTTGAGAATTCATAGGATTGTTGTGCTCTCAGCAAGTGCTTTAGTCTTGTCCTCTGGCAGATGTTTTCTTTACTGGGCGTGAAAACGCCATCAAAATAATGCTAAGGGAACTGAAATATAGAGAAATACAAATAAGCAAAGAAGAAGAAATATTCAAAATGTTCAGGATGGCCAAAGCAATAGACTTAAGGATGATCTAGAAGAGAGAGAAATCTAGCTTACTTGTGTTTTCTCACATCCTTCTACATCTTGAGAAGAAGTTTTAGCAAATAACCCTAAAGTAGTTTTTTTTTTTAATTTTAATTATAAGCTGTACTTGGTGGCTGATGTCTATAATCCCAGCACTTTGGAGGCTGAGGTGGGAAGATCACTTGAGGCCAGGAGTTTGAGATTAGTGTGGGCAACATAGTAAGACTTTGTCGCTACAAAAAAAAAAAAAAAAAAAAAAATTAGCTGGATGTGGTGGCACAAGCCTGTAACCCCAGCTACTCAGGAGGCTGAGGAAGGAGGATGGCTTGAGCCCAGGAGTTTGAGGCTGCAGTGAGCTGTGATTGCAGCAGTGTAGTCCGGCCTGGGTGACAGAGCAAGAATCTGTCTGTGAAATTTTTTTAATTTAAATTAAGTATAGTAAAGTTCACTTTTCTTTGGTGTATATGAATTTTAAAACATGTATAGACTCATATAACTACTACTGCAAACAGGATGCAGAGAATAATTCTATCACCTTCCAAAATTCCTTTATACTACTCTTTGTAGTTAAACCTTCCTTTCATTTATAACCCCTGGCTATGACTGATCTGTGTTCTCCACCTCCATTGTTTTGGCTTTTCTAGAATATTGTATAAATGGAATATTATGGGTAAATGCAACTGTTTAGTATCTTGATTAGGGTGGTGATTGCACAACTGTATGCATTTGTCAAAACTCGTATAACTGTGTACACAAATGTAAATTTTACTGCATGTAAATTAAGGTTTCCATCAGCTTAAAGTTCTGTTACTAAAGGATCATCCTGGAATATATGAAGGTTTATGAGTGTTTTAATAATATTTTGAACTGTGCAGGATTGTGGTTCCACTATCCTAACATGTCATTGCTATTTTTCCATGTCCTTTCCCTATCTATTGTTTATATGTTTGCCTTTCCTTGTGTGAGTTTCTATCATGTATATTATTGGGAACTTGATTTTTTCCATAAAAGGTTTGAACTCTTTATACAATAGAGACTTTTATTTTGTTTCAGGAGGTTAATATTTCCCTAGTCTGGGTTTTATTTTTTAAATTTTTTTTTTGAAAATTTAATATTTTGTAGAGTCAAGTGTATTGATCCATTGTGAATTCTTTCAGCACATTTCCAAAAGAAAAACACATGCATGTTGTTTGTTTTTATCCTTTCAATATGTTTTTATCCTTTCAATAACTATTTTATTTCTTCCTTTTATCTGCTATATATTTCTTTTCCTCTATAGCATTAATGTCTGTTTCTCACCTAATCTTGATTAGCTCACTCACTCATTCATGAAATATGTATTGAGTATTTATAATATGTAAAATACTATGGTAGGCATTATGGTATTCAAGGCAGAAACACATTGTCCTAAAGGAACTTTGTTTTCTAATGAAAAATGAAAAATAGGCTGGGTGCGGTGGCTCACACCTGTAATCCCAGCACTTTGGGAGGCTGAGGCAGGTGGATCACGAGGTCAGGAGTTCAAGACCATCCTGGCCAAGATGGTGAAACTCAGTCTCTACTAAAAATACAAAAATTAGCTGGGCGTGATGGCGGGCACCTGTAATCCCAGCTACTCGGGAGGCTGAGGCAGGAGAATCGCTTGAACCTGGGAGGCGGAGGTTGCAGTAAGCTGAGATCACACCACTGCACTCTAGCCTGGGTGACAGAGCAAGACTCTGTCTCAAAAAAAAAAAGAAAAGAAAAATGACAAATATACGTGAATAATAGGACTATAAGGTAGAAAATGATAAGTGCCATGGAAGAAATAAAGATAAAATGTTAGGAGAATTTAGAAGGATGAGAAATCTCATATAAAGCTGTGTAAGATATTCCAGGTTTAATAATAAGGTGCATTTGAATTAAATTTGGATATATAATGTTCCAGTTACTATTTCTGCATTACAAATTATCATAAAACTTAGTAGCTAAAAACACCAATGATTTTATTATGCTTGTAAAATCTGTGGGTCAGGAATTTGGTAAGGGCACAGTGAAGATGATTTGACTCTGTCCCCAAGACATCTGGGGTATCAGCTGGGATGACTTTAAGGCTGAGACGGGCTTAGGCTTGAGAGCTGGAATAATTTGGGGGCCCCTTCATTCACAACTCTGGCACCTTTGTTGGGATGGTTTAAAGACTAGATTTGCTGACTTGAGTGCTTACATGTGACTTTTCCTCACAGCATGGAAATATCACTATGGTTGAACTTCTTATGGGCTCCAAGCACAAAGTGGAAGCTTTATCACTTTATTTGACCTAGCCTTGGAAGTCGTGTTATAGTGGTCAAAGCAATTGCAAGACAGCTATACTCAAGGGAAGGGGTCATAGACACCTATCTCTTGATAGGATGAGTGTGAAAGAATTTTGTGGCTGTTTTTAAAAATCCATTCCACGAGGCCATAGTCTGAATGTCTTCCTAGGCTAAAAGTAATGTAATGATAACAAAGTACAGAAAAGTAAAAATCTCTGAGAGATAATCCAAGGCAGAGTTTCAGCTGATGATAGTTACCCAAAAGAAATAAAGCAGGTTAGCCTGGACAACATAGTGAGACCCTGTCTCTAAAAAAAACAAAAAAAATATTATCTGGGTGTAGTGGCACATGCCTGCAGTCCCAGCTACTTGGAAGGCTGAGGCAGGAGGATCGCTTTGAGCCCAGGAGATGGAGACTGCAGTAAGCTATGGTTGCACCCATTGCACTGCCACTGGGGTGACAGAGTGAGACCCTGTCTTCAAAAAAGAAGGCAAGTTAACCTTTCAACCAGACAATTATATTCCTTATGTCCTCTTGTCCCAGCCTCCTGACCATGACACACACACCTTTCAGCTGGTTTTTTTTGGCGGGGTGAATGACTCTGGGAAAGTATTTCATTGGAAAGTGATTATTCTCCTCCAGAAATCTGTTCACAAGTGTCTTCTTGTGAATATCATGTGTATCTATCTGTCTTGTTTAGTGCTTTGCAAAGAATTATCCAGAAGGGATGCATTCATATAGTATTAATATAAGTGAAGAAGGACTTGACCAAATTTTAAAAAATATCTTGTTAGAACAATAAATATGTAGCATATTTTCTAGGTAACTGATACATTTATTCTTCTAGCCCAATGAAGTTTGGTTTATTCTTTTCTCTGGTCATTGATAATGAAGTGGATCAGAAATATAGGCTGGGAAGCACATTCAACAGGTAATGAGGACTGCCATAAAATTTAATTAATTATTGTTAGGCTACTCAGTGATTGGGAATGAGGCACTTTTTAAATTCCCTCTTGTTTAAGATCTCAACAGAGAAATGAGCGCATAACCCAAAACATAGAAAAGTTAAAATTTTGTAAATGAAAAGAATTGTGTAGGTCTTGTGGCCACCTAAGTTGTTCCTTTTTATTGGGGGGGTGTGTGTGTGTGTGCATGCATGAGTGTGTGTGCAGAGGAGGAAATTATCATCAGATTAGGACAGTTGTGTGAGGGGATAGGAGAGGCTTTGTCAGGTTGTGGTGCTTACTTGCACGTGTGTGTGTATGTATGCACGTGTGTGTATGAAGTTAGCCAATCATTGAGCTCTCCGTGTGTAGTTAGCCATTAGAACAGAACAGTGATAATGGATCTTTATTTGAACTTTAAAGTATCTGTAAATTTTTGAAAACAGAAAATATCATTTTAGAAATACAAGTGGCTTAGGAGTGGTGAGAGAGGGCATCCCTGTCTTGTGCCAGTTTTCAAAGGGAATGCTTCCAGTTTTTGCCCATTCAGTATGATATTGGCTGTGGGTTTGTCATAGATAGCTCTTATTATTTTGAAATACATCCCATAAATACCTAATTTATTGAGAGTTTTTAGCATGAAGCGTTGTTGAATTTTGTCAAAGGCTTTTTCTGCATCTATTGAGATAATCGTGGTTTTTGTCTTTGGCTCTGTTTATATGCTGGATTACATTTATTGATTTGCGTATATTGAACCAGCCTTGCATCCCAGGGATGAAGCCCACTTGATTATGGTGGATAAGCTTTTTGATGTGCTGCTGGATTCGCTTTGCCAGTATTTTATTGAGGATTTTTGCATCAATGTTCATCAAGGATATTGGTCTAAAATTCTCTTTTTTTGTTGTGTCTCTGCCCGGCTTTGGTATCAGAATGATACTGGCCTCATAAAATGAGTTAGGGAGGATTCCCTCTTTTTCTATTGATTGGAATAGTTTCAGAAGGAATGGTACCAGTTCCTCCTTGTACCTCTGGTAGAATTCGGCTGTGAATCCATCTGGTCCTGGACTCTTTTTGATTGGTAAGCTATTGATTATTGCCACAATTTCAGCTCCTGTTATTGGTCTATTCAGAGATTCAACTTCTTCCTGGTTTAGTCTTGGGAGAGTGTATGTGTCCAGGAATTTATCCATTTCTTCTAGATTTTCTAGTTTATTTGCGTAGAGGTGTTTGTAGTATTCCCTGATGGTAGTTTGTATTTCTGTGGGATCGGTGATGATATCCCCTTTATCATTTTTTATTGCGTCTATTTGATTCTTCTCTCTTTTTTTCTTTATTAGTCTTGCTAGCGGTCTATCAATTTTGTTGATCCTTTCAAAAAACCAGCTCCTGGATTCATTAATTTTTTGAAGGGTTTTTTATGTCTCTATCTCCTTCAGTTCTGCTCTGATTTTAGTTATTTCTTGCCTTCTGCTAGCTTTTGAATGTGTTTGCTCTTGCTTTTCTAGTTCTTTTAATTGCGATGTTAGGGTGTCAATTTTGGATCTTTCCTGCTTTCTCTTGTGGGCATTTAGTGCTATAAATTTCCCTCTACACACTGCTTTGAATGCATCCCAGAGATTCTGGTATGTTGTGTCTTTGTTCTCGTTGGTTTCAAAGAACATCTTTATTTCTGCCTTCATTTCGTTATGTACCCAGTAGTAATTCAGGAGCAGGTTGTTCAGTTTCCATGTAGTTGAGTGGTTTTGAGTGAGATTCTTAATCCTGAGTTCTAGTTTGATTGCACTGTGGTCTGAGAGATAGTTTGTTATAATTTCTGTTCTTTTACATTTGCTGAGGAGAGCTTTACTTCCCAGTATGTGGTCAATTTTGGAATAGGTGTGGTGTGGTGCTGAAAAAAATTTATATTCTGTTGATTTGGGGTGGAGAGTTCTGTAGATGTCTATTAGGTCCGCTTGGTTTCAACATAGTGTTGGAAGTTCTGGCCAGGGCAATTAGGGAGGAGAAGGAAATAAAGGGTATTCAATTAGGAAAAGAGGAAGTCAAATTGTCCCTGTTTGCAGACAACATGATTGTATATCTAGAAAACCCCATTGTCTCAGCCCAAAATCTCCTTAAGCTGATAAGCAACTTCAGCAAAGTCTCAGGATACAAAATCAATGTACAAAAATCACAAGCATTCTTATACACCAACAACAGACAAACAGAGAGCCAAATCATGAGTGAACTCCCATTCACAATTGCTTCAAAGAGAATAAAATACCTAGGAATCCAACTTACAAGGGATGTGAAGGACCTCTTCAAGGAGAACTACAAACCACTGCTCAAGGAAATAAAAGAGGATACAAACAAATGGAAGAACATTCCATGCTCATGGGTAGGAAGAATCAATATCGTGAAAATGGCCATACTGCCCAAGGTAATTTATAGATTCAATGCCATCCCCATCAAGCTACCAATGCCTTTCTTCACAGAATTGGAAAAAACTACTTTAAAGTTCATATGGAACCAAAAAAGAGCCCGCATCGCCAAGTCAATCCTAAGCCAAAAGAACAAAGCTGGAGGCATCACACTACCTGACTTCAAACTATACTACAAGGCTACAGTAACCAAAACAGCATGGTACTGGTACCAAAACAGAGATATAGATCAATGGAACAGAACAGAGCCCTCAGAAATAACGCCGCATATCTACAACTATCTGATCTTTGACAGACCTGAGAAAAACAAGCAATGGGGAAAGGATTCCCTATTTAATAAATGGTGCTGGGAAAACTGGCTAGCCATATGTAGAAAGCTGAAACCGGATCCCTTCCTTACACCTTATACAAAAATCAATTCAAGATGGATTAAAGACTTAAACGTTAGACATAAAACCATAAAAACCCTAGAAGAAAACCTAGGCATTACCATTCAGGACATAGGCATGGGCAAGGACTTCACGTCTAAAACACCAAAAGCAATGGCAACAAAAGACAAAATTGACAAATGGGATCTAATTAAACTAAAGAGCTTCTGCACAGCAAAAGAAACTACCATCAGAGTGAACAGGCAACCTACAAAATGGGAGAAAATTTTTGCAACCTACTCATCTGACAAAGGGCTAATATCCAGAATCTACAATGAACTCAAACAAATTTACAAGAAAAAAACAAACAACCCCATCAAAAAGTGGGCGAAGGACATGAACAGACACTTCTCAAAAGAAGACATTTATGCAGCCAAAAAACACATGAAAAAATGCTCATCATCACTGGCCATCAGAGAAATGCAAATCAAAACCACTATGAGATATCATCTCACACCAGTTAGAATGGCAATCATTCAAAAGTCAGGAAACAACAGGTGCTGGAGAGGATGTGGAGAAATAGGAACACTTTTACACTGTTGGTGGGACTGTAAACTAGTTCAACCATTGTGGAAGTCAGTGTGGCGACTCCTCAGGGATCTAGAACTAGAAATACCATTTGACCCAGCCATCCCATTACTGGGTGTATACCCAAAGGACTATAAATCATGCTGCTATAAAGACACATGCACACGTATGTTTATTGTGGCATTATTCACAATAGCAAAGACTTGGAACCAACCCAAATGTCCAACAATGATAGACTGGATTAAGAAAATGTGGCACATATACACCATGGAATACTATGCAGCCATAAAAAATGATGAGTTCATATCCTTTGTAGGGACATGGATGAAATTGGAAATCATCATTCTCAGTAAACTATTGCAAGAACAAAAAACCAAACACTGCATATTCTCACTCATAGGTGGGAACTGAACAATGAGATCACATGGACACAGGAAGGGGAATATCACACTCTGGGGACTATTGTGGGGTGGTGGGAGAGGGGAGGGTTAGCATCGGGAGATATACCTAATACTAGATGACGAGTTAGTGGGTGCAGCGCACCAGCATGGCACATGTATACATATGTAACTAACCTGCACAATGTGCACATGTACCCTAAAACTTAAAGTATAATTAAAAAAAAAAAAAAGGAAATACAAGTGGCTTGTCGTGGGAGATAATTGCCTTCTATACCAGTGAGAGGTTAATTGAAAGGGAAGTAGAACATTCGAAAGCCCTTGTTTTTAAAAACAGTTTGCAGTGCTGATGGTTAAGATATGTTCTGGCTATGGCACACCACCATGAAGAATGTGAACTTTAAATTACATAGGACTCACTTGCAGAATACTAGGTGACAAAGTAGCTCTGGGGCAGGTATTTGGAGGAGGGAAACCTGTAGGTAAGATAGTCTCCGGGAAGTAGAATTCCTTATGATAATCATTTATTGACAATTTCTTGAGGACATGAATCTGAATTGATTTCATCTTTTTGTTCCCACAGAACCTAGGTGTACTGCTTTGCTTTTCTTTTTTGACATATGCATTTCGGGACAGAGACTCTCCATGGATATTTTAAGAGTTTTAATATTTTCCTGCCTTTCTTAGGTGATTACTTTGGTGATGAGACCTATGACTATTATATTCAACTTTGGTATCTCTAGATGCAATTTATCTTTGAAATCCCAGGTGGAATTTTTTTCTCTTAGGTACAGCTTTTTTTTTTTTTTTTTTTTTGAAGATGGAGTCTTGCTTTGTCACCAGGCTGGAGTGCAGTGGTACGATCTCGGCTCACTGCATCCTTTGACTCCCTGGTTCAAGTGATTCTCCTGCCTCAGCCTCCAGAGTAGCTGGGATTACAGGCACACACGACCATGCCCAGCTAATTTTTGTATTTTTAGTAGAGATGGGGTTTCACTATGTTGGCCAGGATGGTCTTGATCTCCTTGACCTCATGATCCACCTGCCTCAGCCTCCCAAAATGTTGGGATTACAGGCGTGAGCCACCGCACCTGGCCAGGTACAGTTTTATCTTGATTCTCCTCCAGTGAACACCGCTCTGTACCTACCAGTATATGGATTTTTTATTGTGGTAAAATATATATTACATAAAAGTTACCGTTTTAATCTTTTTCTTTTGAGACGGAGTCGCCCAGGCTGGAGTGCAGTGGCACCATCTCGGCTCACTGCAACCTCTGTCTCCCAAGTTCAAGCGATTCTCTTGCCTCAGCCTCCCGAGTAGCTGGGATTACAGGCACTCTCCATCATGCCTGGCTAATTTTTGTATGTTTAGTAGAGATGGGGTTTTGCCATATTGGCGAGGCCGGTCTCAAACTCCTGACCTCAGGTGATCTGCCCACTTCGGTCTCCCAAAGTGCTGGCATTACAGGTGTGAGCCACTGCGCCCGGCCCCATTTTAATCATTTTTAAGTATACAGTTATGTGGCTTTAAGAACATTCACATTGTTGTGCAGTCGTCAACACTGTCCATTTCCAGAACTTTTTCATTTTCTCAAACTGAAACTCTGTAACCACTGAATTTTAAACATACAATTTCGACCCCATTACTGATCGAACAAATGAAATATTTTATATATGTGTTGAGGAACTCACTGTAACCTCTAAGCAGAGAAGAAAATGAGGCAAATAACAAAACTGGAATTCACGTGACAGCTGTTAGCTTAGTAAGAAGGAGATTGTCTCTAAATGTATAGATTTTTCTGTTCTTCAATTTCCTTAAGAAATTTGGTCAGGATTAAAAAAACTGGGAATAGCCCTTACTCTCTCAAAGTCTTCTAGTCTGGTGGTTGACACGGATAACTTTGTGTGTGTGTGTGTGTGTGTGTGTGTGTTTCTGTGGTCTTTGTATGTAACAGGATGCAGCCATCCCTCCAAATCCACAGATTCAGCCAGTGGCCGATGAAAATATTCGTAGAAAACCAAAACAATAAAAAACAACAATATAACAATAAAAATACTACAAATAAAAACAATACAGTATAACAACTATTTGCATAGTTTTTACATTGTGTTAGATATTATAGGTAATCTAGAGATGATTTAAAATATAAAGGAGGATGTACATAGGTTATATGCAAATGTTACACCATTTTAGGTAAGGGACTTGAGCATCCACAGATACTGGTATTTGCAGAGAGGTCCTGGAACTAATCTCTTGTGGATACTGAGGGATGACTGTATATAGAAAGCCATATTTTTAGCTTAGATTTTGTGTGTAGTGCCATTAAAAGCTAGCTTGAACCATGGTGGTCTTAGCCTACTTTTGAGGGCTATCCTGCCCTTGGATTTGGTAATTTTACCCTGGTGCCAGAGGATTTGAGGGTAATGATTATCTGTTTTTCAGTACTATAACTTGTTTTTTTTACTCAGGCTAAAGTCTGTTATTAATTTGTACCTTTCCTTTACCTCTAAATAAACCATATAAGAAAGCAAACAAATGCCAAAAAATAGTCCAGCCTACTTCCAACAGAGTGTCTTCAGCTTTTCTTAGTCTACTAAACATATGGCTCTCCCAGCTTCCCTAATGAAGAAGTCTGTGGCCTAATGGGGCATGTGTTGTTTGACTTTCTTTCTTTTTTTTTTTTTGAGACAGAGTCTCACTCTGTCGCCCAGGCTGGAATGCAGTGGCGCGATCTTGGCTCACTGCAACCTCTGCCTCCTGGGTTCAAGTGATTCTCTGCCTCAGCCTCCTGAGTAGCTGGGATTACAGGTACCCATCACCATGCCCAGCTAATTTTTCGTATTTTTAGTAGAGACAGGGTTTCATCATCTCAGCCAGGCTGGTCTTGAACTCCTGACCTCATGATCCACCCGCCTTGGCCTCCCAAAGTGCTGGGATTACAGGCGTGAGCCACCGCGCCCGGCCATGTTTGACTTTCTTGATATGTCTTCAAGCAGAGTTTCTTCTATTAACTTTGGAGAAGGGAGCTATGTGTAGCAATAGTTCATAAGCATTTTAGGGATGTAAACTTTTTGAGAATGTAGTGAAACTCATGAACCTTCTTTTTTAGAAAAATTACCATGTGCACATAAAATGTCAGGGGATTTAGACACTCTCTGAAATAGATATATGTTCTTGTGAGAGCCCTCTAGATTATTAAGGTCCGTATCAATGTCAGAATCAGTAGTATATTCTGGGATGTTCCTTTTCTAGTTTCTTCATGATTTGTGAAGAGTATGTAGTAGAAAAGATTGAATAAAATTGTAAGCATCTCAGTTTAATTTTATACCATTAGTGAAAATGGGTGCTAACCTCACTAACATATTAACAAATAGGTTCAAGATGTTGGTAAACTTTTCTGAGTAGCCAAGTTTAGATAATAGATTGGTGTCAGAGAATAAATTGACCTATATTTCATTTTGCTGTCGGCAGTGGTAAAATTGGATAAGGTTGTATTTTCAGACGTTGGTTTAGCTATAACTTCTCAAGCTTTTGCCACTTATTTTTTTCTTGCTCCTTATTTCTGTTGTACAGTTAGTACACAAGAAATAGAGAAGGGCAAGATAACAATGAAAAATGTTCTAATTTTGACTTGAAATAGTTAGAGATAATATAGTATGAGTAAGCATAAAATTGGTATTCATCTAAATGTTAATATTATTCAGCGTGACATGAAAAGGCATTTTACTTTGGTGAAGAGTTTACCTCCTTCTTTACAGAGATGCTCCCTTTTTCTTTATCGATAACCTTATCTCTTAACCAATGTCATAGAGAAACTGAGGGCTATTAGGCAGAAATTCTCTTGGTTTTCAGCACTCTTGTTCCTTAATTATCTGTCTCCACCATTCTTTATTGCTTTAATTCCATTCTCAGAGGAAGCGGTGATTCCTTCTGGTTAAGGCTATTTCTTCCACCTGTGCTCTGTGTCATTTCCTTGTACTGTCAGTTAATTCCTCTTTCTCCTCCCTTTATTTTTCAATCTTCCCCTCTCCAGTGACTCCACTTTGCACTTGACATGCCCAAGGTTCTCCTTTCATTGGCTGTATCACTGTACTCCCCCTCCCCATCACCAAACCACCACATGCTTTTCTTCTCTTATTTCCTGTCTCTTTGAATGATATTGCCATTGATCTAATATAGAAATATGCCATGCTAAGAAATTCGGTCTTTATATATAGGTCCCTGAGGGTTTTAAATTAGGGCTAGAAAGGGGCATGATTAGATTTAACACTCTTTGTCATTCTTTCTACCAGTTGGTTGAGATCACTATCTTAGTTGTAGTGATATTAGTGTAGTAAGTAAAATATTGTGGGATGGTGGAGTATGCACAATATTATAAAGTGCAGATGCATTCTATTAGTAAAAGAATATTAGAACTATGGAGACTCTTACTTTCTGGCATAGTTAGGAATTTCTAATTTTTGGAAATAGAGGTGAGACAGGCAGGGTCTGGCTCTGTTGCCCAGGCTAGAGTGCAGTGGTACAATCTTGGCTTACTGCAACCTCTGCCTCCCAGGCTCAAGCCATCCTCCCACCTCAACCTCCTGAGTAGCTGGAACCACAGGCATGCACCACCATGCCCGGCTAATTTTTGTATTTTTTGTAGAGATAGGTCTTTTTTGTTGCCCAGGCTGGTCTTGAACTCCTGAGTTCAAGCGATCTGCCTACCTTGGCTTCCAAAAGTTCTGGGATTACGGGCAGGATCCACCATGCCAAACCTGAAGAGATTCTTTTTTTTCAGCTTTACTACATGACCTAGTGCATGGCAGCTTACTAGGAATATTCAAAAATTTTTAAGAGATTTTCTTAAAAAATTTTGAATTTTCTTCAAAGGAAGTGGGATATTTGTGCCCAATATCTGTATTTATAAATGATATATGTGTACTATTCTCATTAGCTCAGTCAGTGGCTACAAACCTTTTTGATTATGGGCTTCCATCAATAAAATATTTTTGTGTGTGTATACCCCATATCTATATCTATATCTATATCTATATCTGTATATAAAAATCATACACACATGTACTACTCTCATTAGCTAGTATGTTAAGGCAGGATAGACATTTAGAGAGAGGTCCATTGTCAATAATACATTTAAATTCCTTGTACAGATAGCCTTCTTGATAATTTCAAATTTTGTATGTTCTTTTCTGTCATATCTCATCATTATATTTACCACATAATATATTTGACCAGGGGCTCTTAGCAGGTGTATCAGTTATTCATTGCTGTGTAACAAACCACCCCAAACTTAATGGCTTAAAACAATACTGACTTATCATTTTTTTATGATACCATAGATAGCGCTTCAGTCTGGGCACAGCTAGGGAATTTGTCTTCTGGCCTCACCAGGAATCACTCATGTTCCTGGCTGGCAGTTGGTGTTAGTTGTTGGATAGGTTATCTCAGTTCTCCACATGGTGTCTTATTCCCCAGTAGACTAAACTGCTTCATCATTGCATGGTGGCGTTATGGTTCGGAGAGGGAGAGAAATCAAACTGCTGTGCCTCTTCAAACCCAGTCTCCAGAATCTAACAATGTCAACTACATTGTATTAGCCAAAACAAGTCCCACAGCCAATTTAGAGTCAAGAACATGGAGAAATGGCTCTAATCTCTTGATGAAAGAAGCAGCAGTGTCACATTGCAAAGGCACATGGGCACAGGGAGAGATGATCTACTGGGGACCGTTATTATAATGGTCTTAGCACATCAAGTTGAAGATAGGTATTAACCTTGCTATTTTCTTGTCATTTACATGTGCTACTATTAGCATTATTTACAA
The DNA here is from genome assembly GCF_028858775.2 of Pan troglodytes. NCBI lineage: Eukaryota > Metazoa > Chordata > Mammalia > Primates > Hominidae > Pan > Pan troglodytes. The sequence goes on from NC_072410.2 coordinate 50,049,525, forward strand.
ACCACAGGAATATTTTAGGAATATTTTAAGGCCATTTGTCCATTTTGTACATGTTTAAAAGTGGATAATCTAGTTTTATTTATCTGAGCACCTATAATCTGCAATATAGCACAATAAACTGAAAGAAAATAACTAAATGAGAATATTACTGTCAATTATTCTGCATTGTCTTTCCCCAGTATAGTATAGTTTGAATTCTGTATGTGATACATGACTGACATATGGAGAGTAAGGAAGGGTATCGTTGTTATTTTAAAATCAAATGTTAGTAACTTAGTTTCTTTCTTTTTTTTTAAGATGAAAATTATATATATATACACCAGTAGATTGTTTTTGGATAACCTTGAAACTTTGGAGCCATTGGTCTAACTGATGTGGAATAGTTAAGTGCCACAAGTGGTATTGTTATGTCCATTAGTGTCAGCCCTGACAGATGTGATTCAGCATGGCACTCTTCCCACTGCACTGGAGTGAGCCTTAGAGCCCTTTTCAATGCAAAGATCTAGGCTAGCCTTCAGAAATGGTTAGTAAATGACACCTAAGATAATTTTTTTTTATTCTTGTTATGAGAGATGAGTTTTACTTGTGGAAGAGGTACGATATTCATATATTTTAGAATAGGCATTTTAGGAAAGATCTTAACTCTGTCTATGTGGGTGTCTGTGTTTGTGTTTGGGGGTTTGTATCCTGGAGTTAGGGAGATCCTGACTTTCATCTCTGCTTTAGCTATTTGTTTATTTTTGGATACTTATGGAGACACTTCATCTATGCTTTAATAATTTTTCTTTTTTTGAAAAAAGTATCAATGACAACTTTTCTTTGGTTTCTCTGTTCAAAAAAAAAAAACCTTAAAGAATACTTTCGTATATTTTTAACTTGTATTTATGATGAAGAAAACAAGTGTTTATTCCTAACATATGAGGTTTGTTTTAATCCTCTTGTCTACGCAGCCCAGTTCACAGTTGCGGTTTCCTGATGTACGTGAATTTGCTGATCTAAGTTCTTTGGCTTTTCATACATGGTTGTCCTATTGTACTGCAGGAGCTTTGTGCTTTTACTAAGTTTACTACTAGAAAAGCCTTGCTAAAATTCTAGTGTACTCTCAGCTACTTCTCTTATAGCTGTGTCTTGGTGACTAAAGAGAATTCTTCTTCCATGTAGCCAGAGAGATTAACAGATGTCCGAGCTGAACCCCAAAGCATCCAGCCGTCTTTCCCGCTTTGACCCTGTAACCTCTCCCCTGGTTGGCAGTGTGCCTGTGTTGACAGTTCTCCTGGTTCAGCCAAAGGTGAAAGATAATTGCTTGTGGAGTAGCGGCTGGGATGGTATGTGTTTTTGTAGCAAGCATCCCCACCCCCGTCTCCAGGCAAAGCCTTGGATCTGGTGCATATTTCAAAGCATGTGTTAAACTTTATGTGATACTGATTAAAATGGAGGGCTCCAGGGTGAATTGGCAGAGTCCCACAACTGCATCTGCCAAATGACATACAGAGAAAATGTCTTGCTACAAATGGAAGGGCTGAAACCTGTCTATCTTAGCAATATGTAAGCCTGCAAAAGGAAAGGTAACTCCGGCCATGTGTATATACACAGCCTGTGGAACATGCAAGATTCTTTAGCAACTCCTTTGTTCCTATGGCATTTTAATGCAAAAGAAAGTCTTTTTATTTTCCTTCCCCTTCAAACAACAATAACAACAAAACCCATATGGAAATAATAGTATTACATGTCAGTGCTCCATTCCCATTGAACATTTGTTTAAAAATCTAACTTGGACCAAAAATATTGAGGTGGAAGAATTATCTATCTTCTGAAACTAGATTTGTGAGTCACTGAGATAAGATCTGTGAAGTTCACTCTTTTATTTTATTTTTTATTTTTTTGAGACAGAGTCTTGCTCTGTTACCCACGCTGTAGTACAGTGGCACCATCTCAGCTCACTGCAACCTCCGCCTCCCAGGGTCAAGCGATTCTCCTGCCTCAGTTTCCTGAGTAGCTGGGATTACAGGCGCCCACCACCATGTCTGGCTAATTTTAGTATTTTTAGTAGAGATGGGATTCCCATGTTGGCCAGGCTGGTCTCAAGCTCCTGACCTCAAGTGATCTGCCTGTGAATGCCTCTTCCAAAGTGCTGGGATTACAAGTGTGAGCTACCATGCCCCACCAGTTCATTCTTGAAGGAAGAAAGCTCTTTTCAAAGCAGAAAATTTGTATCCAGAGCTTTTAGATTCAAGGTCTCCTTAGGACATTCTTTTAGAAAGAAATATGCATTTATATCATAGGCATAGATCAACACTTCCTCAAAAGCAATGTAGACAACATTAGTATCTCATGTCACATTTCCTCACCCTGCTTTTATGACAAGTTAGGATAGAGAAACCGTCAGTTCTTTAAAGGGATTTGGATATATTTTTTTAGGAAAGCAGAAAGGATAAGAAATTTAGAGGAGTAAGGATGAGTGGCACAAGGAAAAAAAAAAGAAAAAAGGAAGAAAAGTTTGTGGAAAGAGGAAGGTAAGTAGATAAATAGGGAAGTAAACCAGGTTTCTAATTCATGGGTGAATCCGAGAGAGTAGGTATCAGATTAGGGATTACAAAATGTAGCATGGGTACTAAATATCAGTACAAAGCAGCCACAATAATATTGATTTATGGATTTAAGTAACCCGACCAAACCTTGATGTATCTCATCATGTTGACTTTCTGCTCCAGATAATAAAGTATTGTTTGATCTTGTGCATTGGCCTTTTATTTTTCAGAATGATTCAAAGGATGGCTTTGGGGATTCACTGTAAGATTTTTTGTCATCTAAATTATACTTGAGGTGGGGAGGCATAATTTAAACAACTTCATAGGCAAAGAAAAGAGCTATACACAGCAGATCCTGGATTAGGAAAATAAATACATTTTATTATTCAGAACATGCTTTTATGAACTCCTTTTAAAAAATTGCAAGCCTTGCAGTGAGCTGAGATTGCACCACTGCACTCCAGCCTGGATGACAGAGAAAGACTCTGTCTCAAAGAAAAAAAAAAAAACCTGCAAACCTTATACATATGGAGATATTCTAGTTTCCAGGTGAGACCATCTGAGTCTGTTTTGCTTTTAAGTGTTTTCTGAGATGTGTTATATTTTTTTGTTAACTCAGATTGCTTCTTCTTTTCCTTCTTTGGATGTGGGGGCAGGGAATATATAGGGAACTGAAAGAGAAAATGCTGGAGCTGTTTGCCTACCATTTTTGAGCTTTTCTTGAATTTCATACAATTTCTTCAGTTTCCTCTGGTATTAAAGCTCAGTGTTTCAGTCACAAAGATACTTATTTCTAAACCATATTTTTGACTTAATCTTCTTTAAGGATAGTTTAGGAGAGTTGATAATCTGTTTTTCTTTCTCCTAGAGTTTTAGTTGGGTCAAATAGGACTTGCCCAGAGGATATTAGTATTGACTTCATGTAAAAGAAGTTTGAAACCTAAGATTCCACTTAGTTTCCTCTCTTGGGCTTTTGTAGAATATTTTGCACAGAGAGAAATATGCAGCTGGATTGTAGTCAGCCACTAAATCCTAGTGAGTGCCTCTTTCTTCTAAGGACCATCTTAGAGTTTCAAATGGGTCAATTACTAAAAGGAAGCTTCATCTTACGTGAAGCAGTCTTAATTGATAAAGAATATAGTGAAAAAGGCCAGGCGCAGTGGCTCACGCCTGTAATTCCAGCACTTTGGGAGGCCAAGGTGGGTGGATCACGAGGTCAGGAGATGGAGACCATCCTGGCTAACATGGTGAAACCCCGTCTCTACTAAAAATACAAAAAATTAGCCGGGCATGGTGGTGGGCGCCTGTAGTCCCAGCTGCTCAGGAGGCTGAGGCAGGAGAATGGCATGAACCCGGGAGGCAGAGCTTGCAGTGAGCCGACATCGTGCCACTGCACTCCAGCCTAGGCGACAGAGTGAGACTCTGTCTCAAAAAAAAAAAAAAGAGAATATGGTGAAAAAGGAAGAGGAAAATTCTATACACTTCTTAGTGTAGTGAAAGTTGTAAAAGAGAAGCAGGAATAATAGAGAAGGAATTAGTAATCATATAGTAATCATATCAGTAATCATACAGTAAGCATATAGTAATCATATAGTAAGCATATGCTAATCAATTAGTGATCATATCAGTAATCATATAGTAAGCATATAATAATTAACACTTTCACCTCATTAACTTATTCTATGTGTGAAAGATTACCTTTGTTCGTTTATTCTTTCAATCAACACATAGCTATTGTGTATATGTTAAAAACAAGTTACTATACAGTATGTCAGATGGTGGTATTTGCTATGGAGAGAATAAAGAGGGGAACAGAGGCTGGGCGCAGTGGCAAACACCTGTAATCCCAGCACTTTGGGAGGCTGAGGCAGATGGATCACCTGAGGTCAGGATTTCAAGACCAGACTGGCCAACATGGTGAAACCCCATCTCTTCTAAAAATAGAAAAAAAAATATCCAGGTGGGGTGGTGGGCACCCGTAATCCCAGCTACTCAGGAGGCTGAGGCAGGAGAATCGTTTGAACTGAGGAGGCCGAGGTTGCAGTGAGCTGAGATTGCACCACAGTACTCCAGCCTGGGCGACAAGGGCGAAACTCCATCTCAAAAAAAAAAAAAAATAGATATACAACATTGTATTGATCCCAGAGAAGCCCTGCTAGTTTATAGTTTCTTTTTATAAGCGTTCCTGTTAAATTTTTTTTACCCATATAGTTCTGTTTTCTGAGATATTAATGAGAAATAGAATAAAAGTTATTTATAAAATATTATTGATTAACCTATTCAACTTCATATTCATAATGATATTTTCTATAAGCTAAACTATGTTATGTGTTCAGATTTTTTCTTTTAAATTTTGGTCCCTCCGTTAATAGTTCTATTTCTCGGTAGATTTATTAATTTCCTAGGGCTGCTGTAACAAAGTACTACAAACTAGGTGGCTTTAAAAAACAACAGAAATTTATTATCTCACAGGTCTGGAGTCTAGAAATCTAAAATCCAGGCTGGATTGGTTCCTTTTTCAGTGCTCACAGAGAATTTGTTTCATGCTTTTCTCCTAGCTTATGGTTGCTGCCAGCAATCCTCTGTGTTCCTTGATTTATGATAGCATAACTCCAGTCTCTCCCTTTTCATCACACAGCATTTTCCTTGTGTGTCTGTATCTCTTCTTCTTTTTATTGTATTTATTTTATTTTATTTTAAATAATAGAGATGGAGTCTTGCTATGTTGCCCAGGCTGGTCTTGAACTCCAGAGCTCAAACCATCCTCCTGCCTCAGCCTCTCAAAGTATTGGGATTACAGGTGTGAGCCATCATCCTGTAATATTGATTTAAATGAAGCCAGCGTCTTCTTTTAAATATGCCAATCATATTGGATTAAGGCCCACCCTGAAGACCTCATTTAACTTTATTACATCTGCAAAGACCCTAATTCCAAATAAGATCACATTCACAGGTATTAGGAATGAGGACTTGAACAAATATTTTTGGGAGACACAATTTAAGCCACAAAAGAATTTAAGTTGACTGAGTACCTGACATGTCCAGCAGCTTTCTCTGTATTGTTGTGCCATGTGGACATGTGGAAATGAGCCCCAAGTACCCCAGAAATGTTTAGTGTAAGAAAGCCTATACTTCATGAAAAACTAAGAAGATATAACAGGCTCTATATTTAGAAACTGAGACTAGTACTGTAAATAAAAAGTTGTTGAATTGCTTAGAATTGCTTAGAAAGACTACTGCATTTGGTAAGTTAGTAAAGTCAGTAGTAGTTAATCAGTGACTTTTTTTGTGTGGCTGTTAATTACAAAGACTTATATTAGATATTGTCAAGGGATTCAAAATAAAGACTCAAATGAGAACCTTTTCAGGAATAGTGAATTGACATGATCAACTGATATTTTAAATATTGAGGGAAATTGAGAATAAAGGAATGATCAGGCTAGTTTACCTTAGAAAGTAAGATATTCTGCTTAATAAAGAATTTTTCTCATGGAAATAAATCATTGGAATATGTATAGGGACATGGGGATATGGGAAAAGAAGGCCAAAGTCATTTTTATGATCTATAGAAAGAGATATTTGTTAATTATAACACTGCTATCCTTAGTTATCATGTACCCAAGATGGTAGTCAAATGATGCAAATATTATTGATGATATGAAACATCTGTTTAGAGGTTTTATGTTATTATTGACATTTTTGGAAGAAGGTCAGTGTTTTTTCCTCACAGCCTCATAGGCAGAAAAATAAGTGCTCTGAACAAAAGCAACTTCTTTGGGCAAGCCAGCTACAGAAACTTGGCAATAAACTGGTTTGAACTAACAGTTTAATTTCTGGGTTTTGATGAACCATCTCTGTCCTCCTGTTGTGAAGAATTCAAACTTGTATAACAAATTGTCTTGGCTTAGTCATAGCTGGAATGAGAAGCTTAGCAATACTCCACTGGATATTTTATGTATGCTTTCGACAGTCTCTTTAATTGTCCCAGAAAACTTAGGGACACTTGAGTATGCACCTAGCTATGTCCCCTGTGCTGCATTATGGACTCATGGGAAAGTTGGCAAACTCTGCCCACAATTGTGCATACTTAAACTGGGACGTGGTGATCAGATTGCAAGGAGAGATAGTAGAATCCCTAGGAGAACAAGCGTGTGAGTAAGGATCCTGGCACAGCAGTCCGGAGTTTGCCACAGGGCCCGAATATCAGAAAGGAGCATTGATTCAACCATTCAGACCTAGTCTTCACCCCTAACCTCACTTCATAGCCAATCAATTATATCCCCTAGGATATGAAACTGAAAGATTATATCATTAGGAATCCCAGTCCTTCTATTGTGGTGTACCTATCTTTAAACAAAGTAGATATTACAAAGGAAGGTATTTTTGTGAAGGAGAGAGAGAGACTGAGAGAGAGAGACTCCTATAGAAATATGAAGTGCGCTGTGAGTGAGAACGTGAGTGGAGACTGAGGTTTAACCACTTTGATAAGTGATGTTTTTGAGCCAATGGGTTTAGAGATATAATACTGTTAGAGTAACCTAAAAGGATGCTCTGGTTAATGGGCCTAGGAGACATTCAGGTTGCATTTACCTTTCGGAAATTTCATATTACAGCCAGGTATGATTTTTAGTTTTGGCTACCCAATCATGAAATAAAGTAACGTACCTTTCTGCTCAGTTGCTCTGGGCTAAAATTCTTATAGCAGAGAATTGACATAATTATTGTGAACATGGAAGTTAATAAACAGCATGTTTTGGAAGTTTAAAATGGTAGTCATAAGTTTAGTTTTTATTTTTACCTCAATTTTCTTTTGGACCTAATGCATCACTTTATTGCTTTAGGCTCATTTTCTCATTGGTAAAACAGAGATGACTAATATTTAACTATAATACAGAGTGATCGGGTTAGTACCATGAACTAAAATGTTGTACAGTTGTGCATAGATAATTTGGTAAAAGTGCTTGATAATGTTTGGACCCCTGTCATTTACTACTAGGTATTAGCTTTCTTAAACACAAGGAAGAATTCAAGAGTGAAGCTATAAGAGTGATTTTTACATTGAATAAGATAGTGACACAGATTAGCTCAGTTATCATGGTGGACGTAGCAGATGCTGTTAATGCCTTGTTCATATCCCTTTAGTTCTTACCTTCAGTGCATGCTGACTGAACCTTCAGTTTGCTAGCACCTGCATCTCTTTGCCAAAGGGCTTTCTCTGGAAGCCAGAAATGGGGAATTAATACCACCTCTTCTCTCCTCCTGCCCCCTGCCCCTGCCCCTGCCCCTGCCCCAGTAGTCCTCAGCTCATAACTCATGGAAGCTGGTGTATAAATACTTCAGCTTCCTTGCCCACCAGGAAGGAGGATGGTGTGGAATACCTCTGAGGCAGGTATTCTATGCCATTTCTGAGTTCCCCATGAAAATAAGTTTTAGTTGACCTAACTTGCTTGATAACATATCCTTTATTGACTTCTTTTCCTGTCTCACTTCCTCATGTCTCTACTAGTCCTTTCTGGGGTCCTCTCCTAAGTAAATTTCTTGGACTCAAATCCTTGTTTCAGATTCTGCTTCTGGGGGCACTTAAAATAAGACAGTAGTCAAGAGCATTGAAAAGTCTGGACCCTATTTCTGTACATGCTCAGCAATTAATGTGGGTTTATAGTGGATCCAAGACATAGGATACTTAATGTCAACTCCCATCGAAGTTATTCTCCCATTCCCTCCCTTTAATACTAGGGTGATCTGAGTGGACAGTTACCTTGGTGGGGCTGGGAGTGGGTCCTTTGTCAGTATCTTTTGGTGATTTTTTTTGGAGGGGCTGGTAAAATTACCCCAATAATGAGCTTCTAGAATTTTTCTTGCATGCTAGCATTTTAAGATGTCTGTGTGTGGTGGGGGAGGGAAGATTGGGGATATCAGCATGCACTATGTAAGCTCTCATACTTAATCCCCTGTTTTCAGAATAGTGTCCTTCTCCTCAATTGTGATAGCTGTGCCAGTCAGGAGATGCTTTATTTTACTGTATATAGTATATAAAGAATAAATCTCCAGCTTTTTGCTGTGGTGAGAGAGGGACAGTTGTTTGGCAAGATGAAGTGAGAAAGGTGATCTCAGGGTCTAACCTCTTCTTAAGCAGACTTTCAGCTTAACCCCTTTAAGCTTCATTTTCTGCCTTTCCTTCCAGAGATACCCAGTGTTACCAATGCGTTATAATCAAACTGCCTTTTGGATTTCTCCCCTACTTAACGTTGTTTCCTTACCACACTGGACTAACTTCCAAAATTTTTGTTGCTGTTGGTTTTTCTTCTGTACCTGTTGATTTTGTGGGGTTTTGCCTGAAAAAAAAAAAAGCTATTTAATTTTGTTTTAGTCAAGTTTTGAGGAGGGAGGTGAGCTTAGTGCATGTGTTTGATTGGCCATCTTTAACTTGAAGTCATAGAAGTTAGTGTTCACCAAAGAAAAGATAAAAATAAAATAAGGCTGTGCAGCCAACAGTATTGAACAAAATGTTAGGTTGCATATAGTGCCCCAGTCATTAACAATTTATGTATTTCTGAGCATCTGAAGAAAAATATTTCAAGTAATTATTTCTTACCAGCCTATCCATAAAATACTATAAAGTAAGAAAAACATAAGAGTGAAAGTTGGGAAGTTGGGGAAAAAACAAAGGTTTTTTTTTTTTTTGAGACACAGTCTGGCTCTGTCACCCAGGCTGGAGCGCAGTGGCGTGATCTTGGCTCAGTGCAACCTCTGCCTTCCGGGTTCAAGCAATTCTCCTGCCTCAGCCTCCCGAGTAGCTGGGACTACAGGTGCCCGCCACCACGCCCGGCTAATTTTTTGTATTTTTAGTAGAGATGGGGTTTCACTGTGTTAGGCAGGATGGTCTCCATCTCCTGACCTCGTGATCTGCCTGCCTCGGCCTCCCAAAGTGCTGGGATTACAGACATGAGCCACCGCCCAGCTGAAGCGAAGGTTTTATGATTTTTAGTATGTATGAGATATGTACTCCCTATTTGTGTAGGACATATTGAATATCATCATTTGGAATGTTGGTCCTATTTATATGTATTGTACTGGGCTTCTTCTTTTGTAGTCAGAAGGAATAAGACTCATACCAATAATACTTATTATGGCTTGCATGAGAAGTTCAAGTCTTTGAACATAAATAATTTAGAAAGTTTGATTAAATTTACTGACGGGGTAAGTAAAGAATTCAGTATCTTGCTTATGGTTATACAGAAGCCTCAAAACAGAACACTAATTCTTTATCTCTGAAACCCAGACTTTTCACATACTACCTGTTGCAAAAAATCTGTACCTTATTCATAAGTTGTTTTGCTTTTAGGAATATCAGATAATAATTGTACATTCTAAGATATCTATTGAAAATAGTACTTCTTCTCTAAGAGAGTATCTCTCTCTTTCTCTACCCCATGGTACTGTTTGTTTTATTCTATGTTAAACCTTATTAACTCAGTGAATTTTGTATGTAGCATGTTTGTTAAGTTACAGAATTCCGTGGGTGGTTTTCCTATCATGCTTCTTTGATTCCTTGGACTTAAAAGACTGAGCCTACCTAAGGAAATCCACTTTACCAAACTTCAGACTTCATATACCATGGAACTTAAAAGAAGAAAAACTCTTGGCTAAGCCTGAATGCTGAGAACCAGCTAAGTGGATTCCTCTGTCTGGAGAAAATTGGGGGAAAAAAAGGGAATTATCAAGCTCAGCAAATTTAGTTGTTGATGGAAATGCTGACAGACTGGTCCTGCTTGGTGCCACTGTCGTGAGAAGTCAGTCAATGGTTGATGTATTGTAAGAGCTGCTACTTATATACAAGTTCTGTCTTGTAGGCTTTGTCACATTTAAATAAACCCCTTCAAAAAAATGTTAAGTGATTTCCATAAAAAACATTTATTCTGTTCTCCTTCTTAAGCCAAATTCTTGTTGTTTATGGCTTCCTGTACCCAATAGTTCCTGATTGTCTCAAAAAGCAAAACATGTCCTGCATGGATTAAGCTGCTGAAATGCCTTTTAGGCATTGTTTATGAGTCTGCACTCTTTATTTTCAGAGAGAAAGCGAATACTTTAATGTCTTCCATATTCCATAAATCTGTCCCATGTTACAATTCAAGGCTGTGTGTGTTTTTGTTAGAAGGTACTTCTGGTTGTACTTAGAGTAGAAAAGCTGCCTAAGAATGTTAGTGAGTATTTGGGTGGTAGTGGCAGACTCCCCTAAAGGGGATCTAGTACTGGTTGAAAGTACTGTTGTTTTTTTTGGATCAAAAAAACAGTTACCATAGGTGCTGTTACAGTCAGTAGAAGTGTAGTCACTCTGATTGCTTTGCATCAGTGACTGTCCTTTTCCGCTCATCCTTTGGGACCAATCTTCCCTCTGGACAAACTGGCTAATTTACCACTTTTGACCCCCACTGTTAAGTAGCACACAGAATACGCCTGCCTACTGCTCTAAGTAGAGGGAAATTGACTTCGCTTGCCACAAAATGAGACTATATCTGGAGACTGAGCAAAAAGTAATTTGACTTGGAGATCAAAGTTTACTTTTTTTTTCTTAACATTTCATTTTGAAAAATTTCAAACATACAGAAAAGTTGGGAAAATTGTGTAGTCAACAACCACATTTACTTACCACCTAGATTCTATCAATATGATTAATCTCTTACAACTTGCTTTATTATATATCCATCTATTATCCATCAACCCATCACATCTTATTTATGCATTTTAAAGTAAGTTTGAGACCTAGGTACACTTCACCTCTAAACACTTGAGGATGCATAATATTAGTTAGAGGTCAATATTTGATTTTTTTTCTTTTGAGGTAAATTTTAAATACCTCAAATCTACGCAAATCTGAAGCGAGTTTTTGACAAATGCTTAACCTAAACCCCTATCTTGCCTGCTTAACCTAAACCCCTATCTTAATAGTTATAGAACATTACCATCATCCCAGACTTCTCTCATTTCCCTCTCCACTCAGTCCTCTCCCCTTGCCTCCCCATGGGCAACCATTGTTCTGATTTTTTCCACTATAGATTAGTTTTGCCTATTGTAGAACTTCATATAAATGGAATCATACAGTATGTACTCTTTTATATAAAGCTTCTTTTACTCAGCATGATAATTTTGAGATGCCTCTATGTTGTTACATGTTTCAGTAGTTCATTTCATTAATGAGCTGTATTCTCTTATATGAATTTAACAATTGATTCATTGTCCTATTGATGGATACCTGAGATGTTTCAGTTTGGGGCTATTATGAATAAAGCTATTATGAACATCCTTATACAAGGTTTTTTTGTGGATATATGTTTCATTTCTCTTGGGTAAATATACCTAGCAGTGGAATTCTGGATCAGAATTTTATGAGATACTGCCAAACCTTTTTGTAAAGTAGTTCTACCATATTTTGTTTCCTCAATTGCTGTACTTCCTTGCCAGCATTATTTGTTGTCAGTCTTTTAAATTTTAGTTATTCTGGTGGGTGTGTAGTGTTATCTCATGGTGGTCAACATTTATTTTTGGTTTAGTCTGGGATATGAGGAATAAGAGATGAAAGGGATATAAGAATAAATTGCAGTCTGGCACGGTGGCTCATGCCTTTAATCCCAGCGCTTTGAGAGGCCGAGGCGGGTAGATCACTTGAGGTCAGGAGTTCAAGACCAGCCAACATGGTGAAACCCCGTCTGTACTGAAAATACAAAAATTAGCTGGGTGTGCTGATGGGCGCCTGTAATCCCAGCTACTTGGGAGGCTGAGGCAGGAGAATTGCTTGAACCCGGGAAGCGGAGGTTGCAGTGAGCCAAGATTGCGCCACTGCACTCCAGCCTGGGTGACAGAGCAATACTCTGTCTCAAATAAATAAGTAAGTAAGTAAATTGCAGTGGCCTAGATAGAGAATTATCTGCCTTGTTTTGGGACATGGGCGAAGCAATGGGTGAAGAAAGCACAAAGAAAAAAAGGTGGAATGATAAACTAAATGACAGAGGAACAACAATCTGAGAGATAGCTGGGCTGAAGTCACTTCAGAGAACTGGGGAAAAGAAGAATAGTAATTGGCTTAGAAAGGTCAATTTACTTGACTTCCCCCACATTTGAAAACATCTTTATTGTTTTGATATCTATGGGAGAAACTACTATTCATTATTTAAAATTTTAAAATATTATATAAAGGTGTATATGAACAGGAATGTAAGCATCACTCAAAATCCCACTGCCCACAGATTGCCACTGTTAACATTTTGTTGAAAAAGGTTTAGATTTTTGCTTATGTATAAATGGGAATCATTTATTTATCTATGCATTCATGTCTATATATATATATTTGGAAAAATGGGCTTGAACTATGCATACAAATTATAGCCATTCCATTCACCCCTTAGACATATTTAATGTCCATAAGTATAGATCTACCAAATCATTTAAAAAATTTTATTATATAAATAACATAATTTAACTCTTCCTCTGTTACTGGACATTGGATTCTTTCTCTTTTTTTTTAAAAGTCACTTTTTGAGCATCTGCTATGTGTAAAGCTCTGAGCGGGCAGGGTTGAGGAAGGTGGAGAATCCACAATGAAAAACACATAGCTCTGCCTTCTAGGAACTCATAATCCAGTGAAACTGATTCAGATGGTAAAAGCTTTCAAAGTAAATATTTTTCTAAGTAGAGACTGCAGGGAGTACATGGTAGTTTGTGCAAAAACTCTTTAAGTGAGGTTAGTATGACATTATTGCTGTTCCTTTGTCTGTGTACCTGGGTAACAAGATTGTCAAATGTTGATAAAGTCTGATATTCTAAGAAGTATAGCAAATTAGTTGGAGTTAGGAATAGACAACTTTTCCAGTGGCTTTTAAATGTTGTTCCACAGAGCCCTGGAATTACATGAGAACTTTTATAGTGGTTCATTGAAAGAAATAATAATTATAATGGGTATATCTCATCCAGTGTTTACCTGAAATCCCACGATAGGATTTGGAAGTCTAGTATATAAGATAATACCATGGAATAGCTTCTTAACCTTTCTACTTTGTATGTGGAATCAAGAGGGATTTTCTCCTTCTGATTTTCTTTTCGGCTTTGTTTATAAATAGTCAGAGGCAAATCAGTTTAAATATCAATACTCAGTAACTTTGTCACTAGGCAACTTATATCTTTTAAAATCATCGATTGAATGAATAGTTCTGTTTTTCTTCTGTACTTTCTTCTTATCCCTTTATGGTCACTCTGATGGTTTATGTGAGCCCATCATTGCTCCATTCGAAATTCATTTGAAACATGTTCTCTTTCAAGAAGCTTCTTAGTGAGTTTTCTTACAGAAGGGATGGGAATTTAACAAAAGGTAAAAAGAAGAAAAGGAGGTAGAGAATATAAAAAAGGAAACTGATAAAATATGTCTTGGAGTTTGTGGACTTTTTATGTTACTACTGTCTGCATTTTATCTGGTTTAAATTGTGATCCTCAACTCCTGGGATTTTGTTTCTTGAATGGAAAAAATAACGTCAGTATATCCATTTGTGAAAAAGAAATCTTAAGAAGAATGAGGAAATGGTTGGAGCCATTGTGTTTCCAGCTGGGAAAGATGCTATTTTCAAACATTATTTTCATTGTGTTTAATACAGCTCAAGGGCGTTTTTCTGGCACCTTTTTTATTTGGCCATGTGTTTTGCCCACCTTATGCTGGGGAGGGGAACTCTGGTCAAGACTTTGGTTCTAGGAATTAACCAAATTCCTAGAACCATGATTTAACTGACATGATTTAAAGCCTTCTGAGAGAGAGAGAGATTGTATTAGTTCTTTTTTTTTTTTTTAAGAGATTCTGGTTAGAAATAACTTTATGAACTAAAATTAGGCCTTCCTTCTATTTCTTGGCTAGTGGAGAGAAGGGATTTAGTGGAAGAGTTGTCATTTTAAATGACAGCAAAAGCATTTTTAGTGATTTATATTGTTTTTAATAAATCAAGACTACACTATTGTTGTGGCTATTGTCTATTAGGAAATTCATGAATATGTGTTCAGGGGAATCCCCTTTCTTACCAACTATACTGCCATCTACTTTTTCTGAACTCTTGAGTCATAGAGCTAGTTTTTTTTTTTAAAGATTAAAACGTACACAGCTAATATTTTATATACTTGCTTAAGTATAGAGTTGGCTCAAGTATATAGTCCTCTGTATTTGACAAATGCTTTCATCTGTTACCCAATAGATTATCCTATGTGTACACACATACTGGACTTTTAGGACTAATCAGGGTGTGGCTAAGAGCTGCTATAAACTATTGCTTTTTTGTCAAGAGATTCATTCATTTAACAGTAATTGAAAGCCCTTATTATATCAGGTTTTGTGTTGGGATTCAGAGCCTTAAAAGACATTTAAGACTCTTGCCATCTAAGACTTAAAACCTAATAAACATAACAGACTAGTGATTATAGTATGATACCATATTGGAGGCATGCATATAGAGTTTTGGTATGCTCACAGCGGCACCTGCATCAGACTGAGATAAATTTTGAGGGTGAATATGAGTTGGCTAGATAAATAAGGGTGAAATTCTATTCCAGGCAAAGAGAATATTCTATTTTAGGGCTTGGGCAAGTAATTCTCTGAGGTCTGAGTGAAGGGTATATTTATGGATGTGTGTTGAAAGATGAGAACAAAGGGGTATGTTGCAGCTAGATCATGATAGACTTTATATACTAAATTAAAGAAATTGGAATTTTATCCTTAAAGCTAACATTGAAGGTTTTAAGAAGGCATAAACTTATCAGAGTTGTATGTAAGCGGGTGTGTGTGTGAAGATTGAAGATTCCTTGACAGCATTCAGAGGATAGGTTAAAGGAGGAACGGTCTGGAGGCTGGGAGTCCACACTGAAGAGCGATAATCCTCTAACTAAAGAACCATAACTTTTCCCATTAAGTTTGCTTGCTTCTGTCTTTTTTCCCCTAGAATTGACCTGATCTAAGACAGAGAGTGGTGTGGTGAAATGGGGATGGAAAAGGGTTATATAAAAACAAATAATGGTAACAATAATGATGAAGATTGGAGTGCTCCTTTTTTTTTCTTTTTTTTTGAGATGGAGTCTTGCTCTGTCACCCACGCCGTAGTGCAGTCGCAAGATCTCAGCTCACTGCAACCTCCACCTCCTGGGTCCAAGTGATTCTCCTGGCTCAGCCTCCCAAGTAGCAGGGATTACAGGTATGCACCACCACACCCAGCTTATTTTTGTAGTTTTAATAGAGATGGGGTTTCACCATGTTGGCTAGGCTGGTCTCAAACTCCTAACCTCAGGTGATCTACCGCGTTGGCCTCCCAAAGTGCTGGGATTACAGGCGTGAGCCACTGAGCCAGGCCAGATCAAAATGCTTCTTATCTGTTAGGCGCTGTTGTAAATGCTTTAGATGAAGTCTCTGATTATTATTTTATTATTTACAACAACTTGAGCTAATACTTTTATTGTCTCAATTTTACAAATTAGGAAATAGGTAAAGAGAAGTTAAAAAATGTACTTGTCAATTGTTACATAGCTAATAAGTAGCAGAGCCAGGATTTGAAGCTAGGCAGCCATACTTCAGAGCCTATGATTTTTTAGAACCCTTTTCTTGAAATAATAGCAGACTTACAGAAAACTTGCAGAAATAGCACAAACAAGTCCATATACACTTTATCTGGATTCCCCAAATGTTAGCATTTTTTCCATATTTGCTTTCTCCTTTTATTATCCATATATATTTTCCTAAACAACTTTAGAATTCATTATAGAGATAATGACATCTTTAGGAAAAAAGCATTCTCTTATATAATCACATTATGAAAATCAGGAAATTTATATTTATGTTGTATTCTTATTTAATCTATAAATCTCATCCAAATTTTATAAAAGAAAAAAATTTGCTTAGGTCTAGGAGTCAATCCAGGATCATTTGTTCAGAGTCTGTGCTCTTAACCTCTAATCCGTGCAGCCTTCCCTTGACTGGTCACCATTGCTAGTACTACCAGAATCATTGTTTCCAGCCAAGCATTGTTTATATTCCATTTCTCTTTTGAAACCTTTTGTTGCCATTTCCATCAGCTTCTAAGATTTAACAATTTTATATTTCCTCTTTTCTGTTTTCTTCGGAGAATATTTTCTCCAATTATGAATGCACACTTTGCTTTTTCTGTTACCTCCACCCAATTCATTTTACAACTTTATGCCATTAGTGAAATCTCATGGGATTACCAGTTTTTAAATCAGAAATGTTATTCTTTCTGCCAAACTTCCTTCCTTTTCTTAATGAAAATACACTTCCAGAAAACATAATCTTGACAGATTACAACTAAGAAACCCACATTTCTTTGGTTTACCTTTAAATATATTTGTTTTAATCAGGGGTTCCTAATCTGAGGCCCATTCAAAAGGTTCAGGAGGTCTATTAACCCCTTGAAGTTATATGCAAGATAGGCTGGGCATGGTGGCTGACGCCTGTAAATCCCGGCACTTTGGGAGGCTGAGGCGAGTGGATCACTTGAGGTCAGGAGTTCAAGACCAGCTTGGCCAACATGGTGAAACCCTGTCTTTACTAAAAAATACGAAAATTAGCCGGGTGTGGTGGCATGTGCCTGTAATCCCAGCTACTTGGGAAGCCGAGGCAGGAGAATCGCTTGAACCCAGGAGGTAGACGTTGCAGTGAGCCGAGATCACGCCATTACTATCCAGCCTGAGTGACAGAATCAGACTCTGTTTAAAAAAAAAAAAAGAGATTATATGCAAGATATGTGTATCTGCATGTATTTCTGGGGAGAAGATCCATAACTTTCATTAGGATTTCAAAGTGGTTGATAATGTGGAATAATTTTAAGAGTTATCCTGTTGGTGTGTTTACTTTAGAGGAGAGAGATTGTATCTTGAGGTATTTTTTCTTTGTGTCTTATGAAATCCTAGTAGATTGCAAAACAATAGGTCCTCACAAATTTTAATTAGGTGCACATATTGAGAATTCATATTGCTCACTAATTTGATGTGTGCATGCATACATGTTAGTGTATCTATGTTCTAATTTAAACAGACTGTTGTGGCGTGTGTTTTAGCTATCAGTCTGCTCCATTTCCTTTTTTGTTGTTGTTGGAGACAGAGTCTTGCTCTGTCACCCAGGCTGGAGGGCAGTGGCACGATCTTGGCTCACAGCAACCTCTGCCTCCTGGGCTCAAGCAATTCTTGTGCCTCACCCTCCCGAGTAGCTGGGACTACAGTTGTGTGCAAGCATACCTGGCTAATTTTTGTATTTTTAGTAAAGGTGGGGTTTCGCCATGTTGGCCAAGAGGCCTCCAACTCCTGGCCTCAAGTGATCCGCCCACCTTGGCTTCCTAAAGTGTTGGGATTGTAAGCGTGAACCATAGCGCCCAGCCTGCCCCAGTTCCTTAATAAGCAGACATATCTCCTTCCTGGTGGACCTCTAGCCGCACTGTTTCACTACTGGGCAGTGAAATCAGATTGTACACTAGTGGCAGCAGTATTTATAGGCCTTGAAACACAAATTGGTAACTGTGTTACAAATGTTTAGTGAGCCACATTTCATGACCTGCTTTGCAAGAAAAAATTGAAAGTGTGAACAGCTGTTGGTACATTGCATTTGCATTTCTCAAATTTCAAGTGAAGATAAAACATTAACAGCTGTGATAGATAGATTCCTGCAGTTGACCTAGTGCCTCAGGATGTGCAATACATTGATGTTGTCAGGCTGTCAGGGTCCTGGTGAGAACTGTAGAGAGAGGGAGAATCTGAGAGGGAAAACATGTTTGTTATTCTTTTAAATATTTTTTTTAAATTAAATCTAGAGAGTCCTACTGCAATCTAGCAATCCTCTATTGTCACTAAAAGAGTCTTTGATTTAGGAATTCCAGTGGTTGATTGTCCTTAGACCATGCATGTCTTAAAAATAATGAAGTAGTTAACTTCCTCATGGATTGCTCATCTTTTTATTTTGTATTTTCTGAGTTGTATGTCGTTAAGAGACTTCAATTCTGTTCTAAATGTGCTTGGATTTTCTACATGTCTTCATGTTAGGCACTGTTGAGTACTCTTTTATGAAATCCAAAGACTTGAAGGCAGAATTAAACTTTGTTGATGAAATTACTTTAAGCAAACCCACCTTTGATGATATTTGTGAATAAACTGCATTTTTTCTCTCTCCTAGGAGTTAGGAAGTAAACTGTCAAAGAATGTAGCACTGTTTGACTTCTAGGCCCACTGAAGCTCAACTCAGAGTGTTTTGGACAGGATCCAGATGAAACAGGATTTAAAGTGTGAAGAGTAGACTTGAAGGTGTTTGGTGTCTGAAGCTGTAGAGGAAAGAGTTGGGGAGGGGGAGGAAAGGAACAGTCTTGACTGTTTTGAGCAGATATTTCTTCTAAGTTTGCTGATACTTATTATACCTTTTTCCTTTTTTTGTTTTTTTTTAAATATAAAAATAAAGATAGGGTTTCACCATGTTGCCCAGGCTGGTCTTGAACTCCTGGGCTCAAGGGATCTGCCTGCCTTGGCCTCCTGAAGTGCTGGATTACAGATGCGAGCCATTGCACACTGCTGATACTTACTCTTTGCTGTCCTACACTCATTCCCCCATCTGTGTACAACTACAGGAAGGAAGTTCTAGGGTTTATATTACGCTAGCTGAGAATCAGATTAGAGATTTGGGCTGTATGGCTGAATCTTAGGGTAAGATTCTACGCAAATAGACTAAAAGACATTCTGCTACTAAGATTTAGTGGAATTTATTTATGATGAGAATGATAGTCATTTGTGTTTTTCTTCTTTCTGGCTCATTTGGGTCCAAAGCATCACTCTCATGTATCTCTCATAAGGTGGATTAGTCCAGAACGTTTTTGTTCTGGGGGTTTTTGGTAGAATTCCTTTCTTGTTTGAAAGTCAAAACAGTTATGTAGCCAGTGGTAGTATCTTTTACAAGTTGCCTAGGAGGTATAAAGATCTTGTGATATGAGTCACTTCACAGGAATATAGTTGACATCTGATTAGGTAGGGACGATTTTTCTTGCCCTCTTTGGTTAGAGTTATTGCCTCTATAAGAAATGGTGTTCGGTGGTTCCCCCTCCACTTTCAACCACTAGACTCGTTAATCTTATTGAAGATTTCAAATTTTATATGTAGTCTGTGCAGGTAGCCAGATGCCATATGCTGTTAATTTCTGATTCTGTGAAGGCCAGATCATACAGCTGGAAATGATTGAAAAGAAAAGCATGTTCTTTTGTTTAACAAGACAAAGCCTATTGTGTACTCTGCTTCTGATGCTTAAAAGATGTATTTTTTTTTCTTACTGCGTAATATGTAGGGCTAAAAGTTTTGAACTCTTCACTTCAGAAATTACTTTTCCAGACAAAAGAGCAAAACAATGTTTGTTTAAATTGTTCTCTGGAACATGACTGATAGTGTTTACAACATTTCTATGACATTTTGATCCTGTGGGGAGTACTTGGAGAGGTATTTAAAGTGCTTTTCACTAAATCAGATGCTTTGTAGTGTTTGAACCTTTTTAAAAAATAATTTGAAAGGTTGAAGTTCTGAGTTGAGAGACAGAAAATGGCCAGGGCATTCTCTAAAGACTAAGAGTGGCTTATCATAAGTAAAACTGATTTTTTTCCCTTCTCAAAAGTTGAAAACCTACTTCTTCTTCTTCTTCTTTTTTTTTTTTAAACTAGAATGAAATGTACACATATTAGTTCAGAGCCTGGTCTGTTCATGCCATATGCCTTCATAAGGGCTGTTTTCTGGAGTCTATCTTCTATTCAATGAGAACTTTTTTGGAAAAAGTCAGTGAAGGGGTGTCTGTGTGTTTGTCTTTAAAAAAAAATTTCTACTACAGAGGGAGCTATAGCCTGATTCAAGTGCCAGGGAGGTATTAGTAGAACATAGAGGAAAGCACCACATAAGTATACTGAGCCAAAGATAAAGGATAAATAGAAAACTTTGTGTTTTGTACATTGTCCGCCCCCCCCCCCCAACTTTTTAAAAAAGATTTTTGAGACATGGTCTCACTTTGTCACCCAGGCTAGAGTGCAGTGGTGTGATCTTGGCTCACTGCAGCCGTAACCTCCCAGGCTCAAGTGGTTCTCTCCATCTCAGCCTCTAGAGTAGTTGAGAGCACAGGCACATGCCACCATGCCTGGCTAATTTTTGTATTTTTTGTAGAGACAGGATTTTGCCATGTTTCCCAGGCTGGTCTCAAACTCCTGGGCTCAAGTGATTCACCTGCCTCGGCCTCCCAAAGTGCTGGGATTATAGGCATGTGCCATGGTGCCTGGCCTGTGTTTTCTAATTTTGATGTTTGACCTGCCAGTTTAAGGCATTTAGCTGCTTGAAACTGCGTCAGGGGATCTTATGAGCTGTAAAGATTCCACAATAAAAAATTCAAATAATTAATCCAGTTTGCACAGTCATTTACAGAGAATCTCAGCTTTTAGGTAGGTTGTTCAGAAGATTCTGTTTAATGCTATCAGACTAATAGAATGTTTAAATGCTATCTTTATACCAGGAGAGATCTCGTTCAGCTTTTCATTTTTTAATCAACTGTGGCAGTTTTGTGTTACAGAGTTCCAAACATGAAAGTCAGTACAAAGTTCAAAGAACCAGTTAGTGATATTCCTTGATCATATAGCATTTATCAGCCTCCTCTGGAGTGTACTGTTTTGGGTGTATACCTGTACAAATCATAGTAGAGCAAGATATTTTAGTAGTGCTTGTTTTGAGTGGTATGTAAAGAACACGTCAACCCGATTTTGTGGAGGGTTTATGCATCAAAGTTTAGTATTAGCCTAAAAATATTAAAAGGAATATATTTAGGAAGCATTTAAATATCATTGTTACACACATGTATTATTGTGCATTGCACAGCTTAGTTACATTGACACTGTGTATTCTTTAGGCCTTTGGAATTTAAACAGATAATCACTATTTATCTGTTTATCTATTTATCATTATTTATGTTTTTCAGTCAGTTGCACAATCTTTTTTTTTTTGAGATGGAGTCTCACACTGTCGCTCAGGCTGGAGTGCAGTGGTGCCATCTCGGCTCACTGCAAGCTCTGCCTCCTGAGTAGCTGGGACTACAGGAGCCCGCCACCACGCCCGGCTAATTTTTTGTATTTTTAGTAGAGACGGGGTTTCACCGTGTTAGCCAGGATGGTCTCAATCTCTTGAACTTGTGATCTGCCCGCCTCGGCCTCCCAAAGTGCTTGGATTACAGGCGTGAGCCACCACGCCCAGCCTGCACAGCCTTTTAAAAGGTGTACGATTCATTACCACTCGATAGACATAAATGATTGTAGTAAATGAAAATATGTAGAAATGCATCTTACGTTAATGTTTGTGGACAAATGTGTGAAGGTGAAGAACACTGAATGTTCAGATAGCACTGGTTCCAAGACTATTAATTAACAAAATACTTTCTATAAGAAGATGGGGAGTGTGATCATCTGTAGAAGGTAGGACCTTCTTAATCATAGAGCAACACTTGAGAGAAATCTCAGAAGGATGGTGTCCTTGAAATGAGATTGGGAGTATGCTTGATTGGTGGGAATTGAAAGGACCAAACTGGGGAGAGGTGAAGTGAGATAGCTGAAACTTTCTGGTGAAAGTCACTGATATAAAGAGATTATAGAGTCTCATAAAATCAAAGTGGTGACAGAAACCTTTAAAGTCATAGAATCCATCCTTTCTGCAAAAGCAAATATCCTTCTTCAGTGTTACTTCTAAATGAAGGGAAGTTTTAAATATTAAACCCCCCCCAAATCGTTTCATTGGTAGATGAATATTTCAGTATCTGCCGTTTGTCAGACACTGTACTATTAATGTGATAGATACAAGTGTGAAGAGAATAATTTTTCTGTTATGGGTCTTGCTGTCTAATTGAGGGCTGATGGTGGTAAAAGACTAATCTTAGGAATTTAAAAGCTAAGTACATGCTTATAATTGTGATAGGAATTATTTTCTTTCCAGTGATAGAAACCTAACTTAAATTACCTTAGTCAAAAAAAAAAATAAAAAAAATAAAAAATAATAAAATAAATAAAAAAATAAAATAAAAATAATAATATATATTTTTTGACTAAGGTAAGGTAAAAGAAAGGAATTTACTGGCACCTATAATTGAAAGTTTCAGGACTGGATCTCCCTTTAAACACACATGGGTCTAGTGTGCTAAATAATCTGCTTTTCTTTGTTAAGACTTTATTGTTAAGGAGACTTTAACAATGAAGGGTGACAATGATGGCCTTCAGCAGCTCTGGGCTTACATGATGTTAAACATTAACCATATACTTCACCAGATAACTTCACCAAAAGCCCAGAATATGACTTAGCTTGAATCATATGCTCAATCAAAACAAGACCGGAGGAATGGGATACTCTGGCTAGCCAGAGTTGTAGGCATCCCTGTGTTGGGAACGGCTGGGCAGGTTATTGTCAATCATAGCCTTTCATTCAGTAAATACCAATACCCTACCCTCTAGACCAGTTGAATCTGAATTACTGAGGCTGGAACCTGGGCATTAGTATATTTTAAAAGTATCCTTTATTAGCTGATTCTAATATGTACCCAGGCTTGGTAAATACTAATGTAGGCCTTGAGAGTCAATGTAAAGACTTGTCTTTGAGTGAGAAGGAAACCACTGGAGGATTTAAAAAATATTATTATTTATTGTTTTATTGCTATTTTAATTGTTTTTTTCTGAATATTTTCTTTTTTATTGATACATATTATATGCACATATTTTCAGGGTATATGTGATAATTAGATACATTCATATAATCAAATCAGAGTAATTGGGATATCCATCACCTTAAATATGTATCTTTTCTTTATGCTAGGAACATTCCAGTTATTCTCTTCTAGCTATTTTGAAATGTACAATTGATTGTTTAATGTAGTCACACTATTGAACATCAGGTCTTATTTCCTCTAAGTGTATGTTTGTATCAATTAGTACTCTCTTCACCACCATCCCCCAACCTATCCCAGCCTCTGGTAACCATCAATGTACTCTCCATCCTCATGAGACCCACTTTTCAAGCTCTCACATATGAGTGAGAACATGTGATATTTGTCTTTTTGTGCTTGGCTTATTTCACTTAATGTAATGACCTTTGGTTCTATCCATGTAGCTGCATCTGACAGGATTTCATCTCTTATGGATGAGTAGTATTCCATTGTGTATATATACCACGTTTTCTTTTCTTTTCTTTTTCTTTTCTTTTCTTTTTTTTTTTTTTGAGACAGAGTCTCGCTCTGTCCCCCAGGCTGGAGTGCAGTGGTGCGATCTCGACTCACTGCAAGCTCCGCCTCCCGAGTTCACGTCATTCTCCTGCCTCAGCCTCTGGAACAGCTGGGACTATAGGCGCCCGCCACCACGCTCGGCTACTTTTTTGGATTTTTAGTAGAGGCCGGGTTTCACCGTGTTAGCCAGGATGGTCTCGATGTCCTGACCTCGTGATCTGCCTGCCTCAGCCTCCCAAGGTGCTAGGATTATACGCGTGAGCCACTGCACCTGGCCATATACCGCCTTTTCTTTATCTGTTTATCCATTGATGGATATGTAGGTTGATTCCATATTTTGTCTGTTGTGAGTAGTGCTGCAATAAACATGCGAGTGTAGATATCTCTTTGATATATTGATTTCATCTTTTTTTTTTTGGATATATACCCAGTAGTCGAATTGCTGGCTCATATGGTAGTTCTGTTCTTAGTTTTTTGAGGAACTTCCATACAGTTCTCTGTAGTGACTGTACTAATTTACATTGCCACCAACAATGTATGAGGGTCCCCCGTCCTCCATATCCTTGCCAGCACCCTGCTATTCCCTGTCTTTTTGATAAAAGTAATTCTGATTGGGGTGAGATATCATTGTGGTTTTGATTTGCATTTCTTTGATGATTAGTGATGTTGAGCCTTTTCTTTTTTCTTTCTCTTTCTTTTCCTTCCTTCCTTCCTTCATTCCTTTCTTCCTTCTTCCTCCCTCCCTTCTTTCCTTCTTTCTTTTCTCTTCTCTTCTTTCTTTCTTTCTTTCTTTCTCTCTCTGTCTCTCTCTCTCTTTCTTCCTTTCTTTCCTTCTTTTTCTTTTTCTTTTTTGACGGAGTTTTGCTCTTGTTGCCTAAGCTAGAGTGCAGTGGCACCATATTGGCTCACTGCAACCTCCACCTCCCGGGTTCAAGCGATTCTTCTGCCTCAGGCTCCCGAGTAGCTGGGATTACAGGCACCCACCACCACGCCCGGCGAATTACTTTTTTTTTTTTTAGTAGAGACGGGGTTTCACCATGTTGGCAACTGGTCTCAAACTGTCCTGACCTCAGGTGATCCACCCGCCTCAGCTTCCCAGAGTGCTGGGATTACAGGCTTGAGCCACAGTGCCCAGCCAAGCCTTTTTCATATACCCATTGTCCATTTGTATGTCTTCTTTTGAAAAATGTCTATTCAGATCTTCTGCCCATTTTTAAATGAGATTTTGTTTTACTATTGAGTTGTTTGAGCTCCTTATATGTTCTGGTTATTAGTCCCTTGTCAGATGGATAGGTTGCAAATATTTTCTTCCATTCTTTGGTTGTCTCTTCACCTTCTTGATTGTTTCTTTTATTGTGCCAAAGCTTTTTAGCTTAATGTAATCCTGTTTGTCTATTTTTGCTTTTGTTGCCTA
This sequence comes from Pan troglodytes, assembly GCF_028858775.2. NCBI lineage: Eukaryota > Metazoa > Chordata > Mammalia > Primates > Hominidae > Pan > Pan troglodytes. The sequence goes on from NC_072410.2 coordinate 50,074,753, forward strand.
TGTTTTTGAGGTTCTACACAAAAAATCTTTGTCCATCCAGTGTTCTGGAGCATTTCCCCAGTGTTTTTTTTTCTGGTAGTTTCATAGTTCCAAGTCTTAGAATTTGATTTTGTATATGTTAAGTTTGAGGTAGCTCTAAGACATCCAAGTAGAAATGTTGAGTAGGGTGATTGGATTGAATTTATGAGTCTGAGGTTCATGGGAGGGGCCTAAGCTGCTAGTATAATTCTGGGATTCATCATAGAACTGGATGGAATCACATAGAAAATAAGTGTCAGTAGAGAAGAGAGAACTCCAAGGACTGAGCACAGAAACTCTCCAACATTGAGAGGATGAGGAAAGGAGTAGCCAGCAAAAGAGATTAAGAATAGCATTCAGTAAAGAAACAGAAGAGCCAGAAGGTAGAGGTGTTCCAGGTTCTTTAATAATAAAGAAAGTTTTCACTGTGAGAGGTAGAGCAATTTCCTGAAAAGAAAGATTGTTGGGCAAATAATACCATCATATCACAGAGTCTTGAATGCCATTTTGAGGATTTGGGGTTTTTACTGTCAGCCCTATCAAATATTTATGAATAGCAGAGGGGCATGATCAAACTTATCTTTTAGGAAGGCTTACTGGTAAGGGTAAGCAGTGTCTAGGCCTGATTAAACAAAGAGAGACCTAATTGAGAAATATTGCAGAATTCCAGGGGAGAAATGATATAGTCTAACTTATTGGTTCAATTCTGTCAAACCTAATACTGCCTTTTTATAAGGAATATTTTATGATGCCCCTTTTACAGTCTTGAAATAATTAAACTTATAGCTATTAATAATATATCTACACAATTCACAAAAATATGATGCCCTAAATGTAGTATAAACAGGAAATAAAATGAAAATAATTTATAACAAAATATTATATATTTTCATCTATAAATGCTTGAAGACATGATGAAATATTGACAGCATAGTGAAGTAGTTGGATACTTGTTTACAGATACCTTGTGTGCTAAAGTACAAACTCATTCCAGCATGCTGTATTTGCAGTTTAAATGCCATAAGCAGCATTACAATTGGTGCTTAATTTTCTGAGTTAGTGAGCAACTTTTGTAGAGTTATGAAAAAACTACAAAATACAATTTCCCCTAATTTATATGGCTGTTACATTTCTGTAAGTTCAGTGCATATTAAAGCTGTGCAAAACGTATTTCATGAATACTGCTATTAAGTTGTGGGTTCAGGTAACTAATTCAAGCATTTTCTTTTGACTTACATGAATGTCCACTGGGACATCAGATAGTTGAGAGTGATGTGGGATATTTCTTCATTTTACAGGACTATCCCACATATTTCAGGTTGTCTGGCATCCCTGGCTCTACCTGCTGCCAATAGTGCCTGGCTACCCTACTAATTATTGTGATAAAACAACTTCCACGCGTTTCTCAACACATGCTTTCCCGCAACACACAGAATGTATAGAGATCCCTAGTTTAAGGTGCGATAGCATGTTTCATCTCTGTTTCTCCTCTTTAAAAATGGTGGATTATGGCATCATGTTTTAACATTTTATGAATAATTAGGAAAGGATACTGTTTGGTTTGTTGTTTCTGTAATTGTATAGATGTACATTTAAGTAGTTGGTGATATTGATGGTAATGATATGTTTATTTTAGTGTTAATTTCTCACATTTGTTTTTGGAGCGCTGAAGCATGTAAAAAAAAAACTCTGAAAATGGTACCGCCATCCCCCATTTCATAAATCAGAATCACTTCTTGACTTCGTTTTTCCCTTCTGTTTTTTTTTTAAGTGAATCATCTTTCTTAGATTTCTATGACTAATTCGATATTGGGTAAGGAAAGCTTGGCAGTGAACCACCCATTTATGAGCATTGTGAAAATTTCTTCTGCACTTACAGTGATTAGAACTTTTTGCTGCTGTCTTGTTCTTGAGATACTGGTGAACAATGTTGACAGGATTTATGACTATTTTTCCATATTTGAATGTGACTTTCTTTTTTGTTTCTTTAAACTAATAGAATTTATTTTAATAAATAATAATATATTTTTTGATATAAGGTCTTACTGTGTCACCCAGGCTAGAATGCAATAGTGTGATCAAAACTCACTGTAGACTCAAACAGTCTGGGCTCAAGTGATTCACCTGTTTCAGACTCCCAAGTGGCTAGGACCACAGGTGCATGCCACCACACCCAGCAATTTTTTTGTTCAACTTTTATTTTAGAATTAGGGGGTACATGTGGAGGTTTATTACAAAAGTATATTGCGTCATTCTGAGATTTGGGGTATAACTGAATATGTCACCCTGGTGGTTAGCATAATACCCAACAGGTAGTTTTTCAGCCCTTGCCCCTATCATTCTCTCTCCCCTCTAGTAGTCCCCAGTGTCTGTTATTCCAATCTTTATGGCTGTGCGTATCCAGTGTTTAGCTCCCACTTATAAGTGAGAACATGTGGTATTTGGTTTTCTGTTTTTGCATTAGTTTACTTAGGATAATGGCTTTTAGCTGTGTCCATGATGCTGCAAAGGATATAATTTTGTTCTTTGTTATGGCTGCATAGCATTCCACAGTGTATATGTACCATATTTTCTTTATCTAGTGTACTGTTGTTGGGCACCTGGGTTGACTCCATTTTTTTGCTGTTGTAACTAGCTCTGCAATGAAGATATGGGTTGCATTTTTTTTTTTTTTGGTAGAACAATTGATTTTCCTTTGGGTATATACTCAGTAATGGGATTGCTTGGTCAAATGGTAGTTCAACTCTTGCTTCTTTGAGAAATGGCCCATCTGTTCTCCACAGTGACTAGACTAATTTACATTTCCACCTATAGTGTATAAATGTCCCCTTTTTTTCTGCAGACTCACCAACATCTGTTATTTTTTGACTTCTTAACAAGAGCCATTCTGACTAATGTGTCATGGTGTATCTCATTGTGTTTTTGATGAGACTGTTTATATTCAAGGTTAGTATTGATACGTGAGATGTTGTGTGATTTGCATTTCTGTAATGATTAGTGGTGGTGACCATTGTTTCATATGTTTGTTGGCCACTTGTAGGCCTTCTTTTGAGAAGTGTCTGTTCATGTCCTTTGCCCACTTTTACTGGGGTTATTGGTTTTTTGGTTGTTGATTTAAGTTCATTATAGATTCTGGATATTAGACCTTTGTTGGATGCATAGTTGGTGAATATTTTCTCCCATTCTGTAGGTTGCCTGTTTATTGATAATTTCTTTTGCTGTGCAGAAGCTCTTTAGTATAACTAGGTCACACTTGTCAATTTTTATCTTTGTTACAATTGCTTTTGAGGACTTAGCCATAAATTCTTTGCCAAGGTCAATATCAAGAAAGGTATTTCCTAGAATTTCTTCTAGAATTTTGTAGTTTGAGGTCTTACATTTAATTCTTTAGTCCATCTTGAGTGAATTTTTGAATCTGATGAAAGGTAGGGGTCCAGTTTCATTCTTCTGCATATGGGTAACCAGTTATCCCAGTACCATTTATTGAACAGGGAGTCTTTTCCCTATTGCTCTTTTTGTTGAGTTTGTCAAAGATCAGATGGTTGTAGGTGTGTAGCTTTATTTCTGGGTTTTCTATTTTGTTCTCTTGGTCTGTGTGTCTGTTTTTGTACCAGTACCATGCTGTTTTGATTACTGTAGTCTTATAGTATAGTTTGAAGTCAGGTAATGTGATTCCTCCAGCTTTGTCCTTTTGCTTATGATTGCTTTGGCTATTTAGGCTCTTTTTTGGTTCCATATGAATTTTGGAATAGGTTTTTATAATTATTTGAAAAATGATGTTAGTAGTTTGATAGGAATAGTGTTGAATCTGTAAATTGCTTTGGACAGTATGGCCATGTTAACAATACTGATTCTTCCAATCTGTTAAATATGAGCATGGAATATTTTTCCATTTGTTTATGTCATCTCTGATTTCTTTCAGCAGTGTTTTGTAGTTCTCTCTATAGAAATCTTTCTGCTCAGTCGGGCATGATGGCTCATGCCTGTAATCCCATCACTTTGGGAGACAAAGGCTGCTGGATCTCGAGGTCAGGAGAAAGTTACCATCCTGGCTAATACGGTGAAACCCCATCTCTACTAAAAATACAAAAAAATTAGCTGGCTGTGGTGGCATGCACCTGTGGTCCCAGCTACTCGGGAGGCTGAGGCAGGAGAATCGCTTGAACCCGGGAGGTGGAGGTTGCAGTGAGCTGAGATGGCGCCATTGCACTCCAGCCTGGGTGACAGAGTGAGACTCCATCTGAGAAAAAAAAAGAAAAATCTTTCCTCTCTTTTATCAGACGTATACTTAGGCATTTCTTTGTGTGTGTGTGTGTGTGTGTGTGTGTGTGTGTCTCTATTGTAAATGGGATTGCATTCTTGATTTGCTTCTCTGCTATAATGTAATTGGTGTATAGAAATGCTACTGATTTCTGTCCATTGATTTTGTATCCTGAAACTTTACTGAAGTCCTTTATCACTTCCAGGAGCCTTTTGGTGGAGTCTTTAGGGTTTGTTAAGTATATAATCATATAGTCAGTGAAGACAGATGGTTTTACTTCTTTTTTCATTTTTAGATGTCTTTCATTTCTTTTTCTTCCTTGATTTTTCTGGCTAAGACTTCCACCACTATATTAAATAGGAATGGTGAGAGTGGGCATTCTTGTCTTGTTATAGTTCTGTGATCTGAGAGTGTGTGTGTGGTGATTTAATTTTTTTTAAATTAATTGAGTCTTGCCATATGACCAAGCATGTGGTTGATCTTAGAATATATTCCCTGTGCGTATGAGAAGAAAGTATATTGTGTGGTTATTGTGTGTTCTGTAGATGTCTGTTAGGTCTAGTTGTTTGAGCATCAAGTTTAAGTCCAGAGTTTCTTTGTCAGTTTTCTGTTCTCAATGATCTGTATAACACTGTCAGTAGGGTGTTCAAGGCTTCCACTAGAACTTGTTTTATGCATCTGGCTGCTTCATTGTGGAGTGTGTATATATTTAGGATAGTTAAGTCTTGTTGAATCAAACCCAAACCCTTTATCATTATGTAATACCCATCTTTGTCCTTCTTGCTTGTTGTTGGTTTACATCTGGTTTATCTGATATAAAAATAGCAATCCCTGCTCTTTTTTATTTTCCATTTGCATAATAGACTAGACCTTTCTCCATTCCTTTACTTTGAGTCTATGAGTGTTACATGTGAAATGGATCTCTTGAAGAGAGCATATAATTGGGTCATCTTTTTATTCACCTTGCCACTCTGTGCCTTTTAAGTGGGGTATTTAGACTGTTTATATTCAAGGTTAGTATTGATATGTGAGATTGTGTTACTGTGTTATTAGCTGGTTGTTTTATAGATTTGATTGTGTAGTTCCTTTATAGAGTCTGTGGGCTACGTATTTAGGTGTGTTTTTGTGGCAGTCGGTATAATTCTTTCATTTCTGTATTTAGTGCTTTGTTAAACACCTCTTTTAAGGCTGGTCTAGTGGTAATGAATTCCTTTAGTGTTTGCTTGTCTGAAAAGGATTTTACTTCTCTGCTTATGAAGCTTAGTTTGGTGGGATGTTAAATTCTTAGTTGGAATTTCTTTTCTTTAAGGACACTGAAAATAGGCCTCCAATCTCTTTTGGCTTATAAGGTTTCTGCTGAGAGGTCTGCTGCTTGCCTAATGCTATTTCCTTTATAAGTGACTTGACCCTTCTTTCTAGCTGCCTTTATATTATTTTCTTTTATATTGACCTTTGCGAATCTGATGACTGTGCCTTGGGCATGGTCATCTTGTATAGCATTACTCAGGGGTTCTCTATATTTCTTGAATTTGCATGTCAACCTCTTGAGTGAGTTGGGGAATTTTTCATGGAATATATCTTCAAATATTTTTTCCAAGTGTGTGTGTGGGAGAGAGATGACTCTTTCACCAGGTCCACTCCTGGGCCTTAGGGGAGCCCCCTTCCATCACTGGCACTGCACCTGTGTTTCATTTGTTGGGTGTTCTGGGCCATGGTGCTCCCTTTGTCAGAGGCTGCGGCTGGCAAACAGGGTGCACTCTTCCCAGACGGGCCCTGCGGAGGGAGGCATGCCCCACTCCTGTGCCAGCCCTCGAACCCACATCCCACCCCTCTTCAGTGTTCTCAGAGTGGGAGCTCCTTCCCTGCTCAAGAATTGGCCACAGATCTTAGCTTCACACTCCCAAGCTGCATGCTGCAACTCTGGAGTGTTGGGACTGGGCCCACAGCTCCATCCTTTGGCCCCTCTGGGATGGGCACTGGCTGTATCAGTGGATCCAAAGTGCTCTCAGGCCATTGGGAAAGCACTCAGGCAGGGCTGCCAGCATAGCACCCAGGCTGCACAATAGAGGCTACGCTGTGCACACACTCCTATGGGAGAAGCCAAACTGGAACCTTTCAAAGGGCTGCTGGGCAGGGGGACTGCAGAATAGATGTACTGCAGTCCCATGGGAAAGACAGTCCTGCTGTCTCTTGGCTTAGTGATCAGCTGGGGCTAGAGCTACTCACAAGAAGATGGATCGCCTTGAAGGATGAGCGCCTATGGCCACATTTTGCTGCAGCTGCTCTGTGCACAAAACTCCCTGGGCTCTGCTCAGGTTGGAGTTATGCCTCTGCCTATTCTCCAGGGAGATCCCCCTGTTAATTTAACTGTCTGGGGGGGGGTCATGGGATCTCTTGTACCTGGGATCCCAGAGTTTCGTGGCAAGAGTGGGCCATCCCACCCTCAATGTCACTCCCCACTTCCCTAGGAGCCATTCAAGGCTGGCAACTAGTGCTGGCTCTCAGCAACTCCGTGCTAGGATCCTAGCTTCCCCACTCTTCAGCCTCAGTGTCTTCATTGCCTCTCTTCTGAGTCTCAGTGTTTTCTCTCTGAAGATCTGTTTGAAGTATGCTGGTTTACTCAATATTTTGGTGTCTCTCAGTGGGAGCAGCACTTCCTTGCTGTGTCTAGTCAGCCATTTTGTTCCTTACTCCTGGCTAATTTAAAAAAATTATTTTGTTGATATGGGGTCTTGCTATGTTGCCCAGGCTGGCCTCAAACTGCTATGTTCAAACCATCTTCCTGCCTCGTCTCCCAGAGTATTGGGATTGCAGCCATGAACTACCATTCCTGGTTGACTTTATTTTTTAGTATGGTTTTAGGTTTACAGAAAAGTTGAAGGGAAAGTACAGAGTTCTCAAATACCCCTTCACCTTCACCCTGAGGCAGTTTCCCCTGTTATTAACATCATGCATTAGTGTAATACTTTTTTTTTTATAATTGATGAGCCAATATTGATGCATTATTACTAACTAAAGCTATAGCTTACATTAGGGTTTACCTTTTGCATTGTATATTCTATAGTTCTTAAGAAATATATAATGACATATACCATGGCAATATTATGGAATAGTTTCACTGCCCTAAAAGTCCTATGTATTCCACCTCTTCATCCCTCCCCCTCCCTTTCCCAATCCCTGACAACCACTAATCTTTTTACTATCTCCATAATTTTGCCTTATCCAAAATGTAATACATTTGGAATCAAACAGCTTTAAATTTCTTTGTAAGCACAGGTTTTACTGCATCCTACAAGTTGTGGTTTCATTTTCATTTAGTTGAAAATATTTTCAAATTTCTCCTGAGACTCCTCTTTGACCCGTATATTATTTAGAAGTGTTTTGTAATTTTCAAGCTTCTTCAAGAAAACCTTCATAGCTAAGGCTTTCTAGCTATTTATATATTTTTTATCGATTTCTAAAACTCCCTGTGCTATTCCTTTATAGTCACATGTTTTTCACTACATCCTGAAAATAACTTATCTGTTCTCTGTCACCATAGTTCTGTCTCCTTGAGAATGGGACATATATTATACATATGTACACTTTTGAGACTGGCTTCTTTCATTCAGCAGAATACCTCTGATATCAATCCAAATTATTGTGTGTGTCAATAGTTTATTCCTTTTTATTGTTGAGTATTACTCCATTGTAAGGATGTATTACAAGTTGTTTATAGAATTGGCTGTTGATTGGCATTTGGTTTGTTTCCAGTTAATAGAGCTGCTGTAAACAATTGCGTATAAGTTTTTAGGTGAACATATGTTTCTATTTATCTATGGTAAATACTGTGGAATGAGATCGCTGGGTCTTAGGGTAGGTGCAGTTTTACTTTTTTAAGAAATGGCTAGGCCGGGTGGGGTGGCTCATGCCTGTAATCCCAGCACTTTGGGAGGCTGAGGTGGGCAGATCACAAGGTCAGGAGGTTGAGAACATCCTTGCCAACATGAAACCCTATCTCTACTAAAAATACAAAAATTAGCATGCCTGTGATCCCAGCTACTTGGGAGGCTGAGGCAGGAGAATCACTTGAACTAGGGAGTCGGAGGTTGTGGTGAGCTGAGATCGTGCCACTGCGATTCCAGCCTGGTGAAAGTGAGACTCCGTCTCAAAAAAAAAACTGGCTAAACGGTTTTTCAGAATGGCTGGGCCATTTTGCATTTCCACCAGCAATATCTGAGCATTCCAGTTGCTCAGTATCCTCACTTAGCACTTGGTATTGTTGGCTTTTTCCCCTAGGTTTTATATGTGTAGTGATAGGTTATTGTGGTTTTAATTTGCATTTCTTTAATGGCTAAGGATCTTGAGCATATTTTCATCGTATTTATTTTACATTCAGTTGTACTCTTTGGTGAAGTGTCTATTCAAACATTTTTCCCACTTTTAAATTGGATTGTTTGTTTCTTACTTTTGAATTGTGGGAGTTGTTTATGTATTCTGGATACAAGTCCTTTGCCAGATATGTGATTTGCAGATATCTTTCTCCACTCAGTAGTTTGCTTTTTAACCGTGTCTTTTGTAGAACAAAACATGAAGTTCAATTTATCAGTTTTTAGAAAGTGGATCATGATTTTGGTGTCATGTCTAAGAACTTTTTGTCTTATGCTAGGACATGAAGATTTTCTTCCAAATGCAGGTTTTACAATTGGATCTATGAGCAATTTTCAGTTAATTTTCATGTGAGGTGTAAGATTTAGTTCAAGGTTTCTTCTCTTTCTCTCTTTCCTCAACTTCCTCTCTTCCTTTCCCCCCTCCCCCTTCTCTCCTTCCCTCCCCCGTCCCTCCCCCTCCCTTTCCTCCCTTCCTTCCTTCTTTCCTTTCTTCTTTCTTTCTCCCCTCCTTCCTTTCCCAGTTTCTTTCTTTTCCAATTGTTCCAACACCATATAATTAATAAACTATTACTTCTCTATTGAATTGTTTTTCAGTTTTGTCAAAAATCAACTGGCTATATTAGTGTGAATCTATTTTTGCAATGTCAGTTCTGTTCTACTGATGTCGATTAGTATCACTGGTATCTATCCCTTTCCCAGTGGTACAGTGTCTTGATTACTGTAGCTTTAAAATAAATCTTAAAATTTAATAGTGTAATTCCTCTCACTTTATTCTTCTTTTTAATAATTGTTTTTAACATTCTGGTTTCTTTGCTTCTCTATATAAATTCTAGAATCAGCTTGTTTATATCTATAAAAATTCCTGCTGGGATTTTAATTGCAATTGCATCGAATCTGTAGCTCAATTTGTGTAGTACACAAATTTATTTCTTCAATTAGCATTTCGTAGTTTTTATTATCTAAATCATGTGTATGTTTTGTTAGATTCATATCAATTATTTCATATTTTTTGAACTGTTATAAATGATTTTAGAATTTTTTGGTTTTAAATTGTTTATTTCCAGTTTATAGAAGTATTGTTGATATTTATGATATTGATATTGACCCTATATTGTACAAGCTTGTCAAACTCACTTATTTGTTGTAGGTTTTTTTTTTTTTTTTTTTTTGAGATTCCTTGGTATATTCAGCATGGATAATTACGTTATCTGTGAGTACGGACAATTTAGTTTTTTTTCTTCGTAATCTTTATGTGCCATTGATTTTCAGTTTCCTGCTGCTTTTCTTTTTTGTCCTCTGGCTAGAAAGGTGGGTCTTTTGTTACTTCACTTTGGTGTGGACTTCTCCAATTGCCCTTTCATCCCAAGGTAAACTCTGGGAGGACAGAGAGAAAGGAAAAATAACTGGGGTTTGGATGCACCCTCTTGGCCCTATAGCTCCAGAGTGGGGAGAAAGGTTTTCCTCCCTTAGAGTTTGAGCTCCTGTGGGCTCTCTTTAGTGGCCAGTGCCACTTTTGCCTAGAGATTGCTACTGGGCTATGGTGAGATAGAGAAAAGAAAGAGAAAAAAGGGCATTTCTTTATTTTCTCTGTGCATTAGGTGTTCCTTTTCTGCTCCTTGAGCCGGAACTAGACAACTGGTCTTGGAGTTTCATTGCCTACTTCCAAGTCACTGGTACATTGAGTCCAGGCTAGGAGATACCAGAAGGAAAAAAAAAAAAGGTAAACTTAGTGCCAATTGTGTAATACTTCAACTTCTGGTCTTCTTCCTCAATCTACCTACTATGATTTACTTTTTCAGAGTCCTTAAATAGCTGCTCCAATACTTCTGTCATCATTTTATAATTATTTAGAGAAGTTTCAATATACTTACCTCATTTTACCTGAAATTAGACTCCATTAAAGAAAGTTTACAGGAAATGAGCTAAATCACACTCTCTTGTGTGTAGACCAAATAATTACAGAATAAATGTTCTCTTGATGTTGCCATAGTTATAATTGAGAATATTCTCTGATAGGATAATTAATAATCAAATGCATTGGTGGAGACAAAGTTTTGTTAGGAGACATTGAATGAGGATAATTTTTGTATTCTGCTTCTGAGCAAAATTCTGATGACACAACAGGTAATTCTCTTTATCTGTGCCATTAGAAAGTGTTTTATTTCTATACTGTTCTTATTAATTTAGGAGAATAGAAAAGACTAATTTTCCTAAGGCCGAGAAAGGATAATGCTTTCTTAATACTCTTCTACAGATGTCACTAGAAATATGTACAGTAAGTATTTTTTGTTCACTCTATTCAAGATTGTTAAATTACCAATGGCTTTATTTTTTTTTCCAGCTTTTTGATGAGGTAAATCATGGTTTTAAAACATTAGGATAGTACTCCCTATTTAGTAGACTGTATTTTAATAGCCAGTCGTTTACACTCACTGTAAAAAAAAAAAGAGGATTGATATAAGGAGAGAGTAAGGTGGATTAGTACAACAGACGATCATACCAGTTTATGCTGTGATTCCTTATTTTAGATTTTGTCCATACTTGTCTCCATGGGATAGACCTTTTGCTGTTTTTGGATTGCTTGACCCTTTTGTAAGCTAAAGATTTTAAGAGTCTAACATTACAAATACCTTAGGTTCATTGGCATATGCACAACAAATGTGAATCAAACATAAAAATGATTCTTTTAAGAATTGTATTTATTGATGTGGTAGTGAAATACTATACTGTTTACAATACAGAGCTAAGTGGGATTTTGGGTATGCTGAGAAGTTGACAGTTTGTGGTTCCTGAATAAAATATTGTCTTTGCAGGATAAAATAGGGAAAGATGTGTTCTTGAAATGATTATTTATAAATTTTTTGAAATCTTGTTCTGGTTCCAGCTTAGGAGCCATTTTCCAACACTGTGGTCACTGCAATAGTGAAATTTTGGATGCAAAAAACCCCAATCAAAACAAACAACAACAACAAAACTCTCATAGAAGCCTGTCTGCAGTTGTATAGCAAGATACAGATTCCTTATATAGACTTGGGGAAATAAAATATAGCTGTTAACACAGTTCTTCAATTTTCTTAAGATAAAATAATGAGGATTTGGAATAAAAAATTGTAGGAGTTCAGTGTAAAGTGAATCATGAGTAGATGGAAAGGTTTTTGCCTAATATAGAGCAAGAGATTAGGGGTCTTCTTTTTTTGAGGTCAGTTGATTCAACCAAGAGATCCCATGAGAGTTACTTGCAAGAGATCCCATGACAGTTATTTGCTAGAGATCTCATGAGAGTTATTTGCTTCTTGTGTGACTTTATCTTCTTCAGATGGGAGTATAATATCTAATTTTAGGCTGTTTTGTAAATTAAAATGTAGTCAAAAGACTGTATTGTTTTCATATTGTGGATATTCCAGTTTATTAATTCATTGTATGTTTCTACCTACTTCCAAAAATAATTTGAGATACCTTCTGGGAAAAGACAGACCTATAAATACTGGAATTAAATGAACAGTAATATGGTAATGAAAATGATGGTGGATAGGAGGTATGACTAAGCGGAAGAGGAAATAAATACCAGGAAACTGATTTAAGAAATGTACTATATTTCAGTGCTTTACTCTGAATTTTCTGTAAAAAGACATCATGGTTTGTATAATTTTTATCATTATCTGATAAAAACAAGTGTGTCTTTTTCATCTGGCCATTTTAAGAGAATGCAGAGGATTTTTGTTTATTTGTTTTTATCTAAAAGTAACTCCTGATTATGGAGTGGGGTCCATTATAATTATGGTATAAAATAATAAAACTATATTTGTGAAAAATGAAAATACTAACTCTCAATAGAAGTATATACGCTTACTAGAAAGTGTTTTTGTAGCTCTCTTCTCTTTCTCAGTTTCTTGTCAATTAGAATGATAACATTCAAATGGCCAGTTGTGTAGGGAAGGCAAGTGGAAGCTCTATGTTGACTCTAGTACTATAGTGTCAGAGTGATTAGTTATATATAATTTATATTTAGAGATGATCACTGATAGAGGAATTAGTTGATTTGCTCTTCCTTGGATCCATTATAATATTTGAAAAACTTAGACTTCAGCCATGACACTAAGAACAATTACAAATTATTTTAACAGAAAGAAAAATGTTTGGTGCACTTAACATTAAGAAAAGTATTTTTGGTCCCTGTAAATTATTGAGCTTTTTTTGGTTGTTACATTGTTAAGTTGATTTTATCCTTTTTTTTTTTTTTTTACTAGTTTTTAGTTTTTTTCCCCTAGTTTTTATATAGTATGTAATTATCTTTGATTTCTTTCCTTTCCTGTTTCTTCTGTCTGCTCCAATTAATTCAGAGTAGATTGATCCTTTTAAGATCAAGGGCATATCTAAATTGGTTCTTTGAAGATGTTTCTCTGTTACCTTCAGTATGGTTTAATGAAGAAAGAACTTAAAGAGCTGGACTGGATATTAACCTGTTCTCTGAACTTTATTTTCCAATATGTAGTGCTTTATTTTAATTATATATATATATATATATTTCTTCAAATTATGAGAATAATTCTTGCTCAATACAGAACAGCTGGGCAATAAAAATAAAGGAAAATTATATATAATTAATACTTAGAAGTGACCACTGATATAGTTTCAGTGTGTGTTTTTGTGATTCTTTATATGATTAACTTTTAAAGTCAAGTAGTATATTGTGAACATTAAAAAAAGTAAATGCATTTCAGACATAATAATAGCTAATATGTATCGAGTGCTTTATTTTTCTCTTATGTGAATTTCTTATGGTAGATTCTCTAAGTCTAGTGTAATGACTATTCCACAAAGTCATCAGAGACCCCAACTTTTTCTTTTTGTCAGTACTACCTCCAGTTCCAAGATGGCTATTTGAGTTTCAGTTGTCCTACCCATATTCCATCCAGGAGAATTGCTCAAAAGCTCCACAAAAAAAAAAAAAAAAAAAAGAAAAGGAAAGAGGAAAGACCTAATATTAAATGACAAGCCAGGTGTGGTGGCTCATGCCTATAATCCCAGCACTTTGGGAGACCGAGGCAGGCGGATCACCTGAGGTCAGGAGTTGGAGACCAGCCTGGCCAATATGGTGAAACCTCATCTCTACTTAAAAAAACACAAAAATATTAGCTGGGTGTGTGGTGGTGCATACCTGTAATCCCGGCTATTAGGGAGCCTGAGGCAAGAGAATTGCTTGAACCTGAGAGGCAGAGGTTGCAGTGAGCCAAGGTAGCGCCACTGCAGTCCAGCCTGGCCAACAGAGCGAGACTCCATCTCAAAAAAAAAAAAAAAAAAAAAGACAGTTGTGGTAATATGGTTAAGTAGTCAATAAAATAGATATTGATGATCTAGTCTTAAAAAATAAGTTAAGTTGGCCAGGCACGGTGGCTCACACCTGTAATCCCAGCACTTTGGGAGGCCAAGGCGGGTGGATCACCTGAAGTCGGGAGTTCAAGATCAGCCTGACCAACAAGGAGAAACCCTGTCTCTACTAAAAATACAAAATTAGCTGGGCATGGTGGTGCATGCCTGTAATCCCAGCTACTCGGGAGGCTGAGGCAGGAGAATCACTTGAACCTAGGGGGTGGAGGTTGCAGTGAGCCGAGATCACTCCACTGGACTCCAGCCTGGGCAACAAGAGCGAAACTCCATCTCAAAAATAAAATAAAATAAAATAAGTGAAGTTATAAATATTTAGTGTATGTTTATATTCATATATGTTTGTGTATACACATACACTTACACACCACTAAAAATGACTTAAAGTACATATATCAACTGATAGTAGTAGTCATCTCTGAGTGGCAGTTTTATGGATTTTTAAATTATTTTAAAATCAACTATAATGAATATTCTTCAAAGAAGAATTTTGACTTTCACTCTTACTCAATAAGGGGGGAGCTTTTTATCCAGTCTGTTGGTTAGCTGTGTTTTTCAAATAAACTTTTTCTAAAATAAAAAGGAAACATTTATACCTTACTGTTTCAATTTGCAATTTTTTGACTGTTTTATTTCTTTTTTTGTGAATTACTTTTTTTTATTCCTTGCATAGATGTGAAGCTTTAGTTTTATGTAATCATATCTTTTAAACTTTTTCTTTGTTTTCTGTTTGAAGTCTTTCTTCATTTTACAATTAGTTATTCTCCTTTATTTTCTTACAATATAGTTTTTAGTATGAGATAGAAATCTGATAATATATGTTTTCACAAAAGATTATCCAGTTTTCTCATTTATTGAACAATTAAACTTTTTCCTACTAATTTGAAATGCTACTTTTATTTACTTTGGCTGTTCATGGGCTTTGTGTTCTATTAGTTTTTCTCTCCTGTTTATTGCATAGTGTTATAACCATCATTGCTTTATAGTATATTTTAACATCAGATATTTTAGTTTCCCTGTCATTATTCTTCAGTTCAAAATGTTTTTGGGCATTTTTAGGCATTTTAGTCTATTAATTTTTTTATTTCTAACATTTGCTTAAAAAGTGTCACATTTCAAAGAAACAGTGATAAAACCTTCAAAGGAATTACATTCTATTTCTAATTTAATTACTGGATTAATTGACATATTTACAATAGAGGCATCCTATCTAGGAACATGGTCTGTAACTTCATTTATTCTGATCTTCTTTAGGTCTATTTAGTTTTATAGATTAAGATATTCTAAAAGAAATTACAGAAGTTTAAATGGGAAGGCTTTGCAAAATATCTCAGGGATGGTTAACTAGCTCAATATGATAAATTTGAAAAGCATTTTCTACTAAAAGTGCAATTTGTAATTTTGGTCATCATGTTTTCAATAATTATTTTGAATTTTTTTAATTAAATATTTTAGTGCTTATTGCCAGGTGTTGGATACTGGAATTTCTCTATTTTTAGGTTCTTATTTTGATTTGTTTTGTGTTTGACTGGAGTGCATCTTTGAATACATGTACTTTTTCAATACATTTACATTAAATGGAGTTTATGTGAATGGAATTGTTTTGGAACCACCGTAAATCTGAAGACTTCTTTTTCTTTTTTTCCCCTTCTTTTACAGGTATTTTAACTTTCTTAAATATAGAAATCTTGTGCCACATGTTTTTTTCTCTTCAGAATGTATCTTCCTCCATTGTCTTCTTGCATTTATGGTAGAAGTCTGATGTCTGCCTGATTTTTCTTTTTAGTTTGCCCTTTAAAAAAATCTATAAATTTAAAGAATTAAAAAAATTCTTGACAGTTTTGAATAAGTTAGCATGCAGTTATTAATAGTATGTATGCTTTAATTTTTAAATTGACCTCCATATTCCCCATCTATTGAAGTAAGTAATCATAGGGAGTTTTGCATAAACTTCTTCTAGCATTTTAATATAGTGATTACTAAAATCTGTTTACTTGTTTGAATAATTGATTCAGTAATTCTGGACACTGAATATGTGTCTCACGTAAGTTGGAAAACCATACTTGTTCTCCTAAGGAAGGGTATTAGCAGAAGTATGGTTAATTTGTGAAAGACTTGCACAGGTAGGATTTAGACTTGGTTCTATATGGGCTACAAATTTTCAAAAGATAAATATGTGTAAATAATGAGAATGAGTTAATTATTTATTACTATTTATGTGTGGTATTACATGTTTTCAATCAGTATTCCTGTCTCTTTATTGGAAAATATTTGACATAGTTCATGTAGAATAAAGCCCAAGAAAACATGCTCAGTTTTTCGCTTTAATTAACCTATAAAATCATAAAGCCTACTAACTTCCTGAGAGATTTTTGTGGATGGAACATTTGTGGCAGTCTTGATGTATGGGTGATAATAGCTGTTGGGCACTGTATTTTTGGACTGAAAATTTAAAATAGCTCTGGCATAAAGTTTTACCATCAGGAAAAGAAAGAAAAGATTCCTCATTCTCTTCTCTGTGCTCAGCATCTAAGCATTTCACATACAATCCATAAAGGAAAAAAAGACACTTAGTTGTTTAATTTACATCTCTGGAGGAGCCAAAAATAACAGGACAAAACCAGACTTAAACTCTACACATCAGTTTTGAAACCTAGGTCTCCCTCTCTTCTGCAACACGAAGTGATTGTTATTTATTTCCTTTGGGTTTGTCTTGTCTAACCCTGCTAATTATAAATTTGAGAGAAATTAGGAAACTAACTTTGGGATTTGATATATACACCTTTTGGGAATAAGACATGTTGGAAGCAGTTGTTAAAGACTTCTATGTAGATTGAAAGCTGGAGAAAAATCTGATCTCTAAAAGCATTCCTTAAAATTCATGACATTGGCTCACGCCTGTAATCCCAGCACTTTGGGAGGCCAAGGCAGGTGGATCACAAGGTCAGGAGATCAAGACCATCCTGGCTAACACGGTGAAACCCCATCTCTACTAAAAACACAAAAAAATTAGCCGGGCGCGATGGTGGGCGCCTACAGTCCCAGCTACTCGGGAGGCTGAGGCAGGAGAATGGCGCAAACCCAGGAGGTGGAGCTTGCAGTGAGCAGAGATTGCGGCACTGCCCTCCAGCCTGGGCGACAGAGTGAGACTCCGTCTCAAAAAAAAAAAAAAAAAAAAAAAAAATTCATGACATTGTACCATAATACATTATCAAAGGTTATTCTGAACCAGTGTACTTGTACCAGACCTACAACCATTTTGTTGTTATTAATACTTAATATCCATTTAGATTCATTTGTAGCATTGCTGTAATCATAGCTATGGAAGCTTGGTGTATCCCAATGAAGCATATGTATGGGAAAAATATATTTGATAAAGCCTTTACTTAGAAGTTAGTTTCAAATGTTAGGTATCAAATCAAGAACTTTGGTCAGTCAATTAATATTGTACCTCTTCTAGAGGTATAATTTAGGGGCAAAATTAGATGATTTTTAGATCTCTTTCAACTCGTCAGTATTTTCTTTCTTTCTTTTTTTTTTCGGGGGGGTTGCTGGCAATATTTTTTATTTTTTATTTTATTTTATTTTATTTTATTATTATTATACTTTTAAGTTTTAGGGTACATGTGCACAATGTGCAGGTTAGTTACATATGTATTCATGTGCCATCCTGGTGTGCTGCACCCATTAACTCGTCATTTAGCATTAGGTATATCTCCTAATGCTATCCCTCCCCCTCCCCCCACCCCACAACAGTCCCCAGAGTGTGATGTTCCCCTTCCTGTGTCCATGTGATCTCATTGTTCAATTCCCACCTATGAGTGAGAATATGCGGTGTTTGGTTTTTTGTTCTTGCGATAGTTTACTGAGAATGATGATTTCCAATTTCATCCATGTCCCTACAAAGGACATGAACTCATCATTTTTTATGGCTGCATAGTATTCCATGGTGTATATGTGCCACATTTTCTTAATCCAGTCTATCATTGTTGGACATTTGGGTTGGTTCCAGGTCATTGCTATTGTGAATAGAGCCGCAATAAACATACGTGTGCATGTGTCTTTATAGCAGCATGATTTATAGTATTTTCCTGCTCTAACATATTACTTTCTGGAAAATGGCAACAGGATTATAAAAGAGTAATGTTTTCTTTTAAAAATTAAAAAATATATATATAACTGAGGTCTCACAATGTTGCCCAGGCTGGCCTTGAGCTCCTGGGCTCAAGTGATCTTCCCACCTCAGCCTATCAAAATGATGGGACTGCAGGTGTGAGCCACCATGCGTGGTCCTAATTTTTCCTTTTTTCTTTGTGATTATATATTATATATAAAATATATGCCTATTATATATTATCTTATATAATTATATTACATATATTATATATTACTACATATTTTATATATTAGATATAGAGTATAATTATATATAATTTCATAGAAAAAAGTAAAAATCTCATAATGTATAAAATCATTTATATATACATATATTTATATAAGATGCTTTATATGTATATATTATTGATGGTGAATAGTTTTCTGACTAGTCTTTAAGTAGCCTCACTAATTTCCTCTCAAGATTTCAGAAATGTTATTCTTCATCTATTGAGAAATAACATGTCAGAATCTGAGATGTTAATAATCAATATACAGAGAGCTATTTTTGGTGTAACATGAGCCTAGCAATGTTGACTTGAATGATCGATATGTATCCTATATAATCAGCAAAATGTAAGGTTTAGCTTTCTGTGCAGCTGCAGGAGACATATTTAATTAATACTGAAGCAATTATCTTGACAAGTAAATCAAACTCAATTAGATCTCAATTAGAACACTAACATTTTCTCAAATACTGCATGGTTGCCAGATGGTTACACATTTTTTTGGTCTCCTTTCTCTTTCAAAGGTTGACGTTCCTGCTACTGTGTTTATTAGGTATAATTACTCAGGCTTTTTTTTTTCTTATTTGTGGGGAGGAGGGTGGAATTTGAAATTTAATACATTATATGTCATAATTCTTTTACCTGGCTCTGTATGGTTTTATTTTATAGAAATTTAGGAAAGTAAAAATATTGACTAATGTGTAAAATTAATAAATTTGAAACTAGAGATCACAGATTATTTAGAAAGAGAATTTTAGAAGGCATTTAATTCTTACCCCTAACAGAGGCAGGCCAAATTATTATACTGGATCTGTGTATCATTGTGTCATATATATATCTTCTCTTTCAATCGAATGGATGTCTAAATCTTTTTAGGCTCAGTAAAAAACGTAGGTACTCCAGCCGAGGTGGGCGGATCACAAGGTCAGGAGATCGAGACCACCCTGGATAACGAGACCACCCTGGATAACACAGTGAAACCCCGTCTCTACTAAAAGTACAAAAAATTAGCCAGGCGTGGTGGCAGGTGCCTGTAGTCCCAGCTACTCGGGAGGCTGAGGCAGGAGAATGGCATGAACCTGGGAGGCGGAGCTTGCAGTCCAGCCTGGGCGATAGAGGGAGACTCCGTCTCAAAAAACATTCCAGTCACAAAGTGTTACTTAGTGCTCACTAAATAAGAAACTATTGTATTAGGTTGGTGTGAAAGTAATTGCAGTTTTGCTGTTTTAATGGCTGAAAACTGCAATTACTTTTGCAACAACCTAATAACATCTTTTACTAATCGATTAGTTATTCTTAGAGCAATTGTGTCTTCAGAGGTTTTCCTTTCAGGTGTCTTTTCAAAGGTCAACTCAATTAATATCAATTCAGTTCTGCCCACCTCACTTGTTTGTAATTTCCTGTATTTTATTTGGTTGTTCCCTCACAAATGAAGGTTGAGGGTAGTTTAGTGGAGGCAGTATTAAATCATGGATTAGAACTACAGGCTTTGTGTTCATACTGCCTGAATTTTGAGTCCTGGCTCTACCATTTCCTAACAGTAAGATTTTTAGCACAGAATTTAACTTTCATAATCCACAGTTTAATTAACCTAGCTCAAAGGGTAGTTGAAAGATTAAAACAGATAAAGCACAGATATTACTTTATGTAATTGCGGGTCCATAGTGAACGCTCAGATTAGGCTGTTTTTATTGCTGTTATTGACTGGTTGATTCACTTTTTCTATGAATACTTGGGTAATATTAGTCTCTTGGTAAACTTAGGGTTCAAGATATCTGTTTTTCTTTTTAAGAGATGGGATCTCACCCTAGCTGGAGTGCAGTGGTGTGATCATAGCTCACTGTAGCCTCAAAATCCTGGGTTTTTTGTTTTTTTGTTTTTTTTTTAGAAACTGCCAAAGCATTTTCCAGAGTGGATGTACTGTTTTACATTCCTATCAGCTATGTCGAAGGATCTGATTTCTCTGCATTCCCTGAAGTATTTGATTTTGCCATTTTTTTTGTAACAGCCATTCTGATAGGAATTGTAGTGATGTTGAACATCTTTTCATGTGCGTATTTACCATTCCTATATCCTCTTCAGTAAATATATTTCTATGTCTTTTACCTCTTTTCTTTTCTTTTTTCTTTTCTTTTTTTTTCTTTTCTTTTCCTTTCTTTCAGACGGAGTCTACCTCTGTTACCCAGGCTGGAGTGCAGTGGCGCGATCTCGGCTCACTCCACCTCCCGGGTTCAAGTGATTCTCCTGCGTCAGCCTCCCAAGTAGCTGGGAGTGTAGGCGTATGCCACCATGCCCGGCTAGTTTTTTGTATTTTTAGTAGAGACGAGGTTTCCCCGTGTTAGCCAGGATGGTCTCGATCTCCTGACCTCGTGATCCGCCTGCCTCTGCCTCCCAAAGTGCTGGGATTACAGGCATGAGCCACCGTGCCCAGCCTCTTTTATCTATTTTCCAAAACAGCAGTCCCCAACTTTCTGGCACAAGGGACTGGTTTCATGAAGACAATTTTTCCACAAACTGTTGTGGGGGATGGTTTCGGGATGAAACTATTCCAACTTAGATCATCAGGCATTGGATTCTCATAAGGAGCACACAACCTAGATCCCTCAGATGTGTAATTCACAATAGGGTTCACACCCCTGTGAAAATCTAATGCTGCATTGACCTGACAGGAGGCGGAAGTCAGGTGGTAATGCTCACTGGCCAGCTGCTCATGTCCTGCCCCGTGCCCAGTTCCTAACAGGCTATGGACCGGTACTGGCCGGTGGCCTGTGGGTTGGGGACCCCTGTTCTGAAAGGTTTTCAGGTTTTTGTTTTACATTTATATCTATGATTAATTTATTTTGGCAAATGGTGTGAAGTTTAGATTGAGGTTCATTTTTTTTTGCTTATGTTTATGAAATTGCTCCAGCAGCACCATTTGTTGAAAAGGCTGTTCTTCCTCCATTGAAAGGCTTTTGTATCTTTGGGAAAAATCAGTTGGCTGTACTGTGGGGCTGTTTCTGGGATCTCTTCTGTTCCATTGAATTATGTATGTGTCCCTTCACGCAGTCTTGATTACTGTAGCTGTATAAGTCTTGCAATAAGGTAGACTGCTTTCTCCCACTTCTTTCTTCAAAATTGTTTTTAGCTACTTTAGTTTCTTTACATTTTCATGTAAATTTTATTAATTTAGTTTTAAAAAATTTAATTTTTTTCATTTTTTAGATTTTTTTCTTTTGCTGCTGCACAGATTTTAAAAAATTTAATTTTTGTGGGCATATAGTAGGTGCATATATTTATATGATACGTGAGACATTTTGATCCAGGCATACAATGTGTAATAATAGTCACATCAGGATAATGGGACATTGTCACCTCAAGCATTTGCTTTTTGTGTTACAAGCAATCTAATCATACTCTTTTAGTTATTTTTAAATGTACAATTTGATTGTTATTTACTATACTCACCCTGTTGTGCTATCATAAATACTATATCTTATTCATTCTATCTAGCTGTTTTTTGTGCCCATTAACCATCCCCACTCCCTGCCACCCAATACCATTCCCAGCCTGTGGTAAACATCATTCTATTATCTCCATGAGTTCAATTTTATTTTTTTCTTTAAATAGAGACAGGGTCTCTCCCTGTCACCAAGGTAGGAAAGCAGTGGTGTGATTATAGCTCATGACAGCCTCAAATTCCTGGGCTCAAGTGATCCTCCCACCTCAGCCTCCTGAGTAGCTGGGACTACAGGTGTGCACTACCATGCTTGGCTAATTTTAAATTTTTGTAGAGACAGGGGTCTCACCATCTTGTCAAGGCTGGTCTTGAACTGGAATCAAGTGATCCTCCTGCCTCGGCCTCCCAAAGTGCTGGAATTACAAGCATGAGCCAGCACACCTGGCCTCAGTTATTTTAACTTTTAGCTCCCACAAATAAATGAGAACATGCAACATTTTTCTTTCTGTGCCTGGTTTATTTCATTTAACATAATGACTTCCGGTTCCATCCATGTTGTAAATGACATTTGTGTCTCATTCTTTCTTGTGACTGAATAGTATTCCATTGTGTATATGTACCACATTTTCTTTATCTATTTGTCTGTTAATGGATACTTAGGTTACTTCCAAATGTTGGCTATTGTGGATAGTTCTGCAGTTAACATGGGAGTGCATAGTATTTTATGGTGTATATGTGCCACATTTTCTTAATCCAGTCTATCATTGATGGACATTTGGGTTGGTTCCAAGATTTTGCTATTGTGAATAGTGCCGCAAGAAACATATGTGTGCATGTGTCTTTATAGCAGCATGATTTATAATCCTTTGGGTATATACCCAGTAATGGGATGGCTGGGTCAAATGGTATTTTTAGTTCTAGATCCTTGAGGAATCGCCACACTGTCTTCCACAGTGGTTGAACTAATTTATACTCCCACCAACGGTGTAAAAGCGTTCCTATTTATCCACATCCTCTCTAGCATCTGTTGTTTCCTGACTTTTAAATGATCGCCATTCCAACTGGTGTGAGAAAATATTTCATTGTGGTTTTGATTTGCATTTCTCTGATGACCAGTGATGATGTGCATGTTTTCATGTGTCTGTTGGCTGCATAAATGTCTTCTTCGGAGAAGTGGCTGTTCATATCCTTTGCCCACTTTTTGATGGGATTATTTGCTTTTTTCTTGTAAATTTGTTTAAGTACTTTGTAGATTCTGGATATTAGCCCTTTGTCAGATGGATAGATTGCAAAATTTTCTCCCATTCTGTAGGTTTCCTGTTCACTCTGATGGTAGTTTCTTTTGCCATGCAGAAGCTCTTTAGTTTAATTAGATCCCATTTGTCTATTTTGGTTTTTCTTGCCAGTGCTTTTGGTGTTTTAGTCATGAAGTCCTTATCCATGCCTACGTCCTGAATGGTATTGCCTAGGTTTTCTTCTAGGATTTTTATGGTTTTAGGTCTAACATTTAAGTCTTTAATCCATCTTGAATTAATTTTTGTATAAGGTGTAAGAAAGGGATCCAGTTTCAGCTTTCTATGTATAGCTAGCCAGTTTTCCCAGCACCATTTATTAAATAGGGAATCGTTTCCCCATTTCTTGTTTTTGTCAGGTTTGTCAAAGCTCAGATGGTTGTAGATGTGTGGTGTTATTTCTGAGGCCTCTGTTCTGTTCCATTGGTCTATCTCTGTGTTTTGGTACTAGTACCATGCTGTTTTGGTTACTGTAGCCTTGTAGTATAGTTTGATGTCAGGTAGCATGATGCCTCCAGCTTTGTTCTTTTTGCTTAGGATTGTCTTGGCAATGCAGGCTGTTTTTTTGGTTCCATATGAACTTTAAAGTAGTTGTTTTCCAATTCTGTGAAGAAAGTCATTGGTAGCTTGATGGGGATGGCATTGAATCTGTAAATTACCTTGGGCAGTATGGCCATTTTCATGGTATTGATTCTTCCTATCTATGAGCATTGAATGTTCTTCCATTTGTTTGTGTCCTCTTTTATCTCATTGAGCAGTGGTTTGTAGTTCTCCTTGAAGAGGTCCTTCACATCCCTTGTAAGTTGGATTCCTAGGTATTTTATTCTCTTTTTAGGAATTGTGAATGGGAATTCGCTCATGATTTGGCTCTCTGTTATTGGTGTATAGGAATGCTTGTGATTTTTGCACATTGATTTTGTATCCTGAGACTTTGCTGAAGTTGCTTATCAACCCAAGGAGATGGGGTTTTCTAAATACACAATCATGTCATCTGCAAACCGAGACAACTTGACTTCCTCTTTTCCTAATTGAATACCCTTTAATTCTTTCTCTTGCCTGAATGCCCTGGCCAGAACTTCCAACATTATGTTGAATAGGAGTGGTGAGAGAAGGCATCCCTGTCTTGTGGCAGTTTTCAAAGGGAATGCTTCCAGTTTTTGCCCATTCAGTATGATATTGGCTGTGGGTTTGTCATAAATAGCTCTTATTATTTTGAGATACATTCCCTCAATACCTAGTTTATTGAGAGTTTTTATCATAAAGGGCTGTTGAATTTTGTCGAAGGCCTTTTCTGCATCTATTGAGATAATCATGTGGTTTTTGTCATTGGTTCTGTTTATGTGATGGATTACGTTTATTGATTTGCGTATGTTGAACCAGCCTTGCATCCCAGGGATGAAGCCGACTTGATTGTGGTGGATAAACTTTTTGATGTGCTGCTGGATTGGTTTGCCAGTATTTTATTGAGGATTTTCGCATCGATGTTCATCAGGGATATTGGTCTAAAATTCTCTTTTTTTGTTGTGTCTCTGCCAGGCTTTGGTATCAGGATGATGCTGGCCTCATAAAATGAGTTAGGGAGGATTCCCTCTTTTTTTATTGGTTGGAATAGTTTCAGAAGGAATGGTACCATCTCCTCTTTGTACCTCTGGTAGAATTCAGCTGTGAATCTGTCTGGTCCTGGACTTTTTTTGGTTGGTAGGCTATTAATTATTGCCTCAATTTCAGAGCCTGTTATTGGTCTATTCAGAGATTCAACTTCTTCCTGGTTTAGTCTTGGGAGTGTGTATGTGTCGAGGAATTTATCCATTTCTTCTAGATTTTCTAGTTTATCTGCGTAGAGGTGTTTATAGTATTCTCTGATGGTAGTTTGTATTTCTGTAGGATCGGTGGTGTTATCCCCTTTATCATTTTTTATTGCGTCTATTTGATTCTTCTCTCTTTTCTTCTTTATTTGTCTTGCTAATGGTCTATCAATTTTGTTGATCTTTTCAAAAAACCAGCTCCTGGATTCACTGATTTTTTTGAAGGGTTTTTTGTGTCTCTATCTCCTTCAGTTCTGCTCTGATCTTAGTTATTTGTTGCCTTCTGCTAGCTTTTCAGATTGTTTACTCTTGCTTCTCTAGTTCTTTTAATTGTGATGTTAGGGTGTTGATTTTAGATCTTTCCTGCTTTCTTTTGTGGGCATTTAGTGCTATAAATTTCCCTCTACACACTGCTTTAAATGTGTCCCAGAGATTCTGGTACGTTGTGTCTTTGTTCTCATTGGTTTCAAAGAACATCTTTATTTCTGCCTCCATTTTTTTATTTACCCGGTAGTCATTCAGGAGCAGGTTGTTCAGTTTCCATGTAGTTGTGCGGTTTTGAGTGAGTTTCTTAATTCTGAGTTGTAATTTGATTGCGCTGTGGTCTGAAAGACAGTTTTTTTGTGATTTCTGTTCTTTTATATTTGCTGAGGAGTGCTTTAGTTCCAACTGCGTGGTCAATTTTGGAATAAATGCTATGTGGTGCTGAGATGAATGTATATTCTGCTCATTTGGGGTGGAGAGTTCTGTAGGTGTCTATTAGGTCTGCTTGGTGCAGAGCTGAGTTCAATTCCTGGATATCCTTGTTAACCTTCTGTCTCATTTATCTGTCTAATATTGACAGTGGGGTGTTAAAGTCTCCCATTATTATTGTGTGGGAGTCCAAGTCTCTTTGTAGGTCTCTAAGAACTTGCTTTATGAGTCTGGGTGCTCCTGTATTGGGTGCATATATATTTAGCATGGTTAGTTCTTCTTGTTGAATTGATCTTTTTGCCATTAGGTAATGGCCTTCTTTGTCTCTTTTGATCTTTGTTGGTTTAAAGTCTGTTTTATTGGAGACTAGGATTGCAACCCCCACTTTTTTTTCTTGCTTTCCATTTGCTTGGTAAATCTTTCTCCATCCTTTTGTTTTGAGCCTCTGTGTGTCTCTGCACGTGAAATGGGTCTCCTGAATACAGCACACTGATGGATCTTGACTCTTTATCCAATTTGCCAGTCTGTGTCTTTTAAGTGGGGCATTTAGCCCATTTACATTTAAGGTTATTATTGTTATGTGTGAATTTGATCCTGTCATTATGATGTTAGCTGGTTATTTTGCCCATTAGTTGATGGAGTTTCTTCCTAGCATCGATGTTCTTTACAATTTGGCATGTTTTTGCAGTGACTGGTACCGGTCGTTCCTTTCCATGTTTAGTGCTTCCTTCAGGAGCTCTTATAAGGCAGGCCAGGTGGTGACAAAATCTCTCAGCATTTGCTTGTCTGTAAAGGATTTTATTTCTCCTTCACTTATGAAGCTTAGTTTAGCTGAATATGAAATTCCAGGTTGAAAATTCTTTTCTTTAAGAATGCTGACTATTGGCCCCCACTCTCTTCTGGCTTATAGAGTTTCTGTCGAGAGATCCGTTGTTAGTCTGATGGGCTTCCCTTTGTGGGTAACCTGACCTTTCTCTCTGGTTGCCCTTAACATTTTTTCCTTCATTTCAACTTTGGTGAATCTGACAATTATGTGTCTTGGGGTTGCTCTTCTCAAGGAGTATCTTTGTGGTGTTCTCTGTATTTTCTGAATTTGAATGTTGGCCTGCCTTGCTAGGTTCTCCTGGATAATATCCTGCAGAGTGTTTTCCATCTTGGTTCCATTCTTCCCATCATTTTCAGGTACACCAATCAAATGTGGATTTGGTCTTTTCACATAGTCCCATATTTCTTGGAGGCTTTGTTCATTTCTTTTTACTGTTTTTTCTCTAAACTTATCTTCTTGCTTCATTTCATTAATTTGATCTTCAACCACTGATACCCTTTCTTCCACTTGACTGAATTGGCTATTGAGGTTTGTAGATGTGTCACGTAGTTCTCGTGCCATGGTTTTCAGCTCCATCAGTTCATTTAAGGTCTTCTCTACACTGTTTATTCTTGTTAGCCATTCGTCTAATCTTTTTTCAAGGTTTTCAGCTTCCTTGCGATGGGTTTGAACATCCTTCTTTAGCTTGAAGTTTGTTATTACCGACCTTCTGAAGTCTACTTCTGTCAGCTTGTCAAAGTCATTCTCCATCCAGCTTTGTTCTGTTGCTGGCAAGGAACTGTGATCCTTTGGAGGAGAAGAGGCGCTCTGTTTTTTTGAATTTTCAGCTTTTCTGCTCTCATTTCTTTTTTTTTATTTTTTATTTATTTATTTTTAAATTTTTTTTATTGCTTCTTTTTTTTTTAAATTTATTTTTTTTAAATTATACTTTAAGTTTTAGGGTACATGTGCACATTGTGCAGGTTAGTTACATACGTATACATGTGCCATACTGGTGTGCTGCACCCACTAACTTGTCATCTAGCATTAGGTATATCTCCCAATGCTATCCCTCCCCCCTCCCCCCACCCCACAACAGTCCCCAGAGTGTGATGTTCCCCTTCCTGTGTCCATGTGATCTCATTGTTCAATTCCCACCTATGAGTGAGAATATGCGGTGTTTGATTTTTTGTTCTTGCGATAGTTTACTGAGAATGATGATTTCCAATTTCATCCATGTCCCTACAAAGGACGTGAACTCATCATTTTTTATGGCTGCGTAGTATTCCATGGTGTATATGTGCCACATTTTCTTAATCCAGTCTATCATTGTTGGACATTTGGGTTGGTTCCAAGTCTTTGCTATTGTGAATAGTGCCGCAATAAACATACGTGTGCATGTGTCTTTATAGCAGCATGATTTATAATCGTTTGGGTATATACCCAGTAATGGGATGGCTGGGTCAAATGGTATTTCCAGTTCTAGATCCCTGAGGAGTCGCCACACTGACTTCCACAATGGTTGAACTAGTTTACAGTCCCACCAACAGTGTAAAAGTGTTCCTATTTCTCCACATCCTCTCCAGCACCTGTTGTTTCCTGACTTTTGAATGATTGCCATTCTAACTGGTGTGAGATGGTATCTCATTGTGGTTTTGATTTGCATTTCTCTGATGGCCAGTGATGGTGAGCATTTTTTCATGCTTTTTGGCTGCATAAATGTCTTCTTTTGAGAAGTGTCTGTTCATGTCCTTCGCCCACTTTTTGATGGGGTTGTTTGTTTTTTTCTTGTAAATTTGTTTGAGTTCATTGTAGATTCTGGATATTAGCCCTTTGTCAGATGAGTAGGTTGCAAAAATTTTCTCCCATTTTGTAGGTTGCCTGTTCACTCTGATGGTAGTTTCTTTTGCTGTGCAGAAGCTCTTTAGTTTAATTAGATCCCATTTGTCAATTTTGTCTTTTGTTGCCATTGCTTTTGGTGTTTTAGACGTGAAGTCCTTGCCCATGCTTATGTCCTGAATGGTAATGCCTAGGTTTTCTTCTAGGGTTTTTATGGTTTTATGTCTAACGTTTAAGTCTTTAATCCATCTTGAATTGATTTTTGTATAAGGTGTAAGGAAGGGATCCGGTTTCAGCTTTCTACATATGGCTAGCCAGTTTTCCCAGCACCATTTATTAAATAGGGAATCCTTTCCCCATTGCTTGTTTTTCTCAGGTCTGTCAAAGATCAGATAGTTGTAGATATGCGGCGTTATTTCTGAGGGCTCTGTTCTGTTCCATTGGTCTATATCTCTGTTTTGGTACCAGTACCATGCTGTTTTGGTTACTGTAGCCTTGTAGTATAGTTTGAAGTCAGGTAGTGTGATGCCTCCAGCTTTGTTCTTTTGGCTTAGGATTGACTTGGCGATGCGGGCTCTTTTTTGGTTCCATATGAACTTTAAAGTAGTTTTTTCCAATTCTGTGAAGAAAGTCATTGGTAGCTTGATGGGGATGGCATTGAATCTGTAAATTACCTTGGGCAGTATGGCCATTTTCACGATAGTGGTTCTTCGTACCCATGCTGTGCTCTCATTTCTCCCCATCTTTGTGGTTTTATCTACCTTTGGTCTTTGATGCTGGTGACCTACAGATGGGGTTTTGGTGTGGATGTCCTTTTTGTTGATGTTGATGCTATTCCTTTCTGTTTGTTAGTTTTCCTTCTAACAGTCAGGACCCTCAGCTGCAGGTTTGTTAGAGTTTGCTGGAGGTCCACTCCAGACCCTTTTTGCCTGGGTATCACCAGCAGAGGCTGCAGAGCAGCAAATACTGCAGAACAGCAAATATTGCTGCCTGATCCTTCCTCTGGAAGCTTTGTCCCAGAGGGGTACCCTCCTGTATGAGGTGTCAGTCGGCCGCTACTGGAAGGTGTCTCCCAGTTAGGCTACACAGGGGTCAGGGACCCACTTGAGGAGGCAATCTGTCTGTTCTCAGGGCTCAGACACTGTGCTTAGAGAACACAGCTCTCTTTAGAGCTGTCAGAGAGGGACGTTTAAGTCTGCAGAAGTTTCTGCTGCCTTTTGTTCAGCTATGCCCTGCTCCCAGAGGTGGGGTCTATACACGCAGCAGGCCTTGCAGAGCTGCAGTGGGCTCTGCCCAGTTTGAGCTTCCCTGGCTGCTTTGTTTACCTACTCAAGCCTCAGCAATGGTGGATACCCCTCCCGTTGCCAGGTTGCTGCCTCGCAGGTTGATCTCAGACTGCTGCACTAGCAGTGAGCAAGGCTTCGTGGGTGGGGGACCCACCAATCCAGGCGTGGGATAAAATCTCCTGGCATGCTGTTTGCTAAGACTGTTGGAAAAGCACAGTATTTGGGTGGGAGTGGCCTGATTTTCCAGGTACAGTCTGTCACGGCTTCCCTTGGCTAGGAAAGGGAAATCCCCTGACCCCTTGTGCCCCAGGTGAGGCGATGCCCCGCCCTGCTTCAGCTCGCCCTCTCTGGGCTGCACCCACTGTCCAACCAGTCCCAATTAGATGAACCAGGTACCTCAGTTGGAAATGCAAAAATCACCGTCTTCTCCGTTGATCATGCTGGGAGCTGCAGACTGGAGCTGCTCCTATTCGGCCATCTTGGAACAGACTTCCTGTCTTTGCTAATTTTCTGTCTTGATAATCTGTCAAATATTGTCAGCGGGATGTTAAAGTCTTCCACTATTATTGTGTGGGAATCTAAGTGTCTTTGAAGGCCTTTAAGCACTTGCTTTATGAATCTGGCTAATCCTGTGTTGGGTGCATATATATTTAGGAGAGTTAGATCTTCTCCTTGAGTTGAAATCTTTGCCATTATGTAATGTCCTTGTTTGTCTTTTTTGATCTTTGTTGGTTTAAAGTCTGTTTTGTCTGAAACTAGGTTTGTAACCCCTGCTTTTTTGTTTTCTATTTGCTTGGTAGATTTTTCTCCATCCCTTTATTTTGAGCCTAAGTGTGTCATTGCATTCAACATTCAATATTGGGGGCCAATATTCAACATTCTTTAAGAAGAATCTCTTCTGGCTTATATGGTTTCTGTTGAGATGTGTGCTGTTGGTCTGATAGGCTTCCCTTTGTAGGTGACCTTTTCTCTCCAGCTGCCTTTAGTTTTTCTTTCATTTCAACCTTGGAGAATCTGATGATTATGTGTCTTGGGCATGATCTTCTTGTGAAGTGTCTTACTGAGGTTCTCTGCATTTCCTGAATTTGAATGCTGGCCTCTCCAGCTAGGTTGGGGACGTTCTCATGGATGTATCCTGAAATACGTTTTCTGAGTTGGTTCCTTTCTCTCTATCTCTTTCAGGACACCAAAGAGTTGTAGATTTGGTCTCTTTACATAATCCCGTATTTCTTAGAGGTTTTGTTTATTCCTTTTCATTCTTTTTTCTCTATTCTTGTCTGTCTTATTTCAGAAAGCCAATCTTCAAGCTCTGAGATTCTTTCCTCTGCTTAGTTCATTTTGATATTAATACTTGTGATTGCATTGTGAAATTCTTATAGTATGTTTTTCAGCTCTATGAGTTCAGTTACCATCTTTTCTATACTGGCTGTTTTGTCTCTTGGCTCCTGCATTCTTTTTTCCATGATTTTTAGCTTCCTTAGATTGAATTTCAACATACTCCTGTAGCTCAATGATCTTCATTCCTATCCATATTCTGAATTCTGTTTTTGTCATTTCAGCCATCTCAGCCCCGATCAGAACCCTCGCTTGAGAGGTGGTGCCATTGTTTGGAGGAAAGAAAGCACTCTGGCTTTTTGAGTTGTCAGGCCTCTTGTGCTGATTCTTTCTCATCCTTGTTGGCTTATCTTCCTTCAATCCTTGAGCTTGCTGACCTTTGGATAGGTTTTTTTCCTTTAATCTATTGATGACTTTGAGAATATGATTGTGGTATAAGGTGGATTCAGCCGACTGGCTTTGTTTCTGGAAGATTTTAGGGGGCCAACACTTAGCTCCCAACTCCTGGACTATGTACTCTAATTCTGGGGGACTTGTATTGGGCTCTAACTTTTCTCTCTGGCTTCTCAAGGTTAGGAATCCACTGTGTTGGTAAGGGGTCCTTATGTGCTCCCAGACTGCTGGTCACTACACTGTGATAAGTGGTGTCAACCATAACGTTTGGTAGTGCAGTGACAGTGGGATTTGTCCTTGTTTGCACATGGATGGCAGCAGCAGCAGTAGTGGCAGCTGTGGCAAACTGCTAGTGGGTGCCAGGGTGTCTGCCTCCATGGCGGCATTCACCACAGTGGCAGAGGCAATGCAGTTTGGGGGTGTACGGGGCCCTTGATGGCAACTTTGTGCAGTCATGCCGGAGGTGGTGTTGGATCAGGGGCAGGGTGCTGGCAGGTGCATTTCTGGGTGCCTTCTCTGTGCCCAGGAAGCAGGAGTGGTCACCCAGCATAGGGAAGGATGTGCCATTCTCTTCGCAGTGTTAGTGTAAGGATGGGGCACTAGTGGGGTCAGGGCTGTCTCACTCTGTCTGCCAAGACTCCATCTGCAACCTGGTTGGCAGGGGGAACACTGTACTCAGGCGTGCTGTTGTGGCAAGGAAAGCAAAACCCGCCTGTGCAGACACCACCAGCAAAGCAATGTGGGGAGCTGCTGTGGGCCCAGAGGAAGCTGCAGTATGGGGAGGGAGACTGTGAGATAGTGCATGGTCACAGGGGCTGCCCTACTCGAGCTCTTCCCTGGTCAGGCACTGTCTGCCAGTGTAGAAGCTATGGTACATGCCCCCAGGGCACCTGAGGTTGCCCTGCAAGGAGGCGTGGCCAGGCTGGAAGAGGGCAGCTGACTAAGGGGTGCTCATGTTGGTCTGGCCCTGTCTGATGGGCAAGACAACCCTGCAGAGTTCAGGACCCCTAGGGCTAAAGTCTCCTATGGAAGCACGTTGAGCCTAGGGGGATGGCTATTCTTGGCCATGCTCCACTACAGACACTCTTGCACCAAACCCTCTAGGCTCCACATGAGCTGGCTTGCTGCCCCTACCACTTCTCTAAGCAGCTCTCGCTGCCAACTCGAGTGTCTGTGGTGGTTGAGGCATCTCCTCCTGCTGGGGTTCCAGAGACCCATGATGAGAACAGGTTGCTCCTTGCCAGTTCAACTCACCCATTCTCCTGGGGCTATTGTGGGCCAGGAACGAGTCCGGGTATGCTGCAGCCTCATGTAGGGTTCCCAGCTTTCTGTCCCTCCAGCCTAGCTTCTGTGTCTTTCCCTCTGTTCACTCTCGGTACCTTCTCTCAGAAGATCTGTTTGGATTATACCAGTTGTCTTGTCCCTCGGTAGGAGCTGTGCCACCTTGTTGCATCTAGTCGGCCATCCTGCACTCCTCTCCAGGACACTTTTTATTACAGCTTCCATCTCATTACTTGTTACTGGTCTGTTCAGGTTTTAGATTTCTTAATTGTTCAACCCTAGTAAGTTGTTTGCATCTAGGAATGTATCCATGTCTTTTAAGTTTTCCCAATTTATCAGCATATAGTTGCTCATAGTAGCCTCTAGTGATCCTTTGAATTTCTGCCGTAATGGTTGTAATGTCTCCTTTTTCTTCTCTGATTTTATCTATTTGGACCTTCTGTCTGTTTTTCTTAGTCAGGCTAAAGATTTGTTGATTTTATCTTTTCAGAAAACCAAGTTTTCCTTTCATTGATTGTTTGTATTGTTTTCTTTGTTTCAAGTTCATTTATTTCTGCTTTGATTTGATTTTTATTTTTTATTTTCTACTGATTTTGAGTTTTATTCACTCTTGTTTTTCTGGTTAAGATGCATGGTTAGATTTTTTTGTTGGAAGTTTTCCTGCTTTTTTGATATACTACTTTTGCTCTAAACTTTCTGCTTAGTACTACTTTCGCTGTATCCCAGAGGTTTTGGTATGTTGTATTTCCATTATCATTTGGTTTCAATTTTTTTTTTTTTTTTGAGACAGAGTCTTGCTGTGTCACCCAGGCTGTACTGCAGTGGTGTGATCTTGGCTGACTGCAACCTCCACCTCCTGGGCTCAAGCTATCCTCATGCCTCAGCCTCCCCAGTAGCTGGGACTAAAGGCGAGTGCCACCATGCCTGGCTAATTTTTGTATTTTTTTGTAGATACAGGGTTTTGCCATGTTGGCCAGGCTGGTTTCAAACTCCTGACCTCAAGTGATCTGCCCACCTCTGCCTCCCAAAGTGCTGGGATTACAGGTGCGAGCCACTGCACCTGGCCAGACTATGAGACCTTTGGATAGGTTCTGTTCATGTCCTTTGCCCACTTTTAAATGGAGTTGTTTGTTTTTTTCTTGTAAATTTGTTTAAGTTCCTCATAAATGCTGCATATTTGACCTTCATTGGTGGATAGTTTGCAAAAATTTTGTCCCATTCTGTAGGTTGTCTCTTCTCTCTGATGATAGTTTCTTTTTGTACAGAAGCTGTTTAGTTTAATTAGATCCCATTTGTCAATTTTTGCTTTTGTTGCAATTGCTTTTGGCATTTTTTGGAATTGACATATTTATTACTATATTTAGTCTTGCAATTCATGAATGCAATGTTTTTTTCATTTTGGTTTTTGACTTCTTTCATCAGTGTTTTGTTGTTTTTAGCATGTCCATTCTGTACATAACTTGTTAGGTTTATACCTTTGTATATCTTTTTGTTTTAACAATTTTTATAAGTGGTATTGTATTTTTAATTTCAGTGTCCACATGCTCATTGGTATCATGTTCAAATGAAATTGGTCCTTTGCTATCGATGTTATATGCTGTGACTTTGCTGAACTTATTTATTCGTTCTAGTAGTTTTTTTTTTTTTGTAGATTGCTTGGAATAATCTACATAGGTTATCATATCATTTGTAAATAGAGACAGTTTTATTTTTTCTTTTCTGATATGTGTGCTTTTTCTTTTCTGATATGTGTGCTTTTTCTTTTCTTTTTTTTTGGCCTTATTGCAGTGGCTAGAATTGTACGTACTATATTGAATAGCAGTGGTTAGAATGCATATCTTTTTGTTCCCTGTCTTAGGTGGAAAATATTCAGCCTTTAACCATTTACTATGAAGTTTTTGTAGATTTTATCAAGTTAAGGAAATTCATCTCTATTTCTAGTATTCTGAGAATTTGTATCATGAATGGATGTTGGATTTTGTCAACATTTTTTTCTGCATCAATTGATTTGATCATATGGTGCTTTTTCTTCCTCTTCCTCTTTCTCTAGCACTGTGGCTGCTGCTGCCGCCGCCTCTTCTTCTTCTTCCTTCTTCCTCTCCTCCTCCTCCTCCTTCTTCCTCCTCCTTCTCCTCCTTCATCTTTTTCTTCCTCCTCCTCCTTCTTCTTCCTTCTTCCTCCTCCCTCCTCTTCTCATCCTCCCTCTCCTTCTTCTTTCTTCATCTTCCCTCCCTCCCTCCCTTCCTTCCTTCCTTCCTTCCCTCCTTCCCTCCCTCCCTCCCTGCCTTCTTCCCTCCATTTTTCCTTCCCTTTTTTTCTTCCTCTTCCTCTTCTTGTCTTCTTTATTTTTAAAAGATATTTAATACATGGTTTCACTGTCACCTAAGCTGTAATGCAGTGGCATGATGATAGCTCATTACAGCCTCAAACTCCTGAGGTCAAGCCATCCTCCTGCCTCAGCCTCCTGAGTAGCTGGAACTACAGATGCATGACACTGCACCTGACTAATTTTTTAAAGAAATTTTTTTGTTTCTTATAGCCTAAGCCTATGTTGCTTAGACTTTTCTTGAACTTCTGGCCTCAAGTAATCCTACTGCCTTGGCCTCATTTTTCTTCTTTAGATTTCCTTTCTTCTGTTGTATCTTTAGTCTGTTAATATGATGTATCACATTAATTTATTTTTCAAATATTCAAGCAACCTTCCATTCCTGGAATAAACCCTACTTGGTCATGGTGTATAATTCCTTTTGTAAATTGCTGAATTCTGTTTACTTGTATTTTGCTAAGGTATTTTTATCTAAATGCATGAAGGATATTGGTTTGTAGTTTTCTATTTTAGTACTGTCTTTGTCTGGTTTTGACATCAGTGCTTCATAAAATGAGTTGGAGAGGTATTCCTTCCTCTTCTGCTTTCTGGAAAAGATTGTGTAGAATTGGTGTTAATTCTTCTTAAAATGTTTGGTGGAATTCTCTATTGAAACCATATGCACCTGGAGATTTTTTAAGGGGAGATTTTTCAGTAAATCCAATTTCCTTCCCAGTTATAGGACTATTCAAATTATCTATTTAATATTGGGGGAAGGTGTGGTACTTTGTAGTTTTTGAGGAATTGGTCTATTTCATCTACTTTGTCAAATTTATATGTGTAGAGTCTTTTCTACCATAGCATTCCCTTATTATTCCTTTCATGTCTGCACAGCCCATGGTGATAGCCATTGTTTCATTCCTGATTTGTATTTTTTCTCTTTTTTTCATTGTCAGTCTTGTTTGAAGTTTGTCAATTTTACTAATATTTTCAAAGAACCACCTTTTTGTTTCATTGATTTTCTCTAACATTTTCCTGTTCTGAATTTAATTGATTTGTGTTTTTGTCCTTATGATTTTCTTCCTTCTGTGTATTTTAGAATTACGTTGCTTTTCTCTTTCTAGTTTTTTGAGGTAGAAGCTTAGATTATTGATTTGAGACTTTTCCTGTTTTCTAATGTATATACATGTAGTGCTAGAAATTTCCTCCTTGTATTAGCTATATCCTACTAATTTTGGTTTGGTTTATTTTCACTTTCATTCAGTTCTATGTATTTTTACTTTTTTTGAGATGTTTTCTTGACCCATATATTATTTAGAAGTTTTTTTTTTTGTTTCCAAGCATGTAGGAGATTCATTATTTTCAGAGATCACACCCTATGATTTCTATTTGTTTAAATTTGTTGAGATGTGTTTTGTGGCCCATAATATGGTCTATCTTTTTATATGTTCTGTTGATACTTGTAAAGAATGGGTATTTTTCTGTTGTTATAAGGACAGCACAAGTTTGAAACTTCAGCAGTTTGATTAAGGAGATGTGAACCTTTTTTGAACCTTATTCTATGAATGTCATTTAGATCTTGTTGCTTGATGGTACTGGTGAATTCTTCTATATCTTTGTTGATTTCCTAATTGTTCTACCAGTTGTTGAGGTGGAGGTGTTGAAGTCCCCATTTATAAGTGTGGATTTGTCTATTTCTGCTTACCATTCTATCACATGTCTGTTGACACCATGTAAGATTTCTTTGTTACTTTCTGTTGGTGTGTAAAATCCAAGCTCCCCACTCTGCCCTTTCTGACACCATCCCTAAGGTGGGGATGTGTTGGAGCACCAAATTATAGCCTGGAGGCATTGGAAGTCTTGGCTTCCTACTTGGTTTTTGGTGGGGTAGTGATGGGGCTGCAGTATTTTAGTTGTACTTAGCAGGAAGAGGAGGAAAAGTGCATCTATTCTGTCTTCTTGAAATGAAAGTCTATTTTTTCATTAGCATTTTTTACAGCTCTTACAAAATGTAAAAAACATTTTTAGCACTAGGATTGTACAAATACAGGCTATAGATTGGCTTTAAGTCATGGGCTGTAGTTTCTCAACATGAAAGCTGCCTGTATCTTACTAGTCTCTTCTTGAGTCTTTCTCCTACTTGCTCAGTTTGCTGCAACCACTGCCTTCTTCTTTTCTTCTTTCTTTTTTTAAGCTACCAATGTTTTGCCTGTCTTTGGACCTTCACGCGTGCTCTTTTTTTTCCCATCTGGATCGTTTTTATTTTCGTTGTCCTACTCTCCTATTTATTTTAAAGATTTTACCTTAAATATGTTTCCAAAGGGAGCTTTCTTGATCCTCAGCAATCTAAGTCAGATCCCTGCTCTACTTCATAACACTGTTAACTTTTACTTCATAGTACATATTGCAATATCTTATGCAAAATTTATTAGTGTGATTACTTGTTTTAAGTTTATTTTTATTCTCAGAAAACTTTAAGTTCTTTAATGGGACAGACCCTGTTTTATTTACCAGCTTATACTGTCTTAGACACTTCAGCAGTTTGATTAAGGGGAAGTGAACCTATTTGAGTCAGCTCCATGGTACTGTTCCAGGTGTTTTACCTGTATTTACATATGTGCCTATGTTTGCTAATTTAATGTTTAGATAAACCTATAAGGCAAATATTATTCTTCTCTTTTACAGGTGAACATGCTGAAGCTCTAGGAGCTAAAGTAATTTATTGAAGGTTGGAAAGTTAGAATGGACCAGAGTCCGTTTTGTTTTAATTACACCAGGGGTTCTCTCTGAGGCATCAAAATCTTGATGGATATAGGGCATGGGGGAAGTGATATTAAAACAGTAGCAGCAGTAGCAACAACAACAACAACAGCATACATTGTATGATCCTGCCTAATTTCTTCCAACAACAACAACAACATACATTGTGTGATCCTGGCTAATTTCTTCCAACAACAACAACAACAACATACAGTGTATGATCCTGCCTAATTTCTTCCCCCGTTCCTGGGATAGGGGTAGGAGGTTGGAGGTCTCCAGGAATGTGCTTCTCTATTTGGAATCCTCGTGCCTCCACCTGATGGCAGACGGAATACTTTTTGTTAACTTGCTTAATATTTGATCACAAAGGCAAAATTTGTATTTTGCAATGAGTGATAAAAAGAGTCAGAATGAAATACATGCTATAATATAAAGTAGAAAAAACAAAAATGTTAATGAGTATACCAAAAAGTGTACAGTTCATTCTAGTTTAAGGAAGTTTGTTCACAAGGTATAGATTAAGAAAACTGGTGTCTGGTGGGTGCAGTGGCTCATGCCTGTAAATCCAACAATTAGAGAGGCTGAAGTGGGACGATCGCTTGAGGCCCTGAAGTTGAGACCAGCCTGAAGTTGAGACCAGCCTGAAGTTGAGACTCAAACTCTATCAAATATTAACAAATTAGCTGGGAATGGTGACACAAACCTGTAGTCCCAGCTATTTGGGAGGCTGAGGTTTGGGGATTGCCTGAGCCCAGGAGGTCAAGACTGCACTGAGCCATGATTGTGCCACTGTACTCCAGCCTGGGAGACTGTCTCAAAAAATAAAAAAATAAAAAAAAATTGAGAGAAGCTAGTGTTTGAGACTTACTTATAAGTATTTTTCATGTTGCTATCTATCCCATGCAAACATTACTTTTATTGAATGTTTGTTATTATCTAGAGAGTCATTATGGTATGTATCAGTAAATTATTTTTACTAAATGCTGGATGTTATATTATTTCCAGGTTTTAAAAAATATTAAAATACCAACTATATAACCATAACCATTTCCATATTTAAGATAATTTCTTTAGGATAGATTCTGAGAGATGGAGTTATTGGATTAAAGAATATAGACACATCTAAGGTTCTTCCTACACATTAAAAAGGAGTTTTCCAAATTGATATTTTACATTTACATTTTTACTGATTCTTTCAGAGAGCTTCTTTCATTGTACTCTTGCCAACAGATATTATTCTTTTCTTCAGTCTTTTAAAATTTCATAGGTTTTTAAAATTTTGCATTTCTAATCATTAGTAAGTCTAAATGTTTTAACACATGTTTATCCACTAGGTCTATTCCTCCTTTGTGAATTGTGTATTCATTTCCCATGTTCATACTTCTATTCTGTTGGGAAGTTGTGCTTAGCTTTTTTTTCTTTTTAAATCATCAGTTATATCCATTTTCATGTAGCGTCACCTATTCATCTTTCTGACTTTTTTGATTTTCTATTTGTATATTTATATTTGATACTTTAAAAAATGGTTTGTATGTGTTTTCCTTCTTTATATAACTCTTTAATCCATTGGGAATTTACTTTAAATTGCTTTTCATGTTGGCATCACCATGCATTTGATAATCCTTGTATTCTGTTATGAATATGTAACCCCTGTAAAGTACATGTGTTTGTGCATTTTCTTTTACAGGTTTGGTGTCAGCTAAGCGTTATGATTGGATGGGGTGGGCCAGGCATGGTGGCTCATGCTTGTAATCTCAGCATTTTGGGAGGCCAAGGCGGGTGGATTGCTTGAGCTTAGGAGTTCGAGAAAGCCTGGACAACATGGCGAAATCCCATTTCTATCAAAAATACATATATTAGCTAGGCATGGTGGTGCATGCCTGTAGTCCCAGCTACTTGGAAGGCTGAGGTAGGCGGAGCACTGGAGCCCAGGAAATCAAGGCTTCAGTAAGCAGTGATCGTGCCATTGTACTCCAGCCTGGGTGACAGAGCAAGACCTTGTCTCTCTCTCTCTCTCTCTCTCTCTCTCTATATATATATATATATACACACACACATACACATACTACTATATCACTCCATATATATATGTAGGATGGAGTGATAGAGTAAAGCCATAGAGGTCCTATATATTAACAGTGATATGGGATTATGGATAATTTATCTTTGACTCATTTAAATGTTACATTATTTTATAAACAGTGATGTATATATACACATATACATATATGTACACACACATATATACACATATGCATATATATATATGCACACTTGCATACATCTACAAACACACACATTCCTATACTTTAGAACTGTCAGTGAGCGTTAACTGTGCTCTAATTGCCTGTTCACACATTGTCATTTATTCTCTTCTATAACTATTTTGTTTTTTGTAGGATGTTCTGATTAGTGGTGGTAATGCAAAGTCATGATGAATGCACTGTTATGTAGTTTGCTATGTTGGGACATCACTTTGGGATTATTTAGTTTAGTTTGGTGATTTGATATAGTGCCAATGTTTCTCCTTTAGAGTTGACTACCATGCCACTACATGATTACTCATATTGCTACTTCCTCCTGAGATTGGCACTTGGGCTTTAGAAATTTTTTTTCCATGGCACAAATATAGTTAGTATGATTTAGGATTGCTATTAATATTTCTACTATTTAATTGTTTAATTAACTAGCTCAAGAGTTCTTTTATGTTTTATTTTGACCTAGCAGTCACCCTGTATTTCCTAACTTTTGGCAGAATTATTGTTTTTAAAAATGTAGAAAGTTTTTTTTTCTTTTTGGAATGAAAATAAATATTTATTGTATCATGTGGAAGGGTATATAGAAGTTTGATGATCTCAGAATGAGATTCCAGAGGTCCTAGTGGAAGAGATGGGAGAAGAAGTCATGATCATGGGTAGAAATGGTTTTATTAGGACAGGTTTTGCATATTCAGTTAACTCTGGGAATTTAACAGGTATGAGAATGAGTGTAGAGAGGATAATGCAGGTCTAAGGGGAGTTAGTTACTGTTCATCTCTAGATGTTTATTTCCATGGGCAGTATAGGCCTGATCTTACCAAACCATAATTGTTTTTTCAAGAGATATTGACAACCTGGATGTTTGTGTGAATTCTCCTAATTTCTAAATATTGGCAGACCACACATTTGTGATCTCACACTTAGGAGATCCAGAGAGCATGTGGGGATGACTGGCTAGAGGATGATGCATGTTAGAGGGT
Organism: Pan troglodytes; assembly: GCF_028858775.2. NCBI lineage: Eukaryota > Metazoa > Chordata > Mammalia > Primates > Hominidae > Pan > Pan troglodytes. The sequence continues at coordinate 50,115,640 of NC_072410.2, forward strand.
TAGGCTTCAGTCACTGAGGTAAATGGATATGAGGCATGATGGAATTAGTCCCCAAAGCTTATGAAATGGTGGGTAACCAAACCTTTTGCTCCAATCCTGAATGTTTACCTCTGGATTGGTTGGCTGCTTGAGGCTTGGCCTATATAATGCTACTCATGGCAAGCTGCCTAAGGCTTGCAATTTGTTGAGTATTAAGGACAAGAAGAAATTATAATAATGAGTATTATAATAGAGAAAGCATAATGTATTTCTGAATCTCAGAAGAGGAATATCTAACCTAGGTTTGAGTGATCAAAGTTTTCCTATAAAAAGTGGTGTACTAGCTGAGAGAAAGGAGTTTGATGAAGGTCAGGGCTCTGGGGATGGCATGTTGTGGGTAGAAGACGGAGTTTACAAAGTCTCAAGGCAAAAGTGGGTGGTGCATTTACAAATTGGAAGGTAATTCACTTCTTGTAACTATTCTTCATTTTTAAAATTGTTTTATACATCATTGCCATCCTAGTCAGTGTATTTATACAAGGTGAAGAAATAGGAATTGAATAAAAAGACCGATCAACAGACAACTGGTTGACTATAAGGCACAATGATAGATGAGTCTGTGAGAACAGAAGATTGCTGCTATTGTGTGGTAGGGTCCTTTGTGCTGAATACTGGCTTTTCCATCAGAATCAAAATGTTAAAGAGTATGCTCACTATATTTCCATTCATAGCAAATGAATATGATAAATAACAGAATCAAGATTCTGAGGGATCTTTACAGAATTTTGAATCTGGCTTCATCTAATAGAATTAAATTTTATCTTGAGTTATTGTGAAATTTCTATTCTTATATCTTAAATAACTAATTGTAAGTAGAGGTTGGAACAGTTTACAAGCAGTGCATGTGGGGAGGTGGAGGAGGCACTGCAATGTGGTTATTCAAAAAAGCCAAGGCTGTATGAATAGTACTGCTCTAGTTTCTGGATGAGCGAGGTGATAGGCCTGTTCTGTTCTGTTTGGAATACATCTGGAATGTTATATTTAGCTTTGTGTGTCACAGTTCAAGGGAATATAAGTGAAGCAGAATATCTTTGGGGACAGAAAATAGAATAGCATTCTAACAAGATACTATTGCATATGAAGGACTAAAGATGTTTTTAACCTAGAACACAGAAAACTTTTGTGGCCATCAAAATGGCTTCATATTTTAAAAGGGTTAAACATGGAAAATTGATTAGACTTGTATTGTTTTGACACCAAGAGGGTAATATTATATTACATGGATAGAGGAAGCTTTGCCATTGGAGAAAGATTAGGGCACAGGCAGAAAGTAAAGGGATTAGATTTTTGAGTGCCTTAAGTATATATATGTACTTTATATACATTTCTGCCTTAGTCATTTCTGGCTCTTATAACAACGTACTGTATGTAGTCTCAATGGCTTATAAACAACAGAAATGTATTGCTCACAGTTCTGGAGGCTGAAAGTCCAAGATCAGAGTGCCAGCATGGTTGGGTTCTGGTGAGGGCCCTCTTCTGGGTTGCAGACTACCATCTTCTCATATCCTCATGTGGCTGAAAGACAGAGAGAGAGGTCTCTGGGGTTTCTTTTATAAAGGCATTAATCCTATTCATGAAAGCTCCACCCTCCTAAACCTCATCGCTGCCACAGACTCCACCTCCTAATACCATCATATTGTGGGTTAGGATTTCAACATATGAATTTTAGGGGTCACAAACAGCCTTTAACTGTTATGTTATATAATCCTATAAGACTCAATACATTGAAGATTAATTTAAAAATAATTTTCTAGGGCCAGGCATGGGAGCTCACACCTGTAATCCCAGTGATTTGGGAGGTTGAGACAGGAGGATCACTTGAGCCCAGGAGTTCGAGACCAGTATGAGCAACACAGTGAGACTCTGTCTCTACAAAAAATTAAAAGAAAAAATTAGGCAGCAGTGGTGGTGCATGCCTGTTGTCCTAGCTACTTGGGAGGCTGAGGTGGGAGGATTGTTGAGCCCAGGAGTTTGAGGCAGTAGTGAGCTATGATTGTGCTTCTGTACTCCAGCCTGGGGGCCAGAGCAAGATCCTGTCTCAAAAAATAATAACAATAATAATTTTCTACAAAACCATTTTCTCCAAAAGCATCTCTATAAAAACTTCTTATAAAATATTATTTTATAAAATACTGTTTAAAATTTGGAAATTCCATGTTTGCTTAAAACTGCATTTAAAAAGTGATTTCTCCACTTCAAATGGCTTCTAAATCCTACCCCTATAAAAGTAAGAACAACAAATGTATTCACAAAAATTCATACATCACAAAAATAACAAAAATGAGAGCTGTGTGCAGTGGTGCATGTTTATAGTTCCAGCTACCTGGCAGGGTGAGGTGAGAGGATTGTTTGAGCCCAGGAGTTTGAGTCCTGCCTGGGCAACATAACTAAAAATGAGAAATAGAGGAATTTCTTGCGAGTTAATTTCCTAACCTTGACCTAATGCACCAGGGACACACAGATCATCTTCTCTCCAAAAAGAGAGATTGCACGGAAAAAAAATAGCCTTCTGCTAGGGCTCCATAAAGTGAATACATCCAAGGTGGCCAAATTATGCATGGAAACTGATAACACTCTTCATTACCAACTCATGTAAGAACTTTTATTATTAACTTTATTGATTTTTTCTTTGAATATAAAAATATAATACTTTTTACTTGAAACTAACTGTATCCAAAAAACTTACCTATCTCAGGAATGATTTATGTGGATGGAATACTGGTTGCATAAGAATCTGTGCAGCATAGTTTGTCAAATTACAAAGATTCTGCTGTATTATCAGCAATTCATTGTACAGTCAGGCAATGGTCTCTGATGTGGCACCAGTAAAGGGAACACTGTTGAAATGCAGAGTGTTTTTAATATGTACATTTGCAAAGTCTTAGACTCAACTAGAGAAGGAATTTGGTTTGACTTTCAGTAATCTGAGAAGCAGAGATGAAGAGAGGAAAAATTTTGCATGCAGAATAGCAGTCAGAACAGCTAAAGAAAAACAAGACACTGATTTTTCATTTTGCTTACTAAAAGTCTGTGTAGGAATTCTGCCCTCCATCCTCTGTCTTCATAACAGCTCAGAAATTGACTTCTCCTTCCCTAACTACAAAACATATGTTATTTATCTGATACATTGTCTTCCTCCATAAATCTTCAACCCACCCACCCTCTGCAATAGAATACTTATTTAGGGTCATTAAAAAGAAATTAAAGTTTCTTCTGAATACTATTATCTGTCTAATAAGGCATAGACCAGAATCCTCTTAGTTAAAATCATTGTGCAGCAGAGATCAATCTTTAGCCCACAGCATAAGACTGAATATATATTAGGTGGCTAACAAATATATTAAAAAACAATATAAAAACAAAAAAGGGGTTTTCTCCCATTTAAGTAGATTCTGGCATAGTGGGGAGGGAAAACGCTCTTCCTTCTCATACGTGGCAGTGTTTAATGGTATGTAGAAATTATGCCAGTTAGATACCAAAAAGTATTAAAAGGTCATAATTTTGTCTTTGTCGTTATTATCTACTTGAGAAGACAAAACTATTACACATAGAAACTAACATGATGGTATATAAATAGCAAATAAACACAAACATCCTAGGCAGTTCCTAGTGAAGGTGATCAGAAAAGGGAGTGGCTACTGTTGATGGAATGGTCAAGGAAAGCTAAATAAGAGAATTCATAGCATCTCACAGTTTGAAAGGACTCCAAAATCATCTTGTCTGATAACCCATTTAAATCTAGAGAAGATACCTCTAAAAATTAGAACCTAACATCTTTGGATGAGGCTAAATCATAAAATATTTCTTAATTTAGATTTGAGATCTATTATGCCAGCTATTTATTATTTTCAGATGAACTCCAAATACAATTAGGAGTTGCTGAAATCTTGTTAGACAGTGTTTTTTCTCTTCTTGATTAAATACAGCTAGATGAATGCTGAAAGAGCCATTCACTTCTATTGTTGAATGTGAGTTCATCTACAAGAATGAATTGAGGATTATCTTTTTTCACTTTTTCATATTCTTTTATGTGAAAAAATAAGTTTTGAAAAATTTTTATTATTTTTCTGGGTTTGGTGAGGTTTCTGGGAGATTGGGAAAAACATAGCTTTAGATTGCTTGACTTATATATATAGTCCTGATATGGAAAAGGAAGGGCTGCTGTTAAATTCTGAATGAGGGTAAATTCAAAAGGAAGGAATAGATTAGTAGGAACTTTGAAGGATAGCCAGAACATATAAGTTTAGTCTCTTTGAAACCATGTAAAAGTAATAGTTTTGTAAAAAACCACAGTAAATTCAATTGAAAACCATTGTTTAGTGTAAATGATGACCACATGTGAATTGGAGGTGAGGATATTCCTGAACATAGGTTTGTAATAATCCACTGTGGTGGTCTTGTAGCACTAGAAGGAAAATAGGAATATCCTCTGATATTTATACAATTCAGTAAAAGACCAGCAGTCTCAAGAGAATACATTACATTTGGGATCTTGGACAAAAGTGTAGGACTTTGGAGGTAATTGGTATGGCCTGGAGCCTTTCTTGGCATATGCTAGCAAATTTGGGAGGAAAAAAGTTCTCTTTCCAGATGTGTTACTTGTGAGTTTCTCATTATCTGCTGGAATGAGGACAATAGGGGAAACTAGAAACTGACGTTTGCTTGTCCTCTTTATGGACAGGAAAGGGGGCGAATCCCTCTCCAGAGTCTGGCAATGAATTTTGTGTGAGAGAGAACAGTAAGCAGTGAAAGTAGCAGAGCTGTTTTGAGGGTTCTGGACGTGTGTTTAACTATGTAATTATAGGCAAATATGAAAAGACTGTTTCAGTTTCATTTAGAATTTGATAAATGAATAAATGTTAAACAGTACTGAAAGTCTTTTTTAGGTATATATATATATATTTTTAGGTATATATATACACATATACATATATATTCATATATATGTATTTTAAACTCTCTAGGCTAGGTGTGGTGGCTCATGCCTGTAATCCCAGCAGTTTGGGAGGCTGATGTGGGAGGATTACCTGACGCTAGGAGTTTGAGACCAGCCTGAACAATATAGCGAGATTCTGCCTCTGCAAACAAAACAAAACAAAACAACCCACCCCCCCCACCCCCCAAAAAAACTTCTATATGTTCTTGCATAAATAAAGGTTTGGAAAGACAGGTTGCTAGGCTGTTATCATTGATTAGGAGGTAGAAGAGTATAAAATGCTGTGTGGACTCTATAGGCAGACAGTCCATTTCAAATCTGAACTTTGTTACTTGAAATTTATGTGACCTTGTAACACCTAACCTACTGGTGTCTGTTTCTTCTTTTATAGGTTTGATATAAAAATTAAATAAGATAACATGTGTAATCTACTTAGAACGGTACCTGGCTAGTGGTAGGTACTATATAAATGCTTTTTGTTGTTGTTGTTGTTATTGTTTTTAAGAAACAGGGTCTTGCTCTGTCATCTACGCTGGAGTGCATTGGTGCAATCATAGCTCACTGCAGCTTTGAAGTTGTGGGCTCAAGTGATTTTTCTGCCTCAGTCTCCTGAGTAGCTAGTACTATAGATATGTGCCACTATGCCTGGCTAAATTTTTAAAAATTCTTTTGTAGTGGTGATCTTGCTATGTTGTTGCCCAGGGTGATCTTGAATTCCTGGTCTCAAATGATCCTCTTGTCTCGGCCTCCCAAATTGGCAGGATTACAGGAGTGAGACACTGCACCCAGTCAAAATCAGAGCATCTTATTTTTATAAGTAAGATCATTGTATTTTATTTTAAAAGCACTTATGCCAGGTGCAGTGGCTCACGCCTATAATCCCAACACTTTGGGAGGCCCAGGAAGGAGGATACCTTGATGCCAGGGGTTTGAGACCAGCCTGGGCAATATAGCAAAACCCCTGTCTCTACAAAAAAAAGAAAATTAGGCAGGGATGGTGGTGCATGCTAGTTGATGGGTGGATCACTTGAGCCCAGGAGTGTGTGCCACTGCATTCCATCCTGGGTGACAGGGCAAGACCCTGTCTCAAAAAAGGAAAAAAAAAGATGATCTGATTTTGATCTGAGGGGAGAAAATATAGAGTTGCTCTTCATATCTTCATCCTTTATTTTAGCTTCATTTCAGAGGACTAAAAACAGTAAATAGATTAATTGTCTTTCGGCATTTAGTTTTTTGTTATCTGCTATAGAAGTATAACCAGAGGTAGCCCACTCATTATGTGTACTGCTACAAACTGCAGGTACAGTATCAAAGTTGACTTCTAGGTGCCTGTCTGGAGTTGGCTAGCAGGATTGTGCATTTATCATAGAAGGAGTTTATGGGAAGGTTACAGCAAGAATAGGAATAGCAGTAGTTACTTTCAAAGTTGTGTTGCTTTTTGGCAGTATGGGGATGTGGAGGCTGTAAGAGTAAAACGTTTTGAACCTTTTGAATAGGAGATATTTAATCTGAGGTTATGGAACAGATGAATAACTCAGTGATTGAGTCTAATTAAGGTGCTGGTCAGCTGGGTCACTGACAGGGCACTGAAACATTATGGGAGCAGATATACTTGAATAAATCTGTGGAGTTGGGGGGTAGTGACTGATAATAAAGGGAATGTTAAAATAATAGATTACTTTGGCAGTTTTCTCTAAGGAAGTTAGAATTGGTTAGTTGAAGGGCATTGTTTCTGTATTCTGTTTTTCAGTTTGGGGCCTAAACTCAATAGAGGTAATAGAGAAGATGCTAAGCTCTATTTCTGTTGTCCTTTTCTGTACTTACTCATATAGCATTTACCCTGGTGTCTAAATAAATGTTGAGCAAATACTTAAAGTATATCTGTTTGAACAAGTGTCATTACTGATTTTGCCAATGTATCTCTAGCCCTCTAAAAGAGTTCTAGGTTAGAGGTATAGATATGTAAATCTATAGGGTGCATATATGATAGATGAAGATATGACCTTGGAAGAGAACACCCCACTGTAGACTGAGAAGAGGAGAATGCTCAGGATAATTTTTTTAATGGGTTTTTTTATTTCTATATAAACTTTTCAGAAAAGTATTATATCCATACATCAAAGCTATACATAAGTGATAGCTTAAATGTATTTTCACAAAGTGAACATACCCATTTGACCAGCACCCAGATCAAGATACCGAATATTATTAGTGTCCCAGCAGCTCCTCTCTTGCCCCCTTCCAGTTCAGTCCCTGTAACCTTTATCTTGATTGGATCCTAGGGTATGCATATGTTCAGCTGTAGTAGATACTACCAATCAGTTTTTCAAAGTAGTTGTACTAATCTATAGTTCTACCAACAGAATATGAGAATTCTGGTTGTTTCACATTCTAACTACACTTGGTATTTTCATATTAATTTTAACCTTTCTTATGACATGTTTTTATTTGTATATTTCCCTAATAACTAATGATGTTTTCATATATTTATTGGCCATGTGGATATCCTCTTTTTTTAATTTTTATTTTGAAACAGGGTCTGGGCTCTGTCACCCAGGCTGGAGTGCAGTGGCAAGATCACAGCTCACTGCAACCTCTGCCTCCTGGGCTCAAGTGATCCTCCCACCTCAGCCTCCAAACTAGCCGGGACCACAGGCATACGCCACCACACCTGGCTAATTTTTGTTTTGTAGAGATGGGGTTTTGCCATGTTGCCCAGGCTGGTCTCAAACTCCTGAGCCCAAGCTGTCCACCCTCCTTGACCTTCCAAAGTGCTGGGATTATAGGCGTGAGCCACCGTGCCCAGCCTGGATAGCTTCTTTTACAGAATGTTCACTTTCTTTTACTTCATATAGAAACATTTTGGTTGTTTGTCTTTTTCTTAATAATTTATGAGTTCTTCATATATTCTAAATTTTGAGTAGCTTTTAAAACATTTGTGGATCTTACTGTGTGCAGATTCTAATGAAGTTGATCTGGGGTGGGGCTGAGAAGAGTTTTTTTTTTTTTGTACTTCATCAGTTTTTTAAAATGTTATTTATAAGATATAAACTTATATAAACTTCATGTGTGTAATATGAAAATAATCTTTTCCCATTCTAATCCTATAATATTACAGGTAGTCATTGTAATGATTTAACATATATTCTTATAGATTTTTTTCTATACCAATATATTTTTTTCTTTCTTTTTTTGAAAATGAAAGTTATTTCTTTCCTCACTTATTGTGGCATGGACATCTTTTTAAGTTAATGTATAAACATCTTAATTAAAAATTTAGTTTTAATTGACAAGTAATACCTCATTTTTTTGAAGTATGCTGAAGAAGTTGTCTTTCTTAGTGTTTATTGGTCCACATTAAAATATCCGACAATGCTTTTCCAGGATGCCAAGCTCTTCCTTTGATGAGATGGGGTTAAATTTCAGTAATATCATCATACATGATTTTGTTGATTATTCTATATGTATCTGATTCATCTGTATTAATGTACATGTGAGACAAAGAATTCTAAATTGGTTTCATTTTGAAGTGTAAACATTTGGTTGTCCAGCTACCTCATCTGTCCTCCTTTTTATAAAAGGAAAAAAAATATATATTTCCTTTCAAATTTCAACTTTTATTTTAGATACAGGGGATACGTGTAGATTTGTTACATAGGTATATTTTACCCAGGTAGTGAGCATAGTACCCAATAGGTAGGTTTTCAACCCACATCCCCCTCCCTAATTTCCCCCATAGTAGTCCACAGTGTTTATTTTTCCCATGTTTATGTCCATATATGCTCAGTGTTTGGCTACCACTTATGAGTTAGAACATGCAGTATTTGGTTTTCTGTTCCTGCATCAATTTGCTTAGGATTATGGCCTCCAGCTCCATCCATGTTGCTGTAAAGGTAGTAATTTCATTCTTTTTTATGGCTTCATAGTATTCCATGATATATATATATACCACATTTTCTTTATCCAGTCCACAAGTGATGGGCACTTAGATTGATTCCATGTCTTTACTATTGTGAATAGTGCTGGGATGAACATAATGGGTGCATGTGTCTTTTGGCATAGTGATCAAAATATTTTTCTTTGGGCATATACCCAGTAATGGAATTGATGTGTCCAGTGGTAACTCTACTTTAAGTTATTTGAGAACCCCAAACTGCTTTTCACAGTGGCTCAACTAATTTACATATCCACCAACAGTGTATAAGCGTTCCCTTTTCTCCATAGCTTTGCCATATCTGTTGCTTTTTGACTTTTAAGTAATAGCCATTCTGACTGGTATAAGATGATATCTCATTGTGGTTTTGATTTGCGTTTCTCGGATGATCAGTGATGATGAGCATTTTTTTCATATTTTTGTTGGTTGCTTATATTTCTTCTTTTGAGAAGTGTCTGTTCATATCCTTCACCCATTTTTAATCGGGTTATTTGTCTTTTGCTTGTTGATTTGAGTTCTTTATAGATTCTGGATTTTAGACATTTGTCAAATGCATAGTTTATGAATATTTTCTTCCATTCTGTAGGTTTTCTGTTTATTTTGTTGATAGTTTCTTTTGCTGTATGGAAGCTCTTTAGTTTAACTTGCTTCCGGTTTTCAATTTATATTTTTTGTTGTAATTGCTTTTGTGGACTTTGCCAAAAATTCTTTGCCAAGGCGGATATTGAGCAAGGTATTAACTAGGTTTTCTTGTAGCATTTTAATAGTTTGAGGTCTTATATTTAAATTTCTTTTATTTTTATTTTAAGTTCAGGGTTACAAGTGCAGGATGTGCAGGTTTGTTACATAGGTAAATGTGTGCATGGTGGTTTGCTGCATAGATCATCCCATCACCTAGGTATTAAGCCCAGCATCTATTAGCCATTCTTCCTGATGCTCTTCTCTGCCCCCCCCCCCCCCCCACACAACATCCCCACTGCATCCTGTGGCTTGAAGTCGGGTTCCAGCTGGGCTGGAGGATCTGTTGTGGCTCCTGGGTCACTGGGAAATTACTTAGACGTAGCAACACACTCAGCCTGGGCTGCAGAGGCTGCCCATATCCCTTTGGGAGGCACTGACCTCTGACCCAGAAGATAGTGAGGCCGGCTTCCTCGAAGGACTGGGAGGAATAGATGCACCTCAGTCTGGCTTGGGTTGGTGAGCAGGAGGACTTGCAGAATGGATGCACCCCAGTCCTGCGAGGAAGCCGTCCTTTCTCTGTTCTTCATCAGAGGTCAGTTGGGGCAGTGCCTGCCAGAGGGATATGGGAAGTCCTAGGGGATGGGTATCTATGGCCACTCTCCACCAGAGCTGCCCAGCACACAGAAGCTCCCAGGCTCTGTGTCATCTGAAAGCCTGTCTCTGCCTGCTCCCTGGGGAGATCCCCCTGCTAGCTCACACATCAATCAGGGATGCAGAGTCTCCTGTTGCTAGGATCCCAGAAGTCTGTTGTGAGAGTCAGCTGTCCCTCAGTTCCCTCACTTACCCTTTTTATAGGAGCCATTAGAGGTATTCAGGTATCATTCAGGGCTTCCAGATTTCCCCCTCTTCAATCTCGACTTTGGTGCTGACTCTCTCACTATTCTTGATGTTTTCTCTTCAAAGATCTGCCCAAATTATGGTGGTTTATTCCATACTTTGGTCTGTCTTCTTGATAGTGGTGTTTCCTGGCTGCCTTTTATCTGCCATCCTGTTCTCCCTCCTCCTCATTCTTTTTAAAATACACTTAATTTTCTACTGTATTATAAGTTACTCATATGTTATCCTGTCTATGAATGTCTCAAATTTTTTTCTCTTTTTCCATTTTTTTAATGGATGGACAATCCATGGGAAATGCTGCCATGAACAATCTTTATTTTTGTAATCAGGTATAATGCTTTTGCCAGTAAAACAATATAAGAAAACCCAACTCGACTCTTTTAATCAAAAAAGGAAATGATTGGGTCATTGTTTCATACAGGAAGATGTGATCTATGTTGGTTTGATCCAGTGGGTCCAACTTAATCTCTCTCTCTGTCTCTCTCTCTCTCTCTCTGGCTGTGTATTTCTCTGTCTTTGTTCTTAGGCTGGCTTTCCATGTGGTAGGAGAATGGCTGTAACGTTTCCAGGTCTCGTAGCTGCAACCTCAAGAAGAGCTTTTCTGTTGTTCAACAGCTTTTCTGTTGGCTTTCCTTTAAGAGCAACAAAGCTTCTCTTCCAGTTGTTCATTAGCAACACTATTTTACTCGGTTGGCCTAGATTAAGTCACATGCTAATTCCTAAATCAGTTCCTGTTATCAAGGGAATTTCAGTTGCTAATTGGCTGAGACTTGGGTCTCAGAACCAATGAGTATGGTAAGGAGTTAAGATTACCTTTGTACTTAGCAGGGTGCTGAGAGCAGGGTTAGTTTCCAGAATTACCTTGGTTGAATGGAAGAGGATGAAATCTTAATTGAGAATTTCAGGTTAAGAAGGGGATGAGAGTAGAGGAATGGATGTAGGTTAAGCAAGCAGCAACATGTACCACATCCATCTTTTTTTCCATTCATGTTAATATTTCCTTGATAGACATGGTATTGCAGGCTCATAAGGAATGCTTTAATAGGCACTAACGAATTGCTTTGAAAGACAAATACAGTAGACAGATGATTTTATTCAGGCTATTACAATAGGGAGAATGTTCATTAATGAAGAATATCTCAAGAAGGGAAATCTTGGGGTGCTATATGAAAAAAGGAGTCATTGAAGAAGGGTATAGGTGGGTCTTATTTTGGAATATGTGAAGATGTCATTGTCCTTTGTGGTTAGCTTTTTCTCAGAACACAATAATATGAAGGGATTTCTTTTCTTTTCTTTTTTTTTTTTTGAGAGGGAGTTTCACTCTCGTCACCCAGGCTGGAGTGCAATGGTGCGATTTCGGCTTACTGCAACCTCCGCCTCCTGGGTTCAAACGATTCTCCTGTCTCAGCCTCCCAAGTGGCTGAGATTACAGGCATCTACCACCATGTCCGGCTAATTTTTGTATTTTTAGTAGAGACAGGGTTTCACCATGTTGGCCAGACTGGTCTTGAACTCCTGACCTCAGGTGATCCACCCCCCTCTATCTCCCAAAGCGCTGGGATTACAGGTGTGAGCCATTGGACCTGGCTGAAGGGATTTCTTAATCTTTCCTCTTTTCTAGGAGCAGAGGGCTCAGGTAAATTTCAACATTATCAGTCCCCACTTTTAGTCAAGATGAACTTACTGAACAACTAAGATGTCTTACTGAACAACTAAGAGGCAATCATAGACCTCCCGAATGAGGTGAAACAGGGTCTAAAAAAATAGTCTCTCATGAATTGTTTTTTGTATTATTCCTGTAAAACTTGTTGAACCATCTGTTGAGAGTCTGTAGCAAAGATTAGAACTCTACAGGGTCTTGGCCGGGCGCGGTGACTCAAGCCTGTAATCCTAGCACTTTGGGCGGCTGAGGCAGGCTGATCACTTGAGGTTGGGAATTTGAGACCACTGTGGCCAACCTGCTGAAACCCCATCTCTACAAAAAATACAAAAATTAGCAGGGCATGGTGTGGTGGGCACCTGTAATCTGGAGGTGGAGGCAGGAGAATTGCTTGAACCTGGGCAGTGGAAGTTTCAGTGAGCTGAGATCGCGCCTTTGCACTCCAGCCTGGGTGACAGAGCAAGACTCCTGCCTCAAAAAAAAAAAAAAAGAAAAAAAGAAAAAAAGAAAAAAGAATTGAGCTTTGGGGACCCTCTGCCTAGATTTCAGAGAAAGTATGAAAATACCTGGATGCCCAGGCAGAAGTTTGCTGCAGGGGTGGGTCCCTCATGGAGAACCTCTGCTAAGGCAGTGTGGAAGGGAAATGTGGGGTCAGAGCCCCCACACAGAGTCCCTACTGGGACACCACCTAGTGGAGCTGTGAGAAAAGGGCCACCATCCTCCAGACCCCAGAATTGTGGATCCACCCACAGCTTGCACCATGCTCCTAGAAAAGCCACAGACACTCAACACCAGCCTGTGAAAGCAGCCAGGAGGGGGGCTATACCCTGCAAAGCCACAGAGGTAGAGCTGCCCAAGGCCGTGGGAGCCCACTTCTGGCATTAGAGTGACCCGGATGCGAGACATGGAGTCAAAGGAGATCATTTTGGAGCTTTAAGATTTGACTGCCCCACTGGATTTTGTATTTGCATGGAGTCTGTAGCCTCTTTGTTTTGGCCAATTTCTCTCATTTGGAATGGCTGTATTCACCCAATGCCTGTATCACCACTGTATCTAGGAAGTAACTAACTTGCTTTTGATTTTATGGGCTCATAGGCAGGAGGGACTTGCCTTGTCTCAGATGAGATTTTGGCCAGTGGACTTTTGAGTTAATGCTGAAATGAGTAAAGACTTTGGGAGACTGTTGGGAAGGCATGATTGGTTTTGAAATGTGAAGACATGAAATTTGGGAGGGGCTGTGTTGGAATGATATGGTTTGGCTCTGTGTCCCCACCCAGATCTCATCTTGTAGCTTCCATAATTCCCATGTGTTGTGGGAGGGACTCGGTGGGGGATAATTGAATCATGGAGGCGGGTCTTTCCCATGCTGTTCTCTTGATAGTGAGTAAGTCTCACAAGATCTGATGGTTTTAAAAACTAGAGCTTCCCTGCACAAGCTCTCTCTTTGCCTGCTGCCATCCATGTAAGACGTGACTTGTTCCTTCTTGCCTTCAGCAATGAATGTGAAGCCTCCCCAGCCATGGAAACAGACTAATACACTGTAGTTATGTGAATTTATTTCTGAGTTCTCTGTTCTGTTCCAGTAGTCTGTGTATTTGTTTTTATGCACATACCCTGCTCACTTGGTTACTATAGCTTAGTAGTATATTTTGAAGTTAGGTAGTGTCATGTCTCCAGCTTTTGTTCTTTTTGCTCAGGTTTGCTTTGACTATTAAGGTCTTTTTTTTGCTCTTATATGAATTTCAGAATTTTTTTTTCTATTTTTGTGAAGAATGTCATTGGTATTTTGATACAGACTGCATTAAATCTCTAGGTCACTTTGGGTAGTACGTCCATTTTAACAATATTAATCCATGAACATGGGATATCTTTTATTTGTATCTTCTTCATCTTCTTTCATTGGTGTCTTCTAGTTTTCAACATATAGATTTTGACTCTTTTCTAATAATACTTAAACATTTTGTATAGCTGTATAAAGGTATTTTTATATGCTTATTTTATAAGCTTTTTTCTATTTTTAAAATTTGTGTTTATTTTGGTTTACATTGAAAAATTTTAAAAACCTAAGACACAAACATGTATATTAGTATGGGCCTACATAGGGTCAGGATCATCAAGATTGCTGTTTTCCACCTTCACATTTTGTTTCACTGGAAGGTCTTTGAGGAAATAACATGTATGATGTCTTCTATAATAACCATGCCTTCTTCTGGAATACCTCCTGAAGGACTTGCCTGAGGCTGCTTTACAGTTAACTGATTTTTTAAAATAAGTAGGACTATACTCTAAAATAATGATAAAAAGTATAGTATAGTACATCCATTAACCAGTAATGTGGTTCTTTATTATCATTATTAAACATTACATACTATACATAATTGTTTGTGCTTTACTTTTATGTGCCTGGCCACACAGTGGTTTTTTTTTTTAATATCAGCATTACCACAAACATTAATGTGTGATTAATGTGTTACAGTCACTTCTATTTTCTGTATGTTACTTTCTTTTTTTGACCATAAATGTTACTTGACCATGTGACAGCCCTGGAGTAGCTCTGAACCTATTCTGGTTTGGGGGTTAGGCCGATAATGCAAAGTTCTTTGCTCAGTTGAACTCTGTTAATTTTAATTCGTCTAAAATTTTCCTTCTAACAAACTGAAGTTGGACTTTTGAAGATGGCATAGTCCTAGAAATGAGAAATAGTAATGTAAGATTCATGACCTGAAAGTTGCATAGTATGATTTCATATATAAAATTATTTATATAATAGTTGATATGTATATTATATCAGTGTGTTTACTTTCTCTTTTTGTTTTATTTATATTGAAGCTTTGTTATTAGATGTCTGAATCTTAATATTAGATGGCCTTTATCTCTAGTACAACCTTATGAAGTCTTAGATATGAGCACAGCTTTTCCAGCATCTTGTTTTTGTTTTTCTTTCCTTACCTCCTCCCTCCCCCATTTAAATATTTTGTTCTGCTCTGCACCAAGGGAAGCTTCCTTGCATTCCTCTCTAGTTGGAGATTTAGTTATGGTATATTCTTACTTCTATGGTGTAGTCTGTTGGAGCTCTGAGTGGCAGGGAATTTCTTATAAGACTCCTGAGGATCATCTTGGATGGAGTTAAGTTTTCACTTCTGCCCTCCTCTTTTCAAGCTCCAAAGTGAACCCCTCTTTCTGGATTGTAATTGGCAAATGCCCTCAGTTCAGGATTGTCTTTAGTGTTTTAGTATTCTCCCTACTTCTTTGGGTATGAGCTTTCTCTTAGAATTTGTCCTTGTAGTTCTGCAGTAGTTTATTAGCATTTCAGTGCTTTTGACTTTGTTTTGAATATTTTAGCTAACGTTTTTACTTGTTTTAAGCAGAAGTGCTGGTTTGAGTAACCTAGCTCTCCATTACTAGAAATATAATTAATTACTCTTATGATTTGTTGTTGTTATTATTTGGAAGTTCCAAAGTTTATTTGGAAGTTTATTTGTTGATGCTATGGTCCTTCTGAGAAAATTTGTATTAGCGTCAGTCAGGTGATTGGGAGGTGGGGACCACTGATTACTTGAGTCCAATTTAAATTAAATTCTTAAGTTAGTGTTTCTTGAGCTCCAGATCCATATACAGGCTGTTCAGTGTCCATAAATGCTTAAGGAAATTCCCCTCTTTATCTCCTGGTTCCCTGCCCTGCCCCTGTTTCATGAAGAGTCATTGTCAAAGCAGTCATGTGTCTGTACGCTATGATTTTGTGGGATATATATTCTCTACTTCATTTTTTATTAAATGTCTAGTCCTTTTGTTGTTAGTGCCTTTCTAACAGCATTTCCAGTTTGATCCCTTGCCTTGCATAAGCCAGAGGTGCTAATTCCTATTCCCTTTGTGTATTCATTAAAAATGAAGCTCTAGGCCAAGGGTTGACAAACTGTTTTTCCATAAACGGCCAGATAGAGAATGTTTTAGACTTTACAGATCATATAGTCTCTGTTACCACTATCCAACTGTGCTTTTGTGGTTTGTGGAAAGCAGCTGTAGATAATACTAACATGAATGAACATGGCTGTGTTGCAAAAAAAATTTATTTTTATACACTGAAATTTGAATTTCATAGAATTTTCATTTGTCAAGACAACTTTTTTATTTTCAATCATTTAAGGATTTAAAAACTAAGCTTACTTACTATAGGCCAGATTTGGCTTGTGGGCCATAGTTTCCTGACCCCAGCTATAGGCCACTAAAATATTTTTTCTCCACGATCCTCTAATTTTGGACCTTTTAGATTTTGTTTTTTGCTTCCATGCATGCTTAGATATGAAATTCAAGTGTCTTTCTGTTTATCCAGTACTTTGTGTATTTTGCAGTGGGAAGATTTCAATATATGTGTTGCTAGTTTCATAATCTGTTTTATCATTTGATATTAAGTAATATTTGGTGAAATATGAAGAAAAAATGGCAAACCATTCCTTATTTTAGATTTTATGACCCTGTCTGATTTATACTTTGTTTTTGTAGAACTATAAGAGTCTATGCATATTATTTTTGTTCTGTATTTTTGTTTAAAGTTTTTGGGCTTTTTATTGCATTTTCACAGTCTCCATATTATTTTAATGAATATATAATATTTTTCATTAATTCAATTAACTTCCTTATCTGGGCATTGGAGTTTTCCCCCCAGTTTTTTATTGTTGTTGTTTATTATAACTGAATATAGGCTTTAAAAAAGTGAAAATAGTTTTTGTTTCCTTTCTTGTTTCATTTTGTTAAGATAGTTTACAAACATTTAAAGGATGATTATGACCCTGTTTGAAGACAAGATCTTGTTTTATTACTTTTTTCACTCCAAATGAACTCCACCCAGCAAATGCCTGCTTAATAAAATGTTTTGTTATATGAACACTGATCATTAAGTCAAAAAATACATCGAAATATTTAACTCTGATTTTATCATCATTAAAATATCTTCAGTTGTTTATCCTTAGACTTTTTACGCCCTTATAATGATGCAATGATTCCTCTCTCACCCATCCCAGAAAATT
This sequence comes from Pan troglodytes, assembly GCF_028858775.2. NCBI lineage: Eukaryota > Metazoa > Chordata > Mammalia > Primates > Hominidae > Pan > Pan troglodytes. The sequence goes on from NC_072410.2 coordinate 50,132,811, forward strand.
GAAGCTGACATTTGTTGTAGCTTAAAAAAATCCCAAATGCTACTGAGCTAGCTGCATGATTTTCTTAAAAATGTATTTTGTTCTTTAAAGACATCCAATAAGAAACTTTTTTGAGTACAGACATCAGTTCTGTAATGTTTGGAATGCATACATGTGCTTAGAAGAGAAAACTTGAAACAGTGGGGCTTAAACAAATACGGAGTTTATTTTGTCTTGTAAGGAAGTATAGGGAGGTAGGCAGTCATCTAGGGCTGATGAAGCAGTAGTATGATGCTAATTGGGTCCCAGGCCTCTTCTGTCTTTCTGCTCAGGCACGCAAATCCAGTTGTAGCTTTTAACCTGATGCTTTATCCTCCCATAATTTTAAGATGGTGGTTCTATGTCTAGCAAGAAGAAAAGGAGAAAACAAGAAGCAAAAGCTGAGTTGTCTTTCCCCTTTTGAAGAGCATTCTTAGAAACCTCACCTGATGACTTTTGTATACATCTCAAAATGTGATTTTTTTTACTTAAGCGCACTGCCACTTCTAGCAAGATTGGAATTCTGTTATTATGGGAGAAGGAGGGAATTGATAATGGATAGGCAAAGACCAGCATCTGCCTCACTTAGGATACTACCTTTATACAAACTTTAAAGGAGAATCATAGAATTGAAGTTTTTGCTGCTAAGGCACAGTAGTGTTTATCATACTTGGTGCACCAAGATGATTTTTTCTTTTTTTTTTTTTTTGAGACAGAGTCTCGCTCTGTTGCCCAGGCTGGAGTGCAGTGGTGTGATCTCAGCTCACTGCAACCTCTGCCTCCTGAGCTCAAACCATTCTCGTGCCTCAGCCTTCTGAGTAGCTGGGACTACAGGTGTGCTCCTCCACGCCTGGCCAATTTTTAAATTTTTAGTAGAGACAGTTTTTGCCATGTTGCCCAGGGTAGTCTACGGCCTCAAGTGATCCACCCGCCTCAGGCTTCCAAAGTGCTGGGATTACAGGCGTGGGCCACCATGCCTGGCCCCAAGATGATAATTTTTAATGTGAAATATTTATTGTTTAATTTATATTCCTCTTTCTATGCTTTTTTGTCAGTATAGTTGTGTATGTACATTTTATAAGATTTAGATCATACTATGTATATGGTTTTTAATTCTGATTTTTACATTTAAACTGTTATATAAAATAAACTTTTATCATATAATTTCTTTATTTCTGACAGCTTCAGAACTATGTCCCATGATGTAGTTGTACCTTAGTTTGTTTACCAACTCTCCTATTGTTAAACATTTAGCTAGACTATTTATTTATTTATGCAACTATGATTTGGGGGAAGAAATTTTAGATTCACAGAAAAATTTCAAAGATAATATGAAGTGTTCCTATATCCTCCTCAACCAGTTCCCATATTGTTAACATCTTACATTTACATTTGTCAAAACTAAGAAATTAGTACTGGCATATCACTACTAACTAAAGTCTAGATTCATTTGTATTTCACCAGTTTTTCTACTAATATTCTCTTTTTGTTTCAGGATCCAGTCCAGGGTAGCACCTTATTTAGTTATCATGTCTTGTCAGTCTCTTTAGGTCTGTAATGGTTTCTAAATCTTTCCTTGTTTTTCATGACCTTGACAAGCCTTTTTTTGTTTTTTTTTGAGACAGTCTTGCTCTGTTCCTGGGACTGGAGTGCAGTGGCACGATCTCGGCTCGCTGCCGCCTCCTGGGTTCAAGTGATTCTCGTGCCTCAGCCTCATGAGTAGCTGGGATTATAGGCATGTGCCACCATGCCCGGCTAATTTTTTGTATTTTTTAGTAGAGACGCGGTTTTGCTATTTGGCCAGGCTGGTCTTGAACTCCTGTCCTCATGTGATCCACCTGCCTTGGCTTTCCAAAGTGCTGGGATTACAGGTGTGAGCCACCACGCCTGGCCACCTTAACAAGTCTTGGGAGGTACTGGTGCATGTCTCCCACTCTGGGTTTATCTGGTGCTTTTCTTATTATTAGAGTGGGATATGGATTTTTGAAAAGGATACCACAGAAATGAAGTGCCCTTTTAATCATATCACATCAGGGAATTCATGATATCTACATGACATCACTCACTGGTGATGTGAACTTTCATCACAAGGAAGGTGGTGTTTGTCAGGTTTCTTCACTGCGGAGTTTTCCGTTTTCGGCTTTATTCCTTGAAAGTGGACTGCTAAATGCAGCCCATGCTTAAGGTGGTGGCATGGGGCATGGTGGTGGAGGTTATTAAATTTCACCTCTTGGCTGTGGTATCTATGTAAACTATTTGCCATTCCTCTGTAAGGAAGATTTGTCTCTTCTCTCCCCACCTTACCCCACCTGTTATTAATTTATTGATTTGCTCCTTTGTTTATATCAGTATGGACCCACTAATATCTTATACTTTGAGTTTTAATACAATACTATGTTATTTATTTTGTTGCTCAGATTGGGAGTTCTTTCAGGCTACCTTCTATGTCCCTTAATGTACCCCCATATTTTTATATTTTCAGCAATTACTTAATCCCTGTCCCAGTCCAAGAATCATCTATTTTCTTTTCCATGTAGCACTAAACACTGCGTTAATGGAGAATGGTATTTAGAAACCAAGATCTGGTTGCTGGGAGTACTTGGTTCTACTGAGGTGTCACTGCTTCTGTTAGATTGGTGCAAAAGTAATTGTGGTTTTGCTATTTTAATAGTTCTCTTCAATGGATAGTGCAAAGTAATTTATGTTATGCCAACCTATGTATACACACTACGTATATACTTTTAGTTTTTTATATCTTTTAAATGGTTTGACTGTTTATATTTCTGATAATATGCTTTGTTCTGAGATTGATTTGCTTAATATTAAGATAGCCATACCCACTTGAAGCACTTACTTTAATATTTAATATAGTACCCATAGTATTATAGACCTCTGCCAGCAACAGTTTCTCTGTGTTCGTTCACCTAAGGATGTGTTTATTCCATCTTTATTTTCAAAGGCTATCTTCACCAGATCAAGATTCTGTTAATTTTTTTCTTCAGCACTTTAAACATGTCATTTTATTGTCTACTGATTTCATTGTTTCTGATGTTAGTTGTATTCAAATTGTTTTTTCCCTAAATATAATGTGTCTAATTTTTCTTGCTGTTCTTAATGTTTTCCCTTTATTACTTGCACAGAGTTGACTAAGTATGAGGCTTTTTCTATGTGTGTGTGCATGTGCGTTAGTTTTTATATTTCTTGTTGTTTATTGTTCTTCTTGGACCTCTAGTTTGAAATCTTTTATCAGTTTTGGAAAACTTTTGGCCAGTATCTCCTCAAATATTTTTTTCTACTTTATCTTTTGTTCTTTTCCTTCTGGGAATCCAATTATACTTTTATCATACTCCTAGATATTAATGAAGGGGCTCCTGATCCTTTTTTCTGCACTTCAATAGTTTGGACTTACTAATGCTTTCTTCTGGTTTGTTTAGTCTACTTTTAAGAACATCCAGTAAGTTCCTTATTTCAGATATTATGTTTTTCAGTACTAGAGTTTCTATTTGGTTCATTTTTGAGTTTTTATTTCTCTGCTGAAATGGTCTACCTTTTCCCTCTTGTTTGATCCAGTCTTTTCTCTACATTCTTTACACATTTACAGTAGTTATTTAAGTTTTTGTCAGCTAATTTGAATATCTAGGTTACTTATGGGTCTGATTCTATTGCTGTTTGTTCTCCTGATTATGAGTCACATTCTTCTGCTTTTTCCCATGTCTCATAATTTTTTATTGTTTGCTCTTCCAACAGGGTATTGTGATCTGAACACTATATCTGCCTGTATTTTCTGGTACCATCTCGATCTTCCTACATAGTGCTTACTCAATTATAAACCTGTGGGTAGAGTTGGGAAGTGAGGTGGTAATTGGAAGGTGAGAATAAGTGGCTTTGTGTTTGGGACTCATCTAGATTCCAGTCCCCTACACTAGCCTAAGTGTCAGTATTAAAAATTTGTTGTCTCTTGGTTACAATAATGTTCCTCATCCATGGTAGATTTATTTCTTTTTCTGCTTGTGACCTAGATTTGATATCTGTCCCTAGTGATAATAATGGTTGCCAGTCTCTGCTAACATAGGGAGGGCTCATCTCTTTGTGATACTTTGTTCTTTATTTTTCCCCATCCACATCTCTTCTGCTTTTTTAAATAATTTTTTTCACTTTTTGGTATTATTTTTATTGAGGAAATAGTTTTGTAGCCATCTACAGCATAACTGGTGTTGAAACTCCTTTTTTTAACATTTAGTTTTAAGAAATTTCTTTCAGCTTTGACGTGAGTTGCTGAAACACTAACATGAATGGAAAGTAGCCCTAAATTTTATAGCTGCTGACTGTGTGTAAACAATAAAAGAAATTGTAAAGAATCTTTGGTTTAATAATGATTGTATGCATATTTGACTATTTTGGGGAGGAGATGTGAAGTTGAGTTTAGCAGGAAGAATTAGGCTACTGATGATCATTAAAACTGAGAAATAAATGGTCTTTAGCTTATAAACTACTCTTAATGGTCTGTGAGATAAAGGACTTTTCACCACTTAGAAAAAGGCTATTCTAGAAATTAACTGTTTTTAGTATCTGGAAATCTTGCTGAACTTTTATTGTTTGTTCCTTATTTTCTGCTTTTGAAACTTGCCTCTGTTTACTGTATTCCTTTGTGATAGTAGAGTACTATATGAACTTCTTACGGCTTTTCCAAATTCCTTAAAGCTTTGGGCTTTTGTGTACCAAATATTAATGCTCCATTCTCATATGCATAAATTTCAAGAGTTCAGGGAAGGAATTGTTAGAATCTTGTATGTTGTGTTCTGTTTTTATTTATTAGCAGTGTCTATTCAGGTCTAAATAGCATCATTTAGTTCCTTTAAACTTGTTATTTTGATTATTGCCTTCTTTCATATTTGCTGAATTTGTGTAAAACAATCCTATCTTCAAATAATATCCCATTTGTTTTTTGTCCTTTCTGATAATTTCTTTAATGTCATTTGTTTACTGTGAATTGGAATTCTTTTCCTTTCCATTGAGCATCAGTTTCATACTTACTCCTTTCATTTTGTCGCTTAAATGATTATGAAAATTTCAGTACTACACCTCTGACCACCCACTTGAAAACCCTACTGAAGTCATATCTGTTTAACCGACCCAATATGTTTTACAGAATATTAGGAAATGTCTTTGTTTGTAAAGTTTTCTTAACTTACAAGAATTATAATGTTATTAATTGTTCAATTACCATGTAAACCCCATTAAAAAGGAAGGCTGATTTTTTTCTGTGTATAGATCAGTGAATGACTGACTCTACTCTGGACTATGCCCTGGACTCTAAGATATAAAATATTCACCTAAAGACTTGGACTAAGTATTATACAGCATTTGTAAAAAATTTATTTTTTGAGAGAGAGATTTTCCAAAACTTAGATGATTTAAAAAAATTGAGTAGGTATTTTAGTCCATTTTCTACTGCTTTAGCAGAATACCACAGACTGTATAATGTATAAAGAAAAGAGGTTTATTTGGCTCACAGTTCTAGAGTCTGGGACATCCAAAAGCATGGCGCTGGCATCTGGGTCATTCCATGGGCAGAAGGGTGGAAGGCAGAAGAGAGTGCACGAGATAGAGAGAAGAAATCAGGCTGAGCTAATCCTTTATGTCAGGAACTTATTCTCTTGTAAGTGATGAGAGAAAGACTTTGCTAATAATCTGGAGAAATAGCTTGAGATTTAGAATTGTAGTTAGTTCAAATCTAACCTTATTTGGGGAGCTTAAAAAAGTTGTCTTTGTTTTCCTTTTCTTTTCTTCTGTGTTCTCCACCCATCCTATTCCATAATCTTAATTAATACTGTTCTGAGAATGGCAATATGTTTAAAATATCATGAGTTTAATAAGGAGAAAATGATTCCCCTGAAATAAATTTGTTTTGTCATGTTGTATTGCATTAGTCATGAGGGTGATTTTTGGAAAGTTTGGTAGATCAAATCTTGATAACATTAGGTTCAAAGAAAGTTGGCCGGGCATGGTGGCTCATGCCTGTAATCCCAGCACTTTGGGAGGCCGAGGTGGGTAGATCACTTGAGGTCGGGAGTTCAAGACCAGCCTGGTCAACACGGTGAAACCCTGTCCCTACTAAAAATACAAAAATTAGCAGAGCATGGTGGGCTACTCGAGAGCCTGAAGCAGGAAAACCTCTTGAACCTGGGAGGTGGAGGTTGCAGTGAACCGAGAGTGGGCCACTGCACTCCAGTCTGGGAGACAAAACAAGACCCTGTCTCAAAAAAAAAAAAAAAAAACAAAAAGAAAGAAAGTGAATATACTGCATTTATATTTCTGGAAAGTGATTATCTTCTAAACTTTATTTATTTGTAGAGAAAGGGTCTTACTGTTTTGCTTAGGCTGGTCTCCAACTGCTGTCCTCAAGTGATTCTTCTGCCTTAGACTAAATTTTGTATAGAACCATCACTAATATCTGGATTTTTTTCAAGTAGAGATGGATGGAAGTTTGTACTAATATAAATGAAGAGTATAATTTTTAATGTTTACTGTTTACTTCATAGGCCTGTTTAATATTGTATGTGTGTGTGTACTTGTTAACTTATGGCATATGTATATATATATATGCAGTGGTGGTATATAAAAATCCATTTATCTTAACAGTACATTGAATATAAATAAGCTGGGTAAATGACCATTTGGGCCCTTGAAAGACTTCATTTAAAGAATTGAAAGAATGTGGAAAATTTTGTTTGAAATTTATGTAGATTAGAAATGAGACTAATTCCTATTGGCCTATGTAGAAAATAAATTATGTTAGTGCATAATAACTAAGTCTCTGAGAAATCTTTATTTAGTTCTGTCTCTCTGATTCATTCCACTGATGGCCTGTAGAGGGCATTACATGTATAGTAAATATAGCTTTGTATTTTTGGTTTTTATCTAAAGTCATTTAGTCATTTTATCTAAAGTCATATAAAGTAAATAGGTACTGAGTTATTCACATATTATATGATATGTCACACATGTCGAGAGTGTTATCTTTGTGATACTAGATTGAGGTAAAGGTGGTTATGAGACTATACAATTAATTCAGTTACAAAGAAGGTTTGTTTTAGTTACATTTTCTTTACGTGTCTTTTCATATTTTCTGAGGATTAAATGGAGAAAATAGGCTTATAGGGATTTCAAGAAGAAATAAATAAACCTTCCTGAAAGTTGTTTGCCTGGAATGGATTAGTTAATGACTCAGTCCTTAGTATATACATGTGCTAGTGTTATTTTTCCTGGAATGCCACTGGGGTGATTCTTCCTACCAAACAAACAGAAAAAGAATAAAGATTTCTTCTTATTACAATGATTTTGTGAACTTAAAATGCAAAGATAATAATTTGGTTACTTTTATGTTTGAGACAAGTTAATATGATATAGTGAGAACTAGTATAAACTTATTAAATGCTTTTCCTCTGGGCTGAGAGGACAATTATATAATCAAGATGAGACTGGGAAGAGATTATTAGCTGGGACTTGGGGTTGTGAAGCCCTCCCCATGGTAAACTGTTTAAGTGACATACGTTCTCATCTTGGGACTTTAGTATTCCACTCTGTAAGTTGGAGATTCTTTTTCTTTTTCTTTCTTTTTTTTTTTGGGAGACAGAGTCTTGCTCTGTCGCCTAGGCTGGAGTGCAGTGGTGCCATCTCGGCTCACTGCAACCTCTACCTCCCAGGTTCAAGCAATTCTTCTGCCTCAGCCCTCCCAAGTAGCTGGGATTACAAGCACCCGCCATCACACCCTGCTAATTTTTGTATTTTTAGTAGAGACAGGGTTTCACCATCTTGGCCAGGCTGATCTTGAACTCCCAACCTCATAATCCACCCTCCCAAAGTGCTGGGATTACAGGCGTGAGCCACTGTGCCTGGCCAAGTTGGAGATTCTTAATTGTAATCTTTATAGGCTGTGTTTTGCTTTCAGATTTTATGGGATTCCTAAGTGCATAGGAGATGCTTTTATTTTTACACACATGTACCATTGAATTATTACATAATAGGCTATTACTACTTTAAATGTTGTTTAATTGTCAGTAATGGGGAAGAAATAATTTGTGTAAAGCTGGTCTTCACAGAAGACTTTATTAACTAGGAAGTGTTTTTCTCTCCCCCAAGAATGTTGTAATAATTTCTCTAACTCTATCATAGTATGGACCAGACTCAGAAATAAATTATTTTAATATAAGCTGGTTTGGATGTGATCAGTAATAGAAGTACAGTTATGCACATGAGTTATGCACATGGGGTACACCCAGTCTCATTGGTTTGCCTTCAAATCTTGTTTCTATCACTCGCTGGGATTTATAACTTGTAATCACTTAAAGCACTTCTTTAAACTTTAGTTTCCTCTTCTATAAAGTGGAAATAATGAAAGTATCTATGTTGTAGAGTTTTTGAATTTAAATAAAATAATCCAGATTTTCTGCTTACTATAGTGCCTGGTGCATAAAGAACACTCACAAACGTTATTATTGAATTCTTTTTTGTTTTCTTTTTAAGAATCAAAAGGATGGTAGGAATTTTCTCATTTTAAGGGTAAAGTAAAAATTTCAAAGTTATCTTTGACGAATCTGAAACCAGAGTTTACTCACAGGGTTTTTTTATTTAAGTGGGTTTAAGATTGTGAATAATGCTAGCTCTCAGGGGGAAGTCTCTAGGCATCTATGAGATTTATTTCAGTAACACCGACTTTGGGTTTTGTATTATACTTCTTCCTAAGTTTGTTAGAGTCACTAAATCATTAAGGGAATCTAGAAGATCAGTGTGACAGAAACTTCCGTCAATGTCAAATGACCAGGGACTAATAAATCTAAGATGATTTTTTTTTTCTGGCACAGTTAATAATCATTTAGAAATGATCTTTATGGAACATATAAATGAAAAAACATTCTAGCATATCAGGATTCCAGTTCTGATATTAAGGGGGAATAAAAGAGCCATAAGGGAAAAATGTAGTGGGTGGGGGAAGTCCTTGAAAAGTTGTTAACTTGGGTAAGGGAAATACCAGTATCTCTGTGGTCTTTCAGGAACAAAAAACATCTTTTGCAGAGGGCCTAGTGTTTGAGCCAAGATATAAAGTGACCTTCATGGCTGACTGGCTCAACCTCCAGTTTTCCTAGGGAGAAGTAGTCAGCATTGCTTCAGTATTGACAGTGGGCCGCAAAGCACTTACCAGTGGGAAGCAAGGAAATGATGGCTGAAGCAAGGAATGAATGCTGTTATTTCTTACCAGCAGATAGGTACACACCACTTGCTGGAATGATTCAGCAATTTAAAGTTAAGAGCTTTGAGACTTCATGAGTTACACACGGGGAGCATAGGAACCAGAAGGGTCAGCTCTGTTGGAATACTTCTGGGATTGCTCTGTTCCCTCCTGCTTTGAATCACAAGCTGATGTGCAGTTGTAGGCTTTTTCTTCTTTTTCTCCTCACTCCTAATCTTATCCCCAAGGATCCTTGACTATTTATAATAGAGTATTCTAGACAGCAGCAGGTAAAAATTCTCAGGTGCTGGGGGGCCAGGGGAGGGGAAGGGAGGGTAAAGAAGGTGTTTCATCTATCCCTTCAGTGTTTACGGTACTTCCATCTTTTAAAAGTGACATTATTCTATTCCACCCTGTCTCCCTGGAAAAAAACAGGCCTCTTGTCTGGATCTTTTCGTTTTAATGATTTCCATGAAAAGGCTTTTACCCAGGCTCTGACATGACTGTCAGAACACACATTTAAATGTGAAACTGCTTAAAAGGCCATTGATATTCCCTGGTGGTAAAGAAAGTGCTCTTAAAAAAAAAACAACCAAAAAAAAAAAAAAAACCATCTGTCCATACACAAGTTAACCCTGACTATTTTCTTTCCCTCCCACCCACTCCTCTTCTACCTAGTGTTGCTTCTCATCCTCCTCCTATTTTTTGTGGGGGAGAGAGGGGCTGATGACTCAGGTTAAAGCCAGGCCCTTGTTCCAACAAAATTTGTGTGTCACCATCTCCTAGAAGCTGTCATTTTTAGACATTGATGGCTGTGATTAATTTCATTCAGATCCAAGTATACTGAGTGGGGAGGAGGAATGCTTAATTTTGATCTAAGGCTGATGTTCGATCTCAACAGACTGCTCATTTTGAATTTGGGGCTCATCTTTCTTTATGTGTCTTGGATATGTTAGCAGAAGTCAATAACCTGTGTGACAGAATGATGCTATTAATATATACAACAGGAATTGTATGTACGTAGTATTTATAATCAAAAGCATATTTTGACATGAACTCACAAATTGTTAGTAGGAATTAAAATTTATATCAGATTGCTGTTCTATATAAGCCATCTATTATAGCAGATGGATTCTAAAGTAACAGTCAGATATTTGAAAGATTTTAATTAATTGATAGGCATGTGAATATGGAGCTGTCAACTTGGTTGGCCTGTTCTATTGGTGAGAGAATATTATGTCTTAACCATTAATCACTATGTTCATTATTCTGTCTCTTTCTCATGTGGAGTATGTTGGTTTTAATGAAGAAGGAAGAGACTTAAGCATAAAATCCATAACAAGAAAAACATTATGGCTACTGAGAATTATATTCATTCATGGAAACAGTAATATAATTATCCTGATTTTATCTACTATAATCATGCACTTGAACTGACCAAGACATTCATGGCTACTTATAAATTCTTATGATCATCTCTTAAGTCTTGCTTTCTTTCTCTGAGGTGACTATTTCAAACTTCTCATGTTGCTCAATCCTCCAAATTTACCTGAACCTACATTTCAGCAGATGATCTTTTACTGAGAAAAGGGAAATAATTAGGTAGAGGTTTATAAGAGACCTAGACCACTTAGAAGAACATTCTCTCTCATTCATTCCTCCTCCTTTCTCCCACCAATCCCCTGGCAACTAATGATCTTTCAATTGCCTCTGTAGTTTTGCTTATTTCAGAATGTCACATAATTGGAATCGTATAGTATCTAGCCTTCAAACTGGCTCCTTTCACTTAGCAGTATGCATTTTTAGTGTTCCTCTCTGCTTTTTCATGGTGTATATCATTTTATTTCCAAATAATATTCCATTATATGAATATACCACAGTTTATTTATCCATTTGCTTACCAAAAGACATCTTTGCTACTTCTAAGGTTTGGCCATTATGAATACAGCTGCTATAAACATTTGTTTGCAGGTTTTTTTGTGGACATAAATTTTCAACTTATTTGTGTAAATAACTAGGAACATGATTGGTGGATCATATGGTAAGATGGATCCATTGGTTGATCATTTAGTTTTGTTCTTTGAAACTGCCAAAGTGTCTGTACTATTTTGCATTCCCACCAGCAATGAATGAGGTTCCTGTTGCTCCACACCCTCATCAGCATTTGTTATTGTTGCTTTTAAAAATTTTAGCCATACAGGCTGGGCGCGGTGGCTCACACATATAATCCCAGCACTTTGGGAGGCCAAGGCAGGTGGATCACGAGGTCAGGAGATTGAGACCATCCTGGCTAACACATGGTGAAACCCTGTCTCTACTAAAAGTACAAAAAAATCAGCTGGGCGTGGTGGTGGGTGCCTGTAGTCCCAGCTACTTGGGAGGCTGAGGCAGGAGAATGGTGTGAACCTGGGAGGTGGAGCTTGCAGTGAGCTGAGGTCGCGCCACTGCACTCCAGCCTGGGTGACAGAGTGAGTCTCCGTCTCAGGAAAAAAAGAAAAAAAGATAGACACACACACACACACACACACATATATGTAGCCATACAAGTCTATAATGGTGTCTACTTGTTATTTTAATTAGAAATCTTCTCATAACAGATGATGTTAAACATCTTTATATGTGATTATTTGCTATCTGTATATCTTTGATGAGGTGTTCGTTGAATCCTTTCCCTTTTTTTTAAATAGGGTTGTTCATTTTCTTACTGCGTTCTAACCCAGTTTGTGATTGTGTTTCTTTTTCTTAACATTGTTTTTACAGAGATGTTTTAAATTGTAATGAATTCCAGTTTATTACTTTTTCCTTTCATAGGTCATGCTTTTGGTGTTGTATCTAAAAGTTGTAACTGAACCCAAGGTTACCTAGATTTTCTCTTGTTATTGTCCAGAAGTTTTATATTTTTGTGTTTTACATTTAGGTCTATGATCTAAGTCAAGTTTTTTGAACCATGTTAGGGTCTGTGTCTACATTCATTTTATTGCATGAGGCTTTCCGGCTGTTCCATCATCTATTTGTTGAAATGACTCTCCTTTCCTTTGGATTTTCTTCATTTTCTTGTCAAAGATCAGTTGACTCTGTTTGTGTGGGTCCATTTCTAGACTCAGTATTCTGTTCTTTTGATTTATTTTTCTGTTCTTTTGCCAATATCACACAATCTTAGTTATTGTAGTTTTTTTTTTTTTTTTTTTTTTTGAGATAAGGTCTCACTCCATTGCCCAGGCTGGAGTGCAGTGGCACAATCTTGGCTCAGTGCAACCTATGCCTCCCAGGCTCAAGGGAAACGCCCACCTCATCCTCCCCAGTAGCTGGGACTAACAGGTGTATGCCACCACACTGGGCTAATTTTTGTATTTTTTGTAGAGACAGGGTCTCACTATATTGCCCAAGTTGGTCTCGAACTCCTGGGCTCAAGCAATCTGCCTGCCTCAGCCTCCCAAAGTGCTGGGATTACTCGTGTGAGCCACTGTGCCCGGCCAGTTTTACCTTTTATAGTAAGTCTTAAAGTTGGACACTGTCCTCTGATCTTCTTCCTCTTCGTTAGTATTATGTTGACTATTCTGTGTCTTTTGCCTTTCCATACAAACTTTAGAATCAGTTTTTCAATAGTCACAAAATAACTTACTAGAATTTTCTATTGGAATTGTGTTGAATCTTTAGATCATTTGGGAGAAATTGATATTCTAATATTGAGTTTTCTTATTAATGAACATGGAATACCTCTTCATTTATTTCTGGTTTTTTTTTTGGTCTTTTTAATAAGAGTTTTGTAGTTTTCCTCGTATAGGTTTTGTACAAATTTTTTAGATTTATATGTAATTGTTTCTTTGGGGTGCTAATGTAAATGGCACTGGGTTTTGAATTTCAAGTTCCAGTTGTTCATTGCTAGAATTTAGTAAAGCAACTGACTTTTGTATATTCACCTCTATCCTGCAGCCTTGCTATAATCACTTAGTTTTAGGAGGGCTTTGTTTTTTCCCCTTGTGATTCATTGGAATTTTCTAAAATAGACAATCATGTGGTTGGCAAACAAAGACAGTTATATTCCCAATTTATGTACATTTTGTTTCCTTTTCTTGCTTTATTGCATTAGCTAGGACATCCAATATGATGTTGGATAGTAGTGGTGAGAAGTGACATCCTTGTATTGTTCCTGATCTTAGGAGGAAAGCATCTAGTTTCTCACTGTCAAATATGATGTGATATAGGTTTTTTATGGATGTTCTTCCTCAAGTTTCAGAAGTTTCCTTCTATTAGCAGTTTGCTGAGAGTTATTATGATGAATGGTGTTGGTTTTTGTCAAATGCTTATTTTTTGTTTTTTGATATGATCTTTTTTGTCTTTTTTAACCTATGGATGTGATGGATTATATTAATTGATTTCTTAATGTCAAACCAGCCTTACACACCTATAACAAGCCTTACTTGTTGTGATGTTTAATTCTTTTTATACATTGTTGGATTTGCATTACTATATTTTGTTGAGGGTGTTTACATCAGTGTTCATTAGAGATATTGACCTGTACTTTTCCTTTCTTGTAAGTTTTTAAATCTGGCTTTGATACTATGGACTATGGTAATGCTGATTCAATAGAATGAGTTAGGAAGCATCTTTCTGCTTCTATTTTTTGGAAGAGATTGTAGAGAATTCAATAATTTCTTTCATAAATGGTAGAGTTCACCAGCTAACCTATTTGGATTTGCTGCTTTCTGTCTTGAAAGGTTATTAATTATTAATTCAATTTGTTTAATAGATATGGGATACAGATATATTTAAATTACATATTTTTCAGTAAACTAATTTTGGTAGATTGTCTTTCAAGGAATTGCTCTGTTTCATCAAAGTTATCAAATTCATGAGTATAGATTTGTTCATAATATTCTTTTGTTATCCTTTTAATGTCCATGGGATTAGTAGTGATGGTCTCCCTTATGTTTGTGCTATTTGTAATATATGGCTTCTGTTTATCTCCCTTTTTGCAGTTAGCCTGGCTAGAGATTTATCAACTTTACCAGTCTTTTCAAAGAACCAGCTTTTCATTTCATTGTCTCTGTTGTTCTCTTATTTTCAATTTCATCGTTTCCTACTCCAATGTTAACTATTCTTTTCTTTTGCTTGCTTAGGTTTATATTGCTACACTTTCTCTTGTTTCCTTAGGTGGAATTTAGATCTTTCTTCTTTGCTGGTTTATGCATTCAATGCTATAAATTCCCCTGTAAGCACTGTTTCTGCTGTATACCACAAATTTTTATTAGTTGTTTTTTAGGTTTTATTTAGTTTACATTTTAAAAAAGTTTCTCTTGAGACTTCTTTGGCTCATGTATTATTTAGAAGTATGTTGTTTAATCTCAAAATATTTTGGAATTTTCTGTTATTGATTTCTTGTTCCATTCTGTTGTGGTCTGAGTGGGTACTTCTTTTGATTTCTATTCTTTAAAATTTTTCGAGTGTGTTTTATGGCCATCAGTGTGCTATGCCTTGGTGAATATTCCATGTAAGCTTGAGAGAAGTGTGTATTCTGCTGTTATTGAATGAAGTATTCTACAAATGTCAAGTAGATCCAGTTGTTCAGTTTAGCTATTACTGCTTTTCTGCCTGCTGGATCTTTCAATTATTGATAGATGTGTGTTGAATTCTCCCATTATAATAATAATAATTTTGTTGTTTTCTCTTGAAGTTCTGTCAGTTTTTGCCTTATGCATATTGGTGCTCTGTTGTTAGGTGCATACCCACTAAGGACTGTTGTGTCTTCTTGGAGAATTGACTCCTTTATCATTATGTAATACCTCTCTATATCCCTGATAATTTTATTTGTTCTGAAATGTGCTTTGTCTGAAAATGATATAGTGACTCCAGCTTTCTTTTTGTTACTGTTCGTGTGGTATATGTTTCCCCATCTCTTTATTTTTAATCTATCTGTGGTTTTATACTTAAAGTGGGTTTCTTATAGGCAACATATAGCTGAGTCTTTCTTTTTATCCACTCTTTCCATCTCTTTTAGTTACTATATTTGGACAATTCACATTTAAGGTGATTATTGGTTTAGTTGGATTAATAGCTACTATATTTATTACTTTTATATTCTTATTATACTTGTCCTTTGTTCCTTTAAAAAAATCTTTTTTTCCTGCCTTTTATGGTTTTTAATTGAGTATTTTATAGAATTCCATTTTCCCTCTCAGCATATAATTATACTTTCTTTAAAAATTTTTACCAGTTGTTCTTGGGTTTGCAATATCCATTTATAATTAATCTAAGTCCACTTTCAAATAACAGTGTAATGCTTCATAGTAGGGCAGATATATTGTAACAGAGTATTCCCAGTTCCTCCCTCTAGTTCCTTATAACATTGCTGTCATTAATTTCCTTTATCCATAAACTATAATAACCTAATCCATTATTGGTATTATTTTTAAGAATTAAAAATTTTAAATTGAGGTAAGATTTACATAATATAAAATTAACCATTTTTAAGTGAACAATTTAGTGGCATTTAGTATATTCAGTTTTGTACATCTATCTCTATTTACTCCTAAAACATTTCCATTATCCCAGAAAGAAACCTTAAGGGTATTGGATATAGGGTTTCTTTTTGGGATAATGGAAATGTTTTAGGAGTAAATAGAGATAGCTGTACAATAATTATTCCCCATTCCACCCTCTCTGATAGACATGATGCATCAGATATTAAGATCTGAGATAAATAGGATTTTAATATGAGTATTTATGTTTATCTAGGTAGGAGTTAGTCTGTATTTAATGTTTACTGTAATTTTTGGTGTCAGAGCCTTCAATTTCCTCTTGTGTCCTTGTTTTTCTCTCCCTTGTCTTTAGCTTTCCCTAGTAGCTCCTTTTTAAACAGTGTTTTATAGCTCTTTCTGTTGTAATTCACTGTTATTAATGTGGTGGTAAGGTTTTTGGGGTTGGAGGTAGGAAGCTTTCTGTAGCCTTATGATTAAATCTCTCTCTCTTTGTTAAAAAATATTGAACCAACATTCCTGGACTGTGACCTTCAGAGTTTCTTGACCTTTCTTTTTCTTCTTTTTTCTTCCTTTATGTTTTTCTTCCTTTATGTAAGAAAGGAAGACTAGAGGGAGCATATTTCAAAATGGTTACGTTTCTCCTTTCTCTGCTGGAAGCAGGAGGGGATTTTTTTGGATGTTCTCCATGAGAACCTTGGAAAGCTCCTAAAGGTAAAACTCAGGAGCCCCCCTAAGACTGGGCCTCTTAAAGAGTTTTAACTTTTAACACTGTTCCAGTAATTATGTATCATTTAAGTTTTCCTACCTGTTACTGGGTAGGCACCAGGGGATTCTGCTCATGATAGTTGTGATTTCTCTGTATTCACCTGTCTCTCTAATTTTCTGGGTAGCATCTTGTCTTGGGACCTCAATTCTCTGATGGATCTGAGAAGAGTTTTCTAGTTTTTCATCTTTTTTCTTGTTGTGAATATGGGAGTCACAGCTTCTAAGCTTTTCACACTTTGGAGCTGAAACCAGAAGTCTGTCCCACCTTGGCTTTTTATACTAGTTTTAGAACTCATTCTTCCTGGGCTGTCTCACCAGACCTCTTGTCTTTTGACATCTATTATTACCGAGGAGAAGCCAGAGGCCTTCCTTTTCTTTTTTCCCCCACTTGTGGTGCGGTATGCTTCTTTTGACTTGGTGATAAGATCTTTAGACTTCAAGTTCAGGAATCTTTCTAGGCTATATTCTGGTATTGATTATTTCTTTTGGAACATGGTAGTCTTATTTGTGCAAATTGAGAACTTGAAACATTTTTTAGCCTTCAGTATTTTTATATTCTGCTTGTTCTTTTCTCTTAATCTGAAAGTAATTACAGTATGTTGGCATTCCATTGTCAGTCTTCCATGTTTATCGTCATCTCTCTAATTTCTTTCATATTTTTGTCTTCTTATTGTGTATCTATGTCTTTTAAAAAAATTTGTGTCACTTCTCTCCTTTATGACCCTAATTTGGTATTGCTTCTGGCTTCTAATGGGTTTTCAGTTCTGTATTGCTTTTAAGTTTTTTCTGTTTCTTCCATTAACTCTCATCACTCTTTAAAAGAATATTCTTCTGACATATTACTTTATAAAAGCATGTTGTGTCTCTTCTTTGATAACTTTTTCTGTAGTATTCATATTTTCTTAACTTCTTGATATAATAGAAAAGTTTTTGTTTTTTCTTTTACTACACAAAATTATTTTTTCAAAATTTTTTCTTTTAATACAATTATTTTTATTTTAAAAATTATATTATTAGCCTATCTTTACATATCTTTCCTTTTTGTTCATTTTCTTCTCCATGCTTATTAATTGTCATATATATATATATATATATATATATATATATATATATATATATATATATATTTGAGACAGAATCTTGCTCTGTTGCCCAGGCTGGAGTGCAGTGGCACAATCTCGGCTCACTGCAATCTCTGCCTCCTGAGTTCAAGTGATTCTCCTGCCTCAGCCTCCCAAGTTGCTGGGATTACAAGCATTTGCCACCACGCCTGGCTAATTTTTGTGTGTTTTTAGTAGAGATGAGGTTTCACCATGTTGGTCAGGTTGGTCTTGAACTCCTGACCTCAAGTGATCTGCCCACCTCTGCCTCCCAAAGTGCTGGGATTACAGGCGTGAGCCACTGCGTCCGGCGTCACCATGCTTATTAATTGTCTTTGAATGGGAATGTTAATTTCTAGATGTGTATTTTCTAAAGACTATATTGTGCATAGATTTTCTTTGGTATCTTTTTTTCTTTAATTATATACTATTTGAATCATCCTTTTGAAAATGAGCTAGAGAGCTGGAAAACTTTGGTTTTAAATTTTTGTGTAGAAATCCATTTATTTTAACCATTTGTTACTGTTTTCTAAATGCCAGGTTTTGTTGCAAATATTTAGGTACATTAGTCAACCAAACAAATGGAAATCTTTTTTCTCATAGAAAATACGTTATAGTGGTCATTTAGCTTCTTGTTATGATCAGGGTAATGAATAAGTTGGCAGTAATAGGAAGACAGCAGAAACAAGTTGGTTGTTTGTATCAAAACACTTTCTCCAAACATATATAATTGTCTTTCTTTGGAGGTACATCTTACTCAAAGTATGGAGGTGGCTGGGCAGCATCCATCATCTCCTGGGTGTTCAGGCATTTCCCTACTTAAATTTAGATAGGTCGTTGTAAAGCACTGTGCTCATTTGCCTTTTTGTTTGCTAGGTTGACTCTAGTCTTTAGTATTAGGGTAGTATTGGCCTTGTAAAATGAGTTTGGATATATCCTGTTCTCCTCCATTTTCTGAAGTTGCTGTGTGGCATTGATATGTATTTCTTCCTTAAATGTTTAATACAGAGTGGTTGTGGTGGCTCATGCCTGTAATCCCAACATTTTGGGAAGCCAGGGTGGGAAGATTGCTTGAGGCTAAGAGTTTGAGAGCAGCCCGGGCAACATAGTAACACCCTGTCTCTGTAAAAAACTTAAAAAAATTAGCCAGGCGTGCGTGCATGCCCCTGTGGTCCCAACTATTTGGGAAGCTGAGTTTGGAGGATCAGTTGAGACCAGGAGGTCAAGGCTGCAATGAGCTGTGTTCATGTCACTGCACTCCAGCCTGGACAACGCAGTAAAAGTCTGTCTTAACAACAGCAACAACAACAATAACAACAACCAGAATGTTTGATAGAATTTACTAGGGAACGAACAGTCCCTGTGTTTTACTTGTTGGAAGGTTTTTATCTACATGTTCCATTTCTTTAATATATACAAGGCTATTCAGTTTATCATTTTCTTTTTGAGTTAGCTTTAGTAGTTTACATCCTGGTTTCAACTAAGTTGTTGAATATATAGGCATAAAGTTGTTTGTAATATTCTATTTTTGTCCATTGAATGTTGGGTTTGTAGTGCTGTTTTGCCCTTGATTCCTTAAAGTCTGTATCTAATAATTACAAATTTGAGGGCTCTGTTATATCTCCTTCCTCTTTTTTTTTTTTTTTTTTTTTAAGATCCCTATTGGTTTTTGTTCATCTTGTCTTATCTCCTTTGAGCTTGGTTACTTTTGATTGCATCCCTGGCATTTGAAGGGAAAAAATTGTTTTTCTATTCTGCTAACACTTCTGACAGCAAATGGTTTTCTACAAAAAGCAATTCTCTAATTCGCTCTGAACATCAACTGAATGTCCTCCAATTTAACGCAATTGTGATACTATCTAACAAGGTATAGCAGACCCCAAAGGTTAAGGACTCAGTCCTACAATACTGCTGATAACAATCCCAAGAAGTAAGTCCCCTGTTTACCCATCCTTCTGTTTAGCTTGGCTACAAATTTGGGGTTCTGATGACTCCCTCCTCAGGTTTTATTATGTGCTGTAATGGTTTACAGAACTCAAAGAAATACTTTACTTACTAATAAACATAGTTTATTAGAAAGGGTACAACTTAAGAATAGCCAAATGGAAGATATGCATAGGACAAAGTATGGAGGAAGGGCATGGAGATTCCATGGCCTCTTCAAGCGTGCTACCCTTTCAGCATCTTGATGTGTTCCCCATCTTGGAAGCTCTCCAACCCTGTTGTTTACGGTTTTTTTGGAGGTTCCATTGCATATACATGATTAATTAAATCATTGGCCACTGGTGATTGACCTAATTTCCACTTCTTCTTTTCTTCTTTGATGTCAAGGGGTGGGGCTGAAAATTTGAACCCTTTAATCCTGTGGTTGATTCCTCTAGTAACCAGCCCCTATCTGCCAAGAGTCATGTTATTAGCACAAACTCAGGTATGGTTGAAAGGGGCTTATGAATAAAAAGGACACTCCTCTTACACTCAGAAATTCCAAGGGTGTTCAGGTGCTCTGTGCCAGAAACCAGGCACAAAACCAAATATTATAACTAAAGATGCTCGCATCACCTCTGTCACTTAGGAAGTTGCAAGGGTTTTAGAAGCTCTATGCTGGGCAGTGGGGATGAAGACCAAATATCTATTTCTTATTATATCACAGCATCACAGCACTGTCATGTCAAAATTGTTTGTAGAAACCACTGAAAGTCTGGGATGATGGTATCTTTTTTTGGAGAGGATTCACGTTTGCTTTGATCAGACACCAGTGGACAGTATTATTCTAGGATCCTGGGGGACACTAGTACTTTGTAATTACCTTAATCCAGTTTCATGCTTAGTATGGGTTCTTGCAAGGGACAGTCAGTCTAATCCTGGTGTACCCTTGTCATAGAGTTCAAGTTTTCAGGGCTCCAACCCAAAGTGAGGGTTATATCAAGGCCATTCCTACCTGTTGGAACTTGACTTTTCTATTTTCTAATCCTTTGGCATTGTCAAAAGTGCCACTTAGTCACTCTGTCACCCCTCCAATATTGGCAAATACCCTCAAAGGAAGAATGGCTACAAATATTGGTCTCTCTTCCCCACTTTCCTTTCCTGGATGCTGGCCCAAAAGGTTTTTGCCATCTTTTTAGCTCTCTGATGCCTTTAAACAGTCGGCTTTTATACTTTGTTGTTCTTTTTCTTATCTAAATTATCTAGTTCACCATTGCCAGAAGTGGATATTCTTTACAATTATTTATATTCACATTTGTATTACAAAATTTTGATAATATTGTATATATAAATATCTTTTTTAAAAGAACATAATATTAAGAACATTTCTCCATGTAACTATTCTTTCAATACATGGTTTTTAAAAATTAATTGAGCAATATTTCTTCATATTTATGTTGTATAAATTTCTTATTCTTTTTCCTGATATGATTCCCTATTAGCAGACATTTATATTTCCTCCTTTAATTTGCCCTTTTTATTTGCTACATAATGATATTTCTAGATTCAAAATTATTTACAGACTCTCTGATTTACACATTAATGACTGTAAACTTGATTATTTTTACTGGACTAAATACCTGCTGTGATAATAAGGTTAAATTTCATTAGGAGGATGTATAGGAACCTTTAATATCTTGAGAAACACCTGGCTTTTAAGTTAAAACTGGAAACAGAAGTTTGTGTGAGTGTATAGTTTTATACCTAGCAATAAGAGAACACATGTCCATCTGATTTTAGGAAGATTTTAAAAGTTTCAAATGGGTCTCTAGCCTTGAGCCGTTTTGCTGTCATTTTTTGTTAACTTTGTACTCTTTTTCTTCTTATAGAAAGGCTGCTTTTGGTAATATTGTTTCTTAGGAATATGATGCCATTCAAAAGGTTATTATAAATGGTTTCTTAATATTGTGTGTCTCAGTCCCTTAAAAGGACTCATAAAATATCAGACAAAATGAGCAGTAACTATTCTGAACCTGAGGTAACAGTAGCTGTCTTTCAGCTTTGTAATAATCAGCTCCAGTGACAATCACAGAACAATTTAGTTTGCATTTATTTTTGAAACAAACATCACTAGCTTCATTGGTGGATAAAGATAAGACATTTAAAAATCACATATGTAGACAGATGGTCCAAATTAGAAGTTTTAATAACTTCATTTTGATTAACTCTGATAGCCTACTCCTCAATTTTTGTGACACATTTGTACTAGTCTTTTAATTTATTTTCATAAACTAGATCTTAATTTACAATGTTTGGTCTTTCATAGATTGGGTACATTGCAATTTTTGCTATTATTTTTTCTATGGCACTTTTTACAGAACAGGTAATAGAGATGTTCTCTGTATTCTCTGACACACTTCTTAGCTCTCTACTATGGTTCATCAAAACTCAATTTTTGTAAGAAATTGGGATCAACTTTTTAATTCATTGTTATAAGCTAGATTATGGTTCTTTTGTTTGGTCTTTCATAGGTTGACTAAATGGCAATTATGCTATCCATTTTCCTATGACACTTCTTAAAGGAATAGGTAGTAGAGATATGATCTATCTCCCTGTAATGATACTGATCATACCTGTCTAGTGTGGTCCATAAAAATATACCTTCTATGTTAGCAGAAGTTATTGATAAAGAAACATTAGATTATGGAAGGAAGAAAGAAACTCATTTAAAAACTATCTGTTCTGTGCTAGTTACAGTGCTAGGCAGTTGTACGTAAAGTGAAGTGAATGATTTTAATTTTAAGCTTTTGAATCTTTAACAAAAACCCTCAATGTGGACAAAGCTAGGCTTTAGATCCTTAGTTTTTTGCCATTTTTTGTTGTTATATGTAGAATTTCTGGGGAATATGAATCAAGCATAGCACAGTAACATATTGTTTTCTTGTTAATATTTCTATTATGTATTGATTGGGTCTCTTGATAGCTTTTCTTAAAATACTCTTGGAGTGTGAACATAGATTTTCATTTTTATAACTTTTCTACTTATGTTTATAAACTACAATGTTATTCATATTATTTTTCTAGATTTGCTTTGTTACCAGTAGCTTATACTACTGGTATAATATGAATGGATCATAATCAAAATTTCTTTGTATGGAGTTTTTGTCTATGATAAGTTGTCTTATATGCGTTTGAATCACCCATCCTTCATCTCATTAGCAACTATATAGCCAGTGACTTCTATCCACAACATTACCAAAATCCTAAGATTATGCCCAATTGTCAAGGTAATTTACAGGATAGGAGACGTTATGTCCTGGCTTTTCTAGTAAACCACACTAAAGGTACATGTTTCCTCTGCTAAAAATTGGCTTCCTTCATCATTCTCCCCTCTTTGGAGGGCAGCTTGGAGTACTGCCCTTCACTTTGATGTGGTCTTTGAATTTCTTCTTTTCATTGAACTTCTTACAGAAGCCTTTATTTGAAACAGAATGTTTAAATCCAAATGTGGCTTTCTAACACATCATTTTTTTTCCATTCAATGCCATGTCAACTAAGTTATATCAGATCTGTTATATCATTTTTTTTTGGTGCAAACATATGAGGAGAAAAAAAGAGAGTAAGTAGACATGGGGAGATAATTTTAGTGACCCACTGTGCACACTCACAACAACCTTTTAGATTCCCCTTAGTTTTGCTAGGCGAAAACTAATTTTCATGTAGACACTACCTCACAGTGGATCACTTGTAGCCAAATTACCAGATAGACCTGCATATCCCGTTCATTGCCAAAATTTAAAACATTACTCTTTTAACAAAAAATACTTTTTTTTTTTCCTGGAATGTGTTCTTAATTTAAGTATTCTGAATACTCAGTACATACTACTGACTGTTTTGCATTTTGATAATGTTTCAGAAATTCAGAGCACTTCGTAATACTTTGTTGAAGATGGTAGAAGGAAATGAAATAAATTAATTTTTCCCTTTGAATTAGTTATTTCAACTCAAATAGGCATATTAATTATTAAAGAGTTACTAAGTTTGTGTCAACTGTCTTATCAGAAAGTGTTGTGGTTTTAAAAAATTTATCTCTTTTTTCATTTTTGAAGTAAGATAAATG
The DNA here is from genome assembly GCF_028858775.2 of Pan troglodytes. Lineage (NCBI taxonomy): Eukaryota > Metazoa > Chordata > Mammalia > Primates > Hominidae > Pan > Pan troglodytes. Next base: position 50,156,445 of record NC_072410.2, read on the forward strand.
TTATATTCTACTTTTTTTGCACTGAATTTATATTGTTTCAAGTGTCAAAATAATGAATATATAGAATTTAGGGCTAAATCTATTTTAAGAGGCTCAACTTTTTTATTTTTTAAGTGAGTAAAATGACACAAGATTACACAAATAGTCGCATTTAGAACAAATTAGGTATCGTGACTCTTTTCTGGTGTTTTTTTCTTCTTGGCCTCACTGCCTTTTGTTTCTTCATAGTAATTCTTTTAATTTTTTACTTTCCTATGAAGAAATCTATCAAGTAAGTGCAATTAACCCATGTTGGTGTGAGTGCGTATATGTCTATGTAAAGGAAAAAGGTAGTATTTAAAAAGAGCTGGGAATTACTCAAATTCACTAGAGAATTCTGTAAAAATTTCATTATTGCTTCACACAAATTGTAATGTCCTGTATGTGTCCATCATTAAAATGAGTTCTAATAGTACAAATACCTCCTCATCCACCAATGAAATAAATATTTAATTATAATCTGGAGTCAAACCTTTCAATTTTCAAAGGGCTAAGGATATCAATTATAATTAAAAAATTAAAATTATTAATTGATTTTTTTTCCAGTGTGGTCAAGCTGTAATTGTACAGTTCAGTAGTGTTCAGTATATTCACAATGTTGTACAGCCAATCTCTAGAACTTTTTAATATTGCAAAATTGAAACTGTATACTCACTGAACATTAACGCCCCATATTCCCTTGCTCCCAGCCCTAGCAACCACCATTCTACTTTCTATTTCTATTAGTCTGACTACTTGAGATACCCCATATGAGTGGTTTCATACAGTTTTGTTTTTAATTTTTATGACTAGCTTACTTAGCATAATGTCCTTAAGGTTTATACATGCTGTAAAATGTGACAGAATTTTCTTATTTCAGACCACATAATATTTCATTGTATGTATATGCCACATTTTCTTTATCCATTCATCCTTTGATGAATGTTTGGTTTGCTTTCACCTCTTGGCTGTTGTTAATAATGCTGCAACGGACATGTGCTTGCAGGTATTTCTTTGATTTCGTGCTTTAAATTCTTTGGATATTTAACCAGACATGGGATTTCTGGATAATGTTTTAATTTCATTTTAAATATTTTCGAGGAACCTACATACTGTTTTCTGTAGTGGAAAATATTATACATTTCCACCAACAATGCACAAGGTTTCCAGTTTATCCCCATCCTTGCTAAAACTTGTTATTTTATTTGTTTTTAATGGTGACCATCCTAATGGGTGTGAGGATATCTCCTTGTGGTTTTAACTTGTATTCTCTAATGATTGGTGATGTTGACATCTGTTCATATTTTTGTTGGACATTTGTATGTATTCTTTCAAGAAATGTCTATTCAACTATTTTGCCCATTAAAAAGATTGGGTTAGTTGTTTTTTTTTGTTGTTGTTGTTGTTGCATTTAAGGAATTCTTCATATACTATGGGTATTAATCCCTTATCAGATACATGATTAGTGAATATTTTCTCCCACTTTCTATGCTGCCTTTTTACTCTGTTGATGATTCTCTTTGACGCCCAATGATTATAATTTTATTTATTTGTTTATTTTTATCAACAAAACCAACACAATTATTTTACATATGTATTTTTTGTTAAAGATAAGGTGGCCCTAACATATTATTATCATCATCACTTTAAAAAATAATTTCTAATTTTATTTTAGTTTCATGTGGCCACGTGCAGGTTTGTTACACGTGTGATTCTAAGGTTTGGGATGTGAATGATCCTGTCACTCAGATAGTGAGCATAGTATCCAACAGTTAATTTTTCAACCCTTTTCTTTCCTTTCTCTCCCCCTTTATTAGTCAGTCCCCAGTGTCTATTGTTGCCATCTTTATGTCCATGATTACCCAATGCTTAGTTCCGACTTATAAGTGAGAACATGCAGTATATGATTTTCCGTTCCTGCATTAGTTTGCTTAGGATAGTGGTCTCTAGCTGCATCCATGCTGCTGCAAAGGACATGATTTCATTACTTTTTATGGCTACATAGTATTCCATGATGTATATGTACCACATTTTTTTTTATCCAGTCCACCATTGATGGGCACCTAGGTTGATTCCACATCTTTGCTATTGTGAATAGTGTGCAATGAACATGTGAGTTCATATGTATTTTTGGTAGAATGATTTGTTTTCTTTTGGATATATACCCAATAATGGGATTGCTAGGTCAAATGGTAGTTCTGTTTTAAGTTATTTGAGAAATCTCCAAACTGCTTTCCACAGTGGCTGAATTAATTTACATTCCCACCAACAATGTATAAGCATTCCCTTTTCTCTGCAGCCTCACCAGCATCTGTTGTTTTTTGACTTTTTAATAGTAGCCATTCTGACTGGTGTGAGATGGTACCTCATTGTGGTTTTGATTTGCATTTCCTTGATGATTAGTAATGGTGAGCATTTTTTTGTATTTTTGTTTGTTGATGAATGTCTTCTTTTTTTATATATTTTTATTTTTTTGAGACGGAGTCTTGCTCTGCTGCCAGGCTAGAGTGCAGTGGCGCGATCTCAGCTCACTGCAACCTCTGCCTCCCAGGTTCAAGCCATTCTCCTGCCTCAGCCTTCCAAGTAGCTGGGATTACAGGCATGTGCCACCACGCCCAGCTAATTTTTGTATTTTTTTATAGAGACGGGGTTTTACCATGTTGACCAGGATGGTCTCGATCTCTTGACCTTGTGATCTGCCCACCTCGGCCTCCCAAAGTGCTGGAATTACAGGCTTGAGCCACCGCGCCTGGCCAAGTTTGCGGTATGTCTTTTTTTGAGAAGTGCCTGTTCATGTATTTTGCTGACTTTTTAATGGGGTTATTTGTTTTTGCTTGTTGAATTGTTCAAGTTCCTTATAGATTCTGGATATCAGATGCATAGTTTGCAAATATTTTCTCCCATTCTGTATGTAGGTTGTCTGTTTTCTCTGTTGATAGTTTCTTCTGTTGTGTAGCTCTTTAGTTTAATTAGGTCCTATTTATCAATTTTTGTTTTTGTTGCAATTGCTTTTGTAGACTTAGACATAAATTATTTCCCAAGGCTGATGTCTGGAATGACATTTCCTAGGTTTTCTTCTAGCATTTTAATAGTTTGAGGTTTTCCATTGAAATCTTTAATCCATCATAGTTAATTTTTGTATATGTGAAAGACAGGGGTCCAGCTTCATTCTTTGGTATATACCTACACAGTTATCCCAGCACCATTTATTGAATTAGGAACTCCTTTTCCCATTGCTTATTTTTGTCGACTGTTGAAGATCAGATGGTTGTAGGTGTGTGGCTTTATTTCTGGGTTCTCTATTGTGTTGTTTGGTCTGTATGTCAGTTGAATTGGTACCAGTGGTTGTTCTTTGCACATCTTGTAGAATTTGGGTATGAATACATCTAGTCCAGGGCTTTTTTTAGGTTGGTAGGTTTTTTTCATTACTTATACAATTTTGGAACTCGATATTGGTCTAGCAGGGTTTCACTATCTTCCTGATTTAATCTTCAGAGGTTGTGTTACCCAGGAATTTATTCATTTCCTCTAGATTTTCCACTTTGTGTGCATAGTGGTGTTCATACTAGGCCCTGAGGATCTTTTATATTTCTGTGGTATCTCTTGTAATATCACCTTTGTCATTTCTTTTTTTTTTTGCACTCAGTTGCCCAGGCTGGAGTGCAATGGCGTGATCTCGGATCACTGCACCCTCTGCCTCCTGGGTTCAAGTGATTCTCCTGCCTCAGCCTCCCTAGTAGCTAGAACTACAGGTGTGTGCCACTATGCCTGGCAGATTTTGTATTTTTAGTAGAGATGGGGTTTCACCATGTTGGCCAGGCTGGTCTCAAACTCCTGACCTCAGGTGATCCACCTTCCTTGGCCTACCAAAATGCTGGGATTACAGGCATAAGCCACTGCGCCTGGCCATCTTTGTCATTTCTGATAGTGCTATTTTGGATTTTCTCTCTTTTTTATTTGTTAATCTAGCTCATAATCTATTAATCTAGTTTTTTCTTTAGAACAACCCATTTTTAATTTCATTGATCTTTTGTATGCATTTTTGCATCTCAGTATTGTTCAATTCTTCTCTGATGGTTTTTTCTTCTAGTAGTTTTGGGGTTGGTTTGTTCTTGTTTTTCTCATTTCTCTAGGTATGATGTTAGATCATTAATTTGAGATCTTTCTAACTTTTTTAGGTAGATGTTTAGGGCTATAAACTTTCCTCTTAACACTGCTTTTGTTGCATCCCAGATATCTTGGTATGTTGTGTCTCTGTTTTCATTTATTTCAAAGAATATTTTGATTTCTGTCTTGGTTTGTTGTTTACTCAAAAGTAATTCAGGAACAAGTTGTTTAATTTCTATGTAATTGTGTGGTTTGGGGAGATCTTCTTGGTATTGATTTCTGTTTTTATTCCACTGTGCTCTGAGAGTGTGGTTGGTATGATTTCAATTTTTTTTCTTTTAATTTGAGACTTTCCTTATGGCCAACAATGTGATCAATCTTGGAGTATGTTCCTTGTATAAACGAGAAGAATGTATATTCATGGTTGATGGGTGAAGTGTTCTGTAGATGTCTGTTAGGTCCAATTGGTCCACTGTTGAATTTAGGTCCAGAATGTCTGTTAGTTTTCTGCCTCTGTGATCTGTCTGTTACCAGTGGGGTACTGAAGTCCTTCACTATTTTTGTGTGGCTGTCTGAGTCTTTTCTTAGGTCAAGAAGAACTTGTTTTATGAATCTGTGTTCTCCAATGTTAGGTGCATACATATTTACGATAGTTAAGTTTTCTTGTTGAATTGAACTTTTCGTCATTATATAATGCCCTACTTTGTCCTTTTTTATAGTTGTTGGCTTAAAGTGTGATTTATCAGATATAAGAATGGTAGCCTGTGCTTTTTTTTGTTTTGTTTTCTATTTGTGCCTATGAGTAGGCCCAAATCCCTTGAGCCTATGGGTGTCATTACATGTGAGATGGGTCTCTTAAAGACAGGATGGAAGGGTCTTGTTTTCTTTTTTTTTTTAATCCTACTTGCATATCAGTGCCTTTTAAGTAGGGAATTTAGACTTTATATTCAAGGTTAATATTGAAATTGTTAGCTGGTTGCTTTGTAGTTTCTATTGTTATTGCTTTATAGGGTCTTGTGGGCAATGTACTTAAGTATACTTTTGTGGTAGCAGGTATTGTTCTTTTGTTTCCATGTTTAGAACTCCCTTAAGGGGCCGGGTGCGGATGGTTCGTGCCTGCAAGCCCAGCACTTTGGGAGGCCAAGGGAGGCAGATCACTTGAGGTCAGGAGTTTGAGTCCAGCCTGGCCAACATGGTGAAACCCCATCTCTATTAAAAACACAAAAAATTAGCTGGGTATGGTAGCGTGCGCCTGTAGTCCCAGCTACTCAGGAGGCTGAGGCATGAGAATAGCTTGAACCCAGGAGGTGGTGGTTGCAGTGAGCTGAGATCATGCCACTGCACTCCAGCCTGGGTGACAGAGTAAGACTCCATCAAAAAAAACAAAAACAAAAACAAAAAAAAAACAGAACTTTAAGGATCTTTTTTAAGGTAGGCCTAGTGGTAACAACTTCCCTTAGTGCTTGCTTGTTTGGACAAGATTTTATTTCTCCTTTGCTTATGAAGTTTAATTGGCTGGATATCAAATTCTTGGTTCGAGTTTCTTTTCTGTAACAATACTGAAAATATTTTCCTAATCTCTCCTGTCTTGTGAAATTTCTACTGAGAAGTTCACTGTTAGCCCCATGGGTATCCTTTTGTATGTGATTTGACCTTTTTCTCTAGCTACTATCAAGATTTTTCTTTCAGAGTTGACCTTGGATAGTGTGTTGACTATATGCCTTGATGATGTTCATGTTGTGTAGTATCTTGCAGGTGTTCTTTGGATTTTTAATATCTGTATGTTTACCTCTCCAGTGAGATTAGGGAGGTTACCTATAATTATTCCCTGAAATATGTTTCCCAGGTTGTTGACTTTTTCTTCTTCACTCTTAGGAATGCCAGTAATTCATAGGTTTGGTTGTTTTACATAATCTCATAGTTCTTGAAGACTTTGTTCATTTTTAAAAATTATTTTTTCTTTATTTTTGTCTGGCTGGCTTAGGTTAAAGACTGGTCTTTAAGGTCTGAAATTCTTTCTTCCACTTTGTCCAGCCTGTTGCTAAAACCTTCTGTTGTATTTTGAAATTCCCTAAGTGAGTTTGTCAATTCCAGAAGCTCTAATTAATTTCTTTTAATGTATTTATCTTTCTCTTCATTTCCTTGATTAATTTAGAAGTTTCTTTGTGTTGATTTTCAACCTTTTCTTAGATGTCATTGAGCTTCTTTGCAATCCATTTTGAATTCTTTATTTGTTAAAGAAGAGATCAGCCTGGCCAATTGGGGGACCTGTAGGTGGGCCTGCTGACCCCTCCCATCTTACCCATCACTCCCCAACCCTAAATTTTAAATTTCCATTTTGGTTAGGAACCATTGCTGGAGAGCCTGTGTGATCCTGTGGTGGTGTCACTACATTCAGATTTTTCATGGTGCCAGAATATTTGTACTGCTTCCTTCTCAGCTGGAGACATTGAGACTTCTAATTTCTGTAATTCTTTGCTTGAACCCGGGAGGTGGAGGTTGCAGTGAGCCAAGATTGTGCCATTTCACTCCAGCCTGGGCAACAAGAGCGAAACTCCATCTCAAAAAAAAAAAGAAAAAAAATTCTGTACTTCTTTTCTATTTTGGAGACAAGGACTCACTTTATCACCCAGGCTAGAGTGTAGTGGTATGATCTCAGCTTACTGCAACCTCCGCCTCCTGAAATTAAGTGATCCTCCCACCCCAGCCTCCAGAATAGCTGGGATCACAGCCACAGGTGCCCAGCTTTTTTTTATTTTTTTGTTTTTTTATGGTTAGAGATGGAGTTTCTCCATGTTGCCCAGGCTGGTCTGGAACTCCTGAGCTCAAGCAGTCAGCCCATCTTGGCCTCCCAAAGTGCTGGGATTACAGCCAGGCATAAGCCACTGCTCCTGGCCTGTAATCATTTTTGTGTGGATAGAATTTTTAAATTTTTATTTTTTGCCCATATATATATATTTCCCCTTCTCTTTCACCTTCCCTAAGGCCTATAACTACAGAGAATGTTGGGCAGGGTCTTTTGGCTTTTCTTCTATGGCCTATGAACTTCTGTCCGCAGATTTTATATTGAGTTTGTGATTGAACTTGCAAGCCAGTAGGTGGTGCATATGGGTCAGTGCTGATTGTGCCCAATGTGGTTGGGTATACATCTGACCCTTGTTTATTGGGAGAAGCTCTCTGTTGCCTCAGGCAATGGTCTGATCTGTGGAGTGCACCCTGGTCTCAGCTCCCAGCTTTGCCCTGGGGGTTAGGGGAGTGATGGGTAAGATGGGAGGGGTCAGACCCAGCAGGCCCACCTACAGGTCTGCCAGTGGAAGGCACAAGCGCTAGTGCTGAAGGAGAATCCAGTGGGGGGCCACCAAGTGCCCAGAGGTATGCCTAGGTGTGGAGCAGGGAAATCTTGGTCCCAAGTTCTCTGCCTTGGCCAGCAGGGGCAGCGTGCGGGAGGTAGAGGCAACCCAAACTCCTTGTCCAGGAGATGAGTGCTTGAGGAACTTGGAGATCTGCTTGGGCCTGGGGTAACTAGGAGAATTTTAAAGATGGTATAGTGACCACCTTCCTCGATTTAAATAAAAAAGGTCCTAAGTATAATAACCTTATTGATGGAAATCCTTTGGGTCATGATGAAGATGTAAGAAAACTATTTGTCTATTTATTTGTTTTAAAATATCACATGAGACACACATGCATGTGTTCACATAAACACATTCCTACGGACAATAACATACAAATAACTTTTTTGAGATTATCTGAAGATGGTCTTTTTCCTTCATTTTAAATCACTTTTTTGTTTTGTTTTCATTTTGTTTGTTCAAATCTGATACTGGAGTGGGTTGCCAAAGAAAGATGGAGTCCAGAGCCAGTCCTGATAAGTGTGAAAAAACCCTGGTTTGAAACTAAAGCTTTTTTACAGTTAATTTTGTTTGGTGAGACTTGAAGTGGCATCTTTGGATTCTTCCTATCTTGATTTTGACATTTATTTTCATGGTTATCCTTTGGGCTTCAGACACTAAACAAGGGATCACAATTCCACTTTACTGTATTGTTGATGGGATGTTATTGTAGCTTTGGTTTCTCTTAGCCTGCGGAGTTGATATGTGACTGGTTTATTCAATTGTATGATCTCATGGAACAGAAGTAAGAGTTAGGAGGAATGAAAAGAGAAGGTGGGAGAGTCAGTACAATGGTACAATGCTAGGGCAGTCTGGTTGCTTAATCCATGGGACTCTCTGAGAGGACTTTTGGAACTGACTATGGAAGGAACAAAGCAAAGAAACATTTCTGTCAGCTCCTTTTCAAGGGTTGTTTTACTTCCAGATTGTGCTGCAGGAGTGCTAAGTACTTCTTGTGGGGTTCCACATTCTGGTATTAGAAAAGTCCTAGGGCAGGAGATCAATTGAAACAGTAAAATCCTACAGCCTGGAAAACCCCAGAAATAACATCATACCATTAGTTTCCTAAAACTAATTAACAGCAATTTATTAATATAGAACTACATAGTAGTTAAATTTTCCATACAAATATCATGTGTTTTAGGTGTGAAAACTTTACAAAGGACATGTATTATAAATATCTCTGAAATACTGAATAAGTTCCCCAAAAATAGGTATGTTGTCTTTATGCTTCTAATGGCTCTGATAATAAAGAAAATCAAATATGTGTAAACTAACAATATCAGACCATTTGGTGAGGTTATATAAGGGGAGAACATATGACAAGACACAAAAGTAGAAATTCCTTATTATTGCTGCATATTTTTACAACTGCTTCAAAATAATTCTCTGATTTTTTTGTGTATAAAACATGTTTCCTTTGTTCTTCTTTGTACTTTACTTGGAATTTCATGGTACAAATAATTAACGCAATCACAAAGAGTAATTTAATAAAAGTCATAACTGTCAAAAAAAAAAAAAAAAAAAAAAAAAAAGAAAAAAAAAAAAAAAGAAAAGTCCTAGGGCAGGCAGCAAGAAGTGTACTGTAAGTATCCAAGTATCCAAGTAACCTGATGTCAGGTTATATGATGTGATGCTTCCAGGCCTGTTCAGAACTGGTTGCTGATGGTAGCTGGAATAAGAGGTGAAACAGAGGATTTAAGTGGAGCACTAATGGTGTCCGTTACAGAAACATAACACTTGAAATGTATGTAGATGCAAAATTTGTTATACAGTGATATTAGATGTCATTAATTATTATGTATAGAAATATTGCTGGGTTTCAGATGTTTCCATAGTAGATAGTGAAACAAGATTCCTGGCCAGGTGCAGTGGCTCACACCTGTAATCCCAGCACTTTGGGAGGACGAGTTGGGTGGATCATTTGAGGTCAGGAGTTCGAGACCAGCCTGGCCAACATGGTGAAACCATGTCTCTACTAAAAATACAAAAACAGAGCCGGGCATGGTGGCACGTGCCTGTAATCCTAGCTACTTGGGAGGCTGAGGCATGAGAATCGCTTGAACCCAGGAGGCAGAGGTTGCAGTGAGCCGATATCGCGCCACTGCACTCTAGCCTGGATGACAGTGAGACCCTGTCTCCAAAAAAAAAAAAAAAAAAAAAAAATTCTTATTTCTTTTTCAGAGGCAAGATAGGTAAAGCTTGCTTTTTTTTGTTTTTCATTGTTGTTGTTGTTTGTTTGTTTTAATTCAAGAGACTTCACATGTATTTTCTCATTTAAGCCTTGTGGCAGCTTTGAGGTAGGCTTTGATTAATCTTTTTTTTATATATATATAGATAAGGATATTGCAGAGGGAAGTAACCTGCCCAATTAATAAGTTGCAGAGTAAGACCTATCTTTCTCCAAGAAGCTTTGTTTCTCCCCTGTTATTGAAGCCTATATAATTATATTTGGCCTCTAAGGCCCAAATCTTCTTTTCAACTAGTTTCTTATTCTAAAGGTCATTTGTTTGTATGCCTCTAATCCACTAGAGGTCAGTATTGGGTTGAGAAAGTCAGGAGGCTTTAGCTTTTGATTCTTATTATTTTTAACTCTCTGAGTCTTATTGCTAGGTAGCCCTGGAAGCTGCATTCCACAATAAATGTTTATTTAATGGCCTGTGTAAGATGCCTCATAGACACACTTTGACAGTTTTAGAAGTGTTAATAGTGAATTAGTTTGACAGTCCAGGTTAGGTCATGCTTGTGGGCTCTCCTCTAACTTCTAATGGGTAGAAAAGCACTCAAGTCAAGTCTTTTATAAGTTTTTATTGGGCCAAATCTCATTTTCACATGAATTCCCTTTTGTTACCTGTTGCCTTTATATAATAAATATCTAAATTTACTATGTGTATGCCACTTTCTGGACTTGGGGCAGTCTAAGAATGGTAAAGTGTTTTTCTTATCCTGAAAGAGTTGTATACACTGAGGTGCTTTACTGTCATTTTCACCTGGATACCCAACAGGTTTAGGGAACTCATCTTTTTTTATCCTGCATTCAACTTACTATTTTCATGGTTCCTATTGCTTGGAATGGCCCCACTGTTTAGTCATCACGGCCAGAATACTTGTAGTTATTCTTATTTCCTTCTTCTCTTCCATGTACCACGTTTAAGTCAGTTAATTCTGTTACTTCTGCTACTTATAATCTGTTGCTACCTTTATTCAAGTTCTCATAATGTTATTTGGACTGTTTTAGTGATGTATATTAGATTTCCTATTTCCAGTCTTTGTCTTCTCTCAGTTGACCACTCCTTGACTCCTAGAGGGTTTGTCTGAATTGTAAAGCTGATCCATTATTCCCCTGCTTACATTCTTTCATTGTTTCTCTAACATTGAAACTGCTTTATATAGCATCTTTATCTCCTGTTATTCCTTTATAACCTATACTCTAATTATACAAAGTTACTTGCCGTTTCCTGAGTGGATAATATTTTTTTCATACATAGTCCTTCTCCTGCTGCTTCATTCTTCTGGAATGGTTACTTTTTTCATTTATCTCTGAAAAATCATATTTATTTTTTATCATATTTATCCTTTATTTGTTGATTTGCTTCCTGTAATAGTATGATGTGAGATTCAGGGGTCAGGGTCTCCATCTTATTTCTTTGTATCACCAGTGTGCAACACAACGCTTGGTACCATGTAGACTTTTAACACGTGTTTGACTGAAGGTAGGAATACAGAGAGGAAGCATCATGAGTTAGAGCAGTGAGAAATTGCTTTCTAAAGGAAGAAGAATTTTACTTGGGTTTTGTAGGAAGGGTTAGATTGAGGCAAGGAAAAGTAATCAGGTAAAGAAATGGCATAACTAAGGATATAGAAGTGGAAATTTACCCAGCGTATTAGGAGGTAGAGCCTCATCCAATTGGAAGATTCATCTTGGAGGGTATTGGGTAAGTACATTGGAAAATTAGGTTTAGCTTCTATTATGGTGGAATCTAAGTGTTAGATTATGAAGTTTAGACTTGTTTAAATCCCTCTCCCCACCTGCCCAATTTCCCTTATATCTAATTGACATGATGAACAAATGTGGTTTAAGAAGAGCCTGGCTGTATTAGGTAGGGGGATTGTAATTGGAAGGTGATGAGTTCCATTTTAGGTGTGATGGAAATGAGGCGATGGTGGAACACACATTAGTAATAGGAAACAAGACCTGTGCTACTGGGTTTTGGGAGAGTAGAAAGAGTGATTTGAGAGATAAGTGTTTGAGGAATAAACCTTGCTCAATTTCTCTATATTAGGAAATCAGAGAAGAATATATATGAAGTACTCTTGAGAAAGAGGTGGTTACGTGTGTAAAAATTACTTACAAATAGAATGAACAACTAAGAAAATGAAAACACCTAGATGCTTTCTAAGATCTAGCTGCTGTTTGTATTCCTTGTACCCCTCTCCCTCTACTCCATCCCAGTCAGCAGAAGTCAGTTAGCTGCTTCTTTGACACATTATTATAATGATGGTCTCTGAAGGGATAGAATCAGTGATCTTGATGAAACAGCATAGCATGTTAGAAAAGATCTCTGAAGGGCTTTTTCTTTTTTTGATTTTCATGGACTTCAATGTCACATTTTCATTTTAATATATATTATATGTTTTTATATATTTATATCAGTATTTAGTCTTCACCACCTCCTGCCAGTACCATAACATACATTTTGAATAGATGATAACTTTCATTTGTTCATTGCTTTTGAAACACTGACAATATTTTATTGATTGTGAAGGAAATATAATTAACTTGGGATTCAATGAAATACGACTTATGAAATTGTTTGGTTTTGCTGTACTGCAAGAGGATAGAGTTAAGGGAGCAAATGATCACTCTCTAGTTGAAAGCTTGCTTTTTAAAAATATGAAAGTTTTAAAGGAAGTTCTACCTTCCTTTGTGCCCCGGAGTCCTTGATCCCTTTTTGTATATTTTGCATTGGAAGTAAGTGGGGAAGAACATCTTACTTTTGAGAAAAATAGAATATTCTATTTAACTTGGTTTCTGAAAGGCTTGGAGGATATTGTGTCTTATGTACAAACCTAAATTAAAAGATTTGGGGTACTTCTCTATCTCAGTTTGTTACTGAAGCCATGTATTTATGTAAATCTAACCAAAATATCAATGGCTGATATGCAGAGAAACAAGTATGTCCATTGATTCAAATCTCTGGAATGTAGATTCTTTTCATTTTCTTGGCAGAAACTAGTTCACATAGTTGAAGTTTTTCTCTGCCTTGTTATAATTGTCTCATTTCACCATTCCTGGACTAACTTTTTATACTTTATATTTATCTTCATTTCATTAACCTTATGCAGAAGATTTGGAGACTGATTTTTTCCCTGAACTAATTTCTATTTGCCACTGAGGAGAAATATCTTATATTGATTAAGAAATGTATACTTTCAGAGGTCACATTCTCAAGCTTTGTTATCTTGGGGTAATACCAAATATTACATTAAAAGAAAGAAAAAAGGAAAGTTCTCTTGGGAAATGTTTTTGGAACATGCTGGGTTAAACCAGATTAAACAAGTTTCTTTAAAATAGGACTTCTCCCAGCTTTTATTCTGTTAGTGTGCCTTGCATATCTATAAGAAGGCTTCATGGGACGCAGTATTTCCTGTTGATTTGACCACAACTCATTTTTGGGAAACATTTTGGTCACGCTTTGAGGGACTGTTGATGTAGTGGAAATGTCACTGATTTGAAATTTAGGAGACCATACTTTGAGCTTCTGATTTACCACTCACTTGCCTTGTGACTTCAAGCAAATCCTTTGTTTTCTAGCCTCAGTTTCCTGAGTGGCAATTAAGGTACCTTCTAGCTCTAATAATGTGTGGTTTAATGCTTCTGTTGTTGACTCTGGATAGTCCCACTTTCTACTTCTCTGTATCTATTGAAACCATGCCACCATGTCAGTCTATTTTTTTTTTAAGCTGAAGGGATTATACTACCTTTTCTAGGGTTCAGAAGAAAAAACCCTTTAAAACCCTTTATAACCCTGCTTTCCACAGATCACAGTCATGGAATCCTATTGGATTACTCAGTTCAAATCACTTTCTGAAGATAATTCATTCTCCTGATTATATTTCATTGGTCTCTTATATCCACGTAACTGTTTTTAACAGTCTCTTAAGCCTAAATGTATTAAAATTAATTCTAAGCCCCCACCCTTTTTCCTCCAAGCATTATGGTCTCAATGTGGTATTTTCTTGTAAGAGATAAATGCTAGGTGTTTGCACTAATCTCCTGGCCTACTAAGGCAAAACTGGATAGATTTCTTTTTGTGATGATTTAATGGATATATTTGAAAAGCCTTATGATGATATTGACTGATTATCTGTTTTCTGTGTTAACTTGGAAAATGAGTTAAAATACGATGGCTCCAGGGTGAAAAAGGTATACATTAATGTGATGGTTTTATATCTGATACTAAAACTTTATGTACTAAGGCCTTTCGTTGTAGTATTTTCGTTAAGATATCAATTTGTTCAAAATTAGAAGTTTGTTGAAAGCTTAATTAAGTTTTGTTTCTTTTCTTTTTTTCTTTCTTTCTCTCTCCCTAACCCCACCTTTTTGGTGTGTTTGTGTGTGTTCTTCTCTATCCTAGGCCCAGCAGCAAAGAAACCTGGATAACATCATCTTGCAACAACCCAGAATAGGTAGCAAGAGGAAATCTAAGAAAGATGCATATATAATCTTTGATACAGAGATAGAAAGTACTAGTCCGAAGTCTGAACAGGATTCAGGAATTCTGGATGTTGAAGACGAGGAAGATGATGAAGAGGTAAGTAACATTTGATGTGGGGAAGTGAGACTATTTTTAAGCTTAAATAGTATGGTTGAGATGTGATGAAGAGTTTATCCATATAATGTAGTTTGTGTGATCTTCTGAATATCAAATACCATTTTGAATACAAATAAGGCTCAATTTAAGCAAATTGAAGATATACTAAGATAATTTAGATCCTGATTCTTTTTTGAGAATTTAAATTTTAAATTCACTCCTCTATTTTGAAAAGTTTCAGGGTTTTTAAATTCTGTACTGACTGGGAACTACATTAAAGGAAGAGTAGAGTTTACCTACCTAGAGACAAGAGGTCTAGGTGACCTCGGCTGAAACTGCAACGGTTAGTCCAGACAAAGAAAAAAATGTTACTTCGAAAGCTGAAGAGTGAACAAATAGATTCTTTACCTTGAGAAATGGCTCAGATGGAAAATACACAAAGATTCCAGAAAGTTGAGTGTGCATTTCTGGAGGAAATAAATATATGAGTGATTACAGGGTAACTGGGAATTTTGTGACATATTCATAACCTCATAGATTAGTTCTGTGTCACTGTCAGGGAAGAATAAGATTAAGTGCCTTAACTAGTACATATTTTTCTATCTTTCTTTGTTGTTAGAAGTATGTTTAATGTGTTTTTAAAAATAAAACTATTATGACCTTTGAGACTTCCTGTTAAAATGTTTTTTCTAAATATTTATCATTTGCATTAACTGGATGTCTCTTTGTGAGTGTGGTGTTTAGGAGCATGAGCTTTAGAGTCTGACTGTATTCAAATTCTGGCTCTGCCATTTAAGTTTTAAAAAGTTATTAATAATCATATCATTTACTTTTAAAATGGCCACTGACATGTAAGGAATCATTTACTCTTGTACTCAGTAGCCTTTTTTTTGTAAGTGCTTGTTTCCTTTCTCCAGATAAAACTGGATTCACTATTTCTTCCCCATACTTGTCTCCTGTTATACCGTTACTACTCTCGTGCTTTTCTCTCTTCCCCAAAACTTGTCCTAATTTTGTAGTCTTGGATAAATTGTTTAATCGTTAAACTGAGTGTCTTCACCTATTAAGTAGAGGCAGTAGTCTCTACCCCATAGGATTTCACAAATCCCTGCTCCTTAAAGGGTGGTGAGAAAACATTGGTTTCTGTTCTATCTTCATTACTCTTCCTTGCTGACTTCTGTTATGTATCTCTATTGTCATTATGCCTGCCTCTATTATTATTCCGCTTTGACTTCAAAAGTTGAATTGGCAATGTTTAAACTATTTGAGCTGAAAAACAAATAAAGATGTTATTTTTATGTCTACAACCTTAGCATTTAAGTTTGATAGAACAGGAGCTATCATAAGAATGTAAACTACTACTTTTTTTTTTTTTTTTTTTGAGATGGAGTCTCTGTCGCCCAGGCTGGAGTGCAGTGGTGCGATCTCGGCTCACTGCAAGCTCCGCCTCCTGGGTTCACGCCATTCTCCTGCCTCAGCCTACCCAGAAACTGGGACTACAGGCGCCCGCCACCATGCCTGGTGAATTTTTTGTATTTTTTAGTAGAGATGGGGTTTCACCATGTTAGCCAGGATGGTCTGGATCACCCGACGTCGTGATCCACCCGACTCGGACTCCTAAATTGCTGGGATTATAGGCGTGAGCCACCGCACCCAGCCGTAAACTACTACATTCTTTTATATACGTTTCATTATTGAGGGGACACACTTCTGCTATTTAAGTGAATAATTTTATTTATCATTTTTAAAGTTTGTATTGTACTAGGATATGTTTATTATGTAAATGAAGTACATTAATAGTTAATAATGCTTGAAAGTTTCATCCTATCGCTATTGCACATGGATTGCAAGAACTCTTAATAGCTCTTAATAGAGCTAAGAAAAGTCTTTTGAGTGTTATCTATTGGGCCACTTTAAAGTAAAATGAACCAACTATTGGCCTAATGACTCATGGAGATAGAAAGAGATAGAGGGGACCTCATTCCCCTGAATGTTTTCTAGCATTCTCCCTTCTTGCCTGGAATGACTGGCTTATTAAGATGTGGATCCACCCTGGAGGACAAACTTTCAGATATTAGATTCCATCACAGATGATCAGTCACAGTAGTAGCACAATAAAGCATCAGTCTCAAGAAGGACCAACTAACTCCTTTAATCTACATTTTGAGTACCCATGAACAAGATGGAATTCTGTCAGATACTGTGGCTTATGGGTTAGACATAGTCTGTGCCCTTGGATAATACAGTACCTGAAGAGATGGTTAGATGATAAGATGAAAAATAAAATATATGCACAGTTCTTATATATCATTGAAACCATGATATATGAAAGGAAACCATTCTTTATCATTGACCTATTGAAGATCCTGGGTAAGTTCCCTTTAATTTTTGTGCCATGCTCCTTCTTTGCCTTGTCCTGTGAGGTCCAGAGAAGATGAGGAAAGTGAGACTAGTAAAATGTGTTGGAGGTTTCTCATAAAAGTAGTACTGTAAGAATGTACTTGGAAGTTAATATTTTTAAATGGTTCCATATCTCAAATCAAGCAATTCATATTAAAGATTTGCTGATTGAGCTCTTAAAACAAAAATTTGGCACTTCACTGTCATCTAATGGCATTCTATCTTAAAAAAAATTCTACCTTATATTTATTTACTTCTCAGTTTGAATCTTCTTCAAGTGCACATTCTTAATCTCAAACCTCATGTAGAGAATTATTTATTTAGATGTTTCCAAACTGGTTTCTTGGCATAGTTCTTGCATGGTGTGAATAAATTCTTCAGATAAGGTCTTTCGTGACCCACTGTGACGTTCTGACCTTCATTCTTGTCATTCTTCAACAGACCTCATTGAGAACTGCATAGTTTTTGGAATATTGTGACTTTTAATCTGTAAGCATGGTAACTGTGGCATAGAATCCCTGTATGGCAGTCATTCTTAATCTGTTTGGGGTTATGTATTACTTTGAAAGATTGATAAAAATATATGGAGTCATTTCCCAGTAAAACGTACATATAATCTATCACAAAATGTTTTGCATGAAATTTCAGGGGGTTTGTGGAATTCATTTTACCCCTAGGACCCAACTTAAGAACTGTTTTGTCCAACAATGTTTCTTGACATTTAATGTGCATGGGAATCACCTGGGAAGCATATTATAATGCAGATTGTGATTATACAGGTTGAGAATGAGTCTGAGTCTGCATTTTTTAACAAGGTCCCTGGTGAGGATGGAGCTCCTGGTCCCTGGAGCACACTTGGAGTTACAAGACGATATGGAAACATGACAGAGCTTTTTTAGTATATAAATAAAACAAACAAATGAATGTTTGGGTCTTCTATTTTTTTTTAAATATGATTTAAACTTTTTTCTGGCAATAAATACAGTACTTGAAGAGAAAGTTAAGTTTGCTTTCTAAAATCTGTTGCTTATGTATTACCAGCATTTTAAATAAAATTTTATAATTCTAGTTTAACAAGTTTAGGTACTTTCTTTACTCTGTGAAGAACTTTTTACCCTTTCCTGTGCTTTCAATGCAAATATACTTAATACATTTTTTTCATTGAATAACATTTTAAGGCTATTACTGTGTCTTTAGCTTAATGATGCATAAGAGGAGATCATGGAATAAGGTGGGTAGGAAAAGCCAAACACCTAGAACATGGCTCTACACATGGTAAATAGACAGTTAATACATTGTTAACCTGAAATAAAGTTTGTACTAGAAATGGGAAAAGCTTAACAGCCTGGGGAACTGAGGATGAAGTCTCAAAAGTAAATTGTCATTTTGAATGAAAAAACAACTTACATGTTGAACCATCTGAAGGAATCAGTCTTTCTTTTTTTCTCTTCCCCAACCTCAGCTTATTGAAGTTTAAGAGTCAGTCTCTTAATGATTGCTGAAGGGTGTTATAAAGAAAAGTATTTCTAGTAAAGTTCTCCATTTTTATTTTATTATTGGCTAACCTAATAAAACAGTCACAAGATGAGTTTTTTTTTTTGTTTTAAAAAAACTAATCATATATTAAGGTTGGACTATATGAAGCTGCTGATATTTAACCATTTCTGATCAACAGCTTAATTCAATTGATTAAAAAAAAAAGAGGGAGTGATGAGGCTTCACTATGTTGCCCAGGCTGGTCTCAAACTCCTGAGCTTTCAAGTGATCCTCCTGCCTTGGCTTCCCAAAATGCTGGGATTACAGGCATAAGCCACCATACCCAGCCAATTCAATTGATTTTTAATGGAAATATGATTTAGGAAATTGGGATTGAAATCACCCTGTGGGCATATGCAGGTGTTAATGTTCTTCCCTAAATATCTAGATAGAACTTAAAAAAAAATCAGAAGTAGTTAACATTTTAGATTGAGAATGTATTTATGGATCTAGACTCATCAGGAATATCAATTTTGAGATATTTGAAGATAAAATGCAAGGAAGCCCTCAAGATAACATATTAGTTTTGAGAAGGAGGGTGATAATATCTACTGAGAATAGGCTTGTTGTGAGGATTGAATGAAATAATGTATATAATGCCTTTGTCACAGTCCTTGTACATACAGGACTATCAGTATATAATAGTTACTGTTGTGGCATTATGACCATGTGCTTTTTTGAATAAAGGTGAAATATAAGTTGATCTAATTTTTGGCAATGTATATTTGCATGGACTGATGAACATCGTCTACTATAAACAAAAAAAAATCTGCTGAAATAAAGCAGTATTAAGAAATAGTTTGAAAAAGCAGGGCCTATTTTTTCTACTTTGTTTCTAGGTTACTTCAGAGCTTCTGCATTCTTAGAATACTTCATTGATACCACATTTATGACATGTCACATATTCTAGTGTGTACCTCTCTTAATTTATTTACCAACTGTTAAGGAACAGTGGTAACCATGTCATCCACACCACTTGTCATAGAGTATGGGTCACATAAATATTTGTTGACCTAATGATTCATGTCAGATTTATCTCTCTAGATTTTGGTGTCTCTTTTGAAGTATAGAATCAACAGGAGGGAATTGTTAATTTAAATACAAATGCCATGTAATAGAAAGCCTTCTGGGATGTCTTGATTATTGTTGTGCTGTAGTAATTTTGAAGTAACGAGATGTATTAATTTGCTAGGGCTACCATAACAAAATGCTGGAGAATGGGTGATTTAAACAAAAATCTGTTTTCTCACATTTCTGGAGGCTGGCTGTCCAAGATCAAGGTTCCACCAGGGTTAGTTTCTCCTAAGGCCTCTCTCCTTGGCTTGCAGATAGTTGCCTTCTAGCCGTATTCTCATACAGTTTTTTTCTTTGCTTACATCCTCTTTTTATAATGTGTGTCTTCCTCTTTTTATAAGGATACCAGTCCTAATGAATTAGAACCCCATTCTTATGATTTCATTTAATTTTAATTACCTCTTTAAAGGCCCAGTCTCCAAATACAGTCACATTGGGACTAAGGACTTCAACATAGGAATTTGCGGGGGAGCACAATTATAGTCATAACACAATTTAGTCATAACACAGGGTGTTTGGAAAGTATACAAAAAAGATTTATTTTAGAATGTACAAGCTTTTTTCTTTGTGGTATTGGGACAAATTATGTAATTTCTCTCAGCATCCCTTTTCTTACCTATGAAATAGTGACAATAATTATGTCAAATTGCTTGTAAAAAATAGTGGTTGTGATATTTGACCCAAATTTCAAAATATTGATTGTAAAACTTTCTATTGACAGGAAGGTAACAGAAAATGAGGATGATTCCTTGATAAGTTAAAGGCTACTTTAGAAATTTAGAGTTTAAACTTAAACTTAAATAAAGGCTGCCTTTAGAAGTTTAGAGTTTAAACCAGAGGTTGCAGATTGGCAACCGATGGGCCAGAAACAGCTTGTATACTGGTTGTTGGCCTACACAATGCTTAAAAATTTTTAAATTAGTTGCCAACTTCTGCAGGTCAATTAGATTCACATAAAAATCTAGATTTCTAATTTAGTTTTTTCTAAGCATGGTAGTAATAGACTGGCCTTGAGTAGCAGTGTTGCCGTCAGGGATATGGTTTAAATGTGATGACAAAAATATAATACTGCTTATATTGGGTGTCTATCCAAAAAAATGGCAAAATAAAAAACAGACTGACAGGGCCACACTGATGTGAAAAAAAATAATGTTGTGCTTTGTAAAAATAAATAATAGTCCTTGATATTTCATATACAAAGTATGTCTATTAAGAGAATATGATTTAAAATTGCCAGCATCCATCACTTAATCCCAATACCCATTGACACCTGTAGGCTTTGAATTTTAACTTCTTAATGAAAGCTGGCCTATTAAGGACATATGCAGTCAAAAGTAGGTGCCCATATATATAATGAAATACCAAAAGGACAATTTAGAAGGTTGAATGGAAACATTATGGCATGCTTTAGACGTTCTGTTTTGGTTTTCTTATTCCCAGTCTTTGATCTTTTAGGTCTATCCATTGGTAAAGATATATTATGACTCACATCAACTCAAAGTTTTTTTCATTTTTTTTTTTTTATGGTGATAGTGTAAGTGCCCAGTTACTTTGAAATCATTTGCCTCAATTATAAACTTCTACCTCTCTTTTCAGGTCTTGTAGAATTTCTCTTTTATATTCTCATTGATTATTCAAAAAACTTCACCTTGCACTAAGTTGCTAGTAACTGCAACTGTGGAATATAATCCTTTACCCCCTTCTTCTTGCCAAGAATGCCTTATTCTACTTTTATCTGAAGGACCCCTCAATTTTACCTCTTCTGTAATAGCGTCTTTTAAAAATTTTCTTTTACTTTTGAAGAAGTTTACATCTTCAGAAAAGTTACACATATGGTATCCATATACACTTCACTTAAATAGTCCACTTATTAAAACTTGACACTTCCTCTCTCTCTCTGAAAAATTTGATTTTGAAAGAATAGGTGTGTGCGTGTGTGTGTATGTGTATGTTTCTTTTCTCTCCCAAAACTGAGCCATTTGGAAGAAAGTGGCGTGCATCATTCATAATATTTGGAACTCCAAATACTGTAATCTGTGTTTCCTGACAATGACATTCTTCTACATAAGTATAATACAGTGATTACATCAGGAAATTTCACATTGATGGTGACACTGCCACTTAATATACAACCTTTATACTACTATCTCTAGTTGTTCCAATAATGTTCTTTCTAGCAGATTTTTTTCCTTCGTTTTTTTCCTTGCAGCCACATCCAGACAAATTTTACACATTGATTTTTATGTCTGTTTAGTCTCCCTTAATATCCATCTGTTCAGGTACATCTCGTTATATCCTCATGACTAGAGTCAGGTTAATCATTTTTGGCAGGAATATTACAAAGGTAATATTAAGTTCATTTCATTGCATCACATCTGGAGGCATACATTGGTTAAGATGGTGTTCACTAGATTTCTTCACCATAAAGGTACCCGTCCCACCTTGTAATTAGTAATACATTAGACCATGTGACTATCCTGTTCCCTAACAGCTTGTCACCCACTGGTTTTAGAACTCATTGATGCCACTTTCTGGAATCATATGTTACTATAGTTGTTATAAGATGTTGTGATTTTCTATTTTTATCATTTCTTTCACATTTATGAGTCAGCATTCT
Organism: Pan troglodytes; assembly: GCF_028858775.2. Taxonomy (NCBI): domain Eukaryota; kingdom Metazoa; phylum Chordata; class Mammalia; order Primates; family Hominidae; genus Pan; species Pan troglodytes. Next base: position 50,178,404 of record NC_072410.2, read on the forward strand.
TCTATAAAAAACTTTCCTTTTCTCCCCTTATTTTTTGTAGTGTTAGTATGGGCACATGGATAATCATTTTATATACAATGAGTTATATTCCATCTTGTCTTTCATTTTCATTTTCCACTTGTTCCAAATTATCCATCCAGTTTTTGAGCTCTGCTCTTTTCTTTAATTTCTCTTCTTTTCCACAAGAAACTCCAGGTTCTGCCCTAGCCCTGGCATCAGCCGTTTCTTCAGAGAGTTCTAATTTCTTTTACTGGAGAATGATATTTAGAAACTAACATGGGCATTAGGTATACCCCTTTTGTGGACAGAGCTAAGAAATACACCTGCTACATTAATGTGTAGACTTAAAAAAAATAAATCACGAGTTAAAGCTAATACTTCTAATTCCAATCTAATGTAGTAAGTCTTTTCTGTCATTCTGTATTTGTATTTGCAAATATTCTGGTTTCCAGAGTATCAGCATATTTAATCTTTTGGATAATTATATAATACCCAGAAAATAGTTGCAGAATTATTATGCAAATGTCACTAAAAGCAATAAAGTTATTAAGTTCAAGATTTCTTCACAGTTCTTTTGATCCTACAGTGTATCCCACTAAATCTGTATAGTTCAGAGTACTATGTTCAAATGCTTTTGGCTAATTTTTTTTTCTTCTGTTTGATTGTTACCAAATTGATATATAATTAGGTTCGTTTGTTTCTTTTTGTATTATTTTTTAGGGTTCAACTATCCTTATTTAACTTTTTGACTATTTAAAATATGAACATGGTTCAAAGGCAAAACTATATAAGAAGATATATTCAGTGAAATCCCATTCTCATCCTTATCCTTTCCACACTGCTCCTACCCACCTTTTGTAAGTAATGAGTGTTGTTAGTTTTTGTGTGTATACCCTTCATTTTACCTCAAGCAACGTAATTATTAATAGCATAATACATATATATTTTTGTACTTTGTTTATTTGAAATATATTTTGAAAATTATTCCATATCAGTTCATAGAAATCTTTCTCATTCTATTTTTACTGCTAAATAGTACTCCATTGTTTGGATGTACCATGGTTTATTCAGCTAATCTATACATGGACACTAAATGATTTCCAATGTTTTCTTATTAAAAAGTAGTGTTTTAACTGTACAGCTATTAGAATACCTAAAATAAAAAAAACTGACATTACCATGTACTGTCAAGGATATAGAGCAAATGGAACTCATATATTTCTGTGAAAATGTGAAATGATAGAGTTGCTTTGGAAAACAGTTTAGCAGTTTATTATAATGTTGAACATACAGCCAGGAGTGGTCATATATATGACCTAGCAATCCCACTCCTGGGTATTGAACCAGCATATTCACTCAGAAGCTTGAAGCTTAATATTTATAGCAGCTTTGTGCATATAGTACCAAAACTAGAAACACCCCAAATGTCCTTCAATGCATGAAGGGATAAATGAACTGTGGTATATCCATAATTGAAGTACCACTCTGAAATAAAAAGGAATAAACGGCAGATGCATCAAACAATACAGATGAATCTCAAATGCATTATGTTCAATGGAAGAAGCCAGGTTCAAAAGGCTACATGCTATATGAGTCTATCAATATGACAATCCTAAAATGTCAAAACTCTAGAGATAGAAAATGATCAGTGTTTGCCAAGGGCTAGGCATCAGGAAACAATTTTACTACAAAGGGGCATAGGGAATTTTGGGAAGTGCTGGAACTGTTTCTTCTTATCTTGATTATGATGATGATTACAGGTCTATATGCATTTGTCAGAACTTACAGAATTGCTTACTAGAAAGAGTGAATTTTACCATATGCAAAACACTTTAAAACTTAAAAAAAAAAAAAACAAAACAAAACCTGAGAACTATTTTTTCCGTGTGGTTGGAGCTATATCCTCAGGGTAGTTTCCCAGAAGCAGGATGGTTGAGTCAAGGGGTAAATGCACGTATAATTTTGTTAGATAATGTCAAATTCTCCTCCATAGGGGTTGTACTATTTTCTATACCCCACCACCCACCCCAGCAATGCATGAGTTGCCTATTTTCTTACAGCTTCTTTAAGAGAGTATTTATTTTAAGCTTTTGAATTTCTGCCATTCTCATAGATAAGAAACATATCTCTTTGTAGTTTTAATTTTCATTCCTATTACTGTGGGTAAAGTTGAGTATCTTAATAAGGTTCAGGGCTAGTTGTATATCTTTTTTATAAACTGCTTATGTCTTTTGCCTATTTTTTGAATGATTTTGGTTTTTTTCTTCATTATTGGTTCTCTATATATTAGGGATATTTGTTCTTTACCTATAATAATGTAGCGATTTTAACCTACTTTTCCTCATCTTAATTTTTTATCCTCCCAGACCTTTTACGTTTAATACCAAGTAGTGCAAAATTGCCTCTTTTGCCTAAAGGTTTAGAGTTTCATAGCATATAGTGGACCCTTGTTAAATAAAGACCAATTGAATTTTTGTTTCACCAGTGTTCAGCTTTTTTTTTTTTTTTTTTTTTTTTTTAGACAGGGTCTCACTCTGTCACTCAGGCTAGAGTACAGTGGCATGATCTCAGCTCACTGCAGCCTCGTCCTCCCAGGCTCAAGCGATCCTCCCACCTCAGCCTCCTGAGTAGCTGGGAGTACAGGCATGTGCCATCACACCTGGCTAAGTTTTGCAATTTTTTGTAGAGATGGGTTTCGTCATGTTGCACAGGCTGGTCTTGAACTCCTGGGCTCAAGCGATCCACCTGCTTCGGCCTCCCAAAGTGCTGGGATTACAGGTGTAAGCCGCCATGCCTGGCCCTCAGTGTTCAGCTTTAAGCAGAGAATTCTTGAGGGGCTATCCTTTGACTTTGGGCACAGGTTTTTTGCAGTGCCTCAGTAAGGAGAAATGGTGGTTTTTCCTGATTTTGTTCTGCTTAGTGCAAACACTTGAGTAATTAATAAGTGGTAATCTGCTTAGGGATTTTTCAGAAAGAATCCTAATAATTTGTGAGAAGCTCCTTGGCATAATTTTGTGCTTTTTTAGGATAGGGTTCTGGCCACAGTATTCTTATATGCTCAAAGGTTTAGAAAATTCTTTATACTTTTGCTAATTCTAGTCACTTAAAATTATAGGCCTTCCAGTTTGTTGGTGTTTCTGTGGTGTTTAGTCTAGCTGCATAAAAGCTCATATCCAAATGAATTCTACCCTTCTTTTCTCTGAATTTTGGGAAGCAACATAGTTCTGAAATGCACACTGGTGAAAAATGTTTGCCAGACATTTCCTGGCTTATAGACATAATATGGGCTGTCAAAATTGATCCTCTGAATGCAAAGTCAGTGCTCCTTCAGCTAATCATTTGTTGTCTTCTCTTTGCAGAAAAATGCCTGGTACATTTTAATGACTTGAGATCTAAGTAATGCTCAGAAATGGGCACCAAGTCCCTGCATTCATTTACCGATACGGAGAAACTATTTTGTACTCAAATAATTAGTGAGAAAGATATCTAAATTCCTTGCAAATCTCTGTCAAACTCTTTTTGGATGATCCATCTACTTTGAAAGCCTTCTTAAGAGAAAAATAAATGCCGTGTAGGTGTATGAGGGAGAGAGTGTGTGTGTCTGTGTATTTGTGTATCTTCTGGTGCAGCTGTGGGAACAATAGGGCTGGAGTGTACTAATGCATTTCTATTTTAATGTGCTGTCTTTATCAGCAGCAGAGGTAAATCTGTCATAGTATATCGCTCCTCTTCTTGAGCAGAGGGAGGCAAGCAATCTTTTCTTATAGTGTATTCCCCTTTTCTAAGGGTATGCTTACCCAGCAGTAAAGCTGGTAGAGTTATCATATTTTTACCTGCAGATAATTTTTCTTTCCTGCCTTCCTTCACTAGTAAGTCTTTTAAAATAGTAGAAAATATTTATGAACTCTGAATCCTTTTGGGGGAAGGGTTAGAAAAATATTAAATGAATGTATCTGTTAAAACTTGAATGGCATCATGCATTTTAAAAATCAAAATATCCTTTTTTTAATATGTAAAGGCATTTTCCTTATGTGCCATGAGAGGAACTTAACCATTTACTTTTCCATTCTTAGAGACTTTCTTTTACCTGAACTAAGATGTACTAGAGAAGAAGAAAAAGATATCCTAAAAGTCACATCCTGGTGTTTTGTAAAAATTTTTGTAATCAGAAATGTTGATGTTTCTTTTCATCCTCATCATCTAATATTCCCATATCTATGCTAAATCTGTATATCTTCTGTAGTAAATATTATCTGTGGGGGCTCATAATATTTTTTCAGGGGGCCTTTGATTAATCCCATTTTAAAGTTTATATTTATTTTGTAACATCCTCTATTTTCAGACTCTTTTTTGTCATCTATACATTGGTCTCATGTGTTAGGTGCCATATTTATAGAATATAAATGCTATTTAACAACAAATATATTCCACAAACAAAAACTAGGAACTATTGCTTTGATTGAAGCTGTTAATTGGTATTATAAAAATGTAAGAATCATGTATTGAAACGAACAGATTAGCCATATGTATTGGTATCTAGTGGATACCAAACGTGGATGCCAGTAGGATCCATTAGATACCAATTCATGTGCCTAATCTATCAATGATCTCTAATTGTGAATGTGTATTTATAGAAGAATGTAATAGTTGCTTCCATTATATCTACCTCTGGATACTGAAGTTCAGGCATCCTCACATTCTTTTACTAGCTCGTTATTTATCCGTTATTAAAAAATGTATCCTAGTTCTCTTAGTTTATGTAATATTATAATATGCTCTGAGGCACAGATATCTTAGTTATAGAATGTAAAATCTTACCTACTATTTGATCCTCTGGAAAAAGGTTTGAACTGGCAAAAGGCACTAATGCTCTCCATTCAGAAACTATTAGGGAATTAGGCAGCTGCTGTCCTTGGTGATGAAATTATTTCACGTGAATTCTTAAGGAAAACAACTAGTTAAAAAAGCAGGATAATCTTGAATATACTATTTGTGGCTACTATTTGTATCTTCATAGATCTATTTGAACTTCTAGAAAAATACAGACTCCAGTATCTTAAAGTCTTGAGTTCCTGACTGCCAGGCAGAGGAAATGTTTAACTATTCTAATCATGTTTCTGTATCTCAGAAAGAAAGCCCTTATGAGAGGAAATGACAACGTCCTACCACAAAGTTATCTCTTATCAGTTATAGTTGCAGTCGATAATGATTTGTCAAATTTGGACATGTGTAAAATGCAAGGGCTGTGTTATTTTCTTTGGAAAGGAAAAATTAGATGAAGCTGATAAAGAAGGAGTCATGGCTTTTGTTAGGAGACAGAAACCATTAGAAAGTTATTGTTAGCTTAGGAAAGTGTCCTTGGACCCCTCCCTCTGCCCCAGCTGAAACCTAAACCTGCTTGAATCATTCTTTGCAACTTGAGGGGAGACAGGGTCAAAGAAAAGGAAGAAGTATGAATATAGCTTTGACAGAGAGTTAGTATTTTAAATGGAGATCAAGATGTGGACCTTAAAACAACCCATTTCTGTGAGTTGGGAAAAACTACATTTTCTTCTGATACTCTTCCCCACCCCTTTTTATTTAGATTTTTGAAAGTTCACTTCTTATTCTTCCAAACCTGTAGCATTCCTTCACATCCAATGTATGTTGCTCTTCTCCTTTTGCCCTTCTGTAGTTGTGATTCTTTTTCATTAGTGGCAGCAGAGAAAACACATCTCGCGCTAAGCAACATGAGTCAGTGCATACTTTACATAGCTTTATCCTCACAGCACTCTTCTTGGTTCCTCACAGTGTTCATTCCTAGTGTTCTTCACAGAGGGGAGCATAGAGGAAAAATGATTTCTAAATATTAGGCTATTTTCGGAGTAGAGGTAAAGGTTGTGAACGGAAGCCCCATTTTACTCCCTTCTCTTTTTGTCTAGATTTCTGTGTACTGCTTTCAAAGCAGGCAGTCTTATGCTTAGGAAGACTTAACTGGATGGTGGTTCCAGTGGCTAAGAAATAAGAGACAATACTTACAAGTGAGAGCACTTTAGCCAGTTTGAAGCTGATAGAATGATGTCACAACAGCCTCAGGGAGAATAGATTTGGTTGTAAATATTCGTTGGAGATGACAAAAAATGGCCTTTGTCTCCTTTCTAAATATATCCATTTTTTTTAATAGTATGCCCAGATAAACCAGTCTCAGCCCATTAGTAACAAAATGTCTTTGTTATGGGGCTGTGTTAGCTTATTTATCACAGATTTCTAGGGAAATTCTCCCTTAATTTAGATGTTCATTCTACAAGGATGGGTCTGACATATAAAAGGGCTAAGGCCTTGTCTGAGGAATGGCTACAAGCAGTTTCCTTTTGAGTGAAACTATGGTTCTGAGATGAAGTTAAACAAAATAAGCTACATGAAGAAGAACATATAAACAAAATTATGATTGAATTTGCTACTCAAAATTATGTAAGAAAAATTCTTTAAACTTTTTGTAAATATGTAACGAAGAATTTAAAAATCATTAATTCTAAATAAAAGAAAAACATGTCATTTCCTATACAGATCAAACTTTTAAATATTTTTTCATATGCATGTGTAGTTTTTATATAGTTTAAATACTATTGTGAATATCATGTTTGATGTTTTAAAATTTTTCTTCTTTTGAGAATGTGTTTTGCTTAGCTGTAGGCTTTGGTTTTTTGGCAAGATAAAAGAAATTTTCCTCATATTTTGGCAAGATAAAATAGACTCTGGTTTTCTGTCAAGATAAAATAAATTTCCTTTGGGTCTCTACTTTGCAGTCCAAAAGAGGAGACTGTAAAGATGTTTTAGTGTTGTGATCATTTCAAATAAGAGTGCCTAAAATGATCACCTGTGGACTCTTTGTGTTATTAAGATGAAAATGAGTGTCCATTTGCACTCATTCAATTTTTATATGCTATTTAATCCTATTGTTTTTTAAACTGCATGCTGCACATCTCTCCATATTTTTTTTCAGTAATTTGCAATGCTCATTACCTCTTCTTAAAGTTTTTTTTTTTTTTTAAAGTAAAGTTATTCTTGGACCATGGTATAGGATGTTGACCATCTTACTACCAGTTTTTAGATTCACTTAAAAGTTTGTTGTGTGCTTACAGAGTATACAGTGCTATCAAGGAACTTAAATATAGAGATTTAATCTTTGCTCTCATGGGTGTGAAGCAGATGAACAGAATAGTCAATAAGTTTGAACCCATAAATATAAAGGTGTGATGGTTCCAGAAGGAAAACAACATAGGTGTTGTGCTGTTGAATTTTAGAATTAGTAGATTTCATTAAGAAAAGTATCTTGGTAAAGAAGCTATGCCCCAAAAGAAGAAATGAGGTTTACTTTATGAAATAAGGGAAAATGACCTTGTAATTATGAATCAGCCCTACCCACTTTAGATGTGCCTACTGCTTATATTCTGATGAATTATATAGTTACCAGTGTTATAGTAAAAACTGGCAGGTCTTTATTTTGAATGTTTCTTTATGTAATTTTTTCATTTTCTTTTTATTTTGTTTTGTTCAACATTTAGTTTCAATATTTCCTTTTATTATTAAATCCCTATAAATCAGCTGATTTTTTTTTCAACTTAAGTAGTCGAGACCAAATTATGAATTACTCTTGTCAGATCACATAGCAAATCAATTTTGGCATTGAAACTAGGCTCCAGTTCTTACCTGATGTTTTTTTCTTTTACTTTCTCTTTTGATGTCTAGGTTTAATTAACATACACTATTCACATTAAAATACGTTGGTATTACTTCTTGGTTTGACTTTTCCATTCTTTGTCTTATTTTTCACATAATCTCCCCTCTTTTCATAGCATATTTCTGTATTTTGATTGCATGTTGACTTAAGTATTGACGAATTCTTGTGTTCTTCAGAAGTTGGCTGGCAGGCCGTGATTCATATTGTGTGGCAAGTTTTGTTTTTGACTACTAAAACTTAGTTTTTTATGTACACTATCATGTCTTTTAGAAATCAAAGTTGTCATGAAAGGTGTATTCTCACATTGTTCTTATTTTCCCTTTAGAGTCCCATGGTCAAAGATATATCTCTAAAGGCAAATGCAGGATTGGTGCCACCTGTTTCTCTTTGCTACCCATCCTTGTGGGCTTTGTGCCAGCCTTGGTGTATATCTTCACGGTTTATTAATTCTATGGCTAAAACATAAGAACTAGGTCTTTGGAAACCTATTTTTTTGTTTGTTTTGTATTTCTCACTTACAAGCTAGAACTGGCCTTTATAAAAAGAACCAAACACTTGAGTAGTAACAATTAATGTAGTTGCTTTTAATAGCTTTGTTTGAATTTTTTTGTTATAATCTTGTGTTTGCAGGTACCTGGGGCCCAAGATTTGGTGGATTTCTCTCCAGTTTATCGATGTCTACATATATATTCTGTCCTGGTGAGTCTTTATCTGGCTCTGCCTAATAAAGATGTCCATTGAGTTCAAAACTTTGCTCTCTCAACTTTTGGTAGTTTTTCTGTTTATTATTAAGAGTGAAAAATGAGAAAACTCTTGTTGTTTAAGGACTGTTAATTATAAAAGACAATTTTGAATCTCTTATGTTTTTATGTAATATGCTATGGCTAGTGACATTTCTTAGTCATCAATAAATCAGTAGCTTATGACTAGAAATAGTCTTACATCCAGATTTCTGTTTTTAGTTTAATAATGTAGTTATTTAAATAACAATATTCTGTCTTTACACATTAAAATAGTATTTGTGAAAATGTTTACTTTTTTATTCCTAATGACAATTACTCCTTTTGTCATATAAACCATATGGAAAAGGGAACCTCTCTGTGTGGGGGATATTATAGATGTTAATAATATTCTAAGAAATGATCCCTTTCTCCATTTTGGTAGTACACTCACATGCAGACACATAGATACACAGAAAGTGAGTCAAAAATGAAACTCTAGCAACCAAGACAAATTGGTGAGAGAAGCCTATTATTGATTTTTTTTTTACAGAAACTTTCAGTGATGCTTATATCAGGTTGTTTTTAATATGTTCAAGTATGTCTTATTGCCCAGTCTCTTATCAATTTTTATTTGTGTGTGTGTGTATATATATATATATATATATATATATATATATATATATATATCTCTTTTTTTTTTCTTTTTGAGACAGAGTTTTGCTCTTGTTGCCTAGGCTGGAGTGCAGTGGCGTGATCTTGGCTCACCACAACCTCCGCCTCCCGGGTTCAAGCGATTCTCCTGCCTCAGCCTCTCGAGTAGCTGGGATTACAGGCATGTGCCACCACGCTCAGCTAATTTTGTGTTTTTAGTAGAGATGGGGTTTTTCTATGTTGGTCAGGCTGGTCTTGAACTCCTGACCTCAGGTCATCCACCATCTGGGTCTCCTAAAGTGCTGGGATTACAGGCGTGAGCCACCGTGCCCGGTCTCTCTTTGTTTATATATTTAACATAGTATCACTTTGTCATTACTCCTGACAATTTGGGATACTGAGCTATGGACTTTATGGTCTGAAATATTTTGTGGTAGTTTTATTGGTTAGATTAAAAATCAGGTAGTTTCCTCTTCTCTCCCTCTCTTGCCCACTTCTTCATCTTCCTCTTTTCTTCTCTCTTTCTCCTCTGTCTTCCCTCCCTTTACACTCCCTCTCTCTCAATCTACAATTCCTTGTTGTTTTTTTTTAAATAGGTGGTTAAAATAGTGAATACTAAAAATAATGTGTAGCCTTATAATGTGATTTTTGTATTTACATTTGAATATAAGTATGTCTCACAGGTTTAAATGTCCATACTAGAATCATGTAACAGTGGAGAGGCATTAGAATTGAATTTAATATTGCAGTAGCAGCAATTTCTCAGAAGACATTCTTTTTTTTTTTTTGGTTTTATAAAGAAGCTCTGAATATCTTACTACTAAAGTAACATATACTCATTTAGAAATTTTAAAGTTACAAAAATTAAATAAAACATAATACATGAAAATAAAATTATAATTGCCTACGATTTCACACCTAGAGACCACCATTATTTATGTTCTATGTATTTTCGGACATTTTTAACAAAAATAAAATTAATATTGTCTGATATATGTACAATTCTTTTTTTTAAAAAAGATTTAGGTTTGGGGATACATGTGAAGGTTTGTTACATAGGTAAACTCATGTCACGGGGGTTTGTTGTATAGATTATTTCATTACCCAGGAATTAAGCCCAGTACCCAAAAATTATCTTTTCTGCTTCTCTCTCTCCTCCCATCCTCCACCCTCCACCCTCAAGTAGACCTTACTGTCTATTGTTTCCTTCTTTGTGTTCATAAGTTCTTGTCATTTAGCCCCCACTTATAAGTGAGAACATGGGATATTTGTTTTTCTGTTCCTGCATTAGTTTGCTGAGGATAACAGTCTCCTGCTCCATCCATGTTCCTGCAAAAGACATGATCTCATTCTTTTTTATGGCTGCACATGTACCATTCATGTTATATAAAGGTGAAGCCAAATGTAGATTGAATTGTATCAAGGCATCTAAAACAATTTGACAATCTTTTTCAATCACAGGTATAGATAAGAAATCTTATACATCTTAGACTGTGACACTCTAATCAGTTCATAAAGGCCCCCCCCCCCCCCGGATTTTATTTTGTTTCATTATATTTTTTTCCGTTCATTCATTGTTTACAAGCCCAGTTGTCTCTCATCTCCAAGAACAATAACACTAATATATGTAATATATGGTCATAGATGTTTAAATATCCTTGAAAAATATATAGTGATTTGTATATGTATGTGCTTTTAATTTACTCAAATGATGTTGCGCTATGGATCTAGTTTGCATTTCTCTGGTTATTAGTAAAAATTGTGCTTTTCTTTATAGACTAGTGGATCTTTTTAGATTTTTATTCTATAAAGTGCTTATTTTTAACCTTTGTTCATTTTTTTAAATCGGGTTTCTTGTTTTTTTCCCTCCTTTCTGAAAGAGAAATTTCAGAAATTCCTCATATATTGTAGATACTGACAGTTTAGAATGTTTAAAATGTCCTTTTTTCACAATTTGTCACCAGACTCTAAACTATGTCTATGTTATGTTCAATGAAACAGAAATATTTAGTTTCCATGTAATCACATCCATCAATTTTAGCCATATAAGTTTAAACTTTTGAGTTTTTTTTTAAAATACCTCTTTATCCTGCTGTCACAGAGTATTTACTTTATACTACATTTAATATTTTACCATTTAGATTTTCATCTTAACCCATCTTAGGTTCATCATTGTATATAAGGGGACTTTAGGAAGTTCATGGAAAAAAGAAACTAAAACATAAAAATAAAAAATATAAACTTTGTTTTTCAACAGAAGCTCCATCAAGTTTAAGACACTTTTGTAAGCAATTATACCAGCCATTTAGCCCATCTCTAAAGAACTGAGGGTCCTAGAAATTTAACCATGTCAACGTAGTCTTTTGTACATTACTAACTGAAGAAAGATAGTTGCTCTTTAAAGGCTTTTTAAAAATAGGAAACAAAAAGAAGTCAGAAGAAGCTAAATCAGGACTATAAAGTGAATGTCTAATGATTTCCCATTGAAACTCTGGCAAAATTGCCCTCATTTGATAAGGGGAATGAGCAGAAGCATTGCTGTAGTGGAGAAGGACTATATAGTGAAGCTTTCCCAGGCATAGCTCTGCTAAAGCTTTGGCTAAAAGTCTCATAACAAGCAGGTGTTATTGTTCTTTGGCCTTCCAGAAAGTCAACAAGAAAAATGCCTTTAGCATTTCAAAAATCTGTTGCCTCAACCTTTGCTCTTGACTGGTCTGCTTTTGCTTTGACTGGACTACTTTCATCTTTTAGTAGCCATTGCTTTGATTGTGCCTTGTCTTCAGGATTGTACTGGGAAAGCCATGTTTCTCTTCTGCTATAGTTCTTCAAGGAAACTGTATTAGTCTGTTGTCACACTGCTATAAAGAACACTGCCTGAGGCCAGGTGCAGTGGCTCATGCCTGTAATCCCAGCAGTTTGGGAGGCTGAGACAGGTGGATTGCTTGAGGTCAGGAGTTTGAGACCAGCCTGGCAACATGGTGAAACTCTGTCTCTACTAAAAATACAAAAATTAGCCAGGCATGGTGGTGGGTGCCTGTAATCCCAGCTACTCAGGAGGCTGAGGCAGGAAAATTGTTTGAATCTGGGATGTGGAGGTTGTAGTGAGCCGAGGTCATGCTATTGCACTCCAGCCTGGGCAACAAAGCTGGGGACTCACTCTGTCCCTTGAAAGTTGTGTGAAACTCCAGCAAAAGAAACTATCATCAGAATGAACAGGCAACCTAAAGAATGGGAGAAAGTCTTTGCAAGCTACCCATCTGACAAAGGGCTAATATCCAGAATCTACAAAGAACTTAAACAAATTTATAAGAAAAAAACAGACAACCCCATAAAAAGTGGGCAAAGGATATGAACAGACACTTCTGAAAAGAAGACATTTATGCAGCCAACAGACATATGAAAAAATGCTCATCATCACTGGTCATCAGAAAAATGCAAATCAAAACCACAATGAGATACCATCTCACACCAGTTAGAATGGTGATCATTAAAAAGTCAGGAAACAACAGATGCTGGAGAGAATGTGGAGAAATAGGAATGCTTTTACACTGTTGGTGGAAGTGTAAATTAGTTCAACCGTTGGGGAAGACAGTGTGGCAATTCCTTAAGGATCTAGAACTAGAAATACCATTTGACCCAGCCATCCCATTACTGGGTATATACCCAAAGGATTATAAATCATGCTACTATAAAGACATATGCACAAGTATGTTTATTGTGGCACTGTTCACAATAGCAAAGACTTGGAACCAACCCAAATGTCCATCAATGATAGACTGGGTTAAGAAAATATTGCACATATACACCATGGAATACTATGCAGCCATAAAAAAGCATGAGTTCATGTCCTTTGCAGGGACATGGATGAAGCTGGAAACTGTCATTCTAAGCAAACTATCACAAGGACAGAAAACCAAACACCACATGTTCTCACTCATAGGTGGAAGTTGAACAATGAGAACACATGGACACAGGGCGGGGAACATCACACACTGGGGCCTGTCAGGGGTTGGGGGTCTGGGGGAGGGATAGCATTAGGAGAAATACCTAATGTAAATGACGAGTTGATGGGTGCAGCAAACCAACATGGCACGTGTATAGCTATGTAACAAACCTGCATGTTGTGCACATGTACCCTGGAACTTAGAGTATAATAAAAAAATAAAAAATAAAAACAAAGAAAGTTGTGTAGAACTTACATATGCAATCTGAACTCACTCAAGAAAAGAACACTACCTGAGACTGGGTAATTATAAAGAAAAGAGGTTTAATTGACTCACAGTGCTGCAGGCCTAACAGGAAGCATGGCTAGGCAGCCTCAGGAAACTTATAATTATGGTGAAAGGTGAAGGGGAAGCAGGCAACTTCTTCACAAGGTGGCAGGAAAGAGAATGAATGTGAGGACAGGAAAAATTGCCATTTTAAAACCATCAGATCTTGTGAGACTCACTCACTATCATGAGAACAGCATGGGGGAAACTGCCCCCATAATCTAATCACTTCCCTCCCTTGACACATAGGGATTACAATTTGAGGTGAGATTTGGTTGGGGACACAGAGCCAAACCATATCATAAATGGTTCAGGATCTTGATCCCCCACTTTTTTAAAATTTCCATTGAAAGTTCTCTGCTCTTTTCTGCAGCGGATCTGAGTGCAGTGGTTTTGCATTGAGTGGAAAGTCTGCTTGACTTCCATTTTTCAGGGAGAATTGTGTAATCTAAAGCTATTGAGATGTCTATGGTGTTGGCTATTGTTTGTACTGTTAATTATCAGTCCTCTTTAATTAGGGCACAAACAAGATTGTTTTCTCAAAAATTGATATGAATGGTCTGTCACTGCAGGCTTCATTTTCAAAATTGTCTCATCCCTTCTTAAAACAAATATCCACTTATAAGCTGCTGATTTCTTTGGGGCATTGTCTTTATAAACTTTTTGTAAAGCTTCAATGATTTCACCATTCTTCTACCCAAGTTTTACCATAAATTTGATATTTGTGCTTGCTTCAATTTTAGTAGAATTCATGTTGCTCCAATAGAGGCTCTTTTCAAATTGATGTCTTATACTTTTTAGTGCCTCAAACTAGATCCTGTTCAGACATATTATAACAAGTTAGTACAAGCTTATTTTGGTGTAAAATATTTTGAAATTCCTGCATAGTTTTTTTATAATATGCATTTTCCATGAACTTTTTAAGACCCCTTGTATAATATGAGGCTTTATTTTTTTCCATATGATGAATTCAGTTTTATCAATTCCATCTACTACATAATCTGTATGTCACTCAGTGATTTCTGGTAGTACCTCTGGCATATACTAAATTTCAATATTTACATTGTTCTGTTTCTGAGCTCATTTTTTGTTATATTTTATAATATATCAAAATAGATGGTATAAAATAAGTCCCTTCTCATGTCTCCTCTTTAAAATTGCATTAGCTATTTATAGATCTTTATTTTTCCATATATATGTTATAGTAAGTTTGAGATTATTCAAAAAGTCCTTCTAGAATTTTGATTTGAATTGATTGAATTTGTAGTTACATTTTGGAAGAATTAACAGTTTCATAATGCTAAGTCATCCCAGTCATGGAAGAGGAAGATCTTTTAAATTATTTAATTGAGCTTTCCCCCAACCTCATGTTAATAGTTTTGGGCATTCTTTGTTAGATAAATAGCAAAATACTTAGTTTTTGTTGTGGTTTTCTACTTTATTTTCTAATTAGTTATTGCTGATATTGAGGAAAACTATTGATTTTTATAGGTTGATCTCACATCTAGAAACCTTGCTCAACTCTTTTATTGGTTCTAATAGTCATTTGGGTTCCTAAGTTTTCTGTGTAGTCAATCATATTGTCTGTAGATAGTGACTTTTTTTTCCTATATCTCATTATTCTTTTTATTGTCTTACTGTATTGACTGGAATCATCATTGCTTTGTTGTTCAGTAAGGTGATAGTAAGACTCTTTGTCTGATTTCTAATCTTAAAGAGAATATATCTGACTTTTTTCATTGATTAATCATTATATAGCTTTTTGGTAAATAATTTTTATTTAGTTATTCCTAGACTCTTGATAATCTTTTAAGAAAACATAAATGTGTGTTGAATTTTATTGAATTAGTTTTCTATACATATTAATATATTTATTCTTTAGTTTATGAATATGGTGAATTTCATTGATAGATTTTTTTTGATATTAATATCCTTGTGTTTATTAGATAAACTCAATTTGATGAGCATGTGTTACTACTTTTATAACATCCTGTAGAATTTAACTCCTTTTCGTTGTTGCTTTATTTTTTATTTTTGTGTTTGTGGTTTGGCCATATGTAATACAGCCCTGAAATTTTCATTTTTGGTGTGTTGTCCTTAGATGATTTGTAAGTCAGTGTTGTTTTAGCCTCATTAAAATTAGTTGGACATCTCCCCCTTTTTTCTATTTTATGAAACAACTTAGATAAGAGTTATCTGTTCCTTGAAAGTTGTGTAGAACTCACACATGCAATAATATGCATTTTTCCTTTGCCACACACTTACTCCTTTCTTCCTTAACATTTTGTTTCTGTGCTCCATTATTTTGTTTACTCTCTTCAATCGTATGTTTGGATAAGGGAGTTCACGGTTGTAATTAAGCCAATAGTCTATAGAAAAATAATCATGTTTATTCACATCAAGTTTTAAGGTTAAGAGTAAGCCTCATAATTAAAAATTTAATGAATTTTTTCCCTCAAATAACATAAGGTCTGTGAAATGGCTAGTTTATTTTGTTTAATGTTATATCCGCCAGTACCAACATTACTTGGCATGTGGTAAGTACTCAGTAAATATTATTAAATAGTTGAATGAATAAATAAGTGGTAACTAAAGAATCTAGTACATTTGTTTGAACATATGTTAACTAAAATCTTATTATTTGTTTCCTTGTTTAAAAAAACACTTACTGAATTTCTCTTCTTCATGAAATCAATTTGGAGAAGCAAGGATGTATAAAAGTTAATGCTTTATGCTTTAATATGATTACATTACACCAGGAGAGAAGTTACATTCTTTGAATGACTATAGTATGACCGCATTGTATCTCATCACTGTGTGTATGCTAGTTTTTATAAGCTATTAAGATTTTAATGGCCGGGCGCAGTGGCTCACGCCTGTAATCCCAGCACTTTGGGAGGCCGAGGCGGGCGGATCACTAGGTCAGGAGATCGAGACCATGGTGAACCCCCGTCTCTACTAAAAATACAAAAAAAATTAGCCGGGCGTGGTGGCGGGCGCCTGTAGTCCCAGCTACTCGTGAGGCTGAGACAGGAGAATGGCGTGAACCCGGGAGGCGGAGCTTGCAGTGAGCCGAGATCGCGCCACTGCACTCCAGCCTGGGGGACAGAGCGAGACTCCGTCTCAAAAAAAAAAAAGATTTTATTATGTTTGCCAGGTGCGGTGGCTCACGCCTGTAATCCTAGCACTTTAGGAGGCCGAGGCAGGTGGATCACAAGGTCAAAAGATCGAGACCATCCTGGCCAACATGGTGAAACCCTGTCTCTACTAAAAATACAAAAATTAGCTGGGTGTGGTGGCACGCACCTGTAATCCCAACTACTTGGGAGGCTGAGGCAGGAGAATCGCTTGAACCCGGGATGGGGAGGTTGCAGTGAGCCGAGATCGCGCCACTGCACTGCAGCCTGGGTGACAGAGCGAGACTCCGGATTTTATGATATTAAAATATGACAGATTTTGCTCAAGTGAACTCCAGTGGTGACTCATGAGTATTGAAATAATTTACTCACACATTTACTAGTTGTATGTTGTTAGGCTACCTTTCTCATACATGAAATAGGATAATAATTACCTACATAGTACAATTAATAAATTGAATAAATAGTGCCTAACTCAGTCACTGGCATGCATAATTGGCATTTAATAAATGGCAGTTATCCAAGATCGCGCCATTGCACTTCAGCCTGGGCAACAGGGTGAGACTCCGTCTCAAAAAAAATAAATAAATAAAATAAAAAATAAATGGTAGTTATCTCGTAATTGTTATGTATCTCTGATGCTAATGGTTAGACACAGTATTGGTATTTTTAAAAGTGTTTGGCATAAACTATAGACATGTAGATAGGGGTTCTGGTCTCTGTCGTCAATATACAAATTTTTAAAAATTTACATATTCTTAATTGTACGATGACCATATGTAGTCCTAAGCTATGTAGAAACTAAGGCATACTGGTTATTATTTAGAGATAATAAAGCTCTAGAAAAGCAGGAAGACCTTAAACTGCCCATTTAAAAGTAAATTATACACAGTAATATTCCCTACTGTTGAAGTATTTTATATTCATAAATTTTCTATAGCAATTAATAAGGCATTATTTATATGGCAGAAACAGGTCTCTTCTCCCATTCACAGTAGTTCCTAGTTTTGAAAAGGTACAGTTAGTGGTAGAAACTCAGTTCTATTTTCTGGAGAATATATGTTTATTTTCTGGACATTGATTTTCTAGGTCTATAGGGACTTTAAATAAATACTCAGATATCTCCATTAGAAAAGGAAGGACCAAAGCATGTATAACTTCTAGTGCTGACTCTTCATAGCCTTTTTGGGGCTGTAATTTGTTACCTCTCTTTCTTTGTTATCCCATTCTCAAGTCACAAATTGGCATTACTGCATGGTAAAGGATAGTTCCTCAATATTAATTACAAAGATTTTTAAAAAATGGATTACTTAATATAAATGTTTGTAATTTTTTTTTCTTATTTTGTAATATAATTAATATTACTGTTGGAACTTAAGAAAAAGGATTTAGGAATAGAGAAACGGGGATTGAGGAGAAAATAAACCATATCTCTTGCATTCCTTTACATTCTAATGCTTGTCTCTACTTCTTCCCTTTTCATTCTCTCATCAACCCTGTATATTTATCTTCTGTTCTTAGCACTATCCTGGAACTGTATTTTCCTGGACCTTTTGGCTCCAACTTTGTTGATCATTTTTGCCTTATAATTCTTAATCTCTGTCTTCTTTTACAGTATGTTTTTCTAATTCTCTACCAGCCTTTCTGATACTTGTTGCCTGTTTTGGTCTCTGTGAGCTTTTCTTCTTCTTAGTGTCCTTCATTGTTCCCAGGGTTTTACCCTTGTCCCGCTTTTCTTTGTGTCTTGCCTTTCTTGAATGATATAATCTATTCTCATGATTTGGAATCCTAATGACTTCCAAACCTATATCTTTAGTCCTCAGCTTTCCCTTGAGCTTTGGACTTATATGTATTGCCTAGTGAACAGAACCTTTCGGATATTCACAGGCAGCATAAACTCTGTATCTCCCTGTGTTTTAAAATGAAGGCATTATCTCTTGCCCCTCCTGCCCATCTGCATTTTTAGTTATGTCAGATAATAGTATCATCTATGTAGTCACCAGCCAGAAACATAAACTCTTGGGTTTTTCTGAATACCATCCAATCTCCAAATGTTATTTCCTAAATACAGTTTTACTCCATCTCATCTTTTCCTATCCTAAAATTATTGCCCTAGTTCAGATTCTCATCAGAATTATTGAAAATCATCTCCTTATCTGGTCTCCCTACCATTATCTTAAGCCCTTAACTCAGTTCTCATTATAGTCATAATAATCTATTCAACATACAAATCTGATATATGTGTTAGCTGCTTACAATTCTGTGATTGGTTATCTGTGGAGTAAAATGTAGAAGTATAGAATACAATATAGTATATAAAAGTATAGACGGTCTTCCATGTCTTATCATCCATATTTTCTTACTTTACTTTAATGATACTAAAATGCTTCCAATTCTTTGAATGTATGCCTCTCATTCTTTCCCTTCTACCTGAATTACTATTCTCATTTATCTTACTAGTTCTTATTTATTTAAATTTTTTTATTTTTATTTTTTGAGACAGCGTCTCACTCTGTCGCCCAGGTTGGAGTGCAGTGGCGCGATCTTGGCTCACTGCAAGCTCCGCCTCCCGGGTTCACACACTTATTTATTTTTTACTTGTGTCATCCAGCAGTTTTTTCTAATGTTTCAGCTTGAACTCAGTGGACCCCCTACTCCTTCACATAGGATTCAGTGTATATTTATATTACTGCTTAACTTTATTATATCATCATATTCTAAATGTGTTGTTTTTCCTCAATAGATTGTAAGCTGTTTTAGGGCAGGTATTATATTTATTCACCTCTTTTTAGTCCCAGTACTTAGCACTTAGTATTAGTAGTATGTAATAATCAGTAAATGTTTGTTTTTGATTTTGAACGATAATTACTCTCCTTTTGACCTGCAGATGAATTCAGTATTTTAGTCACGGGGACTGTTACACAATATCAGGGCTGGGACCTATATGAGGGAAAACAGTTCTATTGGTGTCCAACGGAAGGATCATAACATAAGTAACAAAAAGTTCTAATATTTTGTCATTTACAATAGTGTTTATCTGAACTTTTGGCCTGGAGGATAACAAGGCACTCTTTGAATAAACATGGCAATATTTATTATTTTTAGTGAAACCGACCTTCCACTCACCCCCCTTTTATGGCTTTGCTGCTTATAAATTCCCAAAGGATTATTTGAAAAATCCTACTTATATCTGCCAGCCTTATCAGTAGGTCAGGAGTTCATGTATTGTAACAGGAGGTCAGATTTCGGTCATGGTCTTATAGATGGGGCCAAGCACCTGCAAATTCTTCCTTTGGTGACTAAAGTGAAGTACAATATCAAACAGGCAGTGAGACTTTTCTAGGAAGTGCTGAACTTTGGCAGGAAGGGCAAACTTTGGCAGGGGGAGGGGAGGGAAGAAAGTGAACAAGGGTCAGATAGTGGTTAATTGAGACATGGTCTTTGATAAAATAATGCAGTGGAAGTGTGCAGGGCAAAGGTAGAAGTATTTTATGGAATCATTTAAAAATTTTTATATGGTTTAAATCTTCACATTCACATACAGTTTAGATTTGGGCAGGTAAGGGGCAGGATATAAAATATCATTTTATAGTAATTGAAAAATATGTTTTTAAAAGGGAAAACTAAAAATTTTACTGTTAAGCAAATGATGAATAATAATAATTTGAGGTTCTTGTATGTAGTGAACTGGTAGTTATAAAGACGGGTGGGCTATGTGTCTGATGAAGACAAACTGTTCTGTCTTGTAGATATTTATGAACTTTATTGATTCAGTCGGCCCTAATCCTCAAACCCAGCTCAATTTGGACAAAGATCTGCATGTACTTTAAGCTCCTTTATACAATGAAACATCTTTCTGAATCTGCTTTCAGTTCACTCCTCACCCTTCTATCACTGGAAGGGTGTATGTACATCCCATAACAAGTAGCTTAGGTGTCATTAGGAGAGACTAGAGGGGCAAACCTATAAATATACGTATCCATAAGCTTAGTTTGTGAGTCTTGTATGTGATCTTCTTGTGGTTTCTTGATCTCAGCTATGTACATCATCTTCTCATGAGCAGTTTAAATTCCTAGATTTAAAAAATGTTGACAAAATGTTCACCTTTGATTAATGTTCTTTTCTGCGTATGTGTTATACTATAATAAAAAGTTTAAAGATTTCTGACATCTTGGGTCCAGCGATAGCAATTAAAATACATGGACATTTTTAGCAATCCCCCAGTATTATATGAATCATAAGAACTTCATTTTTATTGAATTCTGCTCCATTCACTACAGGAGACTATAGAATACCCTAAGATATAAGGGAATTGAGAATATCATTGTGCAGTGAATTCATTATTACAAAGGCTCTATCAAGTACAGTATTTCTCTTAAATTTTCTTAATCAAGGGGCCTCTGAGATTTTACAAAAGCTCTGAATGCTTTCACCAGGCAAAATGCACATATGTGCATGCATGTGACATTTGGCTTAAAATTTCAGAGGCTTCGCCAATTCCCTGAATCTCATCCATAGACCCAGAAAGAATCCCTCCTCTAAAGGGAAGTACAGAGTTAGGTTTCAGGTATCTATTGACTACAGACCTTTGCCCCAGAATGGCTTTCCCCAATTCCATTTGAGTATCTCCTTGTATAAGCCTCATAAGAACTCTCTACCACCTTGTCTTTTTCTTAAATTTGGAAGCCTTGCCAAAATCTAAATCTAAAAGCATATTTCAAAGTGACCTTATTTCTGTGTCATAAATCTTTATTCCCTGAGCAGCCATTATGCATGGCAAGCTGATGACCTGTTTTTCTGTTAGGGGTAAGTTAGCCTCACCAGTTAAACTAATAGTTTTGTCTCCTGAATTCTTCTGCTTAAAGGGATGCAGAGCAGAGATTTAGAAACAATTATGAGAAGTGTTATTAATTGATCTCCCTGAGCATAGTAATTGTGTTACATTTCAGAATATTTTTCTACTAATTTGCTTTTAATATATTTTTTGAGGACTTGGCTATAATTAGAAGAAGTTAATCAGCAGCAGAGCTAGAATTTACTCATAATCTCTCTCTCTCTCTCTTTTTTTTGGAGATGGAGTCTCGCTCTGTCGCCCAGGCTGGAGTGCAATGGCGCCATCTTGGCTCACTCTGCCTCCTGATTTCAAGCAATTCTCCTGCCTCAGCCTCCCTAGTAGCTAGAATTACAGGCACGTGCCACCACGTCTGGCTAGTTTTTGTATATTTAGTAGAGATGGGGTTTTGCCATGCTGGCCAGGCTGGTCTCCAACTCTTGATTTCAGGTGATCCGCCCGCCTCGGCCTCCCAAAGTGCTGGGATTACAGATGAGAGCCACCATGCCTGGCCATAATCTCTTTATAGTCCCTTATGGCCATTGCAGGGGTATAGGGTAGAATGGTGTAAGATGGTCAATAATCTTCCTAGAACATGGTTCTCCCACTCTAATCTGAAGATTTCTACTGGTATAGTCTATACTGGAAGCTGGGAGAAACTACGGAAACCATAGTCATGTAACCAAAGATAATAGCAAGGAAAGGATTAGGAGAGTGGAAAAAGGAACAGACAGACATAAGCAGTTCTAAGTGACATGTTTCCTG
Source organism: Pan troglodytes (assembly GCF_028858775.2). Classification (NCBI taxonomy): domain Eukaryota; kingdom Metazoa; phylum Chordata; class Mammalia; order Primates; family Hominidae; genus Pan; species Pan troglodytes. The sequence goes on from NC_072410.2 coordinate 50,200,501, forward strand.
AGGTGTTAAGATAATTTCTTAATGAAATTGTTTAAAGAACTTTAGTTGCTATTGAACATTACAGTAAAGCACTTGGGAAATAAATAACTCAAGAGTCTAAAACGCTACTGAAGTTTTCATTAAAAATCATTAGTTTTAATATTCTCAAAGTTAGACTTAAGATACTTTTGTAGTAGTATTTGAAGGGTTGTTGTTTATATATATTAACATAATAGCATCTTGGATTTTATATAACACTTTGCTGTGCAATTTCATAGTGCTTCATAAACTTGACTACATTAAATAAATGATGTGGTAAATATGGGGAAAACACCTCGTTATGTAGAGACTACCTCACTCTGAATTGTGTTATGAAATAGTTCCTTTTTGGCACCAGAGTGAAGATTTTAGGGTTCTTGTTCTTGCATTTTTACCAGATGCACTGTTGCTATTTAATAACAAACAAATTTAGTGTAATTATTTAATAACCCATAAATTTAGTGTTAAGAATTGGAACATACACTTAAAGTTAATCTGAAGGATTGGGTGTATTTTCGATAGTCGATTTGATTTTTTTTTAAATGAAATACTTCAAAAAATGTAGTCAAACATTTTTGGTATATCTTGATATGAAGAAAATTGATTGGCAAATGAAAAAAAGATACACATCAGCCTCATATCATTTTTGCCAGTGCATCTCACCAACCATTGATCTGGCAGTGAAAGGTAATAAACAAATAGATCTGTTACTGGCATTTTAGCTTTTATTAAAATTGATAGTGCTTCCCATAGCCTAGTATTTTTTTAAAGAGGTGTCTTGATTCTATTTTAAGTCTTGGAAATTTTAAAAATTAATTTTATGTAACTGTAGTAAATATCTGTTATTTGAATTCTCAATTTCTCATAAAGATACTTGAATTAACATCTAAATTGGTTTTTATATAAACACAAGTGGGGTCATTTACTATTCCTTTACTAGAAATTAAGGCAAATGGGAAATGCCTGTAAAAATGCAAAATTCTAGGTGCTTAGGGTTTGTGAATAAGTTTCTTTCTTTGTAAATATTTACAAAGATGACATTACAAAGATAGGGAACCAATACTTTATTTTACCAGTGATGAGAAATGGGAAATTGTGTATTTAGAAGTCTAGCATTGCCAGAGATACAATTTGATGATTCAGATCTTTGTAAAGTCATTTCTGGAGCTGTATTTGTAGGAAACACTAGTATCATCAATTTATCTGTTAAAAAATATAAAAGAGGGCACCCTCTCTTTCAAATGTCATTGAAACTTGGTGTGCTGTATTGCTGTCTTGGGCTTTTTACAGTTAATATTAGTATATTTAAGTATATTCTGAGAAGATCTACCAAAAAAAGAAAAGTTAAACTTTATTGAAGCTAGCACGTCCTAATACACTGAAAGATACAGAGATGGCAAGGACACTTTCTGCTCTCAAAAAGTTTCTAATTTAGTAGATCTAAAGAAAAGCTGCTTTGTAAGAGACCTGATGAGGACTCAGTTTAAAAAAAAATCCGTCATGTTTATTTGAAACATGTACGTTTTTCTTGGGAAATAAGAAAAAAAAAATGGAGCTTTTAGTGGAAAAGCTTTCCTGAGAATAATAATTTGAAATGAATAGGTGTCATTTTCAAATCTTTTGGGATATCATTGGTTTTAGAGAGGAATTCTGATGTTTCTGCCTTGAAATTTAGTTTTAAGAAATTCAGGTGACTTTTTAATGTTTCAGGAGTGGATATTTAGACACTATTCCTCTTGATCTGTCTGTAATTGTTTTATTTTCATTTTAAATGGACTTTATTTTCCATCTCAAAATATTCATCTGCTATTTCACAACATCTAAAACAAATGCAAGTTACACCTTTGAGGACCCAATTTATACTATTGGAAAAGAGCTGGAAGCTTTCTGATTTGTTTCCATGGTAATCTTGAGTACTCCTGAACAATAAGAATGTATTTTAAGTAGTTTCTTTAGAGATATTTTTTAATGTGGAAAGTTTGCCCTGAAATATTTGGTAACTCCTAGTCCGTCTCTGACACTTAACAGGTTGTCTGATCAGTCTCCTGCCATATCTTACTGCCTCCTAGTTTCACTGACCCACTAGTGCCTGGTGAGGTTAGATAGGCATAAACACTACATAGATCTTAGAGAAAAAACTAAGGGTGAGATACTTTGTGCACTGCATTGATAAGGACACAGGAAAAGCCAGTTACAGTGATAACTTTCCTGCACTATGGGCTAATGGGCTCCGGTTTGTAGTAGCTGTGATCTAACATTTCATAATTGTCATATTGCTCTTTTAACCTGGTGACCTTATTACCCAATGGGCATACATATCAGTTAGCCTTGAATAAAACAAGGTGGGGGAAAAAGAGAGAGTGTGTGTTTGTTTTGATCTCTAGACATGCTTGCATTCATTTTTCCAAAATGCTTACTTTGGGAAGGTTAAACTTCTCAAGTGTGCTTACCTTCTTTTTAATAATAATATTTCATGTAAATAGTTTTAGACACCACAATAATCTGATAACTCCTTTTCAAGCTCTGACAAAGAAGAAACAATTCATTTTCCATGTAACACCCAGTAATCCTTCTAAATACAATTTTAACCTTATCAAGACAGTGCTTAAAATATTTGTTTCCCGTTTTTCTCAGAATAAATTAAGTTTTTTTATATAGTCTGTACAGTGTTCCATATTCTATCCTTAGCCTAACTCTCTCACCTCATTTCTGGTTGTTCTTTTCCTCCTGCTTACTCACAGTTTATGCGCCAGATACACCATACTCCATGTGCTCTCACAGTGATGCCTTGGCACAGGCAGTTCTCTTTCCTGAAACATACTTCTCATTTTCTTTCTTCCTTTTGGTGACTCTTCCAAATAATGCCAAATTTCTTCCATTACTGAGATCTCTGGATTTTTATTTACAACCTTTTCTCCCTTATCTCAGATGTCCAATCAGATCTCTTACACAATTTGCTTCCTTTCCCTTTTTCTACATTTTTTCCCTACAACCTAATTTGGTTGTAACTGCCAGATTTGTTTGTTCATTTTTAAATTTTCCAAATTTCAGAGGTTTTTGTGGCTTGCTCAAGATGCCCTTTATTACCTGGTTTAATATTTGTCCCAATAGTTTTGAATGTCATGATGGGGATACATAAATAACTACAGCCAGAGCCTCATGATCTAAACAGCGAAAGATCATATAAGGGAGAAAAGGAGTTTCTTTTTCTTTTATAGATGATTTTGGTCATTCAGCAGCATATACCAAATTGATCTTCTTACCAGAAACAAATACCATAGCTGGAGCTCATATTTATTTACAGTTGGTTATAGCAGGTGTAATGAAGGATTTGTTTTTTAACCAATGAATAGAATTGATTTATTTTAAATTGTGAAAGTTTGAAAAAGCTGAGTTTGGAACTGTAATAGATTCTTTACTTTTTCAGATTCTTATAACTCAAACCAACAATCTAGAGGTGAAATGCTAGAAACTCCAGAGGTGAAACTGAAACCAGCAATCTGGAGGTGAAATAGTTTAGGGGCTTAATACTGGACTAGAAGCTCAGTCTCTTCGCCTGTCCCTATTCAAGACTTTCTCAGGGAATGTAAGCAAGATCCATCTCATTTTTTTTTTTTTACTTCAGAATCTTTAACTAGAGTTTCTGAAAATCTAGAATTCTGGGTTATTCTCACCACATAGAAGGAGCTGAATAAATAATTGTGAAATGAATGAATGAATGAAGTACCTCAGAAAAGTACTATGTGAAAAATTAAGAGACCTGTAAAAGGCTATGAAGTGTGCTAAGAAGATGTAGTTATTTTGACTGAGGTTAGTATAGTTTGTTGTTCTATTAAATGGAGTGTTAATAACTAAGGTTAGAGATTTCTCATTGCCCTGAAATTATAAGAAATGTTGATATACTTTTTACAGTGTGAAAATGAGGTCAGCTGGGTGTGGTGGCTCACACCTGTAATCTCAGCACTTTAGGAGGCCAAGGCAGGCAGACTGCTTGAGCCCAGGAATTTGAGACCAGCCTGGGCAACATGACGAAACACTGTAAATAATAGTATTTATCTCACAGTGTCTCTACGAGAATGAAATGAAAAAAGTCTATGTAAAAACACCTGGTGTAATAGCTGGGAATATTACTAAATCATAAAGAAACATTTCTTTTCACAACCTGAACACACTCCACCTACACCTGCCTCCTCACCACATATTCATATTATAAAAAGGACTTTTAAAGAATGCAATGAGAAAGGAAAAAGACTAGGAACTAGACTAATATGTGTGTTGACATAGATCCACAGATAAGCAAGAAAACCTGTACATTTCCATAACCCATCCACATTTAATGTTACCTTTATAAAAATTATAATCTAGAGATTAAAAAACCATGCAATGTTAGGAGGAGAAGGGCTTTTGTATACCCTCTATGAATGCACTTAATTACCAAGAGACTATAGTCTAGGGGCCAGAAAGAGAAAGAAGGAAGGAAGAAAGGGAGGAAGAAAGGAAATAAAGGAAAAAGGAAATAAGGGGAGGAAGAAAGGAATGTTTTTCACATATTCTGTATTAGTCCTTTTTCACATTGCTGATAAAGACATAACCCAAGACTGGGAAGAAAAAGAAGTTTAATTGGACTTAACAGTTCCATATGTCCGGGGAAGCCTCAGAATCATGGCAGGAGGTGAAAGGCACTTCTTACATGGCAGTGGCAAGAGTAAATGAGAAAGAAGCAAAAGTGGAAACCCTTGATAAACCCATCAGATTTTGTGAGACTTATTCACTATCATGAGAATAGCATGGGAAAGACCAGCCTCCATGATTCAATTACCTCCCCTTGGGTCCCTCCCACAACAGGTGGGAATTCTGGAAGATACAATTCAAGTTGAGATTTTGGTGGGGACACAACCAAACCATATCAAATGACAGTCACAAAAGATAAAGAAAAGCTGAGGAATTTTTCAGATTAAAAGAAGCCAAGGAGATAAGACAACGAAATGCAACACATTGTCATAAACCTAGGATTTACAAACTTTTTCTGCAAAGGTTGTGATAGTAAATATTTTAGGCCATTGTGTCTCTCTCATAGCCACTTAATATTACTGTTACAGTGCAAAACATCCAGACATACTATGTTAATTAATTAAGTGGTTGTACTCCAATAAAACTTTATTTACCTAACGGGTAATGGAATGGGTTTGATCCATGGGCCATGGTTTGCTTATCCCTGTTCTAGAGTGAATCCTCTACCTGTGGGAAAATATGCTATAAAGGATATTTTTGGGTCCATTGACAAAATTGAAATGTGGGCAGTAGATTAGAAAAATGTTAACTTTTCAGAAATTTTATTCTGTGGTTATGTAAGCAATTATCCTATTCTCAGGAATGCACAATGCAGTGTTTAGGAATAAATAGATATGATACATATAACATAATTTCAAATGGTTAAGAAAATATATATATGTAGAAAATGATTTGTATGGAGCAAATGATAAAGCATATGGGGCAAAATATTAACAACGTGAATCTGGATAAAGGCTACATGAGTTTTTTTGGTACTCTCCTTATAATTTTTCTGTAAGTTGAAATTTCTAAATAAAAAATTAAAGTACCCAAAGGACTATAAATCATGCGGCTATAAAGATACATGCACACGTATGTTTATTGCAGCACTGTTCACAATAGCAAAGACTTGGAACCAACCCAAATGTCCAACAATGATAGACTGGATTAAGAAAAGTTGGCACATATACACCATGGAATACTATGCAGCCATAAAAAATGATGAGTTCATGTCCTTTGTAGGGACATGGATGAAATTGGAAATCATCATTCTCAGTAAACTATTGCAAGAACAAAAAACCAAACACCGCATATTCTCTCATAGGTGGGAATTGAACAATGAGAACACATGGACACAGGAAGGGGAACATCACACTCTGGGGACTGTTGTGGGGTGGGGGGAGGGGGGAGGGATAGTATTAGGATATATACCTAATGCTAAATGACGAGTTAATGGGTGCAGCACACCAGCATGGCACATGTATACATATGTAACTAACCTGCACATTGTGCGCATGTACCCTAAAACTTAAAGTATAATAATAATAAAAAAATTATATTTAGTCATATATGCAGACTATACACACACACACACGCGCGTGCACACACACACACACGCATAGCCCACAGGAAAGGAAAAGATATAAGAAATTTTGAAGCTCTTTTATACTCTCTTGATAAGATACCTATAAAAAAGAGAAAAGTTAACCAAAATATGAGTTGAAATGAGAATCTGGTGATTAATGTAACAAGGAAAGCCAGCAAACATCATCCTTGGCCTAATCTGAATGCACTTAGTTACCAAGAGGCTGTAGTCTAGGGGCAAGAGGTTTTAGTGCAGTCTAAAAGTGATGTTGGGAGCCACATTTTCCAGACTGCAAAACACAGGGTACCTTGTTTAGTCAGCACAGTTTAGGTCAAATGTGGTTATGAAAAACAGATGAATTCTGGTGATCAAGTTGTACTTTGACAAATATCCCATTGTTTGAACATGTAGTAATTTCTGAAAAATGTGAAGCAGCTTGGACTGCAGAGATTGAGTTCTCTCTTCTCAACTCCCTTGCCTGCTCACAAAGGTCTTGTCATCGTGGGGAGTAGAAATAACAGGGCAGAAGAAGTATGTTAGATGCTCCCCTCCCCCTTCTTTTTTCCTTTTCTTTGCTCTACTGGCAAATCAAGCGTTCTGGGTAGGCTGTTTTGTCAGCTGGAGGTCTTGCACTACTCTGGGGTTTTGGGGCAGCTTTTGTGCTTCAGTTTTGTGGATACTGCTGTGTTCTAGTGAGTTAGATACTTTGAATTTATCCCATTGATCAAAAAATGGTACTTGAGGTTAGTGAGGCATTGTTATATGTATTTCACTGGCTCCTCTGGCTGTGATCTGAGAGTCGTTATTTCTGCCAATGCCTATTCCCAGCTCAAGCGGCTCATCCATAGAGTTCTGTTCCTACAACTTGAGAACTACAGTAGTAACATAGCAGGCCAGAGATGTTTGGTGCAGAGAACTATACATAGAGTGAAATCCTCTCTGTTTGATTTGTCTATTTATATATATGTTTGCATTGTACTGTATTGTTGCTTCAGGATGTCTCACTTCATTTACTTTGTTCATTCATTTATTCAATAAATATTTATTGCGTACTTCTAGTATGCACAACACATGGTTTATTGTTATGGCTTTGGACAGAGTTTCTCTTCTGTGTGGTTTAGACTGGTGCTGTGCTATCTAATGTGGTAGGAACTAGCCACTTGTGGCTTTTGATTACTTGCAGCATGAATATTCTGAATCAAGATGTGCTGTTAAGTGTAAGATACACACCAAAGACTCATCGCCAAAAAAGGAATGTAAAATATTAATAATTTTGATTTGCATACTGAAATAAGATTTTTGATATATTAGGCTAGATAAAATATATTATTAAATTTAGCATCACCTGTTTTTTACTGTGGTTACCAGAAGATTTTAAATTATATATTGTGTTCATATTTGTGTCTTACATTATATTTCTGTTGAACATCGCTGCTTATCAGATATCAATGAATATATAATGAACCCTTAGCATTTTATCCCATCTCTCTTATAGTGAAGAAATTTCTTGGGCAGTGGCTCACACTTGTAATCCCAGCACTTTGGGAGGCAAAGGCAGGAGGCTTGCTTGAGGCCAGGAGTTTGAGACCAGCCTGGGCAACATAGCGAGACCTCATTTCTACTAAAAATTAAAAACAAAAATTAGCCGGCTGTGGTTGTACATACCTGCAGTCCTAGTTACTTTGGGAGGTGAGGTGGGAGGATTGCTTGAGCCCAGGAGTTTGAGGTAACTAATGTTGAGCTATGAGAATGCCACTGTACTCTAGCTCCTGTCTCAAAAAAAAAAAAAAAAAAAAAAGTCTTAGTCATTTCTAGTGCTATTATATTTAACATTTTCATAAAAGAATGTCAGCCATGATTTTATTGAGCCCTCTTTTAATCTTCTTTGAATTTTGATGATGGTCAATACATCTCAAAAATAACATCAATTTTTGTCAACTTGATATACCGTATCTGAATAAATTTAAAACCTTGGTGAGTGTCTCTGGACAACCTGATTCATTAATAAGAACCTGATGTTTATAAAAGTAATCAATATGACCCAGAAATCTTGGTGCTTATATCTCCATCAATTCCGCTAGAATTTTTATATAAGCTACTCAGAACTGTAAGGAAAATCTCCATATATATGTATTTTTTGAGAAAGGGTCTCACTCTGTTGCCCAGGCTGGGAGTGTAGTGGCATGATCTCAGCTTGCTATAGCCTTGAACCTCCCGGGCTCAAGCAGTTTTCCCAACTCAGCCTCCAGAGTAGTTGGGACTATAGGCACGTGCCACCATGCCTGGCCAGGTTTTTGTGGGGTTTTTTTTTTTTTTTTTTGTATTTTTTGTAGAGACAGGGGTTTTGCCATGTTGCCCAGGCTGGTCTTGAACTCCTGGGTTAAAGTAATACAATCCACCTGCCTCAGCCTCCCAGTGCTGGGATTACAGGTGTGAGCCAGCCTGCCTGGCCTGTTTTGTGTTTTTAACTATTCTAGCTACAGACAAATTAGGGCATCTGTGAAAAATCTACAGGAAAGATCTTACTGGATAACTAAACTTTAGAGGGATTCCCAGTAAAGTCAGGAAGAAGGTAAAGACAAATGCTAGGACAAAGACGCACACTACCACCCACCATGTCCATTATTTCCAAAGTCTTAGGATGAGGGAAAAAAAAAGGAAAGAAGATAGATGGGTTTAAAAATCAGCAAAACATACACAGTAGCATTTCTCTACGTTAATTATATCCATGAAGAAACTTCTAATAGGTTACATAGAAATTAACCTAAAATATGTACAATACCTTTATGATGAAAATTTCAAAATTCTTTAAAAGGACATAAATGAAGTGCTGAATAAATGGAGAGTGCTAACTCTTCATAGATAGGTTCTTCATACAATGCAAAGTTGTTAATTTCTCCTCAATTTAATTTGTAAAATCAATGATCTCAAATAATAGTGTTAATAGGAAGTTTGTAGTGACTTGGGAGACTTTTTTCTGATTCATCCAAAGTTGCTGTGGTGTATAGGCTAGTAGTGGCTGGCTGTCAAGACTTGAGGCCACATTGTGATGGCCCATATCTCAAAGAAGCTCTCTTATATTTCTACAAGGAAAGGTTTATGAGGATATTTATTTTGACAGTTATTTTGGTACTTATTTTTTCTGGTAGCAAAGAGGAGAGGCAATTAATTGAGGTATTCATTACTGGAGGAATGGGTTAGTGAAATTGGTATTTACAACCCCAAAAATATGTACATCTAATTTGTATCAACAAAAACCTTTACAATTTTAAAAAAGTGATGTTAAGATATTTAAAAATTGGTATTTACATATGATTGAATGCAATGTGCAACATATAGCAAACAATTATAAATAACAAACAATATTCAAATATGGTAATATATACATATAGATTTCAGAAATATGATGCTGGGGGGATCAAAGTAAGAAATAATACAGTTGATAGTACAATCTCATTTATATAAATTAAAACAAACTCAATAATACTATACATGTTTATTTTAAAAGCATATTTTAATAGAAATAAATATAAAATGTTGACTTGAATGACGTATCTTATATTCTCAAATGGGTGGCTGTACTAATGAGGGGAATGGGATTGGAAATGGGACATGAATGAGAACAAATTTAAAAATAGCAAGACTGCATGCATCAGCAATGTATCTTGAACTGAGGGAACATTTTAAAATCAATTCTTTATATGTGACTCCCTATAAAAAGTTAATAAAATGCTTTAAACTGTTTCTGCTTGAGTGTCATATTATCAGAGATATCCCATTAGTATTTGTCAAAAGGCTGTCACTGGGATTTTCCTATAACACTACTTTTAGCCTGAACATCTTGACAGAATTTCCATAAAACACTGGTGGAAGATTTTGTATATAATTTTTTTTTTTTTTTGAGACAGAATTTTGCTCTCGTTGCCCAGGCTGGAGTGCAATGGCGCAATCTTGGCTCACCACAACTTCCGCCTCCCCAGTGCAAGTGATTGTCCTGCCTCAGCCTCCCTAGTAGCTAGGATTACAGACATGCGTCACCATACCCGGCCAATTTTGTATAAGTAGAGATGGGGGTTTCTCTATGTTGGTCAGGCTGGTCTTGAACTCTCGACCTCAGGTGATCCGCCTGCCTCAGCCTCCCAAAGTGCTTGAATTACAGGCGTGAGCCACCACACCCGGCCTGATTTTGTATATTTCTTATCTTCCTTCTGTGCAACTTGAAAACCAGCAATTCTCTTTAAGGCCTTTAATGCACATGTCAGGCCACACAAAAAGTGGTTTTCCTTACCCATTTTAGAGAACCAATATGAAAAGACTTTGGTGCTTACAGCATGGAGTATGTACCCCTCTAATATCCCTAATATGAATTCTTAGTCACCACACATTCTTTGAAGTTCAATCTTTCCACAGAAAACAACAACAACAACAACAACAAAAAACTAAGTAACTAGTGCTTTAATAGAACTATACTTTATTCATTTCGCAAATATTTGTTGCAGATACATTTTATTCTGTACCTGTGGGTTTCAAACCAAGTAGCACAATAGACTCTGAAGAGGTACATCTAGGGATTCCTTTCTTAAAAAAAGAGTTCCTTGCTAAAAACTTGAATGGTATTGAGGAGTTTCTTGTTCTTAAAGAGTATGTGTTAAAATAGTCAAAGAGATGTATATGATCTGTTTACCAAGTTTAGTATTTGCATTTTAAGCTTTTTATCTCTAGTTAATGGGAAACACATTCCTTCTTTGAAATAGTTTTGATGGAGGTTTCCTGAAACCAGTTTAGGCCTGAAGTGTGACTTAGTCTTAAAAGTGTGATTTGAGGGAGGGGAGAGTTTTAGAAGGAAACCTTCATCCATTCCTGGAAAAAAGAAACCAAAAGCTACACTTGTCTGGAAGTGGAGACTATGGGACTAAGCAGAAAAAACTGCATAGAAAAGAATAGTATAGTAGAAATAACATGAGATAATATCAGAAAACAATTGCATTGTTCTCAGTGATCTTTGTAACTTTGGCTTTCAGTTTTCTTATAGTGACAGCAATTGCAACATAAAGAGTTGTAGAGAAGAATAAATGAGATAATTAGATTGTTTTTTATAAACTCTTAGCTATCACTATGCCTGCCTAGTACATACTAGGTATGACGAATCTTTAATGTATATTAATTCTTTATAATAAGAATTTCTTCTTAAGCGTGCGTAAAGTTGCCTCTTCTACTTCCTCAAACCTTAAATCCAACCCTTACCTCAATCAAGCCTCTTAGGTAAAATTTATTTTTATGAAGTATAAAGTTAAAGTATATCATCTTAAGTTTTAACTGTATGCCTTTTAAACCTGAAACATAGATTATTTCACTCTTCTTCTGTTTTTTCAATATAAATTCAAAGTACTTATCCCCTGTGGCCTTTGTGAAATATTCTTTATGAGCATGGCAAGCCCTGAGGATGTAGTTTAATTTTTAGTGCTATATCTATCTCCTCCTCAAGCAGTTCTTGAAAGTACAAAACTAGAAAATAACCAAAGTTATAACATGCTCATTAGAAGGAAGAATAATTTTTGTCATTTTTTTTGGTTTGACCCTACATAGTTATAGCCGTAAGCTATTTTATAGTCAACATCCCACACTGCTGAATCCTTTCAAATTTAGGAGCTTTGTATTTTCCCACAGCACTTTCATACATACTTTATCTCATTGAGTCTCACTATGCCAGTCTGACATACACAGGTTTTATAGTGAATATCTAATATTCACTTGATGGTTTGGGGAATTGAGGTTCAGTGAGATTAATTTATCTGCTCAGTGGATCACAGAGATAGTGACTGGCAAAACTTGGATCAAAGCCTGTTCTTATGAGTCATATTCGAAACCTTTTACTTTATAGAATCATTGATGTTTCTGTTACAGGGGCAAATACTGTGCAGTTAAGACAAAGACTTTTTCTAAAATGATACATTCTGAAGGTACTATTAAAAAATAAATACATTGGCATTATTTTTCATTAATTTTGGTATTTGAAGTGTGAGGAGAAAGAGCTGTTTATACAATATTTAATGCAATAATGTTCTTGGTAGTTTCTGGAAAAACTACACTAAAAATTATAGTCATGCCCTACCTTCTAATATTGGCAAGAACTTGGAAATCAGATACAAGGACCTGGAGAAAGACAGTCATATAAACCACATTGGTTTTGGCTTAGAAAAATGACTGGGTAGTGAGAGATGATGGGCAAATATGTTTAACAGTTTGCTTCAAAGATTGGGAGTGTTGCCTTATGAGAAACTCTAATAATGTGTTAGTGTCGTCATGCAAGGTCTCTTTGGGCCTGTCAGAATTCTGCAACTGTGATGTAAAATTTCAGCCTTGCTGAGACAGTTCTCTAAAGTTCATCCTAAGGATTTATTTTTAATGAGAAATTATCCTGTGCTCTCTGCTCTTCAATGTAGACCTGACTTGCTTGGGAAAATCAGGAGGGGAGGGGCAGGTGCTAATACTGCTGTTTTGAAAGGATCACTGCCAGATTTAAGTTAGGCACAGCCAAGCTCATTCTGGACTAGTCTTAGAGTAGATCATCCTTCACTGAATTGCCAAATAGCCCTCATAATGCCAGGTTATTGTGCAGTTTGTTCCAGGATCAGGCTGCATTTGGGTCCTCCCATTCAGAAAAGAGCAAAAATTTCCCCTCTTTCCAGGCATTGCTTTAGTACCCTCTTAAGGGAGACCTTCAGATATTTGACTATTTCAAAATAACTTTTGTTGAAATTTAGGAATAATTTTAGGAAAAGTTATTATAGGTAAAATTATTTCTACTGTGTAGGATGTCTTCTGATGCCTGAAGTCATCCCACATAGTTATCCCAGAGTTGTGTTACTTGATAGCTACTATGTCTGTAGTCACAAATGGTAGATGCCAGAGTCAAAAGCATTGTTTTTTGTTTTGTTTTGTTTTTTGTCGTTGTTGTTTGAGATGGAGTCTCGCTCTGTCACCCAGGCTGGAGCACAGTGGTGCAATATCGGCTCACTGCAACCTCCGCCTCCTGGGTTCAAGCAATTCTCCTGCCTCAGCCTCCAGAGTAGCTGAGATTACAGGCGTGCGCCACCACACCTGGCTACTTTTTGTATTTTTGGTAGAGACGGGGTTTCCCCATGTTGGTCAGGCTGGTCTCGAACTCCTGACCTGGTGATCCGCCCGCCTCGGCCTCCCAAAGTGCTGGGATTACAGGTGTGAGCCACCGTGCCTGGCCTTAAATACTTTTGTCCTCACTTATCTGATTATCATTTTAGGTAAAATTATTAAATTGAATTAAAGGAAATATTCATTTAAAGTTTTCTGATACCTACTAGCCACTCAGAAAAGTCAAAACTTTGCATTCCTTAGAAAAAGAATTTTGGTGTACGGTTTTACCATACTCTCAACAATACTGGGTATTGTATTGTTTTCTTTTGCTAATTTGGTAGGGAAAAAATGGTACATTGTTAATTTCACTTGCATTTTTGAAATGACTATTCACTGTGGACATTTTTCTAGTGTTTAGAGGCCATTCATTTCCTTTTTGTATATGCATAGAACGTTTATGTTTTATTTATTAAGATAAATACTTTTTTGTCTGATACATATGTTTTGAAATTCATGCATGTTGTTGCATTTATCAGTGTTTTCCCTTTTGATTCTGGGGTGATATTTCATTTTATAAATATTGAAGAACATTGGGCTGTTTCCGCTTTGGAGCTTATAGCAAATCAAGCTGCTATGGCATTCTTTTTTATTTTTATTTTTATTTTTTTTTGAGAAGGAGTCTGGCTCTTGTCACCCAGGCTGGAGTGCAATGGCACAATCTTGGCTCACTGCAACCTCCACCTCCTGGGTTCAAGCGATTCTCCTGCCTCAGCCCTCCCGAGTAGCTGGGATTACAGGAGTCTGCCACCACACCTGGCTAATTTTTGTATTTTTAGTAGAGACAGGGTTTCACCATGTTGTTGGCCAGGCTTGTCTTGAACTCCTGACCTCATGATCTAACCACCTTGGCCTCCCAAAGTGCTGGGATTACAGGTGTGAGTCACCGTGCCTGGCCTGCTATGGCATTCTTACACAAGTCTTTTAAATGGACCTAGATACTCTTCTGTCTTGGGAAATTACCTACTGGCTATCATTTTGTTGAGGATTTCTAGATTTCCATTGAAGTCAGATAAAATACCCTGCATATTTTAACACTTTGAAACTTAAGGAGATTTTCTTAATGGTCTAGCATACAGTATAATTTGGTAAATGTTCAGTATGCGCTTGAAAAGAATGTATATTTTACAGTTGTTAAGAATGTGCTATAAATGACATTTTGATTTGCCGGTACTTTCTGATTTGGTTCTGACAGTATGTAGAGAAAATATTTCAGACAATTGTATTATAAATGGAGGAGGATAGAGATGTAAAGGGAAGTAAGGTTTCTACTCTTCCCTGGAACTGGTAAAATGGAAACACCAGTATCCTATGGTAAATTATGTCTATATAATGTAATATCTACATTAACCACAAACAAATGTATAAATAGATACACTTGAAAACACTACAAATAAATAAAAATGGAATTCTAAAAAATGGTTATTCAGGGAACCCATAGGAAGGCAAGAAAAAGGAAGCAAACTAAAAGCAAAGAGAATGAACATAAAACAACACGAAAAAACCTGACAGATGTAAGCCCTAACATGTGAATAATTGTATTGAATGTAAATTATCTAAATATATCAATAAAAAGGCAGATATTGATAAAATGGATTAAGACATATTGTCTATAGAAAAATCACTTTAAGTATAATGATATAGGCAGGTTGAAAGTGAAAAGGAAGGGAAAAATACAACATGCAAATGTTGATCAAAGAAAAGCAGAATAATCTCTATTAATATAAAATGAAGTAGACATCAGAGGAAAGAAAATTACCAGAGACCGAGGTTTATTATATAATGGTAAAAGGGTCAATCCATCAAGAAGTTGTATAACCCTAAATGATAATGATTATGCCCCAAACAACAAAACTGCAAAATATGTGAAGTAAAAACTAATAAAATGGAAAGGGTAAATGGATGAATCACTGTTATAGTTGAAGACTTCAAAACTCCTAAAAATTGATAAAATGACTGGTCAGGATTTCAGTAAGAATATAGAAGAAATAACATCATCAACCAATAAGATGATAAACTGGCATTTATAGAACACTGTACACAACATCAGTAGAATACTCATCCTTTTCAAGCACTCATAAAACATACTAAGTCAGAGCATATCCCGGCCAAACAGACCTCAACAAATTTTGAAATCACACATAGACCTCAATGGAATCAGACTAGAAATTAGTAACACAACGATAACAAGAAAATCTCCAAAACTGAAACTAGATAATACACTTACATATAATGCCTGGGTCTAAGAGGAAGTCTCAAAGGAAATAAAATTGTATATTGAACTGAATGAAAATGAAGATTTGTGGCACACAGTGTTTGAAATGAAATTTATAGCACTAAACTGTTTACACTGGAAAAGAGTAAAAGTCTTAAACGAATAGTGTAAGCTGTCATCTCTAAAACCTAGGAAAAGAAAGGCAAAATAATCCCAAGGCAAGTAGAATGAATGGAAGAATAATAAGAGCCAAAATCATTGACATTGAAAGCAGGAAACAGTAGAGAAAATCAGTGAAATAAAGAGATTTTTCCCTCTGAAAGATTTATAAAATGGACAGACCTCCAACATGACTGACAAAGAAAAGGAAAGAATAAACAGATTATTGATGTTAGACATAAAACTAAAACAGGAAATATCAATAGAGACACTATTGATATGGAAAGGATAATAAGAGAACACTATGAACAACTCTACATACATAAATTTGACAGTGTAAAAGACATTGGTTAATTCTCTGAAAAACACAAACTATCACAATTCACCCAATATGAAATGGATAATTTGAATAACCCTATGGCTATGAAGGAAATTGAATTAAATAATTTAAAAACTTCCCTCTAGGAATGGGCACAGTGGCTCACAACTATAATCCCAGAACTTTGGGAGGCCGAGGGAGGAGGATCATTTGAGCCCAGGAGTTTGAGACCAGCCTTGGCAACATAGTGAGATCCCATCTCTAAAAACAAACAAACAAACAATCCAAAGAAACAGAAACTTCTTTCTGAAATCTTCAGGCTCAGATGGGTTCCCTGGAGAATGCTACCAAACATTTATAGAAGAATTAACACCAGTTCTATAGAATCTCTTACAGAAATCAGAAATGGAGGGTACACTTTCCAATTCATTTTATGAAGTTAGTACCCTTAAGGTAAAGCCAGGTAAAATTAATATAGAAAAGGAAACTACAGATTAATATTCTTTGTAAATATAGATGCAAAATTTTTAAAACAAAATGTTAAGTAGATTACAGTAATGTATAAAATGAATATATGACCAAGTCAGGTTTATTTCAGGGATGTGTAAAGAAGAAGAATCACATGATCATATCATTTGATGCAGAAAAAGCATTTGACAAAATCCGAGACACATTCATGATTTAAAAACAACAAAACTTCTTCAGCTGGATAAAAAACATGCCAAAACCCCGTAGCTAGCTTTATATTTAGGGGTGAAAGTCCAAATGGTTTCCCCCTAAAATTAGGAGCAAAGCAAAAGTATCTGCTCTCACAACTTTTATTCAATATAGTGCTGGAAGTTTTATCCAGTGCATTAGAGCAAGGAAAGGAGATAAAGGGCATGCAGAATGGAAAGGAAGAAATACAACTGTGTTATTTGCAAATAACCTGCTGATTGTCTATATTGAAAATCCTCAAGAATCCAGTACTAGGACTAAGAAGTGAACCTCCTAGTACTAATAAGTGAGTGCAGCAAGATGGCAGGATATAGGATAACATACATCAATCAATTGTTCTTCTGTATACTCACAATGAATATGTAGATACCAAAATTTAAAATATAATATTATTTATGATTGTTTAACAAAAAGAAATACTTAGTTTCAATCTAAGAAAAATCTACAGAATTTGTATGCTGAAAACTACTAAATGCTGATCGATAAAATCATATATGTAAATAGATGGAGGGACATACTGTGTTTGTGGATTGGAAGACTTAACACAGTAAAGATGCCAATTTTTCCTAGGTTTTTACAAAGATTTAATGAAATTCCTATAAAGTTCCAGCAAGCTTTTTGTAGATACAAACAAGATTATTCTAAAATTTGTATTGAAAGGCAAAATAGCTAGAATAGCTAAGACAAATTTAAAAAAAAGAAGAATAAATTGGAGAAATTAACTCATATAATTTCAAGACTTATTATGTAGCTATAGCAATCAAGATGGCATGGTATTGGCAGAGTCTAGACTGTTAGATGAGTGGGACAGAATAGAGAACCCAGGAATAGATTCACAAAAATATTTGACAAAAATAATTCAACACATAGTGTCAGAAGAATTGAACAGCCATAGACCAAAGAGAGAGCGAGAATGAGCGTGATAGAACTTTGAGCTAACCTCCCATTTTATGCAGAAATTATTATTACATTTTATACAAAATGGATTATGAACTTAAATGCAAAACTGTACAAACTTCAAACCACTTAGAAAAAAATAGGGGAAAATCTTCAGAATCTAAGGGTAGGCAGAGTTCTTAAATTTCCCTCTAAAAGTACTAACTTTCTTTCAGTGTAAAAGAAAAAAATTGGATAGCTGGACCTCATCAAAATTAAACACTTTTACTCTACAGAAGACTCTGCTGAGGGTAAAAGATACAGTGGAGTGGGAGAAAATATTTGCAAATCATATATCCAGGAAATGAGTCCTTACGTATCTAGAATATATAAATACTTTGAAGAACTCATCAGTAAAACAAATAAACAAAAAACAAAAGAAACAATGCAAGTAGGAAAATGAGCAAAAGACATGAAGAAACAATTCACCGAGGCAGATATACTGATAGCATATAAGCACATGAGAAGATACTGAACATCCTTAGTTGTTAGAGGAATTAAAATTAAAGTCACTACACTGCTATAAGAATAGTGACATCAAATGCTCGTGACGTTGCTGGTAAGAATATAAAATAGTATAATGTAAAATGGCATAGTCACTCTGGAAAACAATTTGGCAATTTCTTGAAAAATTAAGCAACAACTTCCATATGACCTTGCAATTGCACCCCTAGGCATTTGTCCCAGAGAAATAAAAATAAATGATATGAAAATAAGTAGATTTCAGGCAGTAAACTATACAGGAGTGTTTATAATAGCTTCATTTATAATAGCCCCAAACTGGAAAACAACCTAGATGTTCTTTAACAGGTGAATTGTTAAATACCTGTGGTACATTGATATAATAGAATACTACACAGCAATATAAAGGAAAGAACTATTGATATATGTAACAAACTGGATGAATCTCTAGAGATTTATGCTGAGTGAAATAAGCTAATCAAAAGAGGTTACATACTCCTTTCCGTACTCCTAAAAACTTAACTGTATGTTTTAAAATAACTTAAAAAGTGTAACTGGATTTTTTGCAACTCAATGAATAAATGCTTGAAAGGATGGATACCCCATTAATTTCATTTTTGTAACATTCTTAAAATGACAAAATTATATGTTACATAGAAATGAATATGGAAATGATATAGAAATTGAGAACAGGTTAGTGGTTCTTAGCAGTGAATTAGGAAGTAGAGATGGAGAGCAGTCGATATGGCTATAAAAAGACAACTTGAGGATCCTTGTAGTCTGGAAATGTGCGTCTTGATTTTATCAATATCAGTTTCCTGGATGTGAATATTGTGCACAATATAGTTTCCTAAGATGTTTAAATTTGGGGGACTGGATAGAGTGCACATGGGGTCTGTCTCTGTTATTTCCTATAACTATATGTGAATCTATAATTAATTATCTTATAATGAAAAATCTGAATAAAAATTGCTGATGAAGCAAATTTTATTCAGCTTTTAGTTTGCTTTTTTCTCTTCACCTGTATTCTTACATTATTTACCAGATATAGATCCAATATTTATCCACTTTCTCTGTTTTTACATATTCTGTCTCTTTTTCTGAACAGCTGAAGTTCAGTATGACAGATTTATTTATTCTTAGATTCTAAATTGGTCAGTTTCTGTACAGTTTCTGTTAATGAGAGGGGTGAAGGAATAGATTATTTATACGAGATTTCCCCAACCCTCACTTAACTATACAAAAGGCTATTTTTGTGTGTGTATGTGTAGCAAATGTGATTTTGAGATGCTGGGAGAAGCCATGTGTCTTTAATAAAATATCCATTACATACATTTATATATCATAAAAATAACATGTATAGCTCTCAGTTTATAAAGTACTTTGAGCCTCAGATTTTGTGCTTTTCCTGGCATTGACTTCCTTATATACATGGGAAGTCACTTAGAAGCTATATGCCTAGTTTTTTTTTTGTATAAAATCTTATACTGTACCTTCTGTTTAAGCCAGTACTTTCCATTATGAGGACTATTAACAATCTCTCACTGCCTTCATCTGTAACATGTTGGTATTATTTTAATTTACATTTTTAAATGCCACATTTTCCTATTGGCCCTTTAGAAATTGTTCAGGGCCTCTATTCCTTTTGGCAACGTGAAACAGATTAAGTTATTTGTCTGGAAAATTTTAAACTTCCAAACTGTGAATTACCTTAGCAGTTTAGAAGATTGACAAGTGTAAGTTAGGTCAGAAAAGACTTAAAAATTGGCAAGTGTGAAATTGGGTATATGAATAATAACTTTAGAAAACTACCAACTTTTGGAATAGTTCTTTGGAGAAAATATAGAAAAGCCCCATTTTGTTCATGGTAATAAAAGCAATGACTCTCCTTTCTCATCATATGCAGACACTCAGTTAAGAATTTTTGGGGTCCTATTTTTGGGCAAATAATTTGGTTTATTTCTGTTCTCACATACCCTTAGTTGTAACTGGTATGTTATGGACCGCTGAAGAAAATGATGGGATTTGGGGGTGGTGGGGAGATGTAATTTTAGTCTTAATGATTTTTTTAAATAGTAAAATAACTTGCACCTTATTTGTTTTATATTAAAAATGTTCTGTCTACAAATTGATTAAATCATATTCTTTGAATAATTAGCTAATTAAGGTGCACAGTTATATGCAGATAATTCAGGTTAGGGTTTCCCTAACAAAAGGGATACTTATCTTAAAAGTGAAATCCAAATTTTTTTTCTAATGAATTAACCTTCATCATTGAGGAAGTCTGCCTTTGTTGTTGTTGTTGTTCTAGCCAGGTAGGTAAGTTGTAATTTTAAGCAGTTTGGTTTGCTAAGTATGATTAAGAACCATTCCCTTTGAGGTTTACCCTTTCGCTTCTAAGTTACAACTGTTTATCATCTTGGGTCAAAGGTTATAAAAAGTAGTCATCAATTAAAGCTTTATTGGTTGTAATTGGTAATGCTATGAAAGGAGCCAGCCAAACTGAATCTGATAATAAAAGACTCTTTGTTAAAATATTTAATAAATTAACACTCTGTCTTGGAAAGGGGAAGCTAATTACAAAGGCCAAGATTGTTAATCATAATGTTTACTTTCTTCAAAAGCACAGACTCAACTACTCCATAATCATCAAACATCAGATTTCTTTCTTTTCTTTTTTAAAAATTCTGCAGACTCTGTCGGTCCCCGGAGGGGATGCTCTCCTATGGCTCATGCTTGGGATATAGCAGCAGGAGGAAATGCCAAGACAAACAGGTTATAAGGGAACCTTAAAAATAAACAGGGCTCTGTTAGAACATCAGACTGCCTCTACTCTCTTCAAATAAGGGTCACAAGTTTATGTAGATTAATTCTGTAGGCTAATTGAGTGATAACAAGAATTGGGGCCTTTGGAAGTAATGATATTTTTAATGATAAATTTTCTATCAAAGCAAGTATCCTTTCTCCATATACAGTTTTTTTGTGAGGTGTTTTGACAATGTTGTGGCTCTTGAAGTTTAGACATTTTTCTTTTTAATTTTTGTGGGTACATACTAGGTGTATATATTTGTGGGGTACATGAGATGTTTTGGTATAGGTGTGCCATGTGAAATAAGCACATTATAAAGAATGGGGTATCCATCCTTTCAAGCATTTATTCATTGAGTTGCAAACAATCCAGTTACATTTTTTAAGTTATTTTAAAACATACAGTTAAGTTTTTTTAAACTTTTATTTTAAGGTCTGGGGTACACATGCAGGTTTATTATATAGGTAAACTTGTGGTTTAGACATTTTTCAAAGCCCTAATACATAGAAATGGAGCTGTGACACATACCATCATGACTCTTGAATGACTTTGTCATGGGAACACTGTGAATTGGATTTTACATCTGGGAATTCAGTGTTCCTAGATTTAAGCAATAGGGGGCATCTTGGGTTTGTTCTTTTCACATATTTTTGTAGTCTAATCTTTAGTAAAGTTCTAATGAAAGAAAATTCTGCTTTGAGCCTGCTGTGCAAATTAGCCATATGGTGAAGTGTAATATCCTGCTGAACATCATTATGGGGCTGTATGAAAAGTACTCCCCTTTTCACATGGAAGCAAATTAAAATGGCCTTTTCAGTTTTTTTTTGTTTTTTTTTTTAAACTCTGTATAAACCTGTCTTCACTTGGATGCCGTGACAGTTAAAAGGGAGTTCCAGCTGCAGTCAGGGTGGTGAAATTACAGGCTTTCCCCAAGACCTAGTGGAAATATTGCTTCCTGTAGGCAGAAGCGGAAGAACAATGGTGTGTGCTTCCCTTCTTCCTTTCCCTTCCCTTGTTCTTTGTGTGGTTGTCCTTAGTTGCTTCTCAATCCAAGAGTTAATTTTCTGTTATTGTGACAGATGTGAAGAACTCAGTCCACTCTCCAATAGACCCCATACCAATGTCTACCAGGAAATAGCCAGTAGATAAGGAGCTGTTTAGCCAAATAATGGCATAGTAAATCTTTTTTTTTTGAGATGGAGTCTCGCTCTGTCGCCCAGGCTGGAGTGCAGTGGCGTGATCTCGGCTCACTGCAAGCTCCGCCTCCCGGGTTCACGCCATTCTCCTGCCTCAGCCTCCCGAGTAGCTGGGACTGCAGGCGCCTGCCACCACGCCCGGCTGATTTCTTTTTGTATTTGTAGTAGAGACGGGGTTTCACCGTGTTAGCCAGGATGGCTACGATCTCCTGACCTCGTGATCTGCCTGCCTCGGCCTCCCAAAGTGCTGGGATTACAGGCGTGAGCCACCGCGCCCAGCCGTAAATCTTAATGAAGAGAATATAAGGTCTGTCCCTTTCTGCCTGCTGTGTAGATATATTGCCCATATGAAGTAGTATTTCTCAGTATAAATTTTTTTTCCCTGCAAAAATAAGGATGTAAGATGCCACTAATGTTTAGAGGCATGGAGCTCAATAATGGTTTGAAATGTTCTGGATGTCTGTGTATATGATGAACATTGTCACATTTCATGAAGAAAAGGAAATCCTTGGAAAGGTGTTTCATCTGGCCGTTTCTTTCTCTCCCAAGAATGGGATCATGTGATTCTGACTTATTTGATTACTGGTGTACATTTGTAACCTACAGCAGCTAAAATTCAGCTTTGAGTTTTATTAGTAGTAAATTTTACTACTTTTATATGCAAAAACAAGCCTCATTCATTTGCCCATATTGAGTGGCCTATGTTTTTATCCAGACAAGTGTCTGGACACATGGAGAAGAATTCAAAGTTGTCACTTGTGTTTTTATTTTTATTTTTAAGCATTCATTCAGAGCCCATGTTAGTTCTAGCATTTGTATGGTGACAGTTTGTAGCATGTGTTGGAAGAAAAGGAGTTGGAACACTGTTGTGGAGTGAAAGTGGATCATGCTAAATTATGATGCTGGAGAAAAGATTTTTGTATGCAAAGTTCAATGAAAAGAGTATATAGAATATGACCTTATTTATATGCGTGTATATGTACATTACATGTGAAATAGCTATCTATTTAGAAAAGGGGAAAGTCTGTAAGGATATTAGATCTTGGTGAATGGGCTAAATGCAAACCACAAACAAAGCCTGAAAGAAAGTATGATCTAGAAAGATGTCATCTTGCTTAAAATAGAGTTGGGAAAACAAAACAATATAAAACAAAACGAGATCTGAGAAAATATATCGAATAGGGAGTACATCAAAAAGTAAGCATTATGAGATCATGAATGGCTTTCATTTTTTCTTTTTGCCTAATTTGTGTTATCTAGTTTTTCTACAAGTCACGTATTTTACTTTTGTAATAAATGACTTAAAAAGATAAACAACGTAGAAAACACAGCTATAAACAAAAGGTTAAAAAAAAGAAACTATTTCCAATGTTGCCTGAGAAGTGTGTTATGTTTTGATAAAACCCAGTGATAGGATTAATTATTAGAGTTCGGGAACAGCAATGGCTTTTGGAGCATTTGACCGTTTGCGCCCTTCCCCAGGTAGTACATAGGGTGTGATATAATATTAAATATTTAAATTAAATATGAATTTAGTAAATCAAGTAGCCAGTGAATTGAAGAAGAGCTTAACAGGGCTTGGAGAATATTTTTTCTCTTGTTTGGCCACTAAGGAAATATAGGATATGTGCTGTGGTTATTTAGCCCTTCTTATATCGTTTCTTTTTAACTAAATGATAAAAAAAATTGCTGTGGAGATTTCTTTATAATAATACAGTCTTTAGTATTTAGGTTAAATTCCAGATGGTATATATGGATTCAATATAAAAAACATTAAACTGGCCGGGTGCAGTGGCTCATGCCTGTAATCCCAGCACTTTGGGAGGCCAAGGCAGGTGGATCACAAGGTCACGAGATTGAGACCATCCTGGCTAAGATGGTGAAACCTTGTCTCTACTGAAAATACAAAAAATTAGCCGGGCGTGGTGGCATGCACCTATAGTCCCAGCTACTCAGGAGGCTGAGGCAGGAGAATGGCGTGAACCCGGGAGGCGGAGCTTGCAGTGAGCCGAGATCGCGCCACTGCACTCCAGCCTGGGCGACAGAGCGAGACTCCATCTCAAAAAAAAAAAAAAAAAAGTTAAACAGAGCCTTGCTTGCCTTCTATGTCTGTCTTTCTTAACTCTTACGAAAATACTTTAGATGCATAAAAATCTGAAAAGTTACACCATTAATAAGTAAGGCTGATAATTAACATTTTGTCTGAATTTAAGTAAAATTTTCTCTGTTGGGCCAATTGACTGGATTGAGAAATCTAGCTGTTAGGTGATGTGTTTTGCTGTTATAAACAGAGCAAATTGTAAGTCAGAAGATATTTTTTACCTTTCCCACTGTATGCCTTCTAGCTTGAAAATAGGATCCTGAATTTATGAATACATTAGCCAGTGTCTTAGTCCATTTGTGCTGGTATAACAAAATACCACAGATTGGGTAATTTATAAACAATAGAGACTTATTTCTTAGGATTCTGGAGGCTGAGAAGTCCAAGATCAAGGCAATAACAGGTTCTTTTGTCTAGTGAAGGCTGCTCTTTTCTTCTAGATGACAACTTATTGCCTTATCCTCCAGAGGGAGGAATGGAGGGGAGGAACTCTTCTGCCCACATGGCAGAAGAGATGGGAGGGTGCAAACCCGCTCCCTCAAACTGTTTTATAGGGTCCCAATTCCATTCATGAGGGCCCTGCCCTCATCACTTAATCACCTCTTAAAGGCCGCATCTCTTACTACTATGTTGGTGGTTAAGTTTTAACATGTTAATTTTGGGGGACACATTCAGACCATAGCAGTTGGCAACCGTTGTGGTGTGTGGAGTTTCCATTTTAAGGCTCTCAGAGTATGGGATAAGGGGAATTGGGGAATTGGGGTACTGCTGGTGGCTGTACAGTTCATCCTGTGCTGGAGAATATTCAAAATAATAGTGCCATACAAGAGCACATATAGGAAGATCCTGTATTAACTCTGGTTTTTATTCAGTTTAAGAAGTTCAGATTATTAAACACTGGCAACTGTGTGGTAGGAGAATATTTGCTCATATTTTATAGGCCAATTGCTTGCTGGATGCTGAAATCAGTTTGTAGATTGCCTTTGGCATGTCTTTGGACCTGGGCACATCAACCTATGAGTTGCCACTTCCATAATGATGTTAGATCTATAGCCAGATAAATGGTGAATGGGCCAAATGCAAACCACAAACCAATCCTGAAAGCTCCTCTCATTCAAAATAGAGTAAATGGGAAAACAAAACAAAATGTTGTCTGAGAAAATGTATTGAATAGAAAGGATCAAAGAACATCAGCCTAAAAATCCAGAAGAAATGTGATGCTAAAAGTGATTTTCTATAGGAATCAAAAGAAAATTCTTAAAAAGAATTGCCTCTATGAAACAGGAACAAAAAACTTTAGAAGAATAAATGGAGATCGAAAAATTACATGAGGAGATGAATAGGAATACTTACAAGTAAATGATTATTGCAGTAGGAGATGAAGGGCAAATATGAAAGTAGAGGCTTATAATAAATTATAGATTAATAATTTATTCACACTTTTGATCATTTATTGAAAATTGCATACCACTTATGTGTCTGGCATTGTTGTAGGAGTTGGGAATACAACAATAAACAAGATAAACTGAGACTTTTTCTCATGGAGCTTGCATCCTAACAAGAGGAGACAGACAGTAAACAATATCAGATGGAGATACGTGCTAACTGAAGAATTAAAAGGGTTATGTGTTAGGGAAAATTTTCCATTTTAAGCTGAGTAGTAGGAAAGTCTTTTCTAAGTAGTTGACGTTCAAAATTATGTTTGAGTTATCAGAAAGAGCCACACATTTCCTCATGGCCCATGTCCTTTGGAGTTTTGTGCTAGGTTCTTTCGTACTTTAATTCTACAAGCATTTCTTAGAGCCCTTTCTCTAAGGGCCTTTATTACTATCTCTCTGCTAATGATTATGATTCTCTTAAGCTATAGACCCAAATATGTCAGTTCCCAAACACTTGGCACTTGGAAGTCATCAATTAAATATGCCCAGTACAGAAGTCATCATTATTAATCTTCCCAAATATAGTCAATTCTCATTATTCGTGATATTTATGTTCTATAAAGTCACTGGAAACACTGAGTGAGCGAATACTGAGCCATTGCTTTTAGGAGAAATACAGGTTTAGTTTCCTATGAGCTTCTGGTCACATTTTCATCAACCAATGAATGCATAACCTTGATTTATGAGTGTTTCTGCTTAAGGACATGTTATTTAATATATCTTGTTGATTCATTAACATTGAACTCATAGCCAACAGCACTATACTCATGCCTGAGAGGAGTTTATCTACCATGTGGGTTTTCTCTGTAAGGCACATCACAGTTTTCTTGTGCCTTCTTTCAAAGGCACATATTGTTTCTTGAGCTTAGGAACACTAGACAGCACGTTGGTACTATGGTTGGGGGCCATTTTAAACAGCAAAATCATCAACAAAAAGTGCAAAAACGCAAAAAATGTGGCACTGGATAGACTATGAAAATGACAGCTGTTTACAATATGAAAACTAAAATAAGAAGGCAGAGCATTGCCTTGTTTAAACCTTAGCTAGAAACATGTGCATTAGGCAACTCAAATTTTTCACCCCTCTGCACATGTCTGTTGAATGACTATGAAAGAACTATGAGTATTGCTTTTGGGTTTACAAATAAATTTTAGCAAGTAGGCAAATTCACAAATACAGAATCTGTGAATAATGATCTACTGTTTATTCCATCTACTTATGTTCCCTCTCTCACAGATGAAACCACTGTCAAACCAGTTACCCAGGTTAGAAACTTTGTATCAGCCTTCTTTCCTTCCTATTCTTTATCACCCATATCCAATTAATTTCCAGCTTAAACCTCCTAAATACGTCTCAGATTCTGACTGATCTTTTCAATTTTAATTTTTCCCTTTCTTTACTCTCTGCAGTACAACTTCCAAAATATCTAAAACTCTTATGGTCGCTACAGTACAAATACCTTAACATAATTTACGAAGCTTTCCTGCCTCATCTCTTGTCAGCCCTGTACTTTACACCTCAAGTTCCAGCCATGGAGAACTTCTTTCAGATTCTTAGGATATGTGATGCCTTTTTTTCCATTCAGCCTCTTTGTCTCCTCCAGGAACACTTTTTTCCCTTTCTCTCTTTCTGGCTTATTCTTCTGACTCATTCGTCAATTAGAAGTATAAACATCATTTTTCGAAGAAGCTTTCGTTGACACTTCCCCCACCCACCACACACACACACACACACACACACACACACACACCCTACTTTAATCCATAGGATTCTGTAGTTCATTTTAATATAATTGCTTGTTTGTCAGTCTTCCATAGTAGTCTATAAATTCAGTAAGTACAGGTACTGTTCTCAGTGTGCCAATCACATGGTAACCACTTAGTATATATTAAGTGACTTGGTTTTTGGTGAGATTGTGTGTATTAACACAAAACTTTTGGAGCAGTGTAATACTAATGATATAAAGTAGGAAAAAATCCAAGTTTTACTTGCCTGCTTATTGTTTTATATCTATTTGCTTATGTCTTCAGCAGCTTTTTGAAAAATGTTAATGATTGAAAGAGCTTGGAGCTTAAGTGAAACCTCTGTAGCTCATCTAGTGACCTCTCTGTGAATAGACAGGCACTGCACCAATTACTCAACTGGACTGGTCAAACATCTACGTCTCAAATTCCACCTTTAAGTATTGAGTTGACAAAATTGGCAGAGGGAATAGAATAATGAAAGGTGAATTTAGCAGCCACTAAGGAAACTCCAGCTCATTTTTGTAAATGGGAAGCCAGACCTATTAGATAAATTGGTCTTGTCTTTTGTTTTTATCCTATTGAGGAATACTTGAAAGGCAAAGCTATACCCAGTTTAGAATTAAGTAGAAGTTCATGATTTGGTTTTTATATAGAATTTCATCTTATGTATTTTCTATCATTTATAACAAAAAATTAAATGAGTATAGTGTGGTATAATTAGAGAGAATGCTTTCTCTAAATTCTCAAGTAAGTGTGTCTTGGCTCCAAAGCATATTGAATATGTAATGTCACACTGCAATAATAAAGGTCCTTTAGGGCTGTTAACCTTAAAATAAAAAGCCCTTTAGTGTATACAGAATGTAATTAAGATTTAATACTACTACTATGCTGTGAAATGGTGACAAGTTGAGAATAACTTTAACAAACCAACTAGCAGTTTCCTCTTATTTCTTAAATGGAATCATTTGCCTCCTCATTAATGTATGGATGAAAAAAGCTTTGAAATGCTGTCCTAATGTTCAATTTCATTTTCTAGGAAGGAAAAACTCGGGTGTATACAGTTATAATCACTTTAGAACTTTAAAACTGTTGTTTTTAAGCTACACCAGGGTTCAACAAACCATAACCCATGAACCAAATCCAGCCTGTTGCCTGTTTCTGAAGGGCCTGTGAACTAAAAATGTTTTTTACATTTTTAAAATCAAAAGAAAAGGAATATTTAATGAAAGGTGAAAACTGTGCAAAATTATAATTTGTTTCCATAAACAAGGTTTTATTGGAACACAGCCATACTTGTTTATGTCTTGTTTATGGCTGCTTTTGCACTACCCCAGCAGAATTGAGTAGCTGTCCACCAACCCCTCATATATTTACTATCCTGCCTTTTAGAGAAAATGTTTGCCAACCCCTGAGCTACATTAGTGTCTTTCCATGACTTAGTACCTTAAGTCAACTTTCCCAATTTTTTAGGACCAGTTTGGGAATCTAACAAATAAATCATCTTGAATAAAATTCTTCAATTTTTCAGGAAGGCAGAGGAAAACTAAACTAGGTATTGCGTGGCATTTATACTTTTTTTAGGTGGGCAGGGCTTTTACTTTAATCATTGATTTTATCTTATTTATTTTTAAAATAAGCGCTTGCATGAGATACTGTTCTAAGAGCTTTATAACTCCTCTAAATCCTCATTACAACCATATGATGTTGGCATCTCTACAAATGAGAAAACCATGGCACACTTATTAGTGAAAGTTAAATAGTGGAACTTAAATTAGTGGTAGGAAGTTATAGTGCTATTTATAGCAGTTGTACAGCTAGTAAGGGGCAGAGTCACTATTCAAATGTAATAATAGTCTCTGGTTCCAAAGTCTGTTCTCTTTACCACTGGTATTCTCTCTTTTCATTTTTACTCTTATTTATTTAGAAAAGCTTTGGATTAAGAGTAGAATTCAGGGCCGGGCGTGGTGGCTAAGGCCTGTAATCCCAGCACTTTGAGGTGGATCACAAAATCAACAGATCGAGAACATCCTGTCCAACATGGTGAAATCTTGTTTCTACTAAAAATACAAAAATTAGCTGGGCATGGTGGCGCACACCTGTAGTCCCAGCTACTCAGGAGGCTGAGGCAGGAGAATCTCTTGAACACAGAAGGCAGAGGTTGCAGTGAGCCGAAACTGTGCCACTGCACTCCAGCCTGGTGACAGAGTGAGACTCTGTCTCAAAAAAAATAAAAGTAAAAATAAAAGTAGAAGAATTCAGTAATAAGTGGGGTGTGATAATCTAAACACACTGAGTTTGTATTCATTTCCCAGAGCTGCTGTAACAAGGCCCCATAAACTGAGTGGTTTAAAACAACAGAAATGTATTCTATCCCTGTTTTGGAGGCTAGAATTCCAAACTCAAGGCATGAGAAGGGCCATTTTCTCTCTGAGACTGGGTAGAATCTTTTGTTGTGTTTTTCTAGTGCCTGCTGGTGATCAACAATCTCTGATGTTCCCTGGCTTGCAGCTGCATCATTCTATTCTCTGCCTCTGTCATCACGTGGTGTTCTCCCCATGTGTCTCTGTGTCTATTCTTTTCGGCTTTCAGGACACCAGACATACTCTATTAAGGTCCCACCCTCCACTGATAGGATCACATCTTAATTTAACCAATTACATCACAATGGCCCTATTTCCAAATATGGTTGCATTCTGAAGTTCCACGAAGGACATGAATTTGGAGAAACCACTATTCAACCCAGTACACAGCTCATGAGTCAGATATTATTATGTAGAGCACTTCTCATTTTAAGCCCAGAAACCCTAAACGAAAAGTGGGGCTGTGCACCAAGAATCTTCATGCTTTTGTTTTTGTTTTTTGGGTTTAATCCTGTGCTGGATTATAACCTAAGGGGGAATACTAATTTACTGTTCTCAATTCCTGCTTTTTTCCTGCTTCCCATTGCCCCTTTGTTCATGATTCATTTTTATTCTTGATGTTTTTCTTCTGGAATGTTCTGTGAGTTTTTTAAGGAGCATTTTCTTACCTGTTATCATAACTTATGGAAAGGTTGGTTTCCCTGCATTCTTGTGAATTTGAGACAGTTGATTCAGAAACCAGCTTTGGTGTGCTGGTGATTAAGTTCTGGTAGTTTCCTTGTAAGGATATTTTGTACACATTCTTACAGGTTTGTAACTAAGGTTCAATAAATGGTAATAGTTATTTGTATTTTCTATTGTTATCATCAATGTTAAAATAGCAGATTTTGAGAAATGCGATACTACCTCAAATTCCAGACCTGGGACCTTCTCTTTTCCCTTGAAATAAAAGAGTAATTGGTCCAATTGTGTCAACCCATTTTCTTTTCTTTATTTACAGGGTGCCCGGGAAACATTTGAGAATTACTACCGAAAACAGAGGCGAAAACAGGCTCGTTTGGTACTTCAACCTCCATCTAACATGGTAGGATTACCATCTTCACTTTTCTCACATTTTTACTTTTCCTCCTTGATGTCTTTTGATGAGTGTGTGTGTGTGTGTGTTTACTGTCATTCTGAGACCACTTTTGGTGGATGTGACTTGCAGTAAGAAAACATTTATTGATTGCTGTGTGTCTGGCACTGTTCTAAGTACTAGATATGTGCTGTCATATTTCCTCTTCATTGGTAGATAATATTATTATTTTTACCTTATCAGATATCATCTAGGGAGCTGAGCCTTAAGAGATTAAGTGACTGATTTTAACTTAGTCTTAATGTAACAAAACAGAAACAATAACTTTTTCTTCTTTGCTTTGTTGCAGCATGAAACTTTAGATGGCTACAGGAAGTATTTTAATCAAATTGTAGGGTAGGTATATATATATATATTTATATTTTTATTTATTGAAATTTATACTCTTTCCATACATAGAGTTGTGAATGTTGGAAAAATAAATCAGGTTTTCCTTAGGAAATTCTTTTCATTTTCTTTTTTTTAATCCTTAAGACAAGATTTGTTTTTGATTTTCTAATGATTTAAAAGGAACACTCTGCTGGTTTCAACTTTATATTGCTGGAGGGCATTTTTGTGGATAAAGTGAGAAAAACATTGAATTGTAATCTTATTACACTTGATGTTTTATTTCTTTGTTTTTGGTAAATGGAACCAAATAATTAGCAAAAGTTGGCAAACTTTTTCCAAAAGGGCCAGATAGTAAAATATTTTAGGCTTAGTAGGCCATATGGTCTCTTTCACAACTGCTTAGCTCTGTTGTTATAGTGCAAAAGTAGCTATAGATGATATGTAAATGATGAGCATGGCTATGTTCCAATAAAACAATCTTTATAAAAACAGGCAGTGGGCTAGGTTTATCCCATAGGCTATATAGTTTGCCACCCTCATCTAGGGTGTATATAGTGGTACGGAATTGCATTTCCCAAATAAACATCCCAATACTGGCAGCTTGTTCTAATTGCAAAATAATGACTTTGCAGTTAAAAGAAAAGGAAATAACTTGGATTCTTCATCAGGTTTATTTTTTTCAGATTTAAATTGTTTCAATGTAATTAGTAGTTATTAAAATATATCATAAAAATTCCCTAATAAAGACTTTTTTCATTAATATGAATATTTAGGCAAGACAATGCAGGCTACATTTTAAATGCATAATAACAAAAAGCTACAAGATTGTTCAAATGTAACTTCACATTTTTGAAACCTTTATATGATGCCTTTTCAAGACTTTGATGATAGAGTCCACATGACGGGAATTATTTTGATATTTTGTGCATTGGATTCTTAAAATGTATAAAGAATACATTATATATATATATATATGATGTATATATTAGCTTTTATGATCTCTTTAAAATTTGTTTTTTTGAAATGTATTGATGGCTGGGTATTTTCTTAATATAACAAAATTTGCCTCCATTACCTCTACACATTTTCCTCTCTTTTAAACTACTGGATAGCATTGTTAACATTTAATAGAAATTTAATAGAAATGTAACTCTGATCTCTCTAGGAGTGGTTATGAAGATGTCATGATCACAGACATAATTTTTGGTCCAAGTAGTCTGATTTCATTTATTCTACTGAATAAGTTTCTTCAAGAAAAAAATGACCACTAACTTTGCATTTGATGGTATCTCTTAATGCTTGTCAAACCCCAGAGACAGTAATAGAACTGTAATTTCTGACAGCTGTGCTTTCTTTTTTCCTCAATCTTAGCTTTTTTGTGGTTGAAGATCACATTTTACATACAACCCAGGGCTTAGTAAATAGAGCCTACATTGATGAACTGTGGGAAATGGCACTTTCAAAAACCATCGCAGCACTCCGCACCCACTCGGTATGTAAGAAGCCCAAGGGAAGTTGTTATTTAGAGCTGATTATCTATATATTCAGTGTTTTACTGCTTTAAAATCAACATATGTATGTCTTTGGAATCACTCACTTGGAGCTATAGATGTCCTTCAAAGACATAGAAGTAGCTGCTTCAAATTATCACATTTTCTACCACTGAGCTCACTTTTATAGAAGCCCTTTGCAATAAGAAAATAGCAGCTAATATCTATTGATTATTCTCTCTATGTGTCAGACGTTGTTCTGTTTACTTCATACATATTCTCTTATTTCATCCTCAATACAACCCTAGAAAGGTAGGTATTATTATTATTATTATTATTATATTTACCTTATAGTCTGGGAAATTGAACCTGAGAGAGGTTAGGTAACCAGCCTAATGCCATACAATAAGAAGTAGAAGTCGGATTGAAACCCAGATGGTCTGACTCTAGAGCCCATGTTCTTAGCCACTATACCATTTTGCCTTCTATAGTGCCTATTAATATTATAAACACTGATTTGGAGTTCACAGTTCTACTGTTACCTTTTGAAAAAAAAAAGTTCATAACATATTAAGCTGCCCAATATTCTGTTCCCATGATCTATTGATATATTTTAATGTGGCATATATTTTTGGTGATAATCCACTTTATTTCAGTTATAGAATGCTGGCTCTGAATTCCCTTCCTTCTTTCCTTCCTTCCTTCCTTCTTTCCTTCCTTCCATGTTTCTTAAAGATTGATTATGCTTTGGCAGTGGGAATATGACAATGAACAAGATAGATAGTCTTTGCTCTCAGAGAGTTATATTTTGATTGGAAGAGATATCCAATAAACATGTAACAAGAATGTCAGACAGTGATCATGCAATGCAGACAATGAAAATAGAATGACAGATTAGGAAACAGGGTGTTTGCTTTTGAAGTGGCACTCTGAGATTAGAATATCAATGAGTCGCCATTTATGCAAAGAAGACCAATTAAATGATCATTTTAGTCCTAAAGAACAGTAGTGCAAGGGCTCTTATCTCAAAGTGTTTGAGGAATAATAGTGAGGAGTCAATGACAGAAGATAATTTAGCATTAAAACAATTTCTTTAAGTGACTGTAGTATCCATCTAGTTGTGCTAGCTAGAAACTTAAAAATCATCCATGACCCATGAACTCTCTTTTCTAATTAATCAGCAGGTGTTCCAGACAGAGTAAATACTGTGTGTAAAAACCTATTTTAAGGGAACATAGCCCTCTCAGAGACCTGAAAGAAGTCCAGAGTGAAGTAAGAAAAGAGAAGTAGGTAGATGCCATGTTATTTAGAATCTACTTGACCTTTTAAACAGTGGGCTGAATGGAATGTGTTACGTATAGATGTGTTCAAGGTGAAGGTGGGATAACATGGAGTAAGATGATCAGATTTTCATTTTGAAAGATTGTTCTGGCTTAAGTGTGGATAGTGGATGAGGGGTAAGAATGAATTCAAAAACAATTACTAGGCTAGTCTAGTATTCCAGGCAAGTGATAATGATAGTTTGGGTCAAGGAGTGATAGTAAGTATTGAGAGATATGGTTGAATTCAAGAGATTTTTAGGAAGTAAGATTAATTGTACTTTCTGATGGATTAGATATAAGAGGTAAAAGGAAAAGAACTATCAAGGAAATGCTTAGGTGAATGGTTTCCTTTCTTGGATGATAGTGTTAGCAGTTTTGATAGTTTGGAGTGGGGAGATGATGAGTTTACATTCGAAATGATTACTTTGTGATGCCTTTGTGCCATCTAAGCAGCAAGTTCTAGGAGATTGATTAATATGTATGTGGGTTTGATCCAAAGAGGATATGTCATTATTGAATGTGTTGCAAATATTTCTTTCCTTTTATTTTTGCTTATGGTTTTTGTTATAGTATACAGAACTTTTAAATATTTATATATCTGATAATACTTAAGTTTAATTTTCTCTCATTTTACATATGTAACCAAGGACTTGATCTGACATTTTTATCATTTTATTCTTCTGTTATAATAAAATCTGGCAAACTTGAAATGTTTTTTACATGTTTTTGTGTGTTCTGAGATTTTTAAAAAGTTGCTTAACTATTTTATAATTAGATTTTTACACATTTATATGTTTACAACCACCTGTTATTTACTCTCATTTATAGTATGATTAAGGATCTCATTTTTTTTGTAGTGGTAGTGCACCCATTGTCTTCGGATCATTTTTTGAGTGCCTTACTTTTTCCCCATTGAGTTGTATGTTCTAACATATAAACATTATAAAAATATGTTTCTATATTAGAATAGAAATTTTGATTATTAAGAACATTTTAGTCATCATCCCTTGCATGGTTATTATTAGCTTTCTGATATATAAATGTAAAGTCCCTTTTTTAATATATAAATAAACTATACAATATATAATGGGTTTTAAGTAGGAACATGCTGTGTTTTTCATTTAATGTCTGATGAATATGATTTAATTTTAATATATATAATATTGCATTGTAGGATTATATTATTATTTTTAATTGATTCATTTGATATTTTGGGCTTTTAAGAAAGTTTTTGGTTTTGTTTTTTTTCTAGCTATTAAAAACATTGCAGTAAATACTGTTATAACCATGTCCTTACACATGGTTATGTGTAAGGACTTAGAGCAAGTTCTTAAGAAATGAAAATAGTGAGTAAAAGTATTTGGACATTTCTTAGGTTCTAGGTATTGCTCATTTGCTCTCCCAAACTATTAAACTATTTAACACTCTGAGCAGCATCTACTAGAATGCCTATTTCCCTATTCTTTTTATTCCACAGAAAGTTATGTTTAAAAACAGAAAATAATTTCTAATTTCAGAAATTGTATCTTATTTTATTATGCTTTTAAAAAATAATACTGATATTAGGTCGGGCATGTTGGCTCACTCCTGTAATTCCAGCACTTTGGGAGGCCGAGGAGGGCAGATCATCTGAGGTCAGGAGTTCAAGACCAGTCTGGCCAACATGGTGAAACCCCGTCTCTACTAAAAACACAAAAATTAGCCAGGCATGATGGCATGTGCCTGTTATCCCAGCTAGTCAGTAGGCTGAGGCGGGAGAATTGCTGGAACCCAGGAGGCAGAGGCTGCAGTGAGCTGAGACAGTGCCACTGCACTCCAGCCTGGGTGACAGAGCAAGACTCTGTCTCAAAAAAAAAAAAAGAAATAAATAAAAAGAAATAAATAAAGGAAAAATTAATACTGATATTGAAAATCTCTTCCATGTCATTTGTATATCTTCATAGAATTTCTTGTTCATATACATTGTCTTTATCTTATATTTTCACGTTTTTAAACATTTTACTATATATTATTAAAACATGGACATTAGCTGTTAATGTTAACCTCATCTGACAATATGTTGTAAATATTTTTTCTTAATTTAATGTCTCTTACCTTTTCTGCAGCTTCAAAAAGTTTTAACGTTTTTGAGTAGTTAATTTTATTGATATTTACTTTATAATTTATGTGTTCTTCATTACAAAGCATATGTGTTTATCTTTATTTGATTTTAGTATTTCTGTAGTTCCTTTTTCTACAACCATAAAAAATTTATTTTAGCATAGGGTATGAGATTGGACTCTCTTTAATTATTTTGAAAATGACTCATCACTTCCAATAACATCATTGTGATAATCTACTGTCTTAGTGGGCTCAGGCTACCGTAAGGAAATATCATAGACTGGGTGGTTTAAATGACAGAAATTTATTTTCTTATAGTACTAGAGAATGGAAGTCAGAGATTAAGGTGTCCACATGGTCAGCTACTGGTGAGGGTTCTCTCCCTGGCTTGCAGAAGGCTGCCTTCTCACTCTGTCCTCACTTGACCTTTCCTCAGTGTATGCCTGCTGAAGAAGGATTGCTCTCTCCTTCTCTTTTTATAAGGAGAACAATCCCACTGGATTAGGGCCTCACCTGTATCACTTCATTTGTTGTTAATTACCTCCCAAAGGCCCCATCTCCAAATATAGCCATACTGGGAGATAGGGCATTAATAGGTGAGTTTTGGGGGCAGAAACAACAGTCTGTCCATCTCTCCTTTCCTTACATATTTTGAAGGCTACCTTTTATATATTATATTATGTATACACTCAGGTTTATTTCTAGGTCATATGATTTGAATTCTCGCTCCTTGAATCAATACAACATTGTGATTATTGTATCTGACATTGTGTGGCTTAATTTTTGTTTATTTATTTTATTTATTTTTATTTATTTATTTACTTTTTTGAGACAGAGTCTTGCCTGTCACCCAGGCTGGAGCACAATGGTGCGATCTCAGCTCACTGCAACCTCCGCCTTCTGGGTTCAAGTGGTTCTCCTGCCTCAGCCTCCCAAGTAGCTGGAATTACAGGTGCCTGCCACCATGCCCGACTAATTTTTTTGTATTTTTAGTAGAGATGGGGTTTCGCCATGTTGGCCAGGCTGGTCTTGAACTCCTGGCCTCAGGTGATTCGCCTACCTCGGCCTCCCAAAGGGCTGGGATTATAGGCATGAACCACTATGCCCGGCCGGCTTAATTTTTTATAAGATATGTGTATCCTCTTAAATCGTCTTTTTAAAATATGCTATTTATCCCCTTATTATTCTTCCAGTCAACTTGAGAATCACTTTGTTACAACCCTTCCACCTCTAGTCCACACCCCTAAAAATTGAGATATAATTAGGTTGTGCAGTAAATCTGTAGATTAATTGACACATTTCAGGCTCTGGTATTTTTCACCAAAGAAGATATGTATTTTTGTTACTTATTTGCCTTTCATGTCTTTTGGTAAAATATTTAATAATACTTCCCATCAAAGTACTGTTTTTAGGTGGTTTTTTTTTTTTTGCGGGTAATATTTTGTGGAAGGTTTTTTTTTC
Source organism: Pan troglodytes (assembly GCF_028858775.2). NCBI lineage: Eukaryota > Metazoa > Chordata > Mammalia > Primates > Hominidae > Pan > Pan troglodytes. The sequence continues at coordinate 50,238,122 of NC_072410.2, forward strand.
CCCCATCATATTTATTAACTAGTATTACTGTCATTCTGTGGGAGAAAAGTTTCTGATTTTGTTTATTTTATATCTATCCATTTCACTGAATTCTCTAATTTTATTTTGTTTCCTGAAAAAAGTTATCTTTCCTTTAGAAATCAGATTTATTCCATGCACTGTCTTTTTTTTTTTTCTAAAGCAATGTTTTTTTGTGTTCCTGATACATTTGGGAATGTAACAGATCTCTAAATCTCGCAGTACAAAAATGCACCCTCTCTTCTTCAGCATGAAATTTTATTTGATACTATTAAGAGCAGGACACTTTTCAAGTGTGCTGATTCTTTTCAAAGTGTAGATCTGTGGAGAACATTAATCTTAAGGGAGTTTTTCTTTGTAGATCTGTTGTATATTCTTTTTAACTGAAGAATAAATGACGAAATACCTTCTTTTTAAAAAATCATTAGTTCAGCATTGATCTGTAGAGGTAAAAAGTAGACTAGTGGTTGCTTAGGGATTAAAGAGGTGATAGCTAAAGGGTACGTATGGAGTTTCATTTTATTATTTTAATTTTAATTTTTAGTTCTGGGGTACATGTGCAGGATGTGCAGGTTTGTTACATAGGTTTCATTTTAAAGTAAAGAAAATTTCCAAAGTTTGACTATGATAAGGGTTGCAGATACCTGTGAATATACAAACAATTAAAAACTATTCAATTATGTACTTTAAATGGGTGAGTTGTATGGTGTGGGAATTATATCTTGACAAAGTTATTAAGAAACAACTCAGTATTAACACAGATTTACTCATTGAACCATTTTATACGTTAAGAGACAGAGTGTTGGTGCCACAAATGCTCACTGTATTTCATGACACTATTTATTTTATTAGTAGTACCCAGCAAACAAAATAAGAACAACCCAAACATCAAATCAAATCTCAAAAACACTCTGGCTATGTGACTACATTATTTATCAAATGTGTCTATATTTTCTAGCATTATATATGGCTGTTTAAAATTACTCTTTACTTTTTCTGATTAAATTATTAGTATAAATTGAAACATTTTGAAAGATTCGATATTTCATGTATTAATATGTGCAACATTCTCAGTGCTGATTTCAAAACATAAGATCTTACATAATCTACTTCACTTAGTAAATTCAGCAATATATTAAAAGATTTAATATGCCTAGTATAAAGGAGAGTTCATTTCAGGAATGGTTCAATATTAAAAGATCTGCTAATATGATTGTTAATGATAATATGATAATACTGAAAAGATATTTTTAAGATTCAACTATACTAATCAACCTAGTCCTTCAGTCCAAAATATGAACAAACAGCCAAGAGTCATAAAATATTTGAAGAAAACCAATTATATCACATGGGAGACAACAATAAACAAATAGAATGGCCGTTCTTTAGCAAATACAAATTATGGGCTGGAAGAAAAATTTACAAAATAATATTTATGATTTTAGGAATGTAGAAGACTAGGTTATTAATACCAATCCCTCAGCCAGAAACAATTGGAAATGCTGTATTTTATATATAACATATAAGATATTCATTTAAGTCTTAAAGTACTTAATAAGGATAGTAAGGAATTACTCAGCTAAATCGAAGGGAAATAAGTAGATAGATAGGTTAAACACTCAAGCTGCCTTTTCGTTGAGGTAACTTCTTAGTCCAGAGTTCATAACTCACACTTGGATTTTCACAGCCTCTTGGGCCTATTCAAGATGGACAGTCTAATCTGCTGCCCTTCCCCCATTAAGCTGGAAAGGGCTATTCCTTTCAGGATAAAGGTGAACCAGAAGTAGAAGAAAAAACAGTCAAAATTCTTCCATCAAAGAAATCTCCTATCTAGGCAGTTTTATCTTCAATTTTGTTCTTACATAAATACTCGGAGAATAGACACAAGGAAATGCCAATTCATCTTAATTTTTTTTTGCGTTTTTATGTTTTTTTCTTTTCTCAATCCTGCTTCTTCTGTATCAACTCCTTTTATAATGCATACATGATCTTGATAATGAAACCAGATGAGGGTAGTATAAGAACTTGTAAATGCATAAATATAGATCAGACTTATTTATAAATATAAATCAGGAATCTTGAAATATTAAAAACAGAATCCAGCCATTTACAACAAATATTAATATATTTGGTTGAGTTTCTAGTAGCAAATGCTAGCTTAGTTCAATATTACAAAGTGTATTAATATAATGCACTTAATTGCAGGTTAAAAAACAAAAAATATATAGTCATTTCAGTAGATACAGAAAAGCAATTAATAAAACGCACAATAAACTTATGGTAAAATTTCTTAGTAAATTAGAAACTGGAGAGAATTCCTTAAACTAATAAAAGCAGTCCTCCAAAACGTATTCAAGATAGTCAGGACCCCTGTGGAAAAATTCTAAAATGTCATTCAGAAATTAAAATGGGTTAAAGAAGACCTAGGTAAAAATGAACCATGTTCATTGATTGGAAGAGTTATTATTACAGTGATATCAGCACTTTCAAAATTGACCTATAGATTTAATTTAGTGTCAATCAAAATTTCAATAGTTTTATTATAGGGAAGGATGGGTACCTTACAACCTAATTATAATATTTCAAACTAGTACAAAAGCCAAGAGCAAGTGAGAGATTCCTTAAGACTGAGAATAATGTATTTGGATATCAAGACAATTGAAAAATCATATTAAGATCCTCTGATATGGTCATTGGATAGATAATGGACCTTCAAACAGTCTCACACATATATGGATCCTTGGGATATATATTAGGTGGCATAGGAGGTCAGTGGATAGAAGACAGACTTGAATGAATAGCAATGGGACAGCTGACTGTCATGATGGAGGAAAATATACACCAAAGATTGAATTTCAGGTGGATAAAATATGAAAATGTGAAAGCCAAAACCATAAATCTTTTAGAAGATAATATGAGAAATATCTTTATGATTCAGGATATGGAAGGAGTTCTTAACTGAAAACTAAAAGCACTATCCATAAAGGAAAAGATTCAGACACAAAACATCAAACTACAATAAAATTATAAGAAAAAAACCTCACAAAAGATAGTAGGAAAATATGCCACATAGTGAAAAATGGTATTTGTATATAACAGCACAAACTAATTTGGAATATATGAAGAATTCCTACCAAATCATTACAATAAAGATAGACATCTCAAAAGAGAAAAAATGAGCAAAAGACAAACAGTTTACGAAAGAAGGAATCCACCTGGCTGGGAAAACATGTGAAAGGTGTTCAGTCTTCTTAGTATATTGGTAAAATGCAAATTAGAACCAAATGAGGTAACATTATTCAAGAATTAACAGTACTAATGTTGATAAAGATATGGAGCAATAGAAACTCTGATACACTACGAAGGGAATAAGTTTAAATTGATAAGACACTTTGAAAAAGTGTAATATCTTATAAATTTAAAGATCCCCATGGATCAACTTTTCTCTAACTATATTCTCTTCAGTAATTTGCCATAATACACCATAATAAACATGCAAGAATATCTTTCCAGCATTGTTGGATTTTAAAATGAGAAATGACTTAAATGTCCATCAGTAGTAAAATAGATAATCTGGGTTAAACTCAAACATTGGATACTAGAGAGCATGAAAATAACCAAAGTACAGCTATATACAATAGCATTCATGAATTTCACAAGTACAATGTTAAATGAAAGAAGCGAGAAAGAAAATTATACATATGGCTTATTTCCACTTATATAATGTTGAGAGAAAAAATATTGATTAAGTCTCAGTATTTAGGTGGATACAAATTAAGGACAACAGGAGAATGAAAAGACTAGCTACAGACTGAGAGAAATCTTTGCAAATCACATATCTGATAAAGGACTGCTGTTCTAAATATACAATGACGTCTTAAAATTAAACAAGAAAACAAGGCCAGCCATGGTGGCTCATGCCTGTAATGCCAGCACGTTGGGAGGCCAAAGCAGGAAGATCACTTGATTCCAGGAGTTTGAAACCACCCTGGGCAACTTAGTGAGACACCATCTACAAAAAAAATTAAAAAATTAACCAGACATGGTTGCATGTGCCTGTGGTCCCAGCTACTCTAGAGCGTGAAGTGGGAGGATCTCTTGATCCCGGGAACCTGAGGCAGTAGTGAGCCACGATCATATCACTGCAGTCCAGCCTGGGAGACAGAGTGAGACCCTGTCTCAAAAAAAGAAAAAAAAGAAAGATGCTCATCATCCTATGTCATCAAGGAAATCCAGAACACGAACCACACCAAATGCTGGAGAGAATGTGCAGCATCAGGAATTCTCATTCATTGTTAGTGGGAATGGAAAATGGTACAGCCAGCTTTGAGGACAGTTTGACAGTTTTTTATAAAATGAAACATAGTCTTACTATATAATCTAGCAGGTGTATGCCTAGGAATTTTTCCAAATGAGTTGAAAACTTACTTCCACACTAAAACCTTCACACAGATGTGTATAGCAGCTTGTTTATAATTGCCAGAACATGGAAGCAACCATGTTTGTCAGTGGGTGAATGGAGAAACAAACTGTGGTACATTCATATAATGGAATATTATTCAGTGATATAAAGAAATGAGCTATCAATCCATGAAAAGACACAGAGGAACCTTAAATGCATATTGCTAAATGAAAGAAGCCAATCTGAAAAGGCTACATACTGTATGATCCCAACTATATGCCATTCTGGAAATGGCAAAACTATGGAGACAAGAAAACTATCCCTGTTGCCTGGGGATTGGGAGATGGAGGTATGGGATGAATAGGCAGAGCACAGGGTATTTGGGGGACAGCAAAATAGTTCTCAATGATAATATAATGGTGGAACATATCAATTTATGTATGTTAAATCCCATAGAATATATAACACAGAGTAAACCCTAATGTAAACTATGGGTTTTGTTTAATAATTTTGTGTTGATATTGGCTCATCAGTTATTAATTGTACCACAGTACAATTGTTATATAATATTTCAAACTAGTACCAAAGCCAAGAACAAGTGAGAGATTCCTTAAGATATCCAAGATATTATAACAGGGGAAAAATGATGGAAGCAAGCCAAAGGATGGTATGAATCCAAAGTAAAAATTGGCTTCTTAGAAGTTTATGATGATAAGAATTGAGATATTTAATTCAGAGATTAAATAGATGAGACTGTATATGATGCTGATCAAGAAGATAAAGTCAAATGCTGACCCCAAAATACAGAGAGCAAAGACACAGAGACAGAAAATAGGAAAGGAAAGTTAAGAAACAAGAATAGTTGGTGTAGACTTTTGGTTGTATCTAATAGAGATTTAGAAAGGAAAGACAGTGATGAAAGAAGGGACTGTAGTAATAAAATAAAAGAAGGGGAAATTCCAGTGTAGTGAAAAAAAGAGCAGATTCTTAAAGTTGGAAGATACATTGAGTGTCAAACAGGGTAAATGGCGGGAGACAATTTTTTATATTGGAAATTTTGTATTTTAGTTAGAGGGCAAAATAAAGGCATTTTTAAATATGTGAGGATTCAAAGTTTACTCTTTACCCATCCTGTATTTATTTTTATTTATATTTTTGATATATAGTCTCACTTTGTTGCCCGGGGTGGGGTGCAGTGGTGCAATCTCTGCTCACTGCAACCTCTGCCTCCCGGGTTCAAGCAATTCTCGTGCCTCAGCCTCATGAGTAGCTGGGACCATAGGCATGCACCACCATGCTCAGCTAAGTTTTGTATTTTTAGTGGGGATAAGGTTTCGTCGTAATGGCCAGGCTGGCCCAGAGTTTCTGACCTCAGGTGATCTGCTGGCCTTGGTCTCCCAAAGAGCCAGGATTACAGGCGTGAGCCACCACGCCCAGCCTCTTTACCCATCCTATCTTCTAGAACTTCTTATTCTTCAAAAAATAAAAACAAAATCCAAAATATCAGATGAGATAGGATTAAATAAAATGTATGCCAAAAATTAGTACAATTCATAGATAAATCTAAATTACATATTATTATTTGTAATTAATGCTATTAATTCCTACAAAAGGAGAGACATCATGTTTAAGAGTTTTTTTAGGCCAAGTGTGGTGGCTCATGCCTGTAATTTCAGTACTTTGGGAGGCCAAGGCAGGCAGATTGCTTGAGCCCAGTAGTTTGAGACCAGCATGGGCAACATAATGAAACCCCATCTCTACAAAAAATAAAAAAACATTAACCAGGTGTGGTGGCTTGTGCCTATAGCCCCAGCTACTTGGGGGTACTGAGGTGGGAAGATTGCTTGAACCCAGGGGGTCAAGGCTGCAGTGAGCTATGATCCTGCCACTGCACTCCAGGCTGGGTGACAGAGTGAAACCCTGTGGGAAAAAAAAAAAAGTGTTTTTTTTTTTTGTTTTGTTTTGGTTTTTTTTTGGTTGTTGTTTTTTTAATGAAGACTCAAAATTTTACTTCAAGTAAATAATGGGCAAAAAGGATATAATTTATTAACCATGAAAAGATAATTAAAAAGAGCTGACCCAATAAAAACACTAGTGGAAATTTTAAAAAGCATATCGAAAAGTGGCTTGACTACTAGGTTTGTAAATGTCAGTAATCCCAGGTTTATCAATCCATTTGTGTTGCTATAAAGTAATACTTGAGACTGGGTAATTTGTAAAGAAAAGAGGTTTATTTTGCCCAAGGTTCTGCAGGCTGTACATGAAGTATAGTGCCAGCATCTGCTTCTGGTGAGGACCTCAGGAAGCTTACAGTCATGGTAAAAGGCAAAGGGGAGTTAGTGTGTCACATTGTGAGAGAGGGACCAAGGGCAAGGGGTGGGTTTGCCAGGCTCTTTAAACAACTAGCTCCCATATGAACTCATTACCTCAGGGGAGGGCACTGGGCTACTCATGAGAGATCCAAACACCTCCCACTAGGTGCTACCTTTGACACTGGAGATCACATTTTAATGTAAGATTTGGAGGGGACAAATACCCAAACCATATCACTAGGAAATGACAAAGAATTAAAAAGTTTTATACTATGTTTATAGGAGATATTCATATATTAAGATTAGCTGAAAATATTGAAAATAAAGAAGGGGAAGCAGAAGTGGTGGTATTCTACAAGGAAAATAGAAATGAAGTTGAAAATCTTAAAATGGGATAGGAGATGGATATTTTGTATCGATACTAGTTTTAATCTAATGAAAAGGTAATAGCCCTTTTATAAGGAAGCATCAATATGTATAAAACAAAAACTGTTAGTAATATGAAGAGAAACGGACAAGCTGCATAATTGTGGGAGAATTCAAAACACCTCTTTCAGGACTTGAGAGACCAATGAGAGAGCAAGTAACAAAAATTATAATTAAAGAATTTGAATCTCAAAATCAATGAACTTTTACAATAATGACATACACATCTTTGTATCCTGCCCACAGAAATTATTTTCCATGTCAGTTAACTTTTCTGATTTGTTGATATGAGGTTATACATGGACATTATTTGTAATTTTTATTTTCCTCTGTACTTATTTTCTCTTTTGTATTTCTCATGTTTTTTATTTTCTCTTTATTGTTTAATCAATTTTGTCTAAGATTTGTTTATTTGATTTTATTTTTGACTTGGTCTTTGGTTTATTTAATCAAATCTTCCATATCTTTTTTAATTTCATTAGTTTCTGTTTTTAATTTAATTAATTTTATTCTCTCATTTACTTATGGTTCATTGGCTTTCCCCCATAGTTTCATCAGTTCAGTGCTTAGTTTGTTTATTTTCAATCTTTTGTGTTTTGTGATGTTTACATAAAGAAATACAAATTTATTTTGAAAATGGTTTTAGCCACATACCATAGTTTTTGATATGAAGTATTTTATAGTTGTTCTTTTTAAAAGTGTCAATTTTGTTTTCTTCTTTAACCAAAGAGTTATTTAGAAGTGCATTTTTAAATTCCCAAGTGTTAAAAATATAGATCATGGTTATTGAACTTGCTGTACTCAGCTGTTCCCTGGCTGAACCTGGTGTTACCTTGTACCAGGGAAGTGTTGAATTATTTCTAGGGAAAGAATTTACCAGGTAAAGAATTTGCCAGATAAAGCGCTAAACAATTAAATAAATAAAAATTTAATTGCATTTCTACTAGTAACATGTTTTTCCTCCTTTGTCTTTTATTTACTTTAGTCTTACTGTTCTGATCCAAACCTTGTGTTAGATTTGAAGAACCTCATTGTGCTTTTTGCTGACACACTTCAGGTATGTGATTTCTGTTTACATATGCTCATCTAGATTGGTATTATCATCAGCTCTAAACCTTTTTCTTGACTGGGTCTGGTGGCTTTTGCCTATAATCCTAGTTCTTTGGAAGCCTGAGGTAGGAGAATTGCTCGAGTCCAAGAGTCCAAGACTAGCCTCAGAAATATAGTGAGACTCCATCTATACAAAAAATAAAAACATAAAAAATCACCAGTAGCAGTACCACATTCCTGTAGTCCCAGGCACTCTGGGGGCAGAGGTGAGAGGATTGCCTGAACATAGGAGTTCAAGCCTGTGGCAAGCTATGATCTCGCCACTGCACTCCTGCATGGGTGATAGAGACCCATCTCAAAAAAAAAAAAAAAAAAATCTGACTGGGCGCAGTACCTCACGCCTGTTATTTCAGCACTTTGGGAGGCTGAGGCAGGCGGATCACTTGAGGTCAGGAGTTTGAGACCAGCCTGGCCAACATGGTGAAACCCTGTCTTTAGTAAAAATGCAAAAATTAGCCGGATGTGGCGGTAAGTGCCTGTAATCCCAGCTACTTGGGAGGATGAGGCAGGAGAATTGCTTGAACCTGGGAGGTGGAGGTTGCAGTGAGCTGAGATAGTGCCATTGCCCTCCAGCCTGGGCGACAGGGTGAAACTCTGTCTTAAAAAAAAAAAAAAAAAAAAAAAAAAAAAAATCTACATAAGCTTGGATAAGTTACCTGTTAGTTTTAAGTTGGGTTTATTATTTTCCTAGGAACTAGGTCTTTTTATCTCTTTATAGCATTTCCTGAACTTTACCCTGAGCCGTTATATTTTCATATGTAGTTTCCACCTCCTTTTTTTCTCTCACATCAAATCAATTAATTGAACTACTGACTACATTAGTTTTTCAAAATGTTCTTAATTCATATATGGCAGCTGAGTTAGTTTGCAGTTTCTTTGACTACCATCTTGAATAATGGTGGTTGATTTGAACCACATATTATATCTAATAGAATAGCATTAGAAGTGGTTGAGATTCGAAGCATTTTTACTTTCTCTCCCTTCTGTGAACGCTTACTATAGGTAGTAGGACTTATAGGAGGGGATGTAGGGAGGACTTATCCCATAGTATACCCTTTATATATAGATTTTAATTTTCATCTTTTTCTCACTGGCTTAAACATTTTGCTAGGTATTATTTAATTTTTGAGAGATAAATGCTAGATATTAGGTGTGAATGAAAGATTCTACTAAATGGTTTTATTTAATTTGCTGTCCAAAGAATGTAATGTTTTTCAGTATCTTATCCCTCTCATTTTGCCAAAACAAAACAAAACAAAACAAAAAACTCCTTCCTTAGACACTGAAGTGATTTTCTTATTTTGTTTCAGGTGTATGGTTTCCCTGTAAATCAGCTTTTTGACATGCTGTTAGAAATCAGAGACCAATATAGTGAAACTCTGCTAAAGAAGTGGGCAGGTATTTTCAGGTGAGAAATTATCTATAATCATATGTGTGTGCGTTCATGTACATTAGTGTACACACATGTATTTATGCACAAAGGTTTTCAGATGTTATAGGCAACAAGTATATGTTACTTATATTTTGTAGCTACTCTAGGTTATGATCCAGAATTCAAATAAACTGTTAGAACGTCCAAAATTATGTTCCCAAGATATCCAGTCTCAGTGTATTAGTGTCTACTGTAGTGGGAAGTCCCCAAACCCTATTTTGCCTTTTTGTTTCCTTCGATAAATATCAGATTCCTTGGTTCATGTCATTCAGATCATCTTGCTGTCATCTTATTCTGTTATTTGGTTTTCATTTTGAGGTTCATGCCTAGTCTACAACTCAATTATAGTGAGTAACATTTCAGCACTTAGGAATAATTTAGGCTTTTGGAAAATCTGTTTGGATGACTCACTCATGTTGTTCCTCATTATCTTCCCTCTCCACACACAGCAAAGGGGCATATTACAGCCCAGTGTTTGAAGCCTGTTATTTAAGTAGTTATTGCAACATGCATACAATAATAAGAAAGTTATTCTGTCACATCTATCACTCACAGATGTCTTCTCGGACTGTGCTCTTGGCACATAATCCAGGTCAACTCATTTGACTTTCTTCTCTTTTTATACCTTTACTCCTTTACTTTAAGTGATTATGCTGCCTATTGCAAGACCCCTTTCCCTGATCAGTTTGTCCTCTTTTCAAACTCTTATAGCTTTAAGATCTTACATTAGTCCTTTACTCTTACTCTTCTCGTTTATGAACATATCTCTGATCATCACTTAGTCCAATTTATCTGTATATTAATATAAATATTTATATTTCTAAAACCTAGATTTAGCTAATGGTATAATTGTATTTAAGGGAGTCTTATCTCTATAGGATATTTGAAAATTAATAACATGATATATCCATAGTCTTAGATGCTCTGATCTGACGCCTTCAGTGAGTCTTCTGTTTTGATTTTGGTAGTATGGTCCCTACTATTAGAGAATGCCCAGTTTATTTAAGGAGAGAGAACCTATCGATTTAAAAAAAGTCATCCTTGATATAGAGCAGTAGGTAAAGTAAATGAAAATAGTTTGAATTTATTATTGAAGTTACTCTGTTTGCCAATTTTGAAAGTTAGAATAGAACATGATTTTAAAAACCTTATCAATGGGCCAGGTGCAGTGGGTCATGCCTGTAATCCCAGCACTTTGGGAGCCAAGGTGGGAAGATCCCTTGAGGGCAGGAGTTTGAGACAATCCTGGACAACATAGCAAGATTATATCTCTACAAAAAAATTAAAAATTAGCCCGATGTGGTGGTGAACAACTGTAGTTTCAGCTACTTGGGAGGCTGTGGCGGGAGGATTGCTTGAGCCCCAGAGTTTGAGGTTACAGTGAGCTACAATCATGCCACTGCAATCCAGCCTGGGTGACAGAGCGAGACCCTGTCTCTGATAATAATAATAATAATAATAATAATAATGTACATTTATATATCATATTAAACCAAACAGAAAATATCTTCGCCTTTTCTAGAGCACACATTCTTTTGTTGTTTACTTCTCACTTACATTGAAATGTTCTGTCCTATTTGTAAATCTCAATTCCTAAGAGATATGTTTATAATTGTGGTCCATTTGTTTCAGAGGATAGTTTTCTTTTTGTCTTCTTTAAATCCAAAACCAAATAGCTATATTGTGGAAGGAATATAATAGAGACTGGGAAATGTTCATTTTGGGTTGTGGCATATATATTAAGATTGGAGTTCATCAGAAAAATATTTGTGATTAACCCACCTTCCCTCTGTTCCCCTCCCCTACCCCCCTACTTTGTCTATCCTTCCCTTCCCTTTGTCTATGCTTCCGTTTATAGAAACATACTTGATTCTGACAACTACAGTCCTATACCAGTAACAAGTGAAGAGATGTACAAAAAGGTGGTAGGACAATTCCCATTTCAAGATATAGAACTGGAAAAGGTAAGGAATACTTTAAAATAAATTTCTCTGGTTGTTTTGGCATCCTCTTAAAAGCTTTCATTGGATCAGTTTGATTGAAAGCATTACCTTTAACTCAATGGGTTAGAACTCTAAAACAATTTCAAAGGATTCTTTTTTCTTTTTCTTTTTTTCACTTTAATCACCTTTCTGACAATGAAGGACTCTTTTTGGGGAAGACCAGAATTTCCTGATTTGGGAATCAGCAGATGGCTTTGGATCCTATTACCTCTGAAGTGTTTGGAGGATTGCTGCAGATGTTCTAATTCAGTTTACACTTTGAAATACTTGTTTTTATTAAAATTTAAAAACATTTTTTCCCCACAACATAAAATTTACACTTTGTGGTATACAATTCTGCTGATTTTGACAATGTATTGAGTTATGTGTCCATTACCACAATGTTGATACCAAATAGCTCTATTATAAAAAAAAAATTATTTAATGATGCCCCTTTGTAATACCCCTCCCTTAACCCAGCCCCAGGACAGCAGAAACCTGGGCTCTGTGCATCTACTTTTGCCTTTTTCAGAATGCCATATAAATGGAATTGTGTAGTATATAACTTCTTGAGACTTACTTCTTTGATATAACATAATGCTTTTGAGATTCATCCAAATCGTTGCATGTATCATTGTTCATTCATTTTTATTGCTGAGTATGTAACACAATTTGTTTATCTCTTTCCATGATGAAGGACATTTGAATTATTGTTTTATTTAAATTTATGTCTTTTTAATATCAGAAAACTTTGGGAGATATTTTCTTATATTTGAGTTTGTTAAGGAGACAATTCACAATGTGAAAGAATGTTCTTTTTGCAACCTAAATAATTTATAAATATCTTCAATCTTCGTTGGTTTGTGACTTGATTTCATTACTTCTTGCATTTACAGCAACCATTTCCAAAAAAGTTTCCTTTCTCTGAATTTGTGCCAAAAGTTTACAACCAAATTAAAGAATTTATCTACGCTTGTCTGAAGTTTTCAGAAGATCTTCATCTAAGGTATAATACAAAATAGTAGAAATGTAACCAATGCTAAGATTGTGACTCCATGTATTTACATATTCTGAAAAACTTTTGATAGTCCCATCAGCCCTGATTTTGGAAATCTTAATAATTAGCTTTTCACTGCATGGCACTGCTGTATTTCTATAGTCACGATGAAAGAGAAGATTGGTAACTTTTGCATAATTTTGAAAATTTATATTATCTATCTTATTCTTTATAGATTTGCATTTCAACACTTATTAATGACAGTTTACTAGAAAATGGTAGGCTGGATGCAGTGGCTCATTTTTGTAATCCTAGCACTTTGGGAGGCTGAGGCGGGAGGATTGCTTGAATCCAGGAGTTCAAGACCAGCCTGGGCCACATAGTGGGACCCCCATCTCTAAAGAAAAAAAAAAATAGACAAAAAATACTGATTTTGACATTCTACTTAATGAAATGTTAAGGCCAAAAGGGGAGTATCAGATAAAATCCTTTGGAAACACTATTGCTCTACTTGTATATGTATATTTTCTATACGTGCTAGAGTGTAGGCTCCTTTGTTTCTTTATTCATGTATTGGTTTATTCACCATAGATTTTGGCTAATGTATTATTTGTCAGATGCTGCTTGGTATAGAAATAATTAAGTTGCTGAAAATGTGGTCCCTGTCTTCAAGGAGTACCTAGTCTAATTAAGAAGCTGAACAATTAATAAGTGCTGGAGCAACATACAAGCCAAGCCAAACACAAATGAGGATGTTTGTGTTCCATCCTTTTGTAGGGTGGAAACATTTTATCTTTGTTCAACACAATATCCCCTGTACCCAGCTCGGAAAATTTTTTTAAATGAGTGTATGTATGAAATGAATGGAAAGCATGGTATGCCAGGCTACTCTGAAAATAAACATAGTTGGGGAATAGTTTGAGTCACTTCTTTGTTAACTATTCTTACTAAGAAAATAAATGAAACATGGGGTTTGTACAATTAATTTGTCCTTTTCTCTGAAAATGAAATTGTTTTCATAGAAATGTTCTCTTGAAAATAGATTGTCTTTTGAAGTTACAAACCAAAACTTTTTTACCCTGGGTTTCCATCCCCCACCTGCCTGGCCTCCACTTCATTAATATAAATGACCTTATATCAGATAATTGTCTGTAGGGTATGTTAGGTATATTATTGTAGATAAATCATTACAAGTTGATTGCAAAATTACTTTTTCTATCTTCTTTTGGAAGAAAGGTAATATGGTAAAGGAATAATATTAGTAATGGGATAATGTCAGATGCCTTTTTCTTGCCTGAATATGTTAAGTTTTTGCCTGAAAACTTCCTTTGATACTTTTCACATTTAATATTTAAATAAAATATTTAACTTGGGGATTTTAGAAAAAGCTAGATGCCTTTTACTCTTCATTTGGCATTTATCTTATATCCTGGAATATGTTTACCTTATAACCTGGAGTGACAGAGATTGCTTTGTCAGTCATATCTGTTTTGGAGGCTAACATGGAACATGAGACAATTTGCATAAAAACCATTATTTCTTTTACATGCAGGCTCTCAAAACAAGAGAAACCGCTGCATTCAGATTTTAATGCAGCTTTAAGAATAATTATTCTCTTAGTTTTCTCTTTTACACTAGACAGAAGAGGCCAAAAAGCATTATACATATTGACAAAATTTGTAACTGCATGAATTCTGAATACGTAAAACTTTCTTTTTGAAAGAAAGATTTTTTTTAAAATAGCAAACACATGGCATTTCTATGGTAAAATACTCTTCTAGCATTCATACTCATCTTAAAAAAATAGAATATATACACACCCACATACATACGCGAGAGATCCTGTTTCACATTATATTAATAAAATTAAATGCTTTTAAAGAATTCAGGCGATAAAGAACGGCACAAAGAGGGACAATGTAAATGACCCAAAACTCTACCACATAGTAATAACACTTCTGATATGGTTTTTTTTTTCTTTTAATCTTGCTTGCATGTGAATACGTGCACAAACACAGCATTTTTTTTAAAGCAAATTACTACGAAATACTTCTGTTTCTGTCTACAGTATAGAAGACTGGAAAGAATATTGCTTCCTATGTAAAAATGCAGGGGGGGAAGAAAAACAGAGAAGCTACAAAATTAAAACTTTTTTGGAACTCATCAGAGAGGCGAAGTCAGCAGGAAACTAAGTAGTCTGAAAACCATGATGGGACTGGTCCCTCTAAGGGGACAGACTCCTGCACCTGTGGCAGAATAGGAACGGTGTAACTACCGTTCATGTGAGAAAGACAAAATCAACTAAAGTCTTAATGTATTGTTAACAGTGTACTGTGAGCTAGCATGACAATATAGAACCCAGAAGAAAAGGTGAAAGAAATAGAACAAAGTGCCCAAGATCTGTAGGGCATTTTCAAATGGTAGATTAAAGTAGAAGACTGAGATAACTGGGAAGAAGAATTACTTTAAAATAAAGTGGCTGAGAGTATTCAAAAAAATAATGAAAGGCATCAAACAAGAAATTCAAGATTTTGAGAACCCTAATTCAGATAAATAATAGCAACAACAAGAAACAAACAAAAATATTTAAAGACATCATATTCAAACTGGTGAAAATGAAAGGTAAAGAGAATATTTAGAAGGCATTCCCAAAAATAAAAATTACATGATAGTATAATGATAAGAATTATAATAGACTTCTTTTCTGAAACTATGCAAGCCAGAGAAAATGGAGTGACATCCTTAAAGTACTCAAAGAAATAAAGAAAAAAAAAACAGCCAGAATTCTATAGACAGAAAAACAATTTTCAAAAATGAAGGCAAACTATTTTTTTTTCAGCCAACAAAAGCTAGGAGAGTTTATTATAGTACTTTTTCTGACTTACAATAAGTATTATTTGCTGCTGCTATTATTATTTTATTATTATTACCACGAATACCACTGGCACCCTGTTTGTTTGCCGGAATAATTCTGCTACCTGCTATGACTGACTCTTAAGGCTTCTTTTTCAGCTCAACTGAAGTTGATGACATGATTCGTAAATCAACAAACCTGTTGCTAACCAGGACTCTGAGCAACTCTCTGCAGAATGTCATTAAAAGGAAGAATATTGGGCTTACTGAGGTAAACCTGCTCCTAATGAAGGCAGCCGAGCCAGTATGTGAACAGATGTCCTAAGCTCTGGGCCTTATGTCTGAATTCGTTAAAACTTTCTACATGCTCTTCCTGATAGGCTTCTAATGGTGAAAGTGCAAAATGAAATCTCTTGTTCTTTTCTTTGGTCACCTTTGAAAAATTTATTTATTTTTTTTCTAAAAAAGTCATTTTTCTCTTTGTTTTCACTAGCTTAACTGGTTTTCCTTTCTGAAGTTGTTAGAATACATTTCTGTTACCTGCCATTGATTATATACAAATATTTTTGTTTGTAGAATATATTGAGCATCAGGTTCCAATCAAGTGAATGGCAGTTCATGTACAACGTAGAATATGAAATCACATTTTGCTTGCATCAGTTATTGATACCAAGGATAATGCAATCATAGTTCTTGGTTAGTGTCAGACTCAGCCTTTATTTTTAAGATATCTCATGTGTATGAAAGGTAAATTACTCTTTATCAGCTTGTAATTTGTTTGCAAAAGGACTAGATATTTGGGATCAAGGGAATGTGTAGAAAAGGCAATAGTCACATTTCTGTGGAGGTTTATGGAATCTCATAAAAAGAGGAGGGATATTTTACATATATTGAATGTAGTACCTTGGCAAACGAGATTTGGTCTATTGGTGTGTAGTTCTAAAATTTAGAAAGATGTGAAGTTCTCTCCCTTGGAAACTCAAGATTGCGTAGTAAACTCAATCTGTTTTTCACTGGATGTTATAGTGCCTAAAGTGAGAGGAGTTTAGAAGAATTTTTTTTCATAAGGAAAGGGAAAGGCTGTTTGCCATCTGTTTTACCTATAGAGGTGGTGCAGTTTGGAAGTCTGTTACTCTAGGAAAAAATTGACATTTAAAATGTACACTGTCAAGGATTATGGTGAAGCGCAGCAAAAGGTTAACGATACTGACCTATAGGTAAAGACAGCTGGAAGCCAGGTGGGCATTTACTTCTGATTTTGGAGTTATTTTCTCTTTCTCTGAATTAAGATAAAAAAAATAATAAGATGGGACATTGGAAGTGATTGAGTTCTACTTATAGCAAACTTTTCTTTCAATTGAAAATTACCTTAGACTTTATTTGAGATAATCCCCTCATTTTACAGAGCTTCCTTTCTATTGCCTAGTACAGAAATATTAGGCATTTGCCTTTATGTATCTGAAAAATAGCTAACCTCCTTTATAATCAAGAAGGTTACAGAAAAGGAAGGTTGGAGTGAAAATTAGGAAGTCCTCCTGCTTTTGTTAGATTATAGTGTTTTCTTTTTCTGGATGGGAAGTTTATTATTTATTTTGTGAACTATCTCTTCATTATAACTCTTCATGTAACTGTTTTTATGTCATTTAATTTAGCAGTCTCAACAATTTTATAACAAGTAGCATAGCAAGAACATGGTCTGATAGAAATAGCTTTGGCCTCAGAAGAATCTTGGGTTCAGTTCTGGCTGAGCCATTGGTTTACTGTGACATTTTAAGAGAAAGGCGTAACTTCTCAGCTTGGGTTTCAGGAAACACTGTACGGGTCAGGTAATAATAGGAAGAACAAGTACGAAGTTATCAAGGAAGAACCGTGTAATTTTGGCACCATTTCATTGAATACTAAATGTTATTCCTTAGTCATTGGGTGTTTTTAGGGAACTATACTTTCAGTATCTTTGCATATGAATGAAGAAACATGCATACGCTTTTGTTTGTTTTGGCTATTATGGTGGTGTGTACATGTATAGACACATACACATAAAGTGATTTTTTTTATTACTAACGAGACACACTTTGAATAATTATACTACCTACCTTTGGAAAGAGAAGACACATCCTTTATGAGTAACTAAAGTGAGTTCACATCTGGAATCATCATCATAATAGGTAACATTTGTGGAGCAGTTTATATTCTTCAAAGCTCACTCACAAATTTGATTTCAGTTAGTACAGTAACATTTGAAGCAGGCTGGGCATGTGTTATTATTCCCATTTTATAGACAGCCTAATTAAAGTCCAGGGAGATTGCTCGAGGTCATACAGCTAGCAAACATGGTAGAAATGAGACATAAATCTAGGTTTTTTTCTCCAAACCTATCCACTTCTACTGTATTGTACTGCCTTCCATATTGATTTAATTATTTCATCCTAACAAAAATTGAGATTTTTACAGGAGGTCCATAGTAACATGGATATTGTTTTAGTTAGAGATAATAGAATTATGATAAGCCCACAAAATTTACAGATTCCTATTTCAGCATGTCAGATAATTCTCTTAGGAATTGGAAGTTCCTATAGACAAATGTCTCTCTGCCTGCCCTTCTTGTTTTGGGGTTACACAGTGTTTGCTCTGTTTTGGGGTTACACAGTGTTTACTCTGTTTTGGGGTTACACAGTCTCTTCTTTTTCTATGCATATGCTCTATCTTTTTTCCTCATGGCTTCTTTGTTTCTCCATGTTGAGCCAATTCAAAATTACATTTCAGTTTTAGCACCACTAGAACATGAATGCCTTTCTTTTTCAAACTTTATGTGACTATTCATTATTTTTTTAGCGAGAATGGCTATTTTCTTAGGGCTGCTTCATAAGGTCTATGAAAAGTGTAATTGAGTATTGGTTAAGACTGTATGTTCTAATATATGCTGCCTGGGTTCCAATTCTGGCCCTCCTCGTAATAGCTGTGCCCTTGGGCAAATTACTTTGCTTTCTATGTAAAATGGGGATAATGGTAGCATGTATTTCACAGGAATGTTGTGAAGCATGTAAAGTACTTAGTGTGCCTGGTATATAGCAAATACTCAATGCATATTACCTGTTATTATTAAGAGGTCTAAGCAGTCAAGCACTGATTAATACTAGTGTAGAAATGGAGTTTTTAATTAAGAGAAGTAAAAAAAATTAGAACAAGAGGTTCTATTAAGATAATTTGTTTATTACCTTTACAATTTTTAAAATATATACTCTCTATTAGGCACTGATTCCATGCCCTTAAGATAAATCAGTGAACAATAACAACAACAATAGAGATCCTTGCTTACATTCTACCAGAGAAAAACAGATAATAAATAATAAACAAAATAATTAAGTCAATTTTGTAGTATGGTTAAAGGTAGTGAATGCTATGGAGAGAAGAAAAAGCACCTGGGTTAAGGAAATCAGGATTCTAGTAGATGTTCTAGGTTGGTTTTATTTTTATAGCAGCACCTCGAGGGTAAGTTATTATTGCAGGAGACATTTCAGGTAGAGATTAGAGCCAGAGCAAAGGCCTGAAGGTAGGAAAGTTCTTGGCAAGTTGAGGGAAAAATCAGGAGGCTAGGGTAGCTGGAGTGGAGTGAGCAAGGGGAAGAGAAGCAACTGGTTAGTTTAGAGAGGTATCAAGCATTCACGGTAGGCCGTCGTAAAGCCTTTTGCTTTTATTTTGCCTGAAATGGGGAGCTATTGTAGGATTTTGTTTAATGACTTGATCTGACTTATATTTTGAGAGGATCACATTGACCATGGTAGTGAGAATATACTGTAGGATGGAAACAAGGGGACTAGTTAGGGAATTCTGGCAGAAATCCAGTGAGACTGGGTGGTAGCTATGGACAGTGATAAGATTTTAAGCGTAGAGCCAGCATGCTTTCCTGATGATTGGATATAAAGGAAGAGAAAAAGTGAAGAGTTGAAAGTAACTAACTCCAGGATTTTTTGACTTGAGCAACGAGGAGGCTGTATATACCATGAACTAAGATAGGAAAAATTTTAGGCAGAGCTAAATTTGCTGTGAGAGAACATTGGGAATTTGATTTTAGACATATTAAATTTATAGTGTTTATTAGACATATAGGTTGAGATGTTGAGTAAGCAGTTGTGTATATGAATTTGCAGATTGGAAGTGAGGTTTGGCCAGGGGATAAAAATTGGGGAGAATATAAATATTTATATTCATGCCACTGGATACTATCACTGAGGGAATGAATAAAGATGGAGAAGAAAAGAGGATGAAAATTGAACTTTTGGGTACTCTGATATTAAGATATCAGGAGAAAAGAGGAACCATGAAAGGAGATTGGGAAGGAGCCACCAGGGAAGTAGGAAAAAGCAAAACAAAAAAAACAGGAGTGTGCATAAAGTATATAAAGAATGAGAGAGTGATGAATTATGACAAATACTGCTGAATTGATAAAAAGAAGGTGAAGAATTACCATTGGATTTAGCAATTTGGAATAAGTTGGTGACCTTGGTAAGAGCGCTTTTAATAAAATGGTGGAAGGAAACTCCTGATTGAGTAGGTTTTAAAGAGAATGGCTCCTGCAGAGAGGAATTTCAAATAACTAATATAGATACTATTGCCACTACAAGGTGATTGTGAAGTGTGCTTAGTGACTTGTTTCCAAAAAGTATAGGGTAGAATGAGGAAAAAAGTAACCTTACAGTGAAGAAAACTGGCAGACGCTGCCTTGCTCAAGTGTTCCAGGTTAACATCATCAGTGATGTTATGTTGATAGTATGTACCTTTCATATGATTTGATGAGAGGGCACTTTGCCTCTGTGTTCTCCCTCCCTAAACCCATGAGCCCAGTCTAAGATGGGAAAACATTAAACAAACAAAAATTGAAAGACATGCTATAACATACTTGACCAGTACTCCTTAAAACTGTCAGTGTAGGATTGGGCACAGTGGCTCACGCCTGTGATCCCAACACTTTGGGAGGCTGAGGCGGGTGAATCACGAGGTCAGGAGTTCGAGACCATCCTGGCCAACATGGTGAAACCCCGTCTCTACTAAAAATGTAAAAATTAGCTGGGCGTGGTGGCACGTGCCTGTGATCCTAGCTACTCGGGAGGCTGAGCCGGGAGAATCGCTTGAACTAGGGAGTTGGAGGTTGCAGTGAGCCGAGATTGTGCCACTGCACTGCAGCCTGGTGGCAGAGCGAGACTCCATCTCAAAAACAAAAACAAAAACAAAACAAAACAAAAAACTGTCAGTGTAATCAAAAAGAAGGAAAATCTGATAAACTGTCACAGACCAGAGACTAAGAAGACGTGACAACTAAATGTAATGTGGTATCTCAGATGGAATCCAGAAACAGATAAAGAACGTTAAGGAAAAACTAGTGACATCTGAATAAAGTATGGCGTTCAATTAGTAGTAATGCGTTTATGTTGGTTCCATAGTTGTGGCAAATGTACCATAGTAATGTAAGATGTTAACAGTAAGGGAAGCTGGGTGAGGAGTATATGGGAACTCTGCAACTTTTTTGTAAATATAAATACAAAACTGTCCTAAAATAAAGAGTTTATGTAAATAAAAAAATTAAAGAATGGGAAAAGAGGAATTAGAGACAGCAAATATAAGACAGCTCTTTCAGGAAATTTTGTTACCAAAGGAAACAAAGAAATGGGGTGATAGCTAGCAGGGGAAGTCAGTTAAGACAGGTTTTTTTTTTTGTTTTATTTTTTAATGGGACAGATAACAGTCTGTTATTTATTGTGGGAATGATACAGTATAGAGCAGAAAAATGGGTGATGTAGGAGAAAGGGAGAAATCTCTGATGCAATGTCCTTAAGTAAGAGAGTTTAAGATAGAATACACAGTTAAAGGGATTGGCATTAGATAGTGTCAAGTTCACCTCTGGTAACAGGTAAGAATCAGAGTGTGTGAATGCAAATGGTAGTGGTTGGGTAAGTATTATGGTAGCAGGCTCCCAAATGCTCAGTTTTCCCAGCAAATGCAGGGTCTTCAGCTAAACCTACAGATGGGAGAGCAAGCATGGGAGTTGAAGGAGAAAGAAGGTGTGTTGAAGTCCTCTAGGAGTGTGTAAAAAAAATTGATTTGTGCCAGATGATGTGATTATTTGGTAGCATCAAGTGCCCACTCTTGACTAGTGTACATGAATTAAAGTGAAACTAGCTAACATGATTGTACATTTTCTTTTTCTTTTTCTTTTTTCTTTTTTTTTTTTTAAGATGGAGTCTCATTCTGTCTCTCAGGCTGGAGTGCAGTGGCCTGATCTCGGTTCAGTGCAACCTCCACATCCCAGGTTCAAGCAATTTTTCTACCTCAGCCTCCCGAGTAGCTGGGATTACAGGCATGTGCCACCACACCCAGCTAATTTTTGTATTTTAGTAGAGACAATGTTTCAACATATTGGCCAGGCTGGTCTCCAACTCCTGACCTCAGGTGATCCACCTGCCTCAGCCTCCCAAAGTGCTGGGATTACAGGCATGAGCCACTGCGCTCAGCCATGATTGTGTATTTTCTTAAATCATATTTAGCTGGAAGCTGCAATATATCAGTTCATATCAATACTAGTTCTAAAGAATTGGTTATATTTTCATCTGATACTTTATAATTTACAGTAGTATTTATGTTTAATTATTTATAATATGTAGAAAGAAGTTCAGAGTTCCTTCTGGTGAAACCACATTGGGTATTTGTATTTTTATGATCACAGGGCACTACTGTGATGTAGTGCACTACACATACCTAATATGGTAGTAGAGACCTGAAGAAATGACTAGTGCTTTGCATTTATTCTTAGCTTTTAGTATAATTTAGATTGATGACCATATGATTCTCTCCTCTCATTTTCCACATTCCATTTATCTCCCCTCTCTCTTGTTAACAGAAGTGATATTGCTCACATTGTTAAAATGTTTTATACTTAAGTCTAGTCAAATATACTTCGTACTTTATCTTGGAATTCGTAACCAGGAGTTTCATGTATTTTAGTATTTTAGGTATTTTAATCATGGAGATGGTATAAAATGAGTGGTTGACACAGTTTTTTGTACCTTGACTGGGGTGAAATGGAGATCAAATCCCTTGAAGTCTATGTGATAGCTCATTTTTGTGAATGAGAACCAATGCTACTATTTCGTTTTTTTGTTTTGCAAATTTAACAGTTGAGAGGCATTGGTGGCATGAAGAAGAGTGTGACTTCTCATTTTCTTCCTTTGGATTAGTCCTGTTGAAGGTTTATTGTACTGAATTGTCTGTTTTGGGAAACATGCTAAAAGCAGTTTTAATATATGCAGATGTGTATACTCCAGAATTAATTTATAGTTGGGAATGGAAACCTCTTCTTGGAATTTAGGGCTAGTTTTGAACTATGGAAGATGATGAAGATATTTTCTGGGGTTTGTCAAGAATAGAATGTCATCATGGTTCAGGTTCCACTGGGGTGTTTTGAGCAGGCTTGGAGGAGAAATGACCTCCACAAGAAATAGGAACGCTTTTACACCGTTGCTGGGAATGTAAATTAGTTCACCCATTGTGGAAGACAGTATGGCAATTCCTGAAGGATCTAGAACCAAGAAACAACATTTGACCCAGCAATCCCATTGCTGGGTATATACCCAAAGGAATATAAATCATTCTACTATAAAGACACATGCATTCTACTATAAAGACACATGCACACATATGTTTATTGCAGCACTATTTACAGTAGCAAAGTCACCAACCCAAATGCCCATCAATGATAGACTAGATAAAGAAAATGTGGTACATATACATCATGGAATACTATGCAGCCATAAAAAGGAATGAGATCATGTCTTTTGCAGGGACATGGATGAAGCTGGAAGCCATCATCCTCAGCAAACTAACACACGAACAGAAAACCAAGCACTGCATGTTCTCACTCATAAGTGGGAGTTGAACAATGAGAACACATGGACGCAGGGAAGGGAACAACACATACCAGGGCCTGTTGTGGGGTTGGGGATGAGGGGAGGGAATTTTTTTTTTTTTTTTTTTTTGTGACGGAGTCTCGCTCTGTCGCCCAGGCTGGAGTGCAGTGGCGTGATCTCGGCTCACTGCAAGCTCCGCCTCCTGGGTTCACGACATTCTCCTGCCTCAGCCTCCCGAGTAGCTGGGACTACAGGCGCCCTCCACCATGCCCACCTGATTTTTTTTGTTTGTTTGTTTGTATTTTTAGTAGAGACAGGGTTTCACCGTGTTAGCCAGGATGGTCTCGATCTCCTGACCTCGTGATCCACCCATCTCGGCCTCCCAAAGTGCTGGGATTACAGGCGTGAGCCACTGCGCCCAGCTGAGGGGACGGATCTTTAAGAGGACGGGTCAATAGGTGCAGCAAACCACCATGACATACATACACCTATGTAACAAACCTGCACGTTCTGCACATGTATACTGGAACTTAATGTAAAATTGAAAAAAAAAAAAAGAAATTACCTCCAAGGTGTGCTATGTACCTTTCTTGTTAGATTTTCTCCGATACAAGGAAGGAGAGACAGAAAAATTTTCCAATTCTTAATGGTTTTTCACTTAAGTGACTTGTGTCATTTACTTGTGAGAGATAGTCGTTTGATTTATAATGTTCTTTTTTGACAATTCTCATAGAACTTTATGTAAGAGATAATCAATATTTGATCTATTATTAGTTTTATGTCCTTGAAATAATGTTTAGGACAGTTTGGATTACTGCAGTGTTATATATTGTAAGAGACTGGGAAGTAGTCGTTAAAAATATCATCAAGGGAGCTCAAACTCTGAGGGAAGTTATCTGAAATTGCTTCATTTTATCTTTCAATTTGAAATTATGCCCAAAGCCTCTGGTTTTACATTAGTAAATGCCCTTGTAAGGATTTTGGTAGCTGTCATTCAGGAGTAGTTATCACTTAGTCCTCGTTAACAGACAATATTCTCTCTGAAAATGACATGGTATCTACTGTAATCCTAGAGTGTCTCAATAGTCTATTCTATGCTCAGCAATGAAACATTTCAAAAAGTGACTGACAGCCAATTGATGTAATTCACAGTGATCTTTTGTGTTGACAGATCTTTAAAAAGTCATGGGAAATTACTAGTGTACCCAGTGAAGCCACCTCCCTTTTTTTTCTTTAACTGCCAATATCATGTAAAACAGGATAATTTTCTCTTTGACTGCCACTGTTTTTTATTTCGATAACATGACATGATTCCTCCTTATTATTAGGATTTCTTTTGATTGGCAGAATGTGTTTCCATAGGTAATACTGATTTTAAAATAGAAATTTTTCAGTTCTCAGATTAACTCTCTTAATTTTCTGACTTCCACATCAAGACAACCTTTCCAGTAGCCACCTTCCCACTCAGGAAGACGAATGATTTAATTCACACAATTTAAATATTTTTAAATGATTTTAGTCCTCCTCTGAAGGAGAAAATGATGAAAGCAAGAGGGTGATGAATTGCTTATTTTGGTGGATATTTTTTCCTAGAGCACTCCAAAGTTAAAAGGTTGTTTGTTTTGGTAATTTTATAGGACGTAGTAGTCTTGTGTTCAAAACTCAAAATTTCTGAGTTAAAACTATGGAATGAATGGAAAGGAGAGCTGATGTATATGAACTTGTCTGATGAGTTATGGGGGAAAATATAGAGATCTAGTCCCAGTGTTGCCCTAACTTTTCATCTAAGAGAATTTATTCGAATTGTATCTCTGTGTTTTTGCCCTTTGTTATTGTGTTTCCAAGTAGTTATTTTCCTAAGATTGTCAGGATGATCCTTAGTGGAGTAGAAGGTACTCTTTTTCTTAGTTGAAACCAGTACTAAAACATTGTCTTTATGAGTTGACATGTATTTTTTGAGAATGAAGTGTGTGCTTTCATCCTGTGCTGGATGATGTAGAAGAAGTGAGAATGTATTTTCTGATTATAGTCCTATTTGTATTTTTGTTTAATATTCTACAGCTTGATATGATTCTTACTGAATTTAAATTCAAACTTTTAAACGTTGTTTTGAAATATCATGGATTGTAAACATGTGTAGTACCACCCTCATCTTTAGTTCCAGTTTCTGCTTTGTGTCATATGCCACCCCCACCCCCCAACCTCTTGGCTCACTGTCTCACTAGACCAAAAGACCTAGATTAATTCATTGCCTTACACACCAAAACTCCCCCCTACCTGCCGCAACCTCACCATCAGACATATTTTTGTGAAAATGCAAAGTAAAGATGTAGAAAAGAAAGACAAAAAAAAAAGGTCCATTCTATTTCCTGTTTGTATTTCTTTTAGACTCTAAGGAATATGAACAGTTTTATGGTTTAATAGTTAAGAAATAAGTAATAGATACCACTTTTTTTCCTCTTCTTTTTACAGACAGTAGAATCAGAGCATATTGGGGTCCAGTTGATTGCAGGCCCAGAATCTTATATTTTAGTCTAATGTACACAATCATGCAGCACTTCAGAGCTGCCATATTATGCTTATGCTAAAAGGCACTGGCAGAGTTATTTAGATGAGTCCATAATTGGAAGGTACAGGACGTAGTATTAGTTTCATTTAGGCTGTGTGATCTAAAGAAAATCACTTCATTTTCATTTCTGTTATAATAAAATGGAAGTTATAATTATGTCCCTTTAACTACTTTTCCAAGTTTTTGGGAAAACAGTGTAGGAAAATGAACCATGAAGTTCTTTAGAATCCTTAATTCTATACAGACAATAATAGTTATTCTTCTTTATCTTCCTCTTCTAGTAATTTATAGAAGACAACTTTTTTTTAAACCAGTACTGTCTTTTTAATGATCTGTTCTATGTAAGAAAAGGGAAATAGTGTTGACAACAGAATATTTAATCCTCACAATAACTCTGTGAAGTAGACATTATTATTGACATTTTACAGATAAAGAAATAGGGTTATAAAAGATAAGAAAATTTCCCAAGATCAGTAAGTAATAATAATAAAGTAAGTCATTAATTCCCTGGTTACTTTCACTTTGATGCCCATGTTCTTTCTTCCACAAACTGATGTAGTTTATTAACATATTGTAATCTCTCCTAACATCTCTGTTCATCATGCCTAATTTTGAAACGTCTTGTTGCCATTTTAATGATTCCTGTTCTTTTGGTGATCATTTATTTGTTTAGTTCATTTGGCAATGTTTTAGTTGGAAGGCATCATGCTAAACCGTAGCACTTTCTGTTCTTAGTCTAATCTTTTTTAAACAGAAGAAAACATACCTTTAGAATACAGTGATAAGTGTTCCCATAATACGGGGGAATACAAAATGTTTTGGAATGCTAGGACGTATTAGTCCATTTTCATACTGCTATAAAGAACTGCCCAAGGCTGGGTAATTTATAAAGGAAAGAGGTTTAATTTACTCACAGTTCAGCATGGCTTGGGAGGCCTCAGGAAACTTATAATCATGGTGGAAGGCAAAGGGGAAGCAAAGAACTTCTTCACAGGGCAGCAAGAAGGAGAAGTGTGAGTGAAGGGGGAAGAGCCCCTTATAAAACCATCAAATCTGTGAGAACTCACTCACTATCACGAGAATAGCATGGGGGAAACTGCCCCCATGATTCAATTACCTCCACCTGGTCTCTCCCTCGATACATGGGATTATGGGGATTACAATTCAAGATGAGATTTGGGTGGGGACACAAAGCCTGACCATATCAAAAACTTCCTAGAAGAGGTAACATGAAAGCCCATGCTTTAACATACCCCTTGCCCGAATGTGGATGGCCTTTTCCATTATGCCTTACATTTGTTTTGTACCGGCAGATTCATATTGAGCCATTCATCCTGGGGTGAGTAGTTAAATGACTTTTACATGTGTTTGTTGTTTTCTAGCTTGTCCAGATTATTATCAATACAACACATTTGGAGAAATCCTGTAAGTACTTGGAAGAATTTATCACCAACATCACTAATGTGCTTCCAGAGACAGTTCACACTACCAAGCTCTATGGCACCACAACTTTTAAGGTGAGAGGGCCCTACAGTACTGTGGAACTGCTTCTGGTGTACACAGTCTGGGACGTTCTACCTAACATGGCCTTGTTTCTGTAAGATGGTTTATAACATGCTCTTGAGAATAAGTGTTTATGATATGTTTGGTTTCCCTTCTCTATTTTCTTTGAAAAAATAAATACCAGTGCGAGTTTTTGGGTGTTTAAACAAAACAAAACAAAATGAAACAACTACAACTGTGTCTCTAAACCCTTCCTTATGTTTTGTACATGTAAATCACTATTTCCTAAGTTGAGCCCCGATCACAGTCAACAGTTCTTAAGTATGGTCTAGATAATCATAGTTATGGCTGACATTAACATTAATTAAAATTTTCTACTAAGCTGTCCCCTGCTCTCTGTATCCTGTGACCAATTTTTTTTTTTTTTTTTAAATCAAATCTTGCTCTATTGCCGAGGCTGGAGTGCAGTGGTGCAATCTTGGCTCACCGCAACCCCTGTCTCCTGGGTTCAAGTAGTTCTCATGCCTCATCCTCCCAAGTAGTTGGGATTATAGGCGTGTGCCACCATGCCCGGCTAATTTTTAGTATTTTTAGTAGAGACGGGGTTTCGCCATGTTGCCCAGGCTGGTCTCGAATTCCTGGGTTCAAGCGATCCACCCACCTTGGCTTCTCAAAATGCTGGGATTGCAGGCATGAACCACCACACCCGGCCCTGTGATCA
Source organism: Pan troglodytes (assembly GCF_028858775.2). Lineage (NCBI taxonomy): Eukaryota > Metazoa > Chordata > Mammalia > Primates > Hominidae > Pan > Pan troglodytes. Next base: position 50,266,345 of record NC_072410.2, read on the forward strand.
ATTTTTTAATCTTACTTTTTAGTGAGGAATTTCTGTCCCTGCTTTTCTAGTTAGCAATTTTATAATTTCATATGTCCACAGCACTAGTTTTGATCCAGAGCTGGATCAAATGGGAAGAAATGACAGTCATGTAGAACAAAAGAAGGATTGATGGTAGATGAGTTTCTGGAGGGAAAATGCTATAGCTTAGAGCAGCTTTAATAAACTCCTTCATATTTATGTGAGCTTTAAATAGGTATTAAGCAGTAAAAGTAATAGGACAACATCTCAAACATTAAAAATATGGATCTAACATATAGGCTACTTATATGGTTTGATTTTTTGTTTATATTGTTATTTGATTGTTTTAGTTTTGAAACATATTCCATGTCACCCTTTTGAGATCCAGAAATTGATATTAATTAAATGTACAGTTGTAGAGTTGGAACCATGATTTATGTCCCCTGTAGTCTGCTTTTTCCCATCATCTTAACCTCTTTCTCTATTTTTGGTACATTCTTTTGACAGTAGGTGCAAGAGAAGAAATCAAATTTGATTCATACTGCTATTATACTTTATGACAGATAAAAATTTTTGGTATGACTTACTATTTTTCTATTGTTTGAAAAAAACACAATGTTGAATCAGAAAGTATTCTTTATGTATCTATGTGATTAGGTCAGCTGCTAGGTTAAGTTACACATTCATTAAATTACTATAAATTATTTGTTTCAAAATGATAATAAAATTAGTTAAAATTCATTACACATAATGTTATGTTCATATCATGACTTACTAATTTTTCACAATGTCTAATGATACTAATTTAGATGTTCTTTTAGTGAGGAAAAGAATGACTTAATAAAAAGGCCCTGAGAATGAGTATGAAAATATGACAAAAGCTTTCAGAGCTTCAGAATGACCTCAGGCAGTTTTATAGGAATTATAATTACTCTCAAATACTAGCATTATTATGGAGCTTGGGCATTAGATTTATCAAAAAAATTTCCATATTTGCTCTTCTGTGAAAGCCAAAATTTCTCTAGGAAAGAAAATGTAAAAGAAATAGTTCAGTGTTAAGTAGATAATAGGGAGTTAGGGAATTAGAACGTGAGGTTCATTTGTCTATCAAAAGAAGAATATGTAGTATCCACTGATACTCTTTCTCTCAACCAGTCTCAATTTTTTATGTCAATAGCTTTTCAAATTATGTTCAGAAATTCTCTGAAAGGATGGCTTGTGTATTTTGTTGTTGCTCTAGCATGAAAAAATGCTGAGGGAAAATTAAAGGCAGACAGGAAGCCATAGGGGCTGAACAGCCAGTTAAATACTTAGTGAAGGAGAAGTTCTGGAGACCACTAAAGGTCATGTTGACAGTGCTTATTGGAAACACTGATTGCTTAAAACACACTGAAAATTTATTTTTTACCAGGGCTGTTTCAGACTAGCTAACCCAGAACTCAATATAAACATGGCAATTATAACAGCTACATGTTGTATATTTTCCTAAGCTACTGTTTCCAGAAAACTTTCCCTTGCAGATGGAAACCTTTATGCTGGAAAAGGGGTAGAAAGAGTCTGAAGGTCTTTAAGGTATTTTCTTGCAGAGTTCCCTCTTATTTCTGCCATGTGTGACATAATCAAGCTGGCGTCCTTAGCTTTCCTGATTCATAAGATTTTCCTCACTGTCTTACAAAAGAGAATGAAAGTGTTTATTAATTTACTCCATAATAAATATTGCTTGTGTATCTACTGTGTAATCATCTGGTAGATTCTTGGGGAGAGACAGAAAAGTACTTTGTCCCTGGACTTAAAGTTTATGATTTACAGAGAAGACACCCACTATACTGGAATAATACATTAGATGTATTCAATCTCTCATTTATTTAACAAGTTTTAATACAGTGTCTACTACTAATTAGGAAAAGTTTCAGGCATGAACAAAAAAGTGAGTCTCCTCACTTTACAGAGCTTATATTTCAATGAATTAGTGGATGATAAACAAACAAAAAATCTAATGTAATGGCAAGTAGTGATAAGAACTAGGGAAAAAAAATAAATGACCAAAAAGAAGTGAGAAATTAAATCATTTGGATTTCTGATGGATATGCATTCCTGTCAAAGGGGACAGCACAGTGGTAGGTATGGATGTGTTCAAGAAATAGTAAGGGGGTCAGTCTGGCAATGATGTATCTATCACTAATGGTATGGATGATAAGAGATGAAGTATTCAGGAGTTAAATTATTTCTGGCCTTGTAGGCCATCATAAATACTGTACATTGTATTCTGAAATGAGATGTGATGTCATTAGAAGATTGAGTTGTGGGGGGTAATGATCTGAGTTATCATTTAATGTGATACTGGTTTTTATGTGGAAATAAATATATTGTAATTTAATAAAAGGGGAAGAAGAAAGTCTAATTGGGAGGTAGTTGCAATACTCCAGGCAAGAGATAGTGGTCACTTGGACTAGAGTGGTAGAGGTAGAAGTGGTAAGAAATATTTTTGAAGGTACAGATAGCAGGTCTTAGTACTAGATTGGGTGTGTGTACTAAGAGAAAGACAGGAGTCAAAGATAGTTCCAAAACTTTTGAACAGAACACTGGATGAATACTGTTTACTGAGATGGGGAACACTTAGAGAAAAATGCATTTGGAAAGCAGAAATACGATCAAGACTTCCATTTTTGATACATTAAGCTTGATATGTTTAATTGATAGCTATATGGAGGTATTAAATTGGCAGGACAAAATCATAGCTAGAGATAAAAATTTAGAGTTCACCAGTGTAAAGATGATATTTGATGGCACAGGATGGACTTTCTTCTGGGATTTGAGTATACATAGAGGAAAGATGTGAGGATTGAGCACCAGGGGACTTCAACATTGACAGGCTCAACAGAGGAGAATTCCAAAGAGGATGAGGTTCCACCTTTAGGACCGCCAAAGAAGACTTCCCAGACAAGTACAAGTTGGAATGGATTTGGAACCAGCAGGATATTTATAGGCAGAGAATGGATATAGAGGGAGTGAAGGATATTTTAACTTCATGTGCAAAGATTAAATGATAAAATAAAGCCAGTATTCAGCATAGAATTAGGATGGCAGTGAGATACCGAAGTAGATAAATACCAACCTGAGAAGCACTTTGTTTTATATTAGTAGATAATTTGGACTTTATTCTAAAGTCTTTGAAAGACTTCAAGTGAGGGATGTTGCATTTAAAAAAATAAACATTCTACTGTGCTTCATTGAAAGGAAGGGAAGAACTAAAAAAAGAAGGAAAAGAAAAGATGAAAGTAAGGAAGGAAAGAGAGGAAAGAAGGAAGAAATAACAACATCAATCACAATTACTCACAGTTCAGAAGGAGAGGAATTGAATTCCTAAGACTGTAACTCTGTGCTAATAAATTTGAGGACCTATAGGGAAATAGATATGATGTGATAAGGAAAAGATATGAAAGAGGAAAGCTTCAAGATGACTGACTAGAGGTATTTCATACTCACCTCCTCCACTAAGAAGAACCAACATAATGAGTAGATGATCATATTTCAAATAGACCACCCAAGAGAGAACACTGTAATTCAATAGAAAAGTGACAGTAAATGCCTAAACCAAGGAAGGGGAAGGAAATGAGGCAGTCTACTCAGTAGGATCAGCTGGGAGCTGAGGGAGACTCCTTAATACGAGGAAAGGGTTAGTAGAAACTTTCAGTGGTTTCCATTTCCACTATGGAGTCCTGAAATCCTGGCAATAGGAGAGTCTCTTGACCCTCACTTGCCCTGAAACTAACATAGGAAGATGCTGAGAGATTGTGTGATGGCACTGGTCCAGGGAAGGAGCTCACACCAGGTCACACACATTCCATGAGACCTAAGCAGCTATAGCAAGCAGCCATCTTAGAGCCCTGCCTCCAACAGATAGCGCATTATCCTGGAGACCACTGGTACTGGGGCTGAGGTGCAGGAGAAGCACACTTGCTGCCTCCCAGCTTAGGTGCCAGTGACCAGGGGCCACCCACACCAGGGGCTGAGATGCTATCATGATGCATGCTGCTGCCATTGAGGCTGAGGCATGAGCAATGTGTCAGCTAGGGCAGAGGGGCTGAGGAAAGAGTGCCACTTGGGCTGTGGTGAAAATGGTGTGTGTGTTTTCCACCTGCTGACCTAGGTTGCCCAATACTGAAGGTGGCACTGCCCTCCCCAGTGGCAGGGAACCAGCACAGCTGCTGCCACCTACCATCAGAGCATCTCACTTTTCTAGGGATTGCCTCACCCCTAACTACTGCATCTGGTGCCTATACTCATTATCAGAGGGCTTGAGGACAAGTTTGGCTCAGCTTTGACCTGCCACCCCCCAACCCCTATGCCAGAGCACACCAGAAGCAAGAGGATCACCTAGCCCTGTCCTCCACAGTTGGCACCTGAACACTCCTCCCAGGTGCCTGAGGTTGGGCCTACCCACATGACTGCTACTACCACAGCTGGCACCTACCTGCATGTACCACCTGTGTGCCTGGAGACCAGCCCACTCGGCTGAATGCAACCAACACCAATACCCGTGTGAACCACTTGGGACTAAGAGGATGTTTCTGCCACTGCCATTGTCATCATTCACATCAAGCTGGCTGCCCCAGGGGTTCAAGAACATCCCCACCCACCCCACCTACTGTTGTCACTGCTGGCATCCAAGTAATCTGTCTGGAAACTCAACAATTGGCTCATCTGGACTCAATAACAATGGTGCCAGACCACCCTGGGGCCCAAAGACACACATACTCATCCCACTGCTGCCACCACTGGGGCTCAAAGACCGACCTACCTGGTGTTACAGTCCCCAGCAAAACCACAGCCTCATTTAATAATTGCACCCTGAGCCACTGAAGAAATTATAGATACCACTGGTACTATTTATACCTGAAGGAATCGTACAGAGTTTACACTACTGCACTCAAAATCACAACCAAAGTGTCCTACCCAACTAACAGCATAGATACATCTTCTGGAAAATGTCCTCCCCTACCAGAGCAAATTTAAAAAATTGCAAGAAGTGACTGTTATAGTAGATGTACAGATATGAATATAATGGTACAGAAAATAAGAAAAAGCCAGGACATATGACACCTCCAAAGGAATAATTCTCCAACAACAGGTCCCAAAGAGAAATTAATGAAATCTCAGGAAAAGAAGTTAAATGATTGATTCTAAAGACACTCAGTGAGAAACATGAGAATTCTGCAAAACAATACAAAGAAATCAGAAAAACAATGCATGATATGAATAAGAAATTTGCTAAAGAGATTGATACCAAAAATATAACCAAACATAAATTATGGAACTGAAGAATTTATTAAATGAAATGCAAAATATGTTCAAAATCTTCAACAGTAGACTAGATCAAGCAGAAGAAAGAATTTCAGATCTAGAAGATAATTCTTTATACAAAATAAAAGAAAAAACAACTAAAAAAAGAATGAGCAAAGCCTTTATTATGTACGGGGCATCATAAGAGACCAAATTTACAAATTATAAGGGTTCCAGAAGGCAAAAAGAAATAAAAAAGAGTCGGAAAACTTAATGCAGTAAGAGATGAAAATTTCTCAAGTCCAATGAGTGATTTAGACATTCAGATACAGGATGTGCTGAGATCCCCAAAAGGACACAATGCAAAAAAAGTATTCTCTCCATGGCACATTATAGTTAAACTATCTAAATGTAAACACAAAGATTTCTATAAACAGCAAGAGAAAAGCATCTAGTTACCTATAAAGGAATCATCATCAGACTAACAGTGGATTTCTCAAAAGAAACCTTACAGGCCAGGAGGTGATGGGATGATATTTTGAAAGAGCTGAAACAAGAAAAAAAAAAAAAAAAAACCTGTTGGGCAAACATACTATATCCAGCGAAATTATTCTTCATAAATGAAGGAGAAATACAATCTTTCTCATACAAGCAAAAGCTGAAAGAATTCATCACCACTACACTGGCCTTACAGTAAATTCCTCAAGGGAATTCTAAACTTGGAAATAGTGAGTGATATTTGCTATCATGAAAACACACAGAAGTATAACACTCACTGGTAAAGCAAACAAACAAATGAAGAAGAGAAAGGACTCAAATAGTACTACTGCAGAAAACCACCAAACCGCAATAACAAACAGTAAGAGAAAAGGAAAGGAACAAAGAATACACAAAATAACCAGAAGATAATTAATATGATAAAGGGAAGACCTCACATATCAATAATAATTTTGGGTGTAAATTGATTTAATTCTTTACTTAAAATATATAGACTGGTTGAATGGATGAAAAAAACATGATCTAGCCATATGCTGCCTACAAGAAACATCATTTACCTTTAAAGATGCATATAAACTGAAAATAAAGGGATAGAAAAAGATATTTCATGCAAATGTTAACAAAAAATAAGCAGGCATAGCTATACTCAGATACAACAATTTAAATAAAAAACAGTAAGAAAAAGACAAATAAGGTCATTATATAATGATAATGGGATCAATCTAGCAAGAGGATGTAACACCAAATCCATATTGGCATCCAACACTGGAGCACCTAGATTCATAAAGCAAATATTGCCATATCTAAATAAAAAGGTGAACTCTGATATAATAAAATTGTGGCACTTTAACACCCCACTGCCAGCACTAAACAGGTCATTGAGACAGATAATCAGAAAGGAAACATTTGTTTTAAACTGGACTTTAGACCGAAAGGACTTAACAGACATTTAGAGAACATCTTATCCAACAATAACAGAATACACATTCTTCTCATCAGCACAAGGAACATTCTCCAAGATAGACCATATATTAAGCCACAAAACAAATCTCAACAAATTTTTGAAATTCAAAATCACATCAAGTATATTCCCAGATCACAATGGTGTAAAACTAGAAATCAATACCAAGAGAAACATTGGAAACTATACAAATACATGGAAATTAAACAACATGCTCCTGAACAACCATTGTTTCAATGAAGAAATTAATATGGAAATAAATGTTTTTTGGAACAAATGAAATGGAAACACAACATATCACAACCTGTGGGACACAACAAAAGCAGTACTAAAAGGGAAGTTCATAGCACTAAGCACCTACATCAAAAAGCAGAAATATTTCAAATAAACAATCTAACAATATACCTCAAGGAACAGGAAAGCAGCAACAAACCAAATCCACAATATCAGAAGGAAATAATGCAGATCATAGTAGAACTGAAAAGAAAAATATGAAAAGATGAATGAAACAAAAAGTCGGTTCCTTGAAAAGGTAAAATTGATAACAACCACTAGCTAGACTAACCAAGAAGAGTACAGTGAAGACTCAAATAAAATTATAAATGAAAACAGAGACATTATAACTGATACCACAGAAACAGAAAAGATCATCAGGGACTATTATGAACAACTATATGCTAACCAGTGGAAAATCCGTAGGAAATGGATGAATACTTGGAAATGTACGACCTACTAAGATTGAATCAGGAAGAAATGGAAAACCTGAACAGACCAATAACAGGCAGTGATTGAAGCAGTAATAAATAGTATCTGAACAAAGAAAAGCCCAGAACCAGGTGGATTCACCACCAAATTCCACCAAACATATAAGAATAACTCATACCAATCCTCCTGAAACTGTTCCAAAAAATTAGGGAGAGAATTCTCCATAACTTATTCTGTAAGCCTAGCATTACCCTGATACCAAAACCAGAAAAAGGAACAACAACAAAAGAAAACTACAGACAAATATTCTTGATGAAAATAGATGCAAAAATTATCAGCAACATACTAGAAAACTGAATTTAATTAAAAGATAATGTATGATGATCAAGTGAGATTTAGACCGAGAGTGCAAGGATGGTTTAGTATATGCAAATAAGTAAATGTGAAACTTCACATCAACAGAATGAAGGGTAAAAACCATATGGTCATCTTAATAGATGCAGAAAAAGCATTTGATAAAATTCAACATCCCTTCACAATTAAAACTCCCAACAAGCCAAATATAGAAGGAACATACCTCAAAATAATAAAGGCCACATATAGCAGACCCACAACTAACACCATCCTGAATGGGAAAAGGTTGACTGCCTTTCCTTTAAGAATGGGCAAAAGCTGGAACCATTCCCCAGGACAAGGATGCTCATTCTCACTACTCCTATTAAACATAGTATTGGAAGTCTGAGCTAGGACAGTCAGAGAAGAGAAAGAAATAAAAGGCATCCAAATTGGAAAACAGGAAGTCAAATTGTCCTTCTTTGCTGATGATACGATCTTTCATTTAGAAAAACTAAAAGGCTCCATCTAGACCTAAAACCATAAAAACCCTAGAAGAAAACCTAGGCAATACCATTCAGGACATAGGCGTGGGCAAGGACTTCATGTCTAAAACACCAAAAGCAATGGCAACAAAAGCCAAAATTGACAAATGGGATCTCATTAAACTAAAGAGCTTCTGCACAGCAAAAGAAACTACCATCAGAGTGAACAGGCAACCTACAGAATGGGAGAAAATTTTTTCAACCTACTCATCTGACAAAGGGCTAATATCCAGAATCTACAATAAACTCAAACAAATTTACAAGAAAAAAACAACCCCATCAAAAAGTGGGCGAAGGACATGAACAGACACTTCTCAAAAGAAGACATTTATGCAGCCAAAAGACACATGAAAAAATGCTCATCATCACTGGCCATCAGAGAAATGCAAATCAAAACCACAATGAGATACCATCTCACACCAGTTAGAATGGCGATCATTAAAAAGTCAGGAAACAACAGGTGCTGGAGAGGATGTGGAGAAATAGGAACACTTTTACACTGTTGGTGGGACTGTAAACTAGTTCAACCATTGTGGAAGTCAGTGTGGTGATTCCTCAAGGATCTAGAACTAGAAATACCATTTGACCCAGCCATCCCATTACTGGGTATATACCCAAAGGATTACAAATCATGCTGCTATAAAGACACACGCCCATGTATGTTTATTGCGGCACTATTCACAATAGCAAAGACTTGGAACCAACCCAAATGTCCAACAATGATAGACTGGATCAAGAAAAGTTGGCACATATACACCATGGAATACTATGCAGCCATAAAAAATGATGAGTTCATGTCCTTTATAGGGACATGGATGAAGCTGGAAACCATCATTCTCAGCAAACTATAGCAAGGACAAAAAAACAAACACTGCATGTTCTCACTCCTAGGTGGGAATTGAACAATGAGAACACATGGACACAGGAAGGGGAACATCACACACCGGGGCCTGTTGTGGGGTAGGGGGAGGGGGGAGGGATAGCATTAGGAAATATACCTAATGCTAAATGACGAGTTAATAGGTGCAGCACACCAACATGGCACATGTATACATATGTAACAAACCTGCGCGTTGTGCAATGTACCCTAAAACTTAAAGTATTAAAAAGAAAAAACTCTTAGAGCTGAAAAACAAATTCAGTAAAGTTGCAGGATATAAAATCAACATACAAAAATCAGTAGCCTTTTTATTCTTCAATAATAAAACAGTAAAAAAGAAATCAAGAAGGCAGTCCCATTTACAATAGCTTCAAAAACATTAGAATACCTAGGAATAAGTTTAACCAGGGAGGTGAAAAATGTCTGCAATGAAAACTACAAAACATTGATGAAAGAAACGGAAGAGGACACAAACAAATGGAAAGAAATACCATACTTATATATCAGAAGAATTAATATCATTAAAATGACCATACTTCCCCAAGCAATCTATAGATTCAATGCAATCCCTAACGAAGTATCAGTGTCATCTTTTACAGAAATAGAAAAAACAATCATAAAATTCATAGGGAACTAAAAAAAGAACACGAATAGCCAAAACAATTCTGAGCAAAATCTAAAAGTACATACAAATAAATGAGGGATTGAAGTAAGGTTAGGAATGCGTGAATGATTAGTATTAGAAAATTTTTCAAAGTTACTTACTACTTTAGAAGATCAAAGATGGAAAAATATGAGTATGTTGAAAGATACTAAAATCTTATTTTATATGTTAACATCTATTGTCATTAAAATTTCTGGAACACTTCTACTGTAACTGAGAAATCCAGGAGGCAGAAAAATCAGTATATATATAGTTGAAATGACTGACACCATCCATCAAGTGAATCTAATGGACATTTATAGAATGTTTTATCCAACAACAACTTATACAAAATATTCACCAAGACACACCATGTTCTAGGCAATAGAACATCCTTTAAATAGGAATTATACTAACATTCCTCTCAGACCATGTGAAATTAAACTAGAAATGAGTAACAAAGATAGAAAATGTCAAATTATTTGGAGATTAAACAACATATTTCAAAATAAAACATGGTCAAAAAAAGTCTCAAGAGAAATATTTCAAAATAAACAAGAATTAAAATACAACTTATTATAATTTGTGAGATGCAGTGAAAGCATTACTCAGAGGGAAATTTGTACCATTAATAGCATATATTAGAAAGAAGAAAGATCTAAATTTAATAATCTATACTTACACTGTAGGAAACTAGGCAAAGAACAATTTAAATCTAAAGTGAGCAATAATAATAATACCAATAATGAAAATTAGAGCAGAAATCAATGAAAATGAAAATCAGTAGAGAAAATCCTGGATGGATGAATAGGTGGAATTCAGTAGATTTTTAGGGCAGTGAAACTATCTAAATGATACTGTAATGGTGAATTAGTGACATTATGCATTTTTAAGTACCCACAGAACTTGATATCACAATGATTACACCCTAATGTAAACCAGGGACTTTAGTTGATAATAAAATATCAATATTGTTTCATTAATTGTAAAAATTGTACCACACCAATTTTAAATAGGGGTAGTAGCCTGGAGGGTAGTGGTATGTACAGAGGCAGTGTATTTGCTGCTTAAGTTTTCTTTAAACCTAAAACACTAAAAAATAAAGCCTATTAATGAAAAAGACTTTTAGCAAAACAGAAATTCAAGGACACCTTAAGATTATTATACAAGTAATGTAAAGATGAAAGTATAGAAGTGCTCATTGAAATATTTAGAAGACCTTTTGAAAAACTATAAAACATTGAAGAAAAAATTGAAGAAATAAACAAAAAGATATCCTAGTTTGTGGATTGAAGAATTAACATTGTTAGAATTTCCATATTACCCAAAGTGATCTACATATTCAATGGAATCCCTATTCAAATTCTAATGCATTTTTCATAGGAATAAAGTAAATAATAGTAAGATTCATATGGGACCACTAAGACTCCAAATAGCAAAAGCAATCTTGAGCAGAAAGAACAAAGCTGGAAGCATCAGTCTACCTGATTTCAAAATCTACTACACGTTATAATAATCAAGATAGCATGATTCTGGCGTAAAAACATACACACAGACCAGTGGAACAAAATAACCCTGACATAATCCTACTCATGTACAGTCAGTTAATTTTTGACAAAGATGCCAAGAACACACAAAAGGGGAAAGGATAGTCTCTGAAAAAATAAGTGGTGTTGAGAAAACTGGATATCCACATTTACAAGAATGAAATTTGTTCCTCATCTCACACCATATATAAAAATCAGCATAAAATGGATTAAAGACTTAAACATAAGACCTGAAACTAAAATTACTACAAAATAATATAGGGAAAAATCTCCATAACATTGTTCTGGGCAATGATTTTTTTTTAAGCTATGACCCCAAAAGCACAGGCAACAAATGTAAAAAAAGACAAATCAGATTGATTATATCAAACAGGAAAGCTTTTGCACAGCAAAGAAAACAATCAACAGTTGAAGGATAACCTACAAAATGGCAGAACAGGCAGAGCATGGTGGCTCACGCCTGTAATCCCAGCACTTTAGGAGGCTGAGGCGGGCGAATCACTTGAGGTCAAGAGTTCGAGACCAGCCTGGCCAACATGGTGAAACACAATGTCTACTAAATATACAAAAATTAGCCAGGCATAGTGGCACACACCTGTAATCCCAGCTACTCGGGAGGGTGAGGCAGGAGAATCGCTTGAACCTGGGAGATGGAGGTTGCAGTGAACCAAGAGTGTGCCACTTCGCTCCAGCCTAGGTGACAGAGTGAGACTCTATCTCAAAAAATAAAAATAAAAAAAAAGAATGGCAGAATATATTTGCAAACGATACAGCTGACAAGGCATGCATTTCTAGAATATATAAAGAACTGAAATAATTCAATAGCAAGAAAACAACCCGATGAGAAAATGGGCAAAGCTTTTGAATAGACATTTCTCAAGAGAAGACATACAAGTGACCAAGAGGTATATGAAAAAATATTCAACATCATTAGTCATCAGAAAAATGCAAACTAAAACCACAATGATATATGACTTTCCACCTGTTAGGTTGACTATTATCAAAAAGACAAATGGTAAGTATTGGAGAGGATGTGGAGAAAAGGGAACCCTTGTATGGTCTTGGGAATGTAAATTAGTATAGCCATTGTGGAAAACAGTATGGAGGTTCCCCCCAAAAATAAAAATAGAACTATCATATGTTTCAGCAATCCCACTACTGGGTTTATTTCCAGAGGAAATGAAATCAGTATGTCATCAAGATATCTGCACTTTTATGTTCATTGCAACATTTTCCACAATAGCCAAGATATTGATTTGACCTAAGTGTCTGTCAACTGGTGAATGCATAGAGAAAATGTAGTATGTATACAGAATGCAATACTATACAGTCTTACAAAAGAAGGAAATCCTGCCATTTGCAACAGCATGGAAACCTCATGGAGACATTATATTAAGTGAAATAAGGCAGGCACAGAAAGAAGAATATGCATGATCTCATGTGTAGCATCTAAAAATGTTGAATTCATAGAAACAGAAAATAGAATGATAGTTACCAGAGCTGGGGAATATGGCTGGGGAGTTTTTGGTCAAAGGATAGAAATTTTCAGTTAGATAGAAGGAATTATTTCAAGAGATCTATTCTATAACATGATGATTATAGTTAATAACTGTGTTATATTCTTGAAAAATGCTAGCAGAGTACTTTTAAGTATTCCTACCTCATAAAATAAGTATGTGAGGTAATGCGTATGTTAATTATTAGGTTGGTGCAAAAGTAATTGTGGTTTTTGCCATTAAAAGCAGTTTCTTTTGCATCAAACTTAGCTCAATTTAGCCATTTCAGTGTATACATATTTCAAAACATCAAGTTGTACATGACAAATATATAATTTTTGTATAATTTTTATTTATCAATCAGATTTTATAAAGCATTGTTCACATTAGTAAACATAGTCACCAACTATGTTATAGTATGTAAATATATTGCAAAATTATTCTGGCTTTTAAAACGTGAAAATGTAGAGGGCAGTACAAATTACAGAGAAATTTGGGAGATATAATTTACAGAACTCATTTTCTGACTGTGGAGGAAAGAATGGAATTTAAGATCTTGCTTAGATCTCAGCCTTGGTCTGAGTTGAACAGGTAAAGAGTGGTAAATATGATGAGTCTCAACCTGGACCTACTTATTTCTTTTCTTTTCTTTTCTTTTTTTTTTTTTTTTTGAGATGGAGTCTTGCTCTGTCGCCCAGGCTGGAGTGCAGTGGCGTAATCTCGCCTCACTGCAACCTCCGCCTCCTGGGTTCAAGCAACTCTCCTGCCTCAGCCTCCTGAGTAGCTGGGATTACAGGCTCCCACCACCATGCCCAGCTAATTTTTGTATTTTTAGTAGAGACAGGGTTTCACCATGTTGGCCAGGCTGGTCTCGAACTCCTGACCTCAAGTGATCCACCCACTTCGGCCTCCCAAAGTTCTGGGATTACACGCATGAGCCACTGCACCTGGGCACTTATTTCAAAGTTTGTCTGGGTCAGAGATGTCCATGAAACGCTCGCATATATGATTCTTGAATTAGAATGATTTTGGAGTAGATCTGTACTGAAGATAGAGATACTGGAAGCTATTGGATTTCATTAAATCACCCAAAGAAAGTGAGAAGATTTGTGTCCAGAGAAGTAAAAGGAAATCCAGGAGAAAACCATCTCATGAATTCCACGGGAAGATAGAGTTTTAAATAGAGAGTATTTAACAGAAGTTAAGGAAGATCAGAATGAAAGTGAATATTGAATGTGGTGGCAGGTACTTCATAACTTACTCTGCACAAGTCTGTGTTGATGGAATTTTAGCATTGGAATACTGGTTGTTGTGGAGTAATGTATGATCATTTGTCCTGAAAATATTTTTGTAAGAATATTAATCTCACCATACTTCTTAGAGCCTTTAATATGCTAGTGTATATCATAATCTTTTATATAGGTATCTCAAACTTATATGATCTGGGCATTCTGCTTTCATTTTAGCATCTCTTAGGATGCAAACAAAAAATTAGAAAAAACCTACACAATGGTTTTGAAAAAGAAAAAATTAAAGAAGACTGTGATATGTATGGCTCAGTATTCCCAGTTATATTCCCAGTTACTTAATGGATATGTCAGATGGCTCTAAGCTCATAGAAATTTCTGCCCATATTGAAATCTGAGTGATTTTTCAAATTTTATATTTTTTCACAGGATGCTAGACATGCAGCTGAAGAAGAGATTTATACCAACTTAAACCAGAAGATTGACCAGTTCCTACAGCTGGCAGACTATGACTGGATGACCGGAGATTTGGGCAACAAAGCTAGTGATTACCTGGTAGACCTCATTGCCTTTCTTCGTAGCACCTTTGCTGTATTCACACACCTTCCTGTAAGTGGCAGTTGCTCTTACTTTGTCCTTTATATATAAAAAGATTTCCTTATAATTTAGTTTGGTGAAAGATGTTAGTTTCTGCTGTAACTACCCAGGAAGATTTTCAGTATATAAAGGCGCATGCTATATTTATTAACCTTTAATGATATGTAGAGGCTACTTCCATCATTTTTTCATTGACCTTTGCATTTTTTTCATCTGAAAATGGTTCCTGGTATTATGTCTGCTTATCTTCCTATGATGTTCAAGGTAATTAGTACAAAGACAATATAAAAGCCTTGGTAGAATTAAAAAAAGAAACTTAGTTAGAATTTCAGATATGTATATTTTAGTTTTAGAATATTCTTTAACTTTTTTATATAAACTGAAATTCTTTGATGAAATGCTCCATCTTTTTTATCTAATTTGTCTATGTTTTCTCTGTTTTCTTAAGCATATTAATTATAGACATTCAAAATCATTCTTTACTACTTCTTATATATATTATACATACATATTGGTGGATTTTTTTTCTCTTGGTTTTCAGTGATATGGTCCTGTCTGTTTCTAATATTTTTCGGTTGATGTTAGACATTGTATAAAATATGTAGAGATTCCAGGTGGTGTTATCTTCCACCAGAAAAGGTTCATGTTTTCCTTTACTTAGTAAATAGAATGGGCAGGTGGGTTGTGGTTTGAAGCTGACCACCTTAGTACCATCATGGACTGATTTGGATTAATATTGGGTTGCAGTTGTAGTGTACTTTGTTTGCCCTTGTTGGTAGGATATGGCTCTGCAGAGCTTTTAAAAACTGCCTGATATGTCATTGTCTTTTTAGCACCAAAGAGGACTATAGAAATTCCTGCTCTTCACAGAAACCTTGTCTATTCAGCCTCCTGTACTCTTTCGTTTTAGAATCTGGTAAATGTCTTGAGAAGGAGACTTAGCAGTACCCAGTATCAGCAATTGCTGACGGGAAAAAAAGTGTTGGGGATTGTCAGTGTTACTTTACCATCCCTAATGAGGTTTCAGCTCCTATGTGATCTGAATGTTTGTGTACCCCAAAAAACCATATGTTGAATCTAATAACCAGTGTGATTACATTAGGAGGTGAGGCCTTGGGAGGTGATAGATTATGATGGTAGAGCCTCGCAAATGGGATTAGTATACTTACAAAAGAGACTTCAGAGAGCTGCCTTGTTCCTTGTGGCCATGTGAGGATACGGGGATGCAGGAAGAAGACTCCTTTTTTATTTTGCACTAGGAAATAGGCCTTCATCAGACACCGAATCTGCTGATACCTTGATGTTGGACTTCCAAGCCTCCAGAACTGTGAGAATTCTTTTGTTTATAAGCTACCAGTCTATGGGATTTTGTTACATTATTCTGAATGGACTAAGATAGCTCCTGTCATTTTTAGGCATTCTTCTACTAGTGAGTCTTTTTCTCTGAAACACTGTGAAACTGTGAGAAATCTCCTTGCTTTTCAAAGATTTTGGCTTAAACCCTTATTTTCCTCAGCCATTTAGCTTTAGAATTCAGTAAATATCTTGAGGGTAAAACTAGTCCTCAAACCTCTAACTGTGGCACTCTAGTCTGTTGGAAGCAGCAAAGATTCCAAGTTTTTTTCGCCCCCTAGTAGTTAGTCTCTGCCTGGTTTTAAGATTCTCAGTCCATTGCCCTTGCCTACGTTCCTCAAATGCCCACAAGGAAAGCTGCAGATTTTCACCTCACCTTTAAAAGGTTCTGTCCTCTCTGCAGTTTTATTCCCTTTAGTCTTCATTGCTTCACAGCACCTGATGCCTTTTAATATGTTTTTTCTACATGTTTTACTTCCTCTCCTAGTTGTTCCTAGTGGGAGCATTTACCTGCAGAAAATTATGTCATTTTGTCTAGCTTTATCCTGATACCAAAGCCAGACAAAAAGAGCACACACAAAAAAACTATGAGTTAATCTCACAATTATGGATAAAAGTAAAATAAATAAAATTTTAGCAAGTCAATTCCAAGTGTTTTAAGAAAGTAATTTTGTACTAGTGTGTAGGATTTATTCCAGAAATGCAAGGATGGTTTGATATTTTAAAAAAAATATGTTAATATAATTTATCACATTACTAGGTGAGGGAGATACAGTTTCTTGATGTATTCTAGGAAGACATTTTATTACATCGAGGCTACATTCTTGATTTAAAAACAAAGTTTACTAAATTCCAAGCAGTATAATATTTTAATAACAAAATAAAGAACATCTATTTGAAATTTAGTGGCCACCATAGATTGAAGAGTAGAACAATAAAACATTTATTTTCATTGACAACAGGAATTGGGTGAAGATGCTTCTCACCAACACTTTAGAAGTTCTATAAAATAAATGTAAAAAAAGAATAAATTACATTATAATGAGCCATGCATGTCTTAGTCCATTCCTGCTCCCATAACAAGATACTGTAGACTGAGAAATTTATAAACAACAGAAATTTGTTTCTCACAGTTCTGGAGGCTGCAAAGTCCAATATTAAGATGTCAGCAGATTCAGTGTCTGATAAAGTCCTGTTACTCATAATTGGCACCTCTGTATCCTTACGTGGCAGAGAAGGCAAAAAGGACAAACTCACTTCCCCAATCCCTTCTATAAGGCACTAATCCAATTAATGAGTGATGTAATCACTTCTGAAATTTTTGTGCCCTCCCCCACAAAAATTAAAAATTAAAAAAATATAACAAAGTTGCATTGGGGATTAAATTTCAATATGAATTTTGGCAAGGCTCAAACATTTCAAACCATAGCACATGCATATTATTATTCATAGGTTATTATTATCTAAATACAACATACTAAAAATTCATTAAGACCAATAAGAGTTTAGGTTAGATGATTCACTTAGAAAACAAATAAACTTTTCTTATATTAGCAATGCCCACATAGAAAATATAGTGTCAAAAGTGTCTTATTTACTATTGGGACATAGATATAATTTTTCTATGCAGCTACTTAGCAAGTCAATTTAGAAATAATGTGACAACATCACAGAGTAATATAAAAGAGACTTTCTTATGCACAAATATATATGGTATTCCAGGATGGGAATATTTCATTCTGTAGAAAGTTTTTTCAAATTTAATCTAATTGCAGTGAGTATCAAGTAAATTTGTTTAGGGAAGAATCTTAATGAAATAATTCTGAAATTCATTTGTAAGCAAAAATGGACAATATTTGGTAAAAAATGATAACATGAACATAATTTGTAACTCTATTAATAAGACATACAAATTAAGCTTGTGTGATATTTTTGACTATAAACTACTCAGAAATAAGAAAATGATAACACTCCTTATTTATAAGAAATATTTGTGGAAATAGGTATTTTCATACCTGCTGCTAGGGGTCTAGTTATTGTAGTCTTTTTGGAGTCAGTTTTTCAATATGCCTCAGAAACCCCTTAAAATGTGCTTACCTTTTTACTATGTAATTCCCCTTTTAGAATTTGAACTTAATGAAATAATCATGATTGTATTATAATATTCAGATGTAACTATATTTAATACAATGTATTTTGTATAGCGAGGAGTAGGTATAAATTAAAAATCCAACAAACAAATGTGTTCACAAACTAAATTACTGTATATTCATATAATGTGATATTCATTAAATTAATGTAAATTTATATTTATTCATTAAAATATATTCATTATTTCTTAACTGGAAAAAGAGATGTGATCTTATTTTAATTAATATATACACAAATTAAATATCTATATTATGTACAGTGTAAGCCTAGAATTGTATACTCCATGGTTTATCCTTATTTCTTTTTTTTTTTTTAATACTTTAAGTTTTAGGGTACATGTGCACAATGTACAGGTTAGTTACATATGTATACATGTGCCGTGCTGGTGTGCTGCACTCATTAACTCATCATTTAGCATTAGGTATATCTCCTAATGCTATCCCTCCCCCCTCCCCCCCACCCCACAACAGTCCCCAGAGTGTGATGTTCCCCTTCCTGTGTCCGTGTGTTCTCATTGTTCAATTCCCACCTATGAGTGAGAACATGCGGTGTTTGGTTCTTTGTCCTTGCCATAGTTTACTGAGAATGATGATTTCCAGTTTCATCCGTGTCCCTACAAAGGACATGAACTCATCATTTTTTATGGCTGCATAGTATTCCATGGTGTATATTTGCCACATTTTCTTAATCCAGTCTATCATTGTTGGACATTTGGGTTGGTTCCAAGTCTTTGCTATTGTGAATAGTGCCGCAATAAACATATGTGTGCATGTGTCTTTATAGCAGCATGATTTATAGTCCTTTGGGTATATACCCAGTAATGGGATGGCTGGGTCAAATGGTATTTCTAGTTCTAGATCCCTGAGGAATCGCCACACTGACTGCCACAATGGTTGAACTCGTTTACAGTCCCACCAACAGTGTAAAAGTGTTCCTATTTCTTCACATCCTCTCCAGCACCTGTAGTTTCCTGATTTTTTAATGATTGCCATTCTAACTGGTGTGAGATGGTATCTCACTGTGATTTTGATTTGCATTTCTTTGATGACCAGTGATGGTGAGCATTTTTTCATGTGTTTTCTGGCTGCATAAATGTCTTCTTTTGAGAAGTGTCTGTTCATGTCTTTCACCCACTTTTTGATGGGGTTGTTTGTTTTTTTCTTGTAAATTTGTTTGAGTTCATTGTAGATTCTGGATATTAGCCCTTTGTC
This sequence comes from Pan troglodytes, assembly GCF_028858775.2. NCBI lineage: Eukaryota > Metazoa > Chordata > Mammalia > Primates > Hominidae > Pan > Pan troglodytes. Next base: position 50,285,795 of record NC_072410.2, read on the forward strand.
AGATGAGTAGGTTGCGAAAATTTTCTCCCATTCTGTAGGTTGCCTGTTCACTCTGATGGTAGTTTCTTTTGCTGTGCAGAAGCTCTTTAGTTTAATGAGACCCCATTTGTCAATTTTGGCTTTTGTTGCCATTGCTTTTGGTGTTTTAGACGTGAAGTCCTTGCCCATGCCTATGTCCTGAATGGTATTGCCTAGGTTTTCTTCTAGGGTTTTTATGATTTTAGGTCTAACGTTTAAGTCTTTAATCCATCTTGAATTAATTTTTGTATAAGGTGTAAGGAAGGGATCCAGTTTCAGCTTTCTACATATGGCTAGCCAGTTTTCCCAGCACCATTTATTAAATAGGGAATCCTTTCCCCATTTCTTGTTTTTCTCAGCTTTGTCAAAGATCAGATAGTTGTAGATATGCAGTGTTATTTCTGAGGGCTCTATTCTGTTCCATTGATCTATATCTCTGTTTTGGTACCAGAACCATGCTGTTTTGGTTACTGTAGCCTTATAGTATGGTTTGAAGTCAGGTAGTGTGATGCCTCCAGCTTTGTTCTTTTGGCTTAGGATTGACTTGGCGATGCGGGCTCTTTTTTGGTTCCATATGAACTTTAAAGTAGTTTTTTCCAATTCTGTGAAGAAAGTCATTGGTAGCTTGATGGGGATGGCATTGAATCTATAAATTACCTTGGGTAGTATGGCCATTTTCACGATATTCATTCTTCCTACCCATGAGCATGGAATGTTCTTCCATTTGTTTGTATCCTCTTTTATTTCCTTGAGCAGTGGTTTGTAGTTCTCCTTGAAGAGGTCCTTCACGTCCCTTGTAAGTTGGATTCCTAAGTATTTTATTCTCCTTGAAGCAATTGTGAACAAGAGTTCACTCATGATTTGGTTCTCTGTTTGTCTGTTATTGGTGTATAAGAATGCTTGTGACTTTTGTACATTGATTTTGTATCCTGAGACTTTGCTGAAGTTGCTTATCAGCTTAAGGAGATTTTGGGCTGAGACAATGGGTTTTTCTAGATATACAATCTTGTCATCTTCAAACAGGGACAATTTGACTTCCTCTTTTCCTAATTGAATACCCTTTATTTCCTTCTCCTGCCTAATTGCCCTGGCCAGAACTTCCAACACTATGTTGAACAGGAGTGGTGAGAGAGGGCATCCCTGTCTTGTGCCAGTTTTCAAAGAGAATGCTTCCAGTTTTTGCCCATTCAGTATGATATTGGCTGTGGGTTTGTCATAGATAGCTCTTATTATTTTGAGATGTGTCCCATCAATACCTAATTTATTGAGAGTTTTTAGCATGAAGGTTGTTGAATTTTGTCAAAGGCCTTTTCTGCATCTATTGAGATAGTCATGTGGTTTTTGTCTTTGGTTCTGTTTATATGCTGGGTTTATCCTTATTTCTTTGTAGCTTTTAGGTTTTCCTTTTTGTTTGTGTTTTTAGAAAATGTTTTCTGAATTGAAACATCTGCAGCTTTTATAATGCTGGGGGTATGTGGAGGTGATATTTAGAATAATTGTTTTCCACCTCAAGAATTATTGTGTTTAATTACTAATTTATATTTTTTAATTGCTTTTGCCAGCCCACCTGTCCCCATTTCATCATGCTGTCATATTTCAGCACCACACTTTGTACTCCTTACTTTAACCTCTAGGTCATTTAGAAGCAGTAATGTGGATCAAACCTGGTGCTTGTCTGAATTAAAATGCATGCTTTTACCTGTAGAGTTGTGAACTTTCTTGCAAGGCTATACTGTAAATAACTAATTGAGGTTTATTTCCCCCTCTTTTGTTTATTCTAAACTGTCGTTTTTACCTAAATACTATAAAACGTCTCAGTGTGGATAGAGTTGATTCTACCACTCAGGCTGTAGAACCAGTTACCATGTACCATTCAGAATCAAAGTAGGAAGTAACTGACAGGCTTAAGTCCTCGATATTGCTTCCATTGGTGCCATATTTCTGTCTTGTCTACACTTTTCTGAAGCTACACTTTTAAAATTAATTGGATTCACCAACCATTATATTCTCTAGAATCAGATGACTTCTTAAACTACCCCATCTGGGTTTCCACAAAATAGATTGCCTAACATTTGTGTTTATCTTCCCTAGAATGCTAGATAATTTCCTCATGGAACCCTGTATTAGTCACAAAACAGAGCTGTGTCTAAGATTTGCCTTCGGGCATTATTCGAGAAAGAATGGGAGAGAAAAGAGTTCGTTTCTGAAAAAGAACCCAAATCATTTGTCTTTTACTTACTATAAATATTTTCTTTTCATATTTGAAATTCCCTGACAGAAGTGGCTCTCTCTCAGAAAGGGATTGATTGATAGAAAAAATGTATATAGAGAGGACTGGAAAGACAAGGCAAATTCTGTCTTGTTCTCTTACATTTTGGAATCCCCAGTTTCTCTTAATTCTCAGGGATATTTTACCACATCACAGCAGCAACATAGCCAACGGAATACGTCAGTGTCCAGAAGTGTGTTTGTGTGTGACACAGAGAGAGAGAGAGAGGGAGAATCCGAGTGTGTTTGTTTGCAGATTATTCTCATTGTTAGATAGGCAGTGGTCAGAGGAGAAAATTATTTAATTTTGCAACTGTTTTTTCTCTTGAAGTTTTTGTGACTTAGGCGGCCTGCCTATCTTCATGAGGCACCCAGAAATGATTATAATAATATTTTCCACATTTAGGGTTTTTAAATCTTACTGTTTCCCTTGAGTTAACAGATGAAGTAAGTACACAGACTTTTTTTTTCAGACTTCAGTTGTATAATTTACAATTGCATACACAGTTACCCATTTTGCATGCTCAGCATAAGAGCATGTTTTTGAGAATTTATTCTTGTTATCCTGATAATTATCTTTCAGAAATGCTTAAGAGAGGAAATGCTGTCTCAAGTAACAGACCCAGAAGATGGAATCCTGAATTTGTTTTCTCTGTCTGTTGTTAATGTTAATTTGTATGACACAGGGCAAGATCTCTCATAGCCGACCTTGGTTTGTGGGTTAAGCGTGGAAATTCTCCTAGTTTCTTTGTCTAGTAATACAATGATACCTATCCCTGGCCTTACTTTCTCTTAGGTCATCCTTAAGAGAAAATTATTTCCTACATATAAGTTTCTGAAATTCTTCCCATTTAAAACCCTTTCAAAACTGACATTTCTTTTAGTACTCAATTTATTTCCAGGAATTGCTGCCATCTCCGACCTAACCAAATGATGCTGCTAGTGAAGAACTGTCAGTACAAACTGTCAGTACTCCCATTAAGTACAAAATCTTTTCTGTGTCCATCAAGACTTTTCATAATGGGACCTTAAACTACCTTTCTGTCTTTTCTCTGTCTCTGTCTCTGTTTTCTATTTACCAAAGATTCTCCTCCCATAATGAAGTAATGCTCTTTGTCAAGCACACCCAACTGTTTTCTACCCTGGGTCTTTTTTTTTTTTCCCCCATGCCTTTCGTCTACTTTTACTGCTTCTGCCCTTTAACTATGTGTGTTGAAAATCTTACATACTTCAAGGTTCATTTCAAGGACCACACCTTCTATGAGGCCTTACCAGTTCTCCTAACCAGATGTGACATCTTCCTTTGTGGCACTTTTTAAAATGGCATGAATTAAATTTTACCTTGGGCTGGATATGTCATTCATTTGTGTACTTTATTCAGGAAAGGAGACAATGGTAATTAAAGCATCTGCTGTGTTCCAAATGCTTTACATGTGTTATATGTCATCCCAGTTGATGAGGACTCAAAATACCCCCATCAGATAAGTATTAATATTATTATTACATTTTATGATGAGACCGTAAACTCAAGGAGGATATGTACTTTGTAAGGGATACAGCAAATAGGTGAAAGGGTTAGGATTTAAACAAATTTATTTGACTTAAAATTTTTTCCATTATACCATCGTGTCTATTAGATTGATTGCCAAATATGGACTTGTGAACCCTGTGGATAAAGACCTTGTCCTATTCATCTGTATTTCTGTGTATAGTGCAGCAGCTTGCACTATATGGAGTTTACCTGTTTTGAATAATAAAGTAACTGAATTCCTGCCTGGGCATTGACAATCATTTTTGAGTCATATGTCATTAAAAGTAACCATTTAATTATAGGAAAGAGAAGTCAAAAGCTATTATTTTGAGATAATGACCAAAAGTTTGCTTAGGTTGAAATTCTGAATTGGTCTTTCTCCTTCCATATTCTCTTGTTTCTCCAAATAAGAAAGAGTATTGTTTTCAAGTGACAGAATTTTAATTATAAAATGCCTTGCATTCATTATTACTTAGTAATGTTCACATTTCTTTTATATGTCATTATCCCATTTCTTTTTTCAGAAAAGCAACCTCTATGATATACGGACAGTCACTATTTTCCCCATTTAACAAATATGGAAGCTGAGGCCTAACAGGGTCTTGCCCAGAGGTCAGAAAATTAATCAATAGTGGGGCTAGATCCTAGGTCATTTTTCCTTGTGTCATGTTCTTTTTACTATATCAAGCTGTCTCTTAACATTTAACAATAGCTACTATCTTTTGAGTACATACCATATACCAGGTACTGTGCAAAGTGTCCTCTCCCTCTCTGTTTCTCTCTTTTTCTTTCTCTCTCTCTGTGTGTCTATACATATACACCCATGTATATATGTATACACACACACGTAGGTGTATATATTCTAATGTACCTGTATGTATGTATTAATATATATTCTCATTTATTCCTTGCAACAAATTTCTGAAAACATTGTTATTCTCCCAGTTTACAAATTAGAAAAGAAAAATTAGATTAGCTTACACATTAGTAAACATAGAGAGGTTTACTATTGTGTCAAAAACTATTCATCTAGAGTTAGTGAATCTGGGGTGTAAACTGCCTCCAAAGTCCTTGTTCCTTCCCACTAGGCTATATAATACTTCTAAACTATATATGAGAAGCACTAAGCTATGTTTCATAGAGCCATCATTTAAATACCTTTTTCTCTGTGGGATTCTTATTCAGAATCTTTTTTGTTAGTGTATAAAATTTTGGTCATGGTGACCAGAACAATTCCCGGAACGGGTGGTAAATTGTGATAACATCCCCATAAAGTAGAAACTCTATCTGGTAATGGGAAATATACCAATAAGTGGGTTGCTTGTTTCTAACCTAACTTGAATTCCCTTCTTTGACACCTTATGTGGAAATTCTGTCATCTGCTGATAAAAATGACTGTAATTTAGCCCAATTCCTATGACTTTCTCTGGAACAAAATAAAGAAGTTTCAGGTGTCCTTAAAAAGGACTAGAGGCATCAGATCCTTTAGGACACAACCACATTTTTCTTCATTACATTAATTACATAGGTAGATCCAAGATTCAATATTTTTTTTTTTTTTCGTTTTCCCTGATGGAGTACAAATTACTGATTTACTAATGATTTTTCTGCCTATCAAGAAATTGATTTATGTTTCCTGTTTCCATGCAGTTAACAGTTACGTTATTTGAGCTACATAGAGTACATTGAAATAAAAAACATTTGCTTCTTATCAATGTGGTATTGGGATCTTTTGTTTAGTTAATCACTTAAATCCTTTAGAGGTTTTGTATTTCTTCAGAAATATCTTTGTGTGTTGAGCTATTACTTAGAACTTTTCTCCCCATAAAGCTACTATTACCAAGCCAGAGCTGTTCTTTCTGGTAGTATCCAGCCAGTAGTCCTTTGCCTCTTTAATGATAATGACCTTTGAGTCTTCTTCTGCTCTTGTAATTATTAAATAAAAGCTTAAGTATGTTTGGTTCCAAATAGAGCCATTTACTTCTAATCCTATGTTTGTTGATAATATAGAAAATAAGGAGAATCTAGAATTTAACATACTGCAAAATTCCACACTTACAAATTTTCATACTTGATTTCCTTTTCTTTTTCTATTCCTTTTTGTTGTTGTTGTTGTTGTTGAGATAGTCTCACTCTGTCACCCAGACTGGAGTGCCATGATGTGATAACAGCTCACTGCAGCCTCGCCCTCTCAAGCTCAAGCAATCCGCCCACAACAGCCCTGCAAAGTGTCTAGGATTACAGGCGTGTGCTGCCATTCCTGGCTAACTTATTATTTTTTTGTTGAGATGGGGTCTCACTATGTTGCCCAGGTTGGTCTTGAACTTCTGGGCTCAAGTGATCCTCCTGCCTTGGCCTCCCGCAGTGCTAGGATTATAAGCATGAGCCACTGCACCTGGTAAGAGTCAGAGATTCCAGTGAGAATATGTTAGATATTGCTATACTTGGTCACTTTAGTATCTTTGATACCTGATATGGTTTGGCTCTGTGTCCTCACCCAAATCTCACCTTGAATTGTAATAATCCCCGCGTGTCAAGGGTGGGACCAGGTGGAGATAATTGAACCATGGGAGTAGTTTCCCTCATGCTGTTCATATGATAGTGAGATCTGATGGTTTTATAAGGGGCTCCCCCCTTCTCTCAGCACTCATTCTCTCTCCTGCTGTCCTATGAAGAGGTACTTTCTGCCATGATTGTGAGTTTCCTGAGGCCTGACCAGCCATGCGGAATTGTGAGTCAATTAAACTTCTTTTCTTTATAGATTACCCAGTCTTGAGTATTTCTTCATAGGAGAGTGAGAACAGACTAATACAATACGTTTAAAAGACGAAGTGGCTTGCATTCTTTCTTATTGATGCTAAAGTTGTGGGGTGTTGAGTTTTATCTGAGGACAAAACAGTTATTTCATCATTGCTAATATCAGCAAATAATTAAAAACCTTAACTGTGTAATGATAGGCAAACTGTTATATAAACTTTAATACTATTATTCAGTGAAATGTTATGTATTTATGAAAACTAATTTGTGAAATTAAATAATAACCTTGCAAAGCAATTATGTTAAATGAAAGAAATAAAATGAAAGTTTTATAAGACAAATGATTGCAAACATGTAAAAACATGTTCATAGTGAGAAAAAAGTTCACCAGGAAATATTTTAAATTAAAATAATTATGTTGGTTATGTGACTTCTTAGTTTTCTTCAAAATTGTTGTTGGCATTTTAAAAATCTTTAAACATTTCCTTTATTTAAAAAAGTTTTAGATCTTTACGGCTTCTCTCTCAGTTCAGATTTCCTTTTGCTTATAAATTCAAAGTGAAACAAAAAATATCCACATTTTTAGATTCTTTTACGTGCCAGTATCCTTCATTTATCTCATCTTTGTTTGCGAAGTAGCCCCTTTTTACTTTTTACTTAATCTTTTTACAGATTAAATTTAGGTATAGGTAGGTTAAATCATTGCTTAAGATCTTATAAATAATATATTTTTGGAATACAGATTTAAATTGAGTTCTCCCTAATTCCAAAGCATATACTCTTTTTGCTACAGTAAACTAGTTGCTTTTCCCCTAATATTTCCAAGTCTAAAGGAAGGTGTTTGGGTCTGTAGGAGTGCTGTTGAATTGAGGTTTCCAAGCAAACTTCTAGGCAAGGGGACTGAGAAGCATGGTTGTGATTAGATCAGGAACAATAAAGCACAACTAAGGACAACTGAGGATGTGTGATCATTATAAAGAAGAGCAGCAGTGGAAGAACATAGGCAGAGTTTATTTTTATGTCAGTTTATTTCTAGATGTGCCTTCCAAGAACACTGGTTTGTCTGTTACTCTCTCTGTTCAGAAATTTTTAATAATCCCCACATTTTAAAGTATAACTACTATCCACATTAAATACATTTGTTGTAATTCCCTTACATAAAGCTGTAACTTCAGCCAAATATATCTGTTAATCATTCCCAAACATACTATGCTTATTCCTGGCTGTAGATTCTTGCTCATGGTTTTCCTTCTCAGAATGACTTCTCATCTCACTTTCAAATCTTTCCCTCCTTTAAAATACAGCTTAACACCTGTTCTCCCCATGAGGTCTTTTATGACTGTTCACCCTTTTTCCCACAATTCATACCCCAAGGTTTGATTTTCTTGTGAACTCCTGTAGATATTATTGTCTCAGTTTTCTACTTGAAACTTTGGATATATGATCTTAAATATTATTTTCTATATTTTCCCCTATTATGAACTAATGTTACATGTTATTTGGAGGAAAGTATCTCAGACATTTTAATATGGCCAGCATTGAGTAAATATCCAGTCAATGTCATGATGAGATTGGAATGTCTAACAGGGACATCATGCATGGAATAGTGTCCTCCAACTCAGATGACTATTTGTCTTTACCTGACATCTATTTTGATCACAGCTCTTTATTATAAATATGTATTTCTTATAATTCCACTTCATTAAGAATGATGTTGGGAGTGCACTGTAAAGGTAATAATCCAAGTTCAAAAGGAAGAAAATATTACTGCTTGGAATATTGCAATGAGGTCAGTCTAAACTACATTTTTGCTTCTTTGACAAGAGGACAAATTTGAGCCTGCAAATTGGTGTCAGGATACCTTAGCATATATATTGTACATGTTGTGGGGTGAGGAGTTCACAGTTAAATGAGCAACAGGAATGTGGTATATTCCACTCTTCTGTAATACTTTCATGGTAGTCTATAGCCACAATTTTAATATACTTCAGTAAGTGCTTGAACTTCTCCAAACAAATAACACACAATGTTGGAAATCACAGTACGTACTTGCCCCTGGGACCTCCCTGTCTTTGAATTAGCCGTTGCAGGCTTCTTGGTCTTTAGCTCCTTGGTGATAGATGAAGTCCACTCTCTTCCTAAGGAAAAACTACCTTCTTAAAAAATGATTAGGGATACACACACACACACACACACACACACACATACACACACACACAGGCACAAAGACAAAAAGTGAATTTTCTACCCTGCAATACATCCCTGAATGCATTATGTTACATATTTTTTAAAAGTGTTTCTGTTAAGGACATCCACTTGTTATTTTTATGTCATGTAGGATTATCTTATTGCCTTTATAGATTTCTGCAATTGAATGATTTACCGTCTTTAACTGTTCTAAGATGGTAACAAAACAAGGAAGTTTTATTTCATGTTTTTGTCTATGTGTTTTGTTTTATTGGCCTACTATTTTTTGTTTTTACTTAAGTTGCCTTTAATCTTTATCTTGATAACTCCTTTGAAAAATAATCTTAGGATTAGGAGGTGACAGAGATCTGAAAATGGGAAGCAGTCTTTCAACAGACAAACAGGCCCTAACTCTATACTCTCAAGAAGTTTGACATGAACCTTTTGTAAGGCTAGTTTTCTTTTGTGCCTATTTTTCCTAGTTGTGAGCACGCATTCCATCTGGAAGTATGTAAAATCTAAGGATTCTTCATTGAAACAATATTCTTTGTGCCATATTGACAATATCTATATTTTTGCTATTGTAAAACAGATACAGTGAGATTATTAAAAGAATCACATTGATATGCTACGTTGCAGGTGGTAAAGGAAATAGGAGGTATCGGTTCCCTAGGGTACAAGTAATTGTGATCTTTCCTTAGGGTTTCCCTTCCCTTCAGCAGTTGTCCATGGGGATCCTTCCAGTGTTTTTTGTTTATCTTTTTACCTTCCTGGTGGAACCTGGCTCCCTTGAGTAGCGCAGGGAATGAGTCTAATGAGCATAAGGTTTATGGCTTCAATAGTAATGCTTAAAAATTCTAGTCCTAGTCTAGCTCTAATGTTAGTCTATGGCCCCAGTCAACTGCTAATGATATGACTGTGACTATTCCTAATCATACTTATTCTGTGCTATTGAGGGAAGATCACTGAATGTAACACAATTATTTTACTGATGCTAACTGTAGAAAGTCAAGAGAAACTTCCAGTGGCCTTCTGCATGATTCAATGAATTCCTGTAATTATGGAATATAGGACTTTAATCTGCTTTTGATTAAAAAACATCACCACCCAAAACTACCAAACCATGCCATCTTCATAGGGGTATCTCATGAATATCTACTTGTCTTATTGACTCTCTTTTGATATTAGTTAACAAGTACACTCTCTCACTGTTTTAATTCCTTTACTTTTTAAAATAATGTGATAGTTGTGAGATTAACTTTTAATGTGTCTATACCCTCTATGGCATGTGACCTCTGTCTTTCAGGTCCCTTTAGTAAACTTGCCAGTCTGTTTCTGATTTCATGGAGCTGGAACAGATATTTGGCTTAAATGCTTTTAGTCCAAAAACCTGGGAAGCACTCCGACAAAGTGATCATATCCACATACCAGAGTTTTACTATTTTTTTTTCTATTTATTTAAGATCTCTTTGCAGGCCATTTTAACCTCTGTACATAAATAGGGTATGGGAATTCTGGGGAGCTTGTCACAGTTTTCTTGAGTACTGATTTTGTCTGTTTATTATTTTCTCCAAAGGAGAGATTGTCAAATTATTATAGATAGAAAAGAATGTACACCTGGTGGCCATAAATGTTGTTCCTGACCCTTATTAATTTGCTGTATTTTATTTAGAGTAAGATTTGAATACCTAGTGGCTCTTTCTGTTATAAGTTGTTCTACAAAGTAGAAGTTAGACAGAGATAAATAAGAGTATGAACTAGTTAATTCATGGACAACATTGTGACAGAGAATAGCTGATTCTCTGGGATGGTGCAAAGGCAATCCATGTGTCGGACAGAGTATTAGACTAGAACTCTAAGTCTTCCAACCCAGAGATTCCTATGCTTCTGCCTCTATGTGCTGGAACCATATAGGAGGAATTACTTGGTATATAGTTTGCCACAACATCTGTTTAGTATAATGTTTAAAGGTCATCCAAAATAATAACTGTAAAAGCATATTAGACATTAAACTTATAGTGAAGACAATTTTAGATCAAGGCCTGAATTTGGAGGAATTTTTACCTTATATTTTTGTATTTTTCTTATCTATGAAAATATTTATATTGGTCCTGTATGGTTATATAATTTCACTGGAAGGGATCATTTCTAAAAATTCATTATAATTTTATTATTGCATAACTGCAATGCAAAAAAAAAAAAAATTGACAATGCTGGCCAGGCGCGGTGGCTCACGCTTGTAATTCCAGCACTTTGGGAGGCAGAGGCGGGTGTACCACGAGGTCAGGAGATCGAGACCATCCTGGCTAGCATGGTGAAACTCTGTCTCTACTAAAAATACAAAAAAATTAGCTGGGCGTCTGTAGTCCCAGCTACTTGGGAGGCTGAGGCAGGAGAATGGCGTGAACCCAGGAGGCAGAGCTTGCAGCGAGCCGAGATCGCACCACTGCACTCCAGCCTGGGCGACAGAGCGAGACTCCGTCTCAAAAAAAAAAAATTGATAATGCTGTAGGACAAATTGGAAAGTGAAATGAGCAACATAACTTCAAAAGTAGAGTGCTTAAAACAAATTTAGAGCTTATTGCTCTGGCTGAGATTTCCAAAAGCTTTATAATATGAGCTGAGGTATATTTTTCTTTTAGGCTTAAGTTTAAGGGAAACAATAGGCTTGTTTTATTTTTGTCTTTTTTCACAGTCTGGCGCTATGAATTTCATACGACTCTTTTTAAACTTGTGAATATATAAAAGAGTGCTAATGACACTCTCTATCGGCCCAAAAGACTTAGCCATCTTCCCAGATGCAACAGTGACAGTAATAGTGTCTCATCCAAAACTGGGCAGAAGCTTACACTAAAGTGAAATGATCTGTGGTTAGTTTCCTGTCTAGTTGTTTGAACACAACTCTGAACTCAGTATTTATAGAGAACTTAGTTTTGGGCCATTTACATTTGAAGATATTATTGATTTAACCAGATGCTCCAAACCAAGGGAGTTTTTTTTTAGTAGTACAAAATATAATCATTTTCGCTAATTCTTATACTCTACTTTCATATAAAATAACATATAACTTGTTATTTTAGTTGCCTGGCTTAACATTTAGTTCATTTATTCTGTGTTCCACAGTAAAATTTCTTTGTTACTTGGGAGACAATGGTAATAGATATCTTTAATTTTCTACCCCAGGTTATTCTTGTTTAGTATAGCTTAAATAAAAATATATGAAGCAGACAAATATTGAAAATATATTGTTTGTCACATTGTAAGATATTACCTATATTATAAGTTGATTTTGGAAATAATTACCTAATCACCTAACTTGAATACCATTTACTTAAATAGAGAATGAGATGTGTTCTCTAGCTAGAGACAGACAATTATGTTCTTCAAAAAGATGAAGAGGATCAAAAAATTATATAACAGTTTGGTAGCATGGTAGGCATCTGGTAGAAGAGAAAGGAAAAAACACTAGGCAGAGGGTATAGTATATGTAAAGAAACAGGGGAATGAAATTATTCATGGAACTTTTAGAATATAAGGGGATATTTTTTGGGCTATTGTAGAATATGAAGTTAGTATCGTAGATAGTGTCTTGAACATAAATGCCTTAAATGGCACATAAGGAAATTGGACTCTACTGAAAATGGTGAAGAAGCATAAATGAATACGGGAAGTTACTGATTAAATTGCATTTAGGGGCAGTCATTTTGCAGTTTAATGAGTGGATTAGAGTATAGTATGAATGATGGCCAAGAAATCATTTAGCAAATATTCTAATATTTCTGGTGAGAGACAATGAATGGTTATTACCATGTCAGTGGCACTGGTATTTTAGAGAAGAGGACTAATGCAAGTAAGATTGCATATAATAAGTATAACCATAATTGGATCCCCCAATTCATCTATGCAAGTACAAAGTACAAGTACAAGGAAAGACACAGCTTAGCATCAAATCCTATGACCAAAGTTTGGAGAGTGTAGAGAAAATGTCACTAGTGAAATACAGCTTTGAAAACAGGTTATGTTAATTTAGGTTGCATTATTATTAATAGAAATACATTTTCTGAAATTAGCACCATGGTGGTCCAGTATCTGCTGTATTTTAGTCTAGCCACACCTAATGTATTGAGTTTTATTCTGGCCCTGCATTTAGAAATGATGTCAATATACTGGAGCTCATAAAGAAGAGAGTGACTAAATGACTTGAGTTTTTTTGGTATAGAAGTGTGAAGACTCTGGGTAACATACTACCTTCATATATTTGAAGGTATATCAAATAGATTTATTTGATTTCATTACAAGATAATTGCTAGGTACTTCCAGAGAGATAGATCTTAGTTTAATAGACATTTCTTAGGTGTCTATCATATGTGAGGCACTATGTTAAGTTTTAATGATACAAAAATGAAATAAAGATGGTCCTTCCCTCAAGTAACTAGCTCAGAGTTTAATGGAATAGAAATAATGAAGAACTTTATAAGAGGAACATTTTTCCAAAGATAAATTTGGTTTTTAGAGGTTGTAAAAGGAGTTGAATACAACATAGGTGGATGTTTGAACAATCTCTAACATTCTTTTTTCTTTTTTTGAGACGAAGTCTCACTCTGTTGCCAGACTAGAGTGCAGTGGTGCGATTTCAGCTCACTGCAACCTCCAACTCCCTGGTTCAAACGATTCTCCTGCTCAGCCTCCTGAGTAGCTGGGATTACAGACATGCGCACCACCACACCCAGCTAATTTTTTTGTATTTTTAGTAGAGACAGGGTTTTATCATGTTGGCCAGGACGGTCTTGATCTCCTGACCTCATGATCTGCCTGCCTCGGCCTCCCAAAGTTCTGGCGTGAGCCACTGTGCCCAGCCAACATTCTTAAATTCTGTTAGTTTGAAGCAGGATTTTCTTTTTTAAAAAACGTTTATTTTAAGTTTGGGGGTATATGTGCAGGTTTGTTATGTAGGTAAACTTGTGTCACAGGGATTTGTTGTACAGATTATTTCATCACCCAGGTATTAAGCCTAGTACCCAGTAGTTATTTTTTCTGCTCTGCTCCTTCTTCCCACTCTCCCCACTCTAGTACACCCCAGTGTCTGTTGTTCCATTCTTTGTGTTCATGAGTTCTTGTCATTTATCTCCCACTTACAACTGAGAACATGGGTGTTTGGTTTTCTGTTCCTGCTTTAGTTTGGTAAGGATAATAGCCTCAGCTCCATCCATGTTCCCATAAAAGACATGATATTCTTTTTTAATGCCTGCATAGTATTCCATGGTGTATGTATACCACCTTTTCTTTCTTTTCATTTTTTTTTTTTTTTTTGAGACAGAGTATTGCTCTTGTTGCCCAGTCTGCAGTGCAGTGGCATGATCTTGGCTCACCACGGCCTCCACCTCCTGGGTTCAAGTGATTCTCCTGCCTCAGCCTCCCATACATTTTCTTTATCCAGTCTGTCATTGATGTGCATTTAGGTTGATTTAATATTTTTTCTATTGTGAATGGACATTTGCATGCATGTGTCTTTATGGCAAAATGATTTATATTCCCCTGGTTATATACCTAGTAATGGGATTATTGGATCAAATGGTAGTTCTGCTTTTGGCTTTTTGAGAAATTGCCATACTGCTTTCCACAATAGTTGAACTAATTTACACTCCCCAAAACAGTGTATAAGCGTTCCCTTTCCTCTGAAACCTCACCAGCCTCTGTTATTTTTGTTTACTTTTTAATAATAGTCATTCTGACTGGTGTGAGATAGTATCTCCTTGCAATTTTGATTTGTATTTCTCTAATGATCAGTAATATTGAACTTTTTTACATATGCTTGTTGGCCACATGTATGTCTTTTAAAAAGTGTGCGTTCATGTCCTTTGCTCACTTCTTAATGGGGTTGTGATATGGTTTGGCCGTGTCCCCACCCAAATCTCATCTTGAATTCCCATGTGTTGTGGGAGGGACCCAGTGGGAGGTAATTGGAACATGGGGACAGGTCTTTCCCATGCTTTTCTTGTGATAATGAATAAGTCTCATGAGATCTGATGGTTATAAAAAGGGGAGTTTAGCCGTACAAGCTCTCTCTCTCTTTGCCTGCCGCTATCCACATATGACTTGTTCTTCCTTTCACCATGATTGTGAGGCCTCCCCAGCCATGTGGAACTGTAAGTCCATTAAATCTCTTTCTTTTGTAAATTCTCTAGTCTCGGGTATGTCTTTATCAGCAGTGCGAAAAAAGACCAATACAGTAAATTTGTACCAGTAGAGTGGGGCCCTGCTGCATTCCAAAAACGTGGAAGCAACTTTGGAACTGGTTAACGGGCAGAGGTTGGAACAGTTTGATGGCCCAGAAGTCAGGAAAATGTGGGAAAGTTTGGAACTGCCTAGAGACTTGTTGAATGGCTTTGATCAAAAGCCTGATAGCAATATGGACAATAAGGTCCAGGCTGAGGTGGTCTCAAATGGAGATGAGGAACTTGTTGGGAACTGGAGCAATGGTCACTCTTGTTATGTTTTAGCAAAGAGACTGGTGGCATTTTACCCCTGCCCTAGAGATTTGTGGAACTTTGAACTTCAGAGAGATGATTTAGGGTATCTGGTTGAAGAAATTTCTAAGCAGCAAAGCATTGAAGAAGTGACTTGGATGCTGTTAAAAGCATTCCATTTTAAAAGGGATACAGAGCATGAAAGTTTGGAAAATTTGCAACCTGACAATGCAATAGAATAGAAAATCCCATTTTCTGAGAAGAAATTCAAGCCAGCTGCAGAAATTTGCATTAGAAATGAGGATCCCTATGTTAATCCTCAAGACAATGGGAAAAATGTCTCCAGGGTATGTCAGAGGTTTTCATGGCAGCCCCTCCCATCATGGGCCTGGAGGCCTAGGAAGAGAAAATGGTTTCATGTGCTGGGCCCAAGGTCCCTGTGCTGTGGTGAAGTCTAAGGACTTGGTGCCCTGCATCCCAGCCACTCCAGCCATGAATAAAACTGGCCAAGCTACAGCTCAGGCCCTGGCTTTGGAGGGTGCAAGCCCCATGTCTTGACAGTTTCTGTGTGGTGTTTAGGCTGCAGTTGCACAGAAGTCAATAATTGAGGTTTGGGAACTTCTGCCTAGATATCAGAGGATGTATAGAAGTGCCTGGATATCCAGGCAGAAGTTTGCTGCAGGGGCAGAACTCTCATGGAGAACCTCTGCTAGGGCAGTGCAGAAGGGAAATGTGGGTTGGGAGTCCCCACACAGAGTCCCTACTGGGGCATCACCTAGTGGAGCTGTGAGAGGAGGGCCATCATCCTCCAGACCCCAGAATGGTAGATCCACCTATAGCTTGCACTGTGCAGCTGGAAAAGCCACAAGACACTCAATATCAGCCCGTGAGAGCAGCTGGGTGGGACACTGTACTCTGCAAAGCCACAGGGGCAGAGCCGCCTAAGATAATGGGAATCCTCTCTTACATCAGCATGACCTGGATGTGAGACATGGAGTCAAAGGAGATCATTTTCAAGCTTTAAGATTTGACTGCCCTGCTGGATTTCGACTTGCATGGGGCCTGTAGCCCCTTTGTTTTGGCCAGTTTCTCCCACTTGGAATGGCTGTATTTACCCAATGCCTATACCCCCATTGTGTCTAGGAAATAACTAACTTGCTTTTGATTTTACAGGCTCATAGGTGGAAGGGACTTACCTTGTCTCAATTGAGACTTTGGACTGTGGACTCTTGAGTTAATGCTGAAATGAGTTAAGACTTTGGGGGACTGTTGGGAAGGCAGGGTTGGTTTTGAAGTGTGAGGATATGAGATTTGGGAGGGCCTATGGGCAGAATGATATGGTTTGGCTGTGTCCCCACCCAACTCTCATCTTGAATTATAGCTCCTGTAATTCCCACATGTCGTGGGAGGGACCCAGTAGGAGGTAACTGAATCATGGGGGCAGATCTTTCCCACACTGTTCTCGTGGTAATGAATAAGTCTCATGAGATATGATGTTTTTAAAAAGGGGAGTTCCCCTGCACATATTCTCTCTTGTCTGCCGGTATGTAAGACATGCCTTTCGCCTTCTGCCATGATTGTGAGGGCTCCCCAGCCATGTGGAACTGGAAGTCTATTAAACCTCTTTTTATTTATAAATTACCCAGTCTTAGGTATGTTTTTATCAGCAGCATGAAAATGAACTAATACATGTTGTAAGAAAGGGGTCCAGCTTCAGTCTTCTGCATATGGCTAGCCAGTTATCCCAGCATCATTTATTGAATAGGAAGCCCTTTCCCCATTGCTTGTTTTTGTCAGCTTTGTCAAAGATCAGATGGTTGTACATGTATGGTGTTATTTCTGGGTTCTCTGTTCTGTTTCATTTTTCTAAGTGTCTTTTCTTTCTTTCTTTCTTTTTTTTTTTTGACAGAATCTCACTCTGTCACCCAGGCTGGAGTGCAGTGGCGTGATCTTGGCTCACTGCAACCTGTGCCTCCCAGATTCAAGTGATTCTTCTGCCTCAGCCTCCTGAGTAGCTGGAACTACAGGTGTGCCACCATGCCTGGCTAATTTTTGTATTTTTAGTAGAGATGGGGTTTCATCATATTGGCCAGGCTGGTCTCGAACTCCTGACCTAGTGACCCACTCACCTCAGCCTCCCAAAGTGCTGGGATTACAGGCGTGAGGCACCGCGCCCTGCCTATGTGTCTTTTCTTGTATCTATATCATGCTGTTTTGGTTATTGTAGCCATGTAGTATAGTTTGAAGTTGGTAGCATGATGCTGCCAGCTTTGTTCTTTTTGCTTAGGATTGCCTTGGCTATTCAGGCTCTTTTTTGGTTCATTATGAATTTTTACATAGTTTTTTCTAGTTCTGTGAAGAATGTCAATGGCAGTTTAATGGGAATAGCATTGAATTTATGAATTTCTTTGGGCAGTATGGCCATTTTAACAATATTGATTCTTCCCTTCCATGAACATGGACTTTTTAAAAATGTATTTGTGTTCTCTGATTTCTTTGAGCAGTGGTTTGTAATTTTCCTTGCAGAAATCTTTTACCTCCCTACTTAGCTGTATTCCTAGGTATTTTATTCTTTTTGTTTCAACTGTGAATGGGACTGCATTCCTGATTTGGCTTCAGCTTGGCTGTTGTTGGTGTATAGAAATGCTAGTGATTTTTATACATTGATTTTGTATCCTGAAACTTTGCTGAAGTTGTTTATCAGCTTAAGAAGCTTTCAGGTTGAGACAATGTGGTTTTCTAGATATAGAATCTAGAAACCACAGGGATAGTTTGCAGACTATTTCAATGCCCTTTATTTCTTACTCTTGCCTGATTTCCTTGGCCAGAACTTCCATTACCATGTTGAATATGAGTCTTGAGAGAGGGCATCCTTGTCTTGTGCCATTTTTTGTGGGGGGGGAATGTGTTCAGCTTTTTCCCATTTAGTGTGATGTTGGCTGTGAGTTTGTCATACATGGGTCTTATTATTTTGAGGTATCTTCCTTCAATACCTAGTTTATTGAGAGTTTTTAACATGAATGGATGTTGAATTTTCTAATAAACCTTTTTTGCACCTATTGAGATAATCATGTGGTTTTTCTCTCTAGTTCTGTTTATGTGATGAATCATATTTATTGATTTGCATATGTCGAACCAACCTTGAGTCCTGGGAATTAAGCCTACTTGATCATGGTGCATAAGCTTTTTGATGCGCTGCTCGATTTGATTTGCAGTATTTTGTTGAGGATTTTTGCATCAATGTTCATCAATGATATTGGCCTGAAGTTTTCTTTTTTTGTTTTATCTCTGCCAGGTTTTGCTATCAGGATGAGGCTGGCCTCATAGATTGCATTAGGGAGGAGTCTTTCCTTTTCAGTTTTTGGAATAGTTTCAGTAGGAATGGTACATGCTCTTCTTTGTACATTTGGTAGAATTCAGCTGTGAATCTGTCTGGTCCTGGGCTTTTCTTTTTGTTGGGCGGGGGGTGGTTGGTAAGTGGTAGTTAGTACTCAATTTCAGTACTCATTATTGGTCTGTTCAGGGATTCAGTTTCTTCCTGGTTTAGTCTTGTGAGGGTGTATGTGTCCAGAAACTTATCGATTAGTTCTAGATATTCTAGTTGATATGCATAGAGGTGTTTATAATATTCTCTGATGGTTATTTGTATTTCTGCGGGTTTAGTGGTAATATCCTCCTTATTGTTTCTGATTGTGTTTATTTGAATCTTCTCTCTTTTCTTCTTTATTATTCTAGTTAAAGGTTTATCTATTGTATTTTTTTTTCAAAAAAAGTTTCTTTATTTGTTGATCTTTTGAATGGTTTTTTTGGTTCTCTATCTCCTTCAGTTCAGCTCTGATTTTGTTTTTTCCTTGTCTTCTGCTAGCTTTGGGATTTGTTTGCTCTTGGTTCTCTAGTTCTTTTAGTTGTGATGTTAGATTTTTAAATTGAGATCTTTGTAACTTTTTGATGTGGGTATTTAATGCTATAAATTTCCCACCTAACACTGCCTTAGCCATGTCCCAGAGCTTCTGGTGTGTTGTATTTTTATAGTTATTTCTTCTTATTGAATAGAAATAAGAGAAATAAGATCTTTTTTAGACAAGCAAAGGCTGAGGGAATTTGTTACCACCTTATCTGCCTTACAAGAGCTCCTGATGGAAGCACTAAATATGGAAAGACCATTACCAGCCACTACAAAACACACTGAAGTACATAGACCAGGTACACTGTAATGCAACCACATAAACAAGTCTGCAAAATAACCAGATGATAAAGGGTGAAAATATACTCTTTACCATTGTGTAATGCCCATCTTTGTCTTTTTTTTTAATCTTTGTTGTTTTAAAGTCTGTTTTGTCAGAAAGTAGGATAGCAATCCCTGCTCTTTTCTGGTTTTCATTTGCTTCATAGATTTTCCTCCATCCCTTTATTTTGAGCCTATGTGTGACATTGCATGTAAGATGGGTCTCTTGAAGACACCATACCAATAAGTCTTAGTCTTTTATCCAGCTTGCCACTCTGTGTCTTTTATTTAGGGCATTTAGCCTATTTACATTTAAGGTTAGTATTGATAATGTGTTGATTTGATCCTGTCCTCATGATGTTAGCTGGTTATTTGCAGACTTGTTTATGTGGTTGCTTTATAGTGTACCTGGTCTGTGTACTTCAGTGTATTTTGCAGTGGCTGGTAATGTTCTTTCCTTTCCATATTTAGTGCTTCCTTCAGGAGCTCTTGCAAGGCAGGTCTGGTGATAATGAATTCCCTCAGCATTTGCTAGTCTGAAAAGGGTCTTATTTCTCCTTCACTTAGTTTGGCCAGATATGAAATTTTGAGTTGTCTTTAAGAATGTTGAATATTGGCCCCCCAGCCTCTTCTGGCTTGTATGGTTTCCAATGAGAGTTTCACTGTTAGTCTGATGGGCTTCCCTCTGTAGGTGACCTGGCCTTTATTTCTCACTGTCCTTAACATTTTTTCTTTTTCATTACGACCCTGGAGAACCAAAGCCAACTGGGCACAGAAATGGACCCCAGCACAGCACAATTCCTCTATGAAAGTATTTCCAGACTGCTTCTTTTAGCAGGTCCCCAATCCTATTTCTGCTGACTAGGTGAGACCTCCCAACAGTGTCTTCAGTCGCCTCCTACAGGTGTGTTTGGGCTGGCCACAGGTCCATACCTCCCTGGTACAGAGCTCTCAGAGGAAGGGGAAGACTGCTATCTTTGCTGTTTCTCAGCCTTCCCTGCTGATACCTCCAGGTACCCAAAAATTCGAGGTGCCTAGGGACTAGAGCAAATGAACCCCCAGCAAACCACAGCAGCCATATGGAGAAGTGGCCAATTTGTATTAAAAAAAATATCCAAAGGTCAGCAATCTGAAGGATTGAAGGTGGATAAGCCCACAAAGATGAGAAAGAATCAGTGCAAGACACTGAAAGCTCAAAAAGCCAGAGTACCCTCTTTCTTCCAAATGACTGTATCACCTCTCCAGCAAGGGTTCAGAACTGGGCTGAGGCTGAGATGGCTGAAATGACAGAAGTAGAATTCAGAATTTGGATAAAAACGAACTTCACTGAGCTAAAGGAGTACTTTGAAACCAAATGCAAGGCAGCTAAATATCATGATAAAACATTGCAGGAGCGAACAGACAAAATTGCCAGTATAGAGAAGAATGCAACCAACCTGACAGAGCTGAAAAACACACCATAAGAATTTCATAATGCAGTCACAAGTATTAATAACAGAATAGATCAGGCAGATTAAAGAATCTCAGAGCTTAAAGACTGTCTCTCTGAAATAAGTCAGGCAGACAAGCACAGAGAAGAAAGAATGAAAAGGAATGAAGAAAATCTCCAAAAAGCATGGGAATCTACAATTGATTTGTGTACCTGAAAGTGCTGAGGAGAATGGAACCAATATGGAAAACGTATTTCAGGGTATCTTCCATGAGCACTTTCCCCACCTCGATAGACAGGGCAGCATTCAAATTCAGTAAATTCAGAGAACCCTAGTTAAATATCCCCAAGATGCATAATTTTACTTTTTTCTTTAAAAAACCTTACATATCAATAGAATATACTAACTGTTCTATGTTGCTTTACAAATAATTATTCTTTAAGAATCCTGTGAGATTGGCAGAATTATTTTATTCATTTTGCAAATGAAGATCATTCACACAGAATTAAGTAAGATACCCAAGGTAACAGCTTCTAAGCAGCAGAGGTAGGATTTTTCTGCCTTTAGTTCTTGAGTAATAGCATCAGAAAACTTTTCTGGAATTAACTTACTATTTCCTAATAGTTTATTAATAGCTGTTTTTCAAGACAGCATAGTGTAAGTTAAGTAAAATTAGGCTTTAGTAAATATTTTAAAAGAAAATTCTAGCCTAGCCAATTTCTCTGATATTTGCATATCTTCCTTCAGACAACCTATAGCAAGACTCTCAAGCAGGACCTGAGGTGTTAATGAAAAAAGAGTGCATTAAAAGTGAGTTGAAGTTTAAGATGTTAAATTTTATGTTACATTTATTTTACCATAATAATGAAGGTGATTTCAAAAAGAGTAAGGAAAAGAAAACATGAAATATACTGGTCTATATGAATGTTTCTCTCTCTCTGTTTTTTTTCTCGAGAGATAGTGTTCTCACTGTGTCACCCAGTCTGAAGTGCAGTATTGACTGCAGTGGCACAATCACAGATTGCTGCAACCTCAAACTGCTGGACTTAAGTGATCCTCCCACCTCAGCTTCCTGAGTAACTAGGTCTACAGGCACATGCCACGACAGTTAACTAATTTTTAAATTTTCTGTAGAGATGGGGTCTCTCTATGTTGCACAGGCTGGTCTCAAACTCCTGTCCTCAAGTGATCCTACTACCTCGGTTTCCCAGAGCACTGGGATGATGTGTGAGCCACTATGCCCAGCCAACTTTTTTTTTTTTTTCCACAAAGATTGATAGCTATAGGCTCAAGCTTCAGAATCATCACATTTTTCTTTCTGGTGTTTTTCTGATTGAGTTTTAATATATCTTCATAGCCTACCATCCTAGGTAAATTGGTGTAATACAATTCTAATTTAATTGTTTCCTTTGCATTGTTTAGTCTGTTTTATTATCACGTGTACAGCTTTAGAATAACATGAGCTCCTAGAATTTCAAGTTCACTGCTTTCAATTTAGTTCAATAAACATTTATTGAGTACCTAATGTGTACTCAATGATCTAACCACATGGTGAGGTTATAAAAATGAGATTGCTTCTCTGGGGAAGAATACAGTGACATGATTTGAAGTATTGCAAATTTAATCACATAAATTGCATTAGTAGTCCAGCTGTCCTAAAAATGTTCTTTAGGAATAATTCACCACTGAAATAAATTAATAATTTTAATATATTGCTAAATAGATTTACTCTAGGTTTAATTATTTGCTGTCATTAAAGACCTATGTAAGAGCACAATCTGATACAATTTTTGTTCTTATATGCATATTAGATAAGAGCAAATTGTTAATTCAGTGTTCATATGAGAGGAGTTAATATGCAGCAAAATTTATTGAAAAAGCTAGTTATCAAAATAATTGTTTAAAATTTAGCTGGGAACCCACCACAGCTCAGCAAAGCCACTGTAGCCAGACTACCTCTCTTGATTCCTCTTCTCTGGGCAGGGCATCTCTGAAAGAAAGGCAGCAGCCCCAGTCAGGGGCTTATAGATAAAACTCCCATCTCCCTGGGACAGAGCACCTGGGGGAAGGGGCGGCTGTGGGCACACCTTCAGCAGACTTAAATATTCCTGCCTGCCAGCTCTGAAGAGAGCAGTGGATCTCCTAGTACAGCACTCAAGTTCTGCTAAGGAACAGACTGCCTCCTCAAGTGGGTCCCTGACCCCCATGCCTTCTGACTGGGAGACACCTCCCAGCAGGAGTTGACAGGCACCTCATACAGGAGAGCTCTGGCTAGCATTGGGCAGGTGCCCCTCTGGGACAAAGCTTCCAACAGAAGGAGCAGGCAGCAGTCTTTGCTGTTCTTCAGCCTCTGCTGGTGATACCCAGGCAAACAGGGTCTGGAGGGGACCTCTAGCAAACTCCAGCAGACTTGCAGTAGAGGGGCCTGACTGTTAGAAGGAAAACTAACAAAGAAAAAGTGATAACATGAACAAAAAGGACACCCACAGAAAAACCCCATGCAAAGGTCATCAGCATCAAAGATAAAAGGTAGATAAATCCACGGAGATGAGGAAAAACTAACGCAAAAATGCTGAAAATTCCAAAATCAGAATGCCTCTTCTCGTCCAAAGGAACACAGTTCCTCATAAGCAAGAGAACAAAACTGGATGGATAATGAGTTTGATGAATTGACAGAAGTAGGCTTCAGAAGATGGGTAATAACAAACTCCTCTGAGCTAAAGGAGCATGATCTAACCCAATGAAAGGAAGCTAAGAACCTTGATAAAAGGTTACAGGAACTGCTAACTAGAATAACCAGTTTAGAAAAGAACATAAGGGACCTGATGGAGCTGAAAAACACAGCACGAGAACTTTGTGAAGCATACACAAGAATCATTAGCCAAATTGATCAAGCAGGAGAAAGGATATCAGAGACTGAAGATCAACTTAATGAAATAAAGCATGAAGACAAGATTAGAGAAAAAAAGAATGAAAAGGAATGAACAAAGTCTCCAAGAAATACAGGACAATGTGAAAAGACCAAATCTATGATTGATTGATGTACCTAAAAGTGACAGCGAGAATGGAACCAAGTTGGAAAACACACTTCAGGATATTATCCAGGAGAACTTCCCCAACCTAGCAAGACAGGCCAACATTCAAATTCAGGAAATACAGAGAACACCACAAAGATAATCTTTGAGAAGAGTAACCCCGAGACACATAATCATCAGATTCACCAATGTTGAAATGAAGGAAAAAATGTTAAGGGCAGACAGAGAGAAAGGTCAGGTTACCCACAAAGAGAAGCCCATCAGACTAACAGCAGATCTCTCTGCAGAAACCCTACAATCCAGAAGAGAGTGGGGGCCAATATTCAACATTTTTAAAGAAAAGAATTTTCAACCCAGAATTTCATATCCAGCCAAACTAAACTTCTTAAGTGAAGGAGAAATAAAATCCTTTAAAGATAAGCAAATGCTGAGGGATTTTGTCACTACCAGACCAGCCTTACAAGAGCTCCTGAAGGAAGCTCTAAATATAGAAAGGAAAAAACGGTATCAGCCACTGCAAAAACATATCAAAATGTAAAGACCATTGACACTCTGAAGAAACTGCATCAACTAATGTGCAAAATAACCAGCTAGCATCATAATGACAGGATCAAATTCACACATAACAATATTAACCTTAAATGTAAATGGGCTAAATGCCCCAATTAAAAGACACAGACTGGCAAATTGGATAAAGAGTCAAGACCATCTGTGTGCTGTATTCAGGAGATCCATCTCACGTGCAAAGACAAACATAGGCTGAAAATAAATGGATGGAGGAATATTTACCAAGCAAATGGAAAGCAAAAAAAAAAAAAAAAAAAAAAAAAAAAAAGCAGGGGATGCAATCCTAGTCTCCGATAAAACAGAATTTAAACCAACAAAGATCAAAAAAGACAAAGAAGGGGATCAATGTAACAAGAAGAGCCAACTATCCTAAATATATATTCACCCAATACAGGAGCACCCAGATTCATAAAGCAAGTTCTTAAAGACCTACAAGGAGACTTAGAGTCCCACACAATAATAGTGGGAGACTTTAACACCCCACTGTCACTATTAGACAGATCAACAAGACAGAAAATTAACAAGGATATCCAGGACTTGAACTTAGCTCTGGACCGAGCAGACCTAATAGACATCTACAGAACTCTCCACCTCAAATCAACAGAATATACACTCTTCTCAGCACCACATAGGACTTACTCAAAATTGACCATATATTTGGAAGTAAAACACTGCTCAGCAAATTCAAAAGAATGGAAATCATAACAAACAGTCTCTCCGACCATAGCACAATCAAATTAGAACTCAGGATTAAGAAACTCACTCAAAACAACACAACTACATGGAAACTGAACAACCTGCTCCTGAATGACTACTGGGTAAATAACAAAATTAAGGCAGAAATAAATAAGTTCTTTGAAACCAATGAGAACAAAGACACAACGTACCAGAATCTCTGGGACACAGCCAAAGCAGTGTGTAGAGGAAAATTTATAGCACGAAATGCCCAACAGAAAAAGCAGGAAAGATCTAAAATGGACACCCTAACATCACAATTAAAAGAACTAGAGAAGTAAGAGCAAACACATTCAAAAGCTAGCAGAAGACAAGAAATAACTAAGATCAGAGCAGAACTGAAGGAGATAGAGACATGAAAAACCCTTCAAAAAGTCAGTGAATCCAAGAGCTGGTTTTTTGAAAAGATTAACAAAATAGATAAACTGCTAGCCAGACTAATAAAGAAGAAAAGAGAGAAGAATCAAATAGACACAATAAAAAATGATAAAGGGGATATAACCCCCGATCTCACAGAAATACAAACTACCATCAGGGAATACTATAAACACCTCTACGCAAATAAACTAGAAAATCTAGAAGAAATGGATAAATTCCTGGACAAATACAACCTCCCAAGACTAAACCAGGAAGAAGTTGAATCTCTTAATAGACCAATAACAAATTCTGAAATTGAAGCAGTAATTAATAGCCTACCACCCAAAAAAAGTCCAGGACCAGACGGATTCACAGCCAAATTCTACTAGAAGTACAAAAAGGAACTGGTATCATTCCTTCTGAAACTATTCCAACCAATAGTAAAAGAGGGACTCCTCCCTAACTCATTTTATGAGGCTAACATCATCCTGATACGATGACCTGGTAGAGACACAATAAAAAAAGAAAATTTCAGGTCAATATCCTTGATTAACATCGATGCAAAAATCCTCAATAAAATACTGGCAAACCAAATCCAGCAGCCCATCAAAAGGCTTATCCACCATGATCAAGTTGGGTTCATCCCTGGGATGCAATGCTGGTTCAATATATGCAAATCAACAAATGTAATTCATCATATAAACAAAAGCAATGACAAAAGCCACATGATTATCTCAATGGATGCAGAAAAGGCCTTCGATAAAATTCAGCACCCCTTCATGCTAAAAACACTCAATAAGCTAGGTGTTGATGGAACATATCTCAAAATAATAAGAGCTATTTATGACAAACCCACAGCCAATATCATACCAAACGGGCAAAAGCGGGAAGCATTCCCTTTGAAAACCGGCACAAGACGAGGTTGCCCTCTCTCACCATTCCTATTCAGCATAGTATTGGAAGTTCTCGCCAGGGCAATCAGGCAGGAGAAAGAAATAAAGGGTATTCAAATAGGAAGAGAGGAAGTCAGATTGTCTTTGTTTGCAGATGTCATGATTGTATATTTAGAAAACCCCATCGTCTCAGCCCAAAAACTCAAGCTGTTAAGCAACTTCAACAAAGTCTCAGGATACAAAATCAATGTGCAAAAATCACAAGCATTCCTATACACCAATAATAGACAAACAGAGAGCCACATCATGAGTGAGCTCCGATTCACAATTGCTACAAAGAGAATAAAATACCTAGGAATCCAACTTACAAGGGATGTGAAGGACCTCTTCAAGGAGAACTACAAACCACTGCTCAAGGAAATAAGAGAGGACACAAACAAATGGAAACACATTCCATGCTTATGGATAAGAATATTCAGTATCATAAAAATGGCCATACTGTCCCAAGTAATTTATACATTGAATGCTACTCCCATCAAGCTACCACTGACTTTCTTCAAAGAATTAGAAAAAACTACTTTAAATTTCATGTGGAACCAAGAAAGAGCCCATGTAGCCAAGACAATATAAACAAAAAGAACAAAGCTGGAGGCATCACACTACCTGACTTTAAAGTATACTGCAAGCTACAGTAACCAAAATAGCATGGCACTGGTACCTAAACAGATATATAGACCAATGGAACAGAAGAGAGGCCTCAGAAATAACACCACACATCTACAACCATCTGTTCTGTGACAAACCTGACAAAAACAAGCAATGGGGAAAGGATTCCCTATTTAATAAATGATGTTGGGAAAACTGGCTAGCCATGTGCAGAAAACTGATACTGGACCCCTTCCTTACACCTTATACAAAAGTTAACTCAAAATGGATTAAAGACTTAAATGTAAGACATAAATCATAAAAACTGTAGAAGAAAACCTAGGCAGTACCATTCAGCACATAGGCATGGGCAAAGACTTTATGACTAAAACACCAAAAGCAATTGCAACGAAAGCCAAAATTGACAAATGGGATCTAATTAAACTAAAGAGCTTCTGCACAGCAAAAGAAACAAACATCAGAGTGAACAGGCAGCCTACAGAATGGGAGAAAATTTTTGCAATTTATCCGTCTGACAAAGGGCTAATATCCAGAATCTACCAAATTTACAAGAAAAAAAACAACCCCATCAAAATGTGGGTGAAGGATATGAACAGACACTTCTCAAAAGAAGACACTTATGCCTCCAAGAAACATGAAAAAAGGCTCATCATCACTGGTCATCAGAGAAATGCAAATGAAAACCACAATGAGATACTATCTCATGCCAGTTAGAATGGGGATCATTAAAAAGTCAGGAAACAACAGATGCTAGAGAGGATGTGGAGAAATAGGAATGCTTTTACACTCCTGGTGGGAGTGTAAATTAGTTCAGCCATTGTGGAAGACAGTGTGGCGATTCCTCAAGGATCTAGAACTAGAAGTACCATTTGACACAGCAATGCCATTACTGGGTATATACCCAAAGGACTATAAATCATTCTACCATAAAGACACATGTACATGTATGTTTATTGCAGCACTATTCACAATAGCAAAGACTTGGAACCAACCCGAATGCCCATCAGTGATAGACTGGATAAAGAAAATGTGGCTTGGGAGGCTGAGGTGGGTGGATCACCTGAGGTCAGGAGTTCGAGACCAGCTTGACCAACATGGTGAAACTGCATCTCTACTAAATACAAAAAATTAGCCAGATATGGTGGTGTGTGCCTGTAGTCCCAGCTACTTGGGAGGCTGAGGCAGGGGAATCGCTTGAACTTGGGAGACGGAGGTTGCAGTGAGCTGAGATTGTGCCATTGCACTCCAGCCTGGGAAAAAAGATTGAAACTGTCTCAGAAAAAAAAAGAAAAAAGAAAAAAAAGAAAATGTGGCACATATACACCATGTAATACTATGCAGCTATAAAAAGCGATGAGTCATGTCCTTTGTAGGGAAATGGTGAAGTGGGAAACCATCATTCTCAGCAGACTAACACAGGAACAGAAAACCAAACATTGTATATTCTCACTCATAAGTGGGAGTATAACAGTGAGAACACATAGACACAGGTAGGGGGTCATCACACACCAGGGCTCGTTGGGGTGTGGGAGGCTAGGGGAGGGGTAGCATTAGGACAAATACCTAATGTAGATGAAGTGTTGATGGGTGCAGCAAACCACCATGGCACATATATACCTGTGTAACAAACCTGTACATTCTGCATATGTATCCCAGAACTGAAAGTAGAATAATAATAAAAAAAAAAATTTAGTTGGATGTGGTGGCTCACTCCTGTAATTTGAGCTATCTGGGAGGCTTACTTGAGGCCAGGCATTCCACACCAGTCTGGGCAACACAGAGAGACCTGGTCTTAGATAGATAGATAGATAGATAGATAGATAGATAGATAGATAGATAGATAGATAGAGAAAGAAAGCAAGCCAGTCATGGTGGCACATAGTAGTACTCCCAGCTCTCCAGGCGGCTGACACAGGAAGATTGCTTTAGCCCAAGAGTTCAAAGCTGCAGTGAGCTGTGATTGTGCCACTGCATCCACCTGGAGGACAATAGAGTGAGACCCCATCTCTAAAAAAATAAAAATAATTAAAATTCATCATAAAATTGTCAGTGAATCTTATTTGAAGCCAAGTTATGAATTTTCTAAAAGTATATGTCACATGAGAGTTTCTATATTAGGTAAGAGTATTCTACTTAAAATTATAATATTTAAACACTAAGTATTAAACACTAAAAATTATAATACTTAAAAATGATACTGGGGCCTTAGTGCTCTATGAAATTAAATTAGGCAGAGTGAGCTCTCTGATCTTTTAGTTCCATTATGATTAAAGTAATAATAACATGCAACCCCCAACAAGGTAGCTTTTTAGCATCCCCATTTATCAGTGGAGGAACTTAGGACCTTTATGGTTATGCACTCAGTCTGTGTTTCCATAGCCATGAATTGGTTAGCCCAAAAACCAATCTCAAGTCTCTGGCTATGGAATTTGTTCCCTTTAGTGCATAATATGTTATGTTTCTCATTGGCAGGATTGGCAGTGTCAGCAGCTCAGTTTGTTTGAATAGCTTAACCAAAATAGTGACATTTAGGAATTCTTCTGCCCATTTATTTTCCTTTAATCAAGGTTATTTATTTCTTTCAGTGGACTTTGGTTGCTAGTGAAATGATATCTTAAGTGAGATAAAATTTAGTTCCTTCTCTGATATGAATTTTTAAGATACAAAGGAGTAATTGTTTTTTCTTTTTTGAGATGGATTCTCATTCTGTTGTCCAGGCTGGAGTGTACTGGTGTGGACTCTGCTCATTGAAACCTCTGCCTCCCAGGTTCAATCCATTCTGCTGCTCTAGTCTCCCAAGGAGGTGAGATCACAGGCATGTGCCACCATGCCTGACTAATTTTTGTTTTTTTATTTGTATTTTTAGTAGAGACAGGGTTTCACCATGTTGGCCAGGCTGGTCTCAAACTCCTGACCTCAAGTGATCCACCCGCCTTGGCCTCCCAAAGTGCTGGGATTACAGGCATGAGCCACCACACCCAGCCAAATTTTTATAGGTTGTTTTACAGTTACATCTTTTTACTCAGAGTTTATTGTAAGCAGATTTCAAGATTTGTAGGGAGAACCATCTATTCCATCCACATATAGTATTTGGAAGAAAAGACCAACTTTATAGATGAGCAGAAGGTATTGGCTACATCAGTAGTTTTATTTTTCCTGTCTTATAAAACTCTGTAAGTAATAAGATGAAAAGATGTAGTCTTCTCAGATTTCTTGTGTCTTTAGTTGTATGTGGCTTTTAAAGCAATTATATTATTACATTCTTTCAAAATTTTGTCCTTCAAAATAGTTCTCTTGGAAAGCTATACAGTTTTCCCCATAGCAATATATTTAGAGCCACTGTATGGATCCTTTTGTTTTGTGATGATAATTTATCATCCCAAACAGTGTCATTTCCCTTAATTATTCCTTCATCCAAGAAATATTTGTTAAATGCCCACAGAATGCAAGAGACTATGCTAAAGCAGTCTCCCATCTTTTTCGTCATTCTTGACTCTAATGCAGGGTTCCTCACCCTTGGCACCATTGACATGTTGGGATGGATAATTCTTTGTTGTGGGGGCTGTTCTATGCACTTCAGAATGTTTAGCTGCATTCCTGGCCTCTACATATTCAGTGCCAGTAGTGTTCCCCCTCTCATAACTTGTGACAACCAAAACTGTTTCCAGGCATTGCCCAACATCCCTTGAAGAGCAAAATCATTCCCAGTTGAGAATCACTTTTTGTGTCTGAATTAAAACATTAAAAAATTTCAGATAGTAAATAATTGCTACCACTGAAATTAGTAAAATAATGGTTGTGAAAGCTGTTCTAAAAGGGAATTCCAAAAGTGTTTCGGAGAATGATTATCATTAATGTCTTACCTGCTATGATTATCTAAGATCTGATGTATGTATATATCAAATCGAACCACTTTATGCTCACATTTTGTCATTACTTGTTCTTGGTAAAAGGAGGCCTGTTTGCTTTGATCAGGACTTACTTAATCATCCTGAAATAATCTTCAACTTAAAAAATGTTTCAGTTATCTTTCAATATCTTCATGTTTTTATTTTTCTTTTCTATTTTGGATAGGAATGGCTAACCCAATGGTGAGGTTAGTCCATTGAAAACAATTGGTGCTCATTTGACAAAAAGTGTCCAGGATATTTTTAGGCATCAAATGCAAACATCAGGATATGTGACTCCCATGATGACTTTCAGAAAAGTTTTAGAATATTGACAGAGTCATAGGATCAAATGAAAGGTAAAGATAATTTGTTTGCTTGTGCCTTAAAAGAGCTAAATTAGTGAAATTGTCTTACATCACTTGAAGTTTAACATAAAATTTAAATATTATCACAAATTAAAAAGGTCTATTTGATCTTTCATCTGCTTTCATCTTTTACTTTAAATCATTGGAAACTTATGTGAAAACTGAAATTCTAGGAGTTCTAAGAAAGATGACTGATTGAGCTGATTGCTGTTCTTGAAATGCTCTCTGAAAAGGACGAAAAGAGCCAAAGATAGAGGTGTAAGCTTTAGCCATAAATGAAACAATAGCAGTGACCTTGGCTCCATTCCACTTATTGCAAAGGCTATTTTCTAGATATTGTTGTTATGGGATCTTTGGGGTGTTGCTTTTTTGGCTGGAAACCTCTGGCTGTTGGTGCCTTTGCCCAAGTTTTGCTTGTGCCCGCTTGGCTTTTTCCACCCACTCAGCCTGGTAGGCTGCGCTCTTCTCATGCTACTGGCCTGGATCCCATGCCTCCAAGGGAGACTGCAAGTCAAGCATGGAATTGGGAGGAGTGTATGAGCAAGCATGGGGTCCAGCCACTGTGCAGTCAGACTTGTCTGCTGCTGCCACACGGCAGGCAGCTCCAGGTGCTGGCATGGGTTCCAGCTCTCTGCAAGGCTGCAACTGGACCAGGTGCAAGGCAAGCAGCTTCCCCAGCTGGTACCAGGGAATGTGGTGGCACCCAGAAGCTTGTAGATGCCATGAAACACAGGGCCCCAAAGAGGGAATCACCACCCTGGCTCTGGGAGCTCCCAGGTCTGGGTTCCCCCAAGGGCCACAGCTCTTGTCTCCTTATCTTTGCCTGGAACGTGGCGAGCAAGGGGTGTGTTTCAGCCCTGTTTGTGTTACAGCTCTTTTAGCCATGCCATTTGGTGGGTTCTGAGTTCTTGTCCTGTGACCAGGAAGATTGAGGTACACAGACAAGTGATGGGTGACCAAGAGGAAGAGGAGCTTTTCTGAGTGATAGAACAGCTCAGAGGAGATCTACAGGGTACAGCTCATTTCTATAGCCAGGGTGTTCCATGGAGTATTCAGCTTCTAGGAGAGGGTAGCTCCTCTTTGCAGGCAGGACATCCCAACATGTTTCAGCTCCCAACAGAGAGGGTAGCTCCTCTCTTCAGCTGGTTGTCCCATTGTCTGTCCAGCTATGGCTGAGCTCAGAGCTTTTGTGGGCCTCAGGGGAGGAAGTGTGTGCCAATTGGTCCATGGGTGGCCATGGGCAGGACTGGAAAAGGCACTGCAAGTTCCCACTCTGGTCTGTGGGACTGCTAGCCTAGCCCCCAGCCTTCAGTGCCTCCCTGGCCTGAAGGTACAGCCTCACCAGGGTCCCGCCCCCTTCCACCAGGGTGCCCGTCTGCCGCCTGCTGCCGACCATGGCACCCAGGCTGCTCAGGCTGCTCACGCCAAGGGTCACCTGCAAGCCAGTGCTGAGAGTGCTGAGGGGTTCCTCTCAGCACCCCCTCATGTTCCCCACAATGCTTGTTGGTGTTCAAAGTCCAGAGGGGGCCAAGGCAGCAGGGGGCTGGCGTGTCAGTGCTGCCCCCGAACATGTACACACCATGCCAGGCTATAACAGTGCCTGTGCTTAGCCCCAACCCTGCTCCGAGATGGGAGTGGGCACCAGGAGTGGGGAGAGGCCAGGTAATGGGAGCAGACACCCCTGAGGCTGCGGGGGCAGTGGAGGCCTTCCTGGGCCCCTGAGGGTGCAGAGTGCAGAGACACCCAAGTCCTGCGCTTGGGAGGGTGGGGCTCCCGTCTGCTCCATGGAGCATGCTGGCAGCCCTGGCCACATCTTTCAGCCTGGGGTGGGGGCTTGAGGTCCTCACTGGGCCCCTCTCTGTCCACCCCTCTGTGCCCAACCATGCTGCTCCCCTGCCAGCGGGTGGCTCGGCCAGGCCCCATTGCTGTGGCCACGGGGCGGCTGGCTCCAGGGGGGCTCCCACTTGTCCCTGGCTGCTGCGGGCTCTGTGAAGCATCACACTGCCCCAGGCCCAGCTCTGCCAACCCCCTTCTCCCTCTCTGCAGTGGCTGTTGGCAAGAGTGGTGAGCAGAGCCAGGATCTGGAGTGGCTGAGGCTCCGGGCCTGGGAGCCCATCCCATCTGGCTGCACGAGGGTGGCAGCAGTGCATTTGGCTGCCTCGGGGACATGGGGCATAGGTGACCCACTGCCGCCATTTCTGCCCCTGCAGCCACTGCTTGCACCTCCTCTCTGCAGCTGAAGTGGTAGCAGCGGCCGCTCTGGATGGCCTGCCACTGCCATCATTGATAATATTTGAACTAAATTAAAATTAGATGTCAAATGCTGATACATATGTCCCTAAATTCAGAAAGTTCTTACCAGTAACACTTAACTGGGAAATAAGCGCACTGGGGATATGAGTGGCAAATAGCAAATTGGGACTGATAGGAGAGGTGGCGTCTGACAGAGGATCGCTTTGTACTCTCTATTTTTCTTATCCCAGTTCTAGCTTTGCAGCTCATCTTATAGAAGTATGTTTGAAAAAGTGACCTGGTAAGTAGAGAAACTCAAGCACACTAATCATAACAAATAGCAGATATACTTAAACTCCCCTGTTATAATATAAATGTCAACTTCAGACCTGTATATGAGTACTACCAAAAAGAAATAAAATAAATGAAAATACAAAGGCAAATAAGGAAAATATTTTGAAAAAAGAACCATTTGGGGAAATGAAGAACATTTTAAGAAAAATTTTCAACACTCTCAAGGAGATAAAATGATCTTAGGCTTTATGATAAGAGATCAAGGAAGAGATTTAAGAGATCAAGATATAGATAAAAGGATACTAAAGTAAGGTTAGAAAAGTGTTGGCAGATGGGGATGAGCAAAGCTATCAAAAATAATTAAAACCACATTAGACCCAGGAAGATGTAGAGTGAATAATGTAGCAGATGTTCTTAATGAGTTGGAGGAAATACTTCAGAAAAAAATCACACAAAATGTAGTGAGGTAGAAATTAAAAACTACTTGGAAATGTTATTGATATAGAGGGAAGGGCTATCCCTGAAATTAAAATTGCAATCTATAGATTGAGAAGGTTTACTAAATACCAGGAAAACATAATAAAGACTGAAAGATACACTTTTAAGATTTAAAAAATTTCATAAGCATGACTAGACTAAGAAAAATGTCACATACAATGTTTTTAAAAATCAAGTATTTTTTCTCTGACTTCAAGTGATACTATAATATCTATAGAGTATTGAAGAAAAATAGGTGAAAATTTAAAAAGTAAGAAATTATAGCTTTTATGATCTGTCTCTAAAAACTTACATAGAAGGTGAATCAAAAGAAGGAATGCATAAATGGCAAAATTACCATCTAGAAGGATTGGTGATTAACATGTTAAACATAAAATCAGACAGACTAGGAAAAGGGGATGTAATACTGGAATTCTTAAATAAAAGGTAAATAATAATTTGATGATAGTTAACTGAGACAAAAAGTTCAGAAAGAACTGGCAAAATGGAGATTTGGGGAGAGGGGTTGGAGGGAAGGTCATATTAATATGCTGATTGCTTCATCTTTCTGAGGACAGTTTGTTTTTGATGTATATAAATGGAAAAATGTGGCTTAAGCATACTATTGTATTTCATCAATTCTAAGAAACATTTCTGAAATTAGAATATGTCTTCCAATCAGTAATAACATATAGTTGTAACTGGCACCATATTTTCTTTCAAGATCATTTAAAAATAACAAAGCATCTTACAGTTAATGACACTTTAGAGTACTTTAAATATAATGTTAAATACATAAAGTCATCACTAATAGACCTAAAACCTGACAGTTGTCTGTATTTTCTAAATTAATAATTGAGGGGAAGAAGGGGAAATTTCAAAACTAATAAAATCCAGGCCATAAAGCAAAAGATATAAAACAAACAGCAGATAAGGAGGCAATAGAAAATAAGAGTTAAGAACTCAAAATGTGGAGTCAGAATAACTTGTGTTCAAATTGTGATGCTATGTTCTCACTTATAAGTGGGAGCCAAATGTTGAGAACACATGGACACGTAGAGGAGAGCAACACACACTGGGGCCTATAGGAGGGAGGAGGATAGGAGAAGGGAGAGATTCAGGAAAAATAACTAATGGGTCCTAGGCTTAATACCTGGGTGATGAAATAATCTGTACAAGAAACCCCCATGACACATGTTTACCTATGTAACAAACCTGCACATGTACCCCTGAACTTAAAATAAAAGTTAAAAGAAAAATGTGATGCTATCAAATATGAAGATATAGTCAACAAATTATCTGTGTATCAGTAATCCTGATAATTAGATATGTTTCTATTTGATAATTGTTTGATCACAGGAGTAGTCATATTAATAAACTTGAAGAAGTCAAATAGAGCTACAATTAGCGTCATATTTCAAGGAAAATTTATAGCCTCAGTTTTTCCAGTTTTAATCTAGTAAGAATGAAAAACAAATACGTTTTTAAAAAATCAGCAAGAAAAGGAAAGCAACAGGAATTGATAATGAAAACTATTAATCTGTGTTTAAATATCAATTTAATGTATTTAAGAGCTTGTTTTTTGATGATATAAAAGTCATTAGTTGGGGAAATGAAGAAAGCCAAAAATACACAAAATTATGGATAAAAATTGGGAGATGACTTAAAATACAGAAAAAATTAAAAGAATGCTACAATTTTACACAAGTCTTATATGTAGTAAAATTTGAAAATGTGGATTAAATGAATGACTTCCAGGAAATTTAAAACTGGTTTAAAAGGAGATAGAAAAATCTAATCGAAAAAAAAAGCATAATGGAAAGAATAAAACTGTCAAGGAGCTTATCTACCTCTACCTGTTAATTACATCTTCTGGATGGCTTCACAGATGAATTTTGTGTAAATTATCAAGAATTGTGTAATATTAACTTATGGCATATTAAAACTGTCCCCCAATCATAGAAATAAGAGGGCAAAAATAACAGTAACCTTTATTAGACAACATAATATTGATACAAAACCTGACATAGAAAAGACAAAAACAATTTGCAAGTCAATCTTGCACAATATTGATGAGAATCATCTTAGAAAATGTAGCAAATGCAATTCAACAGTGTATTAAAAGAATATATTCCTTTGCCAAATGAGGCTCATTCCAGGAATGCTGAATTGCTGCAAGAAAATTCTCAGTAATGTGTAATGAAGAAATAAAAATATTACATTTTGAATACCTAAAAAACGTTTGATATTATTGAATATATATAACCCAAAATGGATAAACAATTTCTTAAAATAAGTGTGTGTGTTCATGTGTGTGTGCATGTGTATATGTATGTGTGCACATGTGTATGTGCGTGCACACACACGGGTGCATGCATGTATGTGTGAGTAGATGTTTGTAGGACAAAACAAAGATTGTTTCCTAGTACCACTAGTATTTAATATTTTTCACTGGAGGTGGTAGCTAAAGCAGTTATGTAAAAGCATTAAGTTATAAATGTTGGGAAAAGAAGAGATAAAATTATTACTTGCCAATTATATGATCCTATATCTAGAATACCATGAAACTTAACTAGAGAACAATTTGCAACATAAAAACACATTATTTAATAAATTCTTAATTTTTAATTTTCTTATATATGAATCAAAACCCATATATAAAATTTTATATATGAATCAAAATCCCATTCATAGTAGTGTGTCCAGAATTGGTGGGTTCTTGGTCTCACTAACTTCGAGAATGAAGCCACGGACCCTCGCGGTGAGTGTTACAGCTCTTAAGGTGGC
Organism: Pan troglodytes; assembly: GCF_028858775.2. Lineage (NCBI taxonomy): Eukaryota > Metazoa > Chordata > Mammalia > Primates > Hominidae > Pan > Pan troglodytes. The sequence goes on from NC_072410.2 coordinate 50,322,976, forward strand.
GCGTCTGGAGTCTGTCCCTTCTGATGTTCAGATGTGTTCGGAGTTTCTTCCTTCTGGTGGGTTCGTGGTCTCGCTGGCTCAGGAGTGAAGCTGCAGACTTTCGCGGTGAGTGTTACAGCTCTTAAGGCAGCGCGTCTGGAGTTGTTCGTTCCTCCCGGTGGGCTCGTGGTCTCGCTGGGCTCAGGAGTGAAGCTGCAGATCTTCGCGGTGAGTGTTACAGCTCATAAAAGCAGCGTGGACCCAAAGAGTGAGCAGTAGCAAGATTTATTGCAAAGAGCGAAAGAATAAAGCTTCCACAGTGTGGAAGGGGACCGGAGCAGGTTGCCAATGCTGGCTCGGGCAGCCTGCTTTTATTCTCTTATCTGGCCCCACCCACATCCTGCTGATTGGTAGAGCCCAGTGGCCTGTTTTGTCAGGGTGCTGATTGGTGCGTTTACAATCCCCGAGCTAGATACAAAGGTTCTCCATGTCCTCATCAGATTAGTTAGATACAGAGTTTCGACACACAGGTTCTCCAAGGCCCCACCATAGCAGCTAGATACAGAGTGTCGATTGGTGCACTCACAAACCTTGAGCTAAACACAGGGTGCTGATTGGTGTGTTTACAATCCCTGAGCTAGACATAAAGGTTCTCCAAGGCCCTACCAGAGCAGCTAGATACAGAGTGTCGATTGGTGCACTCACAAATCTTGAGCTAGACACAGGGTGCTGATTGGTGTATTTACAATCCCTGAGCTAGACATAAAGGTTCTCCAAGGCCCCACCAGAGCAGCTAGATACAGAGTGTTGATTGGTGCACTCACAAACCTTGAGCTAGACACAGGGTGCTGATTGGGGTGTTTACAATCCATGAGCTAGATATAAAGACTCTCCAACGTCCCCACCAGACTCAGGAGCCCAGCTGGCTTCCCCTAGTGGATCCCGCACTGGGGCTGCAGGTGGAGCTGTCTGCCAGTCCTGTGCCAGGTGCTTGCATTCCTCAGCCCTTGGGTGGTCGATGGGACTGGGCACCCTGGAGCAGGGGGTGGTGCTCGTTGGGGAGGCTCGGGCCGCATGGGGCCCATGGAATGGGTGGGAGGCTCAGGCATGGCGGGCTGCAGGTCCCGAGCCCTGCCCCGCGGGAAGGCAGCTAAGGCTCAGTGAGAAATCGAGCGCAGCACCGGTGGGCTGGCACTGCTGGGGGACCCAGTACACCCTCCGCAGCCACTGGCCCGGGTGCTAAGTCCCTCATTGCCCGGAGCCAGCAGGGCTGGCCGGCTGCTCTGAGTGTGGGGCTGCCAAGACCACGCCCACCCGGAACTCCAGCTGGCCCGCAAGCGCTGCATGCAGCCCCGGTTCCCGCTCGCGCCTCTCCCTCCACACCTCCCTGCAAGCTGAGGGAGTGGGCTCCAGCCTTGGCCAGCCCAGAAAGGGGCTCCCACAGTGCAGCGGCAGGCCAAAGGGCTCCTCAAGTGCCGCCAAAGTGGGAGCCCAGGCAGAGGAGGCGCCGAGAGCAAGCGAGGGCTGTGAGGACTGCCAGCACGCTGTCACCTCTCAGTAGCAACAAAAATATTAGAACATTTATGAATAAAGTATGTGAATGCTATATTGGGAAACTTCTAAAACTACACAGTGTCATCAAATAATCTTTTCATATGTGACAAGATATTTGTAAAATGTCAATTAGTCATTAGTACAATGCAGCCCAATAAAAATTCTTCTGAAGTTTGCTTTGGAATTTATTAAAAGTAGGTGAAATTTATCTGAAAATTAGAATGTGACAAAAAGGAATGATCAATAAAATAATTTTAAAAAGATAAAGAGAACATACTCTTCTCACCTAATTTGGAAGGTTAGTATCATGCAGAATTTTGGCCTTCAGAATAATATAAAGAATGTATAGTTCCATGTAATAGAATAGATAATCTAGAAATAGACTTAAGGCTATTTGGGAATTTAGTATATGTAAAGACATTTCAGCACAGCAAAAGAAACTATCATCACAGTGAACAAGCAACCTAGAGAATGGGAGAAAGTTTTTGCAATCTATCCGTCTGACAAAGGGCTAATATCCAGAATCTACAAAGAACTTAAACAAATTTACAATAAAAAAATAAACAACTGCATCAAAAAGTGGGCAAAGGATATGAACAGACACTTCTCAAAAGAAGACATTTATGCAGCCAACAAACATATGAAAAAAAGCTCATCATCAATGGCCATTAGAGAAATGCAAATCAAAACCACAATGAGATACTATCTCAGGCCAGTTAGAATGGCGATCATTAAAAAGTCAGGAAATAACAGATGCTGGAGAGGATGTGGAGAAATAGGAACGCTTTTACATTGTTGGTGGGAGTGTAAATTAGTTCAACCATTGTAGAAGACAGTGTGGTGATTCCTCAAGGATCTAGAACTAGAAATACCATTTGACCCAGCCATCCCATTACTGAGTATATACCCAAAGGATTATAAATCATTCTACTATAAAGACACATGCACACGTATGTTTACTGTGGCAGTGTTCACAATAGGAAAGGCATGGAACCAACCCAAATGTCCATCAATGATAGATTGATTAAGAAAATGTGGCACATATACACCATGGAATACTATGCAGCCATAAAAAAGGATGAGCTCATGTCCTTTGCAGGGACATGGATGAAGGTAAAAGCCATCATTCTCAGCAAACTAACACAAGAATAGAAAACCAAACACCACGTGTTCTCACTCATAAGTGGGAGGTGAACAATGAGAACACATGGACACAGGGAGGGGAACATCACACACTGGGGCCTGTTTAGGGGTGTGTGGCTAGGGGAGGGATAGCATTAGGAAAAATACCTAATGTAGATGATGGGTTGATGGATGCCGCAATCCACTATGGCACATGTATACCTATGTAACAAACCTGCACGTTCTGCACATGTACCCCAGAACTTAAAGTATAATAATAATAAAAAAGATTCTCAAAGAACTACACAAAAATGTGGAAAAAAATCAATGAAATGATGTATGGAAAAAATGGAAATATTAGTAAAGAGGTTTAAAAAGAAACCAAAACAAAATTCTGGAACTGAAAAGTATAATACATAAAGTGAAAAATTCACTAAAGATATCCAAAGACAGATTTGAGTAGGCAGACCAAAGAATGAGCACACTAGAAGGGAAGATAATGGGAAGAATTTAGTTTGCAGAGCATAAAGCCAAAAGATTGAAGAAAAGCGAACACAACCCAAGGGACCTATGGGACACCTTCAAGCCGACTATTATGCACATTGTTGTACCCCAGAAGGAAAAGAGAGAAAGGGGAAAGTAGAATATCTGAAGAAATAATAGCTGAAAACTTTCCAAGATTGTTGGAAGACATGAATATCAACATGCAAGAAACTCAAAAAACTCAAAATTGGATGAACTAAAAGAGACCAACACTAAAGACACATTAAAAATAAAACTTTTGAAAAACAGAGAACCTTGAAAGTAGCAAGAGATAAGTGACTTGTCACATACAAGGAATCCTTGATAAAACTATGAGCACATATCGCATCAGAAATGTTGGAGGCCATAAGGCAGTGGGCTGTTATATCAAAGTGTTAAAAGAAAAAACAAACTGTGAACCAAGAATTCTATATCTGAAAAAATTGTCCTTCAAAAGTGAAGGAGAAAGTAAGGCATCCCCACATAAACAAAAGCTGAGGGACTTAATTACCACTAAATTTTTCCTGCAAGAAATCTTAATGAATGTCATGCAGAGTGAAATGAAAGGACACTAGACTGTAACTTGAAGCCTCATTAAGAAAGAAAGATCTGAGCAACAGTAAATACGTGGGCCATTATGAAAGCTGTTATTATTGTAATGAGAAGTTGTAACTCTGCTTTTTGTTTTAGATATGATTTTAGATACTAAAACATTTTAAAAACACAATTGTTAGTCTAAAAGCTAATATTATTATAACTTTGGTTTGTAACTCCACATTTTGTTTTCTACATAATTTATGAGACTAACACATTAAAAATAATTATTCATCTAGTTTTTCAGACATACACTATATAAATTTGTAAATTTGTTGACAGTAGCAACTGAAAGCGGTGGAGATCGAGCTATAAAGGAACAGAGTTTTTGTTTATTTCTTAAGTTAAGCTGGTATAAATTCAAATTAGAGTGTGATAACTTTAGGATGTTAAACATAACCTGTATTATAACCACAAAGAAAATAGCTTGATACACAAAAGAAGAAATTAGAAATGAATCTAAATATTTCACTACAAAAAAATTAACTAATCACAAAAAAAGACAGTAATGCAGGAAATAAGGGGGGGACAGAAGGTCGTAAGGCTTATGGAGAAGTAATAGCAAATGACAAAAGAAAGTCCCTCCTCTACCAGTAATTATTTTAAATATAAGTGGTTTAACCTCTCCAGTCAAAGGACAGAGTTTGGCAGAATGGATTTTTAAAATGGTCCAATTATGGGCTATCTATAAGAAATTCACTTTAGATCTAAAGACACAAACAGGTTCAAAGTAGAAGCATGGAAAAAGATTCCATGCAAACAGTAACCAAAAGAGAACAGAGACAACTATGCTAATATTAGACAAAATAGATTTTAAATCAATAAAGGTTGCAAGAAACAAAAACAATGTATATTAATAAAATGTTCAGTACTGCAAGGAGATTACAGTTATAAACGCTTATGCATCTGCTAACAGACCATCAACATATATAAAACAAAGATTAACAGAACCGATAGGAGAAATACATAGTTCTGCAATAACAGTGGGAAAGTTCAATACTTTTCCTCTCAATACTGGATAGAACAACCCTGCAGAAAGCAGAATGGTGGTTGCCAGGAGTTTAGGTTAGAGAGTAATGGGGACTTGTTTAATGGGTATAGAGTTTCAGTTTTGCAAAATGGAAAGTGTTATGGAGATGGATGTTGGTGATGTTTGTACAAGAATATGAATGACTAAATTAATACAATATATTGATTAACTGTAGACACTAACTGAATTACATCTTTTAAATGAATTTAAAATTTCAGAGTAATAATTTATGGATACATAATAGAAAGCTATATAATAGCAGAAGGGAAAACCATAAAAGGCAAATTTTACCAGTTTAGAATTAGAGAAGATAAGAAACTGTGGTAAGATAGAAAATATGAAATAAGATGATAGTAATGAGTCCAAACATGTCAATAATCACTTTAAATATGAAAAAAGTAAAATAAATTTTAAGCATGGAAACTCCCAGGATTTCTTTAAAACAAAATTCACCTCTGTGTGTTTTATAAGAGATGCTACTCAAAATAAGATAAAAATATATAAAATAAATGTGTGACAAGATACTACAGGCGAATGTGAAGGAAAAGGAAATAAATATTGCGATATAAACATTACATAAAATAGAACTTAAGGCAAATATAAACTCAAAATTGAATAAGGGAGGTATATATCATACCATAAAAATGTACAACACACCAGGAGAATTAAAAGACTAAACATATACATTTTTCTCTGTTACAAAATCTATTTGTCTTAAAAATTGAATTTTGTGTACGTGCAAAATACTATAATCTAAAATTAAAGAGTATGCTGGATAACTAATAACAGAATAGGAAAATATTTATTTTATATAACAGAGGTTAACATCTGACTCTTACAAATTATTAATTATAAGCAGTAGAAAAATGAGGCAAGAATATGGAAGACATCTTATAAAGGAAACAGAAATGACCAATGAATTGGCCAGGCATGGTGGCTCATGCCTGTAATCCCAGCACTTTGGGAGGCCAAGGCAGGTGGATCACTTGAGGTCAGGAGTTTGAGACCAGCCTGGCCAACATGGTGAAACCCTGCCTCTACTAAAAATACAAAAATTAGCTGCTCTAAAGGCTGAGGCAAGAGAATCTCTTGAACCTGGGAGGTGGAGGGGTGAGAAGAGGTCGCGCCATTGCACTCCAGCCTGGTCGACCAGAGTGAATTAAAATGCTACAAAGCCAGAGTATCTGACAGTAATTTGAGCAAGAATTGGAACTGTTTTATAAACCACTGGGATTTATGAGTTGTATGTTATTTTATCATAATTGAGTATAAGCTGACTGATAAAAAAATTGATACCAGAATGGGATACTATTGTAATTAATACTTTAAAAAATAGCTAATAGATATGACATTGATTTTGGGGATGGACAGAAGGTGGTTCCTATGATAAAATTTTGATTATATTGTCACCTGAGGTAACTAGAAATCAGACAATGTACCGAACGAGTATGTGGTATTGTTACCAAAACACCAGGGATTCAGTCAAGGTCCTGCAAAAAGCAGGATGCTTTTTGTAAAAGAGTCTGCGATTGTTAATGAGTTGTGTGCCTCTAATCTTCTGTGACTAGGAAGCAGCCTGAGAAAGCTTCTCAGCCACCAACATGGTAGTAGTGAGTGTGTGTGTTTGTGGAGAGGAGGCATATTCTATAATCCCTTATTTATAGACCCAAGGAAGATCAAGGAACAGGAATAACCTCCTATGGGGCAGAACCAGCAGCCTCAGAGAACAGTAAACTGGGAAACTTTTCCCAAAGAGAAGAACCAGGACCCAATTAAAGAATGTTTCCCAGTCCCAGGGCAAAGCAGCAGCCCCTGCATCTTCTGCCCAGCAAAATTTCAGAATTTACATAGTTAAGTGGCTGCTGTGTTTCCCATTTGTCCTCTTTCCAATTTGGAGATATATGCAAGTTATATCATTCCCATTCTGCAGTTATATGTTAGATATTTGAGGGGCAACTAACTAGTCTTTTTAGTTTATTAGTCTCCAGAGTAAAACGCACCACATTTGGATTTTAAATAAGGGTTATCACAAGATCTGAGACTTGGCGAGTCTATTGCCATAATTGGAAAGGAGTTAGGGTTATCTCCTCTGAGGAGCATTATTATTTTCCCCAATTATTTGCTGGCTCTCTCGATGAGAGAATTCTAATTCCCCACCCAGTGACATCTAGCTTGGCTGTGTGACTTCCTTTGTCTAATGAAATGTAAACAAAAGGGATGAATGTCACCTCAAAACAGAATCCTTAAGAAACATTTTTCTGCCATGGCTGTCATCCCTCTGCCATGAAAGCTGCTGTGCTAGAAGAGGGGTGCATCTTCAGCTTGACTGACAGCTGACGTGTAACATTAGCAAGAAATAAACTCTTGTAGTTGTAAGTCACAGTGATTTGGGAATTTTTGTTACTGCAGCATAACCTAATTTAAACTGCCTGATAAGTCACTACCGTATTGGTCAAAGTTTGTGTATTCATCTCTAGAATCCTGAAGAAGATAAGCCTTCAAGCTTTCTTAGAAATCACTTTTTCTCTGCACTTTAATAATGAAGATATAATGTAAATAAATCCATTACTGCTATTTGGCACTATTCCGTATATACTATATATACTATGTGTACCAAGATCATAATCGCTTTGTGATGAGGTCAATGCATAGTCAGAAATTTCACTTTGTGCTGCCTATTCTTCCTCATTAATGAGGAAAAGCAGTGTTCCGTCAACAGTGTTATTCAGTTGGCTTTTATGCTTGCATGGTTAAATCTAGTAGAATCTTGGATCTAAGTCCGATCATCACACTTTGGACACTGTGAGACAGCTGTAGCATCTGTTTGTGATTGAGTACACTCTCAAAAAAAAAAAGAAACCACAGATGGAATGACTTTCATACATTTTAAAGCACATTGTCAGTATATTTTTAACAGTGTTCAGGGTACTTTTCAAATATAGGTGTTTTCTGTTTGTTTTATCTATGAAGAGTTTACTTCTTTACTACTTTTTTGCCACAGCCACAATGAGTCAGCCTTTAATCAGTGTATTTTTTTTTTTTGGAGGACTCCAGGCTCAGCATCTTTTGCTTTTAACAGTCAGCTTTCAGAACTCCATAGCTAAGTATTTGAGAGACTGATGTAAAGGCATCATTTGGGATATTTGGCTTCTTTAATTTAGCTGAATTTAGAACCGTAAAGCTCATTATCTTTCCTGACTTGAAAATGTAAATGAATACCTGAGTCTTAAGGATCCCTCAGGGTTGCTATAGCAATTGATTTTATTTCTTAAATGAAAAATATTTAAAAACAGAAAATGTTAATATCATTTAGCGTAAATATTTCTACCCAATAACTGACAGAAGAGTACTTATTATCAACTTAACTCAGCCAACTCAGTGGGCACAGTCTTAAGTTAGTTTGAGACCACCCTAGGCAACATGGCGAAACCTTGTCTCTACCAAAACAAAAACAAAAACAAAAAACTAATAATAAAAGAAATGTCATAGAATTATATTGTAATCTAGCAATTATCTGACCATTGATCCTGTGCTAACCAAAACATCTTGAATTAGGGTAAGTATTAACAGAGCCAAGCCCTTTCAGTGAGCTGGTAAATTTATGTAGAGTTGAGTATCGTATTCTTGGGATGTATCTTGAATCTGTCAAACTGACTTGAATTGAACTTGGGTACTCAAGAAGTTGGCACCAAAAAATGACTAAGCAAAGCTAGTGAAGGTCATTAATTTCTAAAGTTTAGCTGATTGACACTGAGTGCATCTGTTTCTTAAAAGGCTGTTCTCTTAGCATATTAAGATCCCTGCACAGAGGGCCTCTGTCCATGTTATGTGGAATTGGCAGGGTTCTTTGTCTTCTTGTCACATTAGCTAACTGGAGTCAAGCACTCAACCTTGAAACTAATTTTTTTTTTCCGTTGTGGATAAGTATTTATAAAACTGGTTTTTTGAACCTCTAGTAATTGGACAATAAGATAAACTATTCATACACTTGAGAAGCAGCCAATGGTTATTTTTCAAGGGTTTTTGGAAAGCATTGTGTAGTTGATTCATTGTTTAGCAATTGTGCTGTTGTTATGGGACTTTAGAAAAATTATTTGTAGAATACTCAGTGCAGAGCCTTGGAATTCTCTTAATGTCAGGGGAAGGACACCAAGAGATCTCAAAAACTGACTCACTTGTAAAATTGGAGACAACAGAGGTCTTCAACTCCTTTTAGCTCATGAATTAAAGCTAAAATATAAAGAATAATATGTTCTGTTTCATATGTGAATATATAATTAGTGATTTGGCATCTGTAACATGCTTTTTGTTGATTTTATCAATGTGTTACAAAACAAGAAATGGGAATATTAAGTAGGTTACTAAAATCAACTGTGCTTATAAAAAAGACTTGGGAATTTGAATTGACTGCAAGTTCAGATTTAGTCAACAAGATTGTAGGTCTGCCAAAAAGCTAAACTGATCTTAGACTGAGGTTCATGGAACAGTAGAGTCAATATCACTAGACAACTTGTTAGAAATGCAAAATCTCACCAGGTGTGGTGATACATACAGTCTGTAATTGCAGCTACTCAGAAGGCTGAAGTGTGAGAAATCACTTGAGGCCAGGAGTTCGAGACCAACCTGGAACAGCATAGAGAGGCCCCATCTTTTCTTTTTTCTTTTCTTTTTTTTTTTTTTTTGGAGGCAGAGTCTTGTTCTGTCACCAGGCTGGAGTGCAGTGCAGTGATCTCAGCTCACTGCAATCTCTGCCTTCTGGGTTCAAGTGATTCTCCTGCCTCAGCCTCCGGAGTAGCTGGGATTACAGGTGCGTGCCACTACACCTAGCTAATTTTTGTATTTTCAGTAGAGATTGGGTTTCACCATATTGGCCAGGATGGTCTCGATCTGACCTTGTGATCTGCCCACCTCGGCCTCCCAAAGTGCTGGGATTACAGGCATGAGCCACAGTGCCTTGCCGACCCCATCTCTTAAAAAAAAAAGGCAAAATTTCAGGCCCTATACCAGACCTTCTGAGTCAGAAACTTGGGCATTAGCCTAGAAACCTGTGTTGTAATAACTCCTCCAGGTAATTGTGGTGTATGCTAAAGTTTAAGGACTTCTGGGCTGGGCGCAGTGGCTCACGCCTGTAATCCCAGCACTTTGGGAGGCCGAGGTGGGCGGATCACGAGGTCAGGAGATCAAGACCATCCTGGCTAACATGGTGAAACCCCGTCTCTACTAAAAATACAAAAAAAACTTCGCCGGGCTTGGTGGCGGGCGCCTGTAGTCCCAGCTACTAAGGAGGCTGAGGCAGGAGAATGGCGTGAACCTGGGAGGCGGAGCCTGCAGTGAGCTGAGATCGCGCCACTGCACTCCAGCCTGGGTGACAGAGCGAGACTCTGTCTCAAGAAAGAAAGAAAGAGAGAGAGAGAGAGAAAGAGAGAAAGAGAAGGAAGGAAAGGAAAGGAAGGAAAGGAAGGGAACTTCTGGTCTAGAACAAAAGCTTCTTCTACTTTATGCTGGTTAGAACAGGCCAGGATCAATTATTTTGCTTATTTTATAGTCTAAAAAAGATGCTGATGAGCTAGAGTACTTCTAATAGAAAATGCTGTGTTCTAGAAATAACTAAAAACTAAATCCTATGGAGATATGTGAAAGACATTTTATTTATTTAGCCTAGGGAAAAAAAGAGATAACTTAAAGGGTTAAGATATATAATTGTTGCCTCAGTAGCTAAAGTGTTATCTTAGCTCCAAAAAGTAGGACTAAGCAAAATAACTTTTTGGCAAAAGTGTCTCCTTGATTTAGTGAGCTTCATCTTTCTGTAGACGTTTGTGTTAGGTTCCAGACATCCTCTTAATAGCAGTGTTGTGGTAATCATTCATATAGTGGATTGAATCAGATGGCCACTACTTGAGGTCTTTTCTAGCACCTAGAGGATGTATATCTATGACTTGCAATGACTATGCATACTCTGTGGGCTTCTGGTTGTTACCTAGAGCAGTGTTCTCAGATTTCAGTGATCTTTGATCCCCTAACTGAAAATATTTTTATTTCACCTCTGTTCACCTATACCTAGTGTTAGATTTATGAATTAAACCTAATTTTCCTTCAGCCTATAACAGATAATATTTCATTGTTTTGTATCCTCTTGTTGTTGATGTCAGTCTTATTTATTTTTCGGTTATAACCAATCTGTTTTCTCTTTCTTGTTACTGTTGAGATTTTTATCTTTTTATATCTTTGACTTACATTCTTCATAATTCTTCAGATTTTTTTCTAGTCCAATCTACTGTTTATGCCATTCATTAATTTTTAAATTTCAATGATAGTATATTTCCAGAAGCGCTGTTTGGTTCTTTTTCATATGTGTTTGTTTCATAGTATGCTATTATTTTGTAATGATTTAAATTGCTTTTATCTTGTTTTTCATCTTAAACATACATATTTTATCTAATTTTCAAAAAGTTCCTTCATCTCAGGTTTTTGTTTAGCTTTTGATTCCACTTGTTGAACTTTAGACTCTATCTCCTCAGGCATCATTTCTTTAGGCAGTTTTAAATTTTTGATTATGAACTCATTTTCACGGGAATCACCTTTACTGTGGAAACTCATGTTTCCTAGGTTATATACCTACTGAGCTATTTTGCATTTGTTTTTCCTGGTTGTCTCAGGGGTTTTACTAATCCACGACCAGATTCTGCTCATATTATGGCTTAGGCATTCGCATACTACATGTGTATTATAAATGCTGGCAGCAAACCCACACTTGGAATTTGATTTCTCATGAGAAACTAGTTTTTTCCCCACCACCAAGTGCACAGGGGAAACCAAGCTTCCGTGTCGCTTTAATCTCCTCCCTTTTCAATAAAAGTATAGCCTTTTGAGGTCCCATCTATATGCTGGAGTCTAGTTTATTTCTCCATTGCTTCTGCAGAACCAGGGCCTATTTCTGTATTGGTACTAAAATCCAATATGTAGCTGTTGTGTAATTCTGGCCTTATGTCCTCCTGAGATCTCAGCAAAATCAGCCTAAGAGCTCCTCTGGCTTGTTACCTGTTCCTTTCTAGCACCAAGAGATTTCCTTTTTTTGAAGCTCAGATGTGTTACTAAAAGTATTATTATATTTAATTGATAGTGTCTATTTTTGTTTGTTTATTTGTTTTTTGAGGCAGGGTCTCACTCTGTCACCCAGGCTGGAGTGCAGTGGCACAATCACAGCTCACTGCAGCCTTGACCTCTTCGAGCTCAAGAGACCCTCCCACACCTCCAGCTCCTAAGTATCTGGGACCACAGGCGTGCACCACCATACCCAGCTAATTTTTGTATTTTTAGTAGAGACAGGGTTTCACTATGTTGCTCAGGCTGGTCTTGAACTCTTGAGCTCAGGCTATCCACCGGCCTTGGCCTCCCAAAGTACTGGGGCTATAGGAATGAGTCACCGTGCCTCACCTGTAATTTCTATGTTTTATCTCAGCTCAGTCGGCCATGTACCAGAGCTAAAATTCCTTGACTACTAGAATTCTCTCCCAATGGTTATTTTTTTTTCTTAGTAGTGTTACCTATATGTGTATAAAGTAGGTATAAATGTTATACATATAGTTCTTATATATCTATAAATCAAAAACAAATTTATAACTTAAATATAAATATTTACAACCAATATAAGTAAAATTAAAATTAGCTTCATAAGATCAGTGTTGTTTTACCAAAGCTAAATTGCTGTACTCAACATGAATATAGTAATATCTTTTAACATGTGGTGTGTGATTTTTCAGTATTTCTACCATATTCATCTATTTAACCATTGTAAGACCTTTTTCATACTGTTTGGTAAGCTGATTTGACTTTCACCTGATACAATTGCATAAAGGCCTGTGTATAGCCTTTTGCTTGTGGCAGAAATGTTGCTTACTTGATACTAACCTAAGTGTTAACACAGACACAAATTGAGATACTGAAATTGCATAGTAGTTTTCAGTTATAACTACAAGCATTCAGATGAAACAGGCCACACATTTTGTGTTTTTAGACAGTCATAAAAAAGGAGAACAAATTTTCAGAAACGTTCCATCAAGAACCATGGTACCCATCATTGGAAATAAGATTGAACGTTGCTGATCTATGACATATAATTTGTGATACAGCTGCTTGACTTAAGAAAAGCAGTCTCTGGGAATGATGGTTGCAAGTGGCAGAATATGCAGCTTCAAAGTCGTCCTACAGAAACATTGAAGAATAAGCAGAAACTGTCAGAACCAATTTTGTCAGAACTCTGGGGAAGAGTCAAAGGATTACAGCAGAAAAATGAATGTTGAATCAAGATAAAGGCAACTTAGAAATATTGAAAAGCTGTGTGCAATTTTTACTTGCGCTTGTCCCTCACCTTCCTCTGTGGGGGAATGACGGCATCCCATGTTCTCATTGTGGGACCCTGTTATTAGTTCCAAAGGGAGCAGAACATGTCTATATTTTTAAGTTTTTTTTTATTGGTATACATATATATATATTTTTTATTATACTTTAAGTTTTAGGGTACATGTGCACAACGTGCAGGTTTGTTACATATGTATACATGTGCCATCTTGGTGTGCTGCACCCATTAACTCATCATTTAACATTAGGTATATCTCCTAATGCTATCCCTCCCCCTCCCCCTACCCCACAACAGGCCCCGGTGTGTGATGTTCCCCTTCCTGTGTCCATGTGTTCTCATTGTTCAATTCCCACCTAGGAGTGAGAACATGCGGTGTTTGGTTTTTTGTCCTTGCTATAGTTTGCTGAGAATGATGGTTTCCAGCTTCATCCATGTCCCTACAAAGGACATGAACTCATCATTTTTTATGGCTGCATAGTATTCCATGGTGTATATGTGCCAACTTTTCTTGATCCAGTCTATCATTGTTGGACATTTGGGTTGGTTCCAAGTCTTTGCTGTTGTGAATAGTACCGCAATAAACATACATGTGCATGTGTCTTTATAGCAGCATGATTTGTAATCCTTTGGGTATATACCCAGTAATGGGATGGCTGGGTCAAATGGTATTTACAGTTCTAGATCCCTGAGGAATCGCCACACTGACTTCCACAATGGTTGAACTAGTTTACAGTCCCACCAACAGTGTAAAAGTGTTCCTATTTCTCCACATCCTCTCTAGCACCTGTTGTTTCCTGACTTTTTAATGATCGCCATTCTAACTGGTGTGAGATGGTATCTCATTGTGGTTTTGATTTGCATTTCTCTGATGGCCAGTGATGATGAGCATTTTTTCATGTGTCTTTTGGCTGCATAAATGTCTTCTTTTGAGAAGTGTCTGTTCATATCCTTTGCCCACTTGTTGATGGGGTTGTTTGTTTTTTTCTTGTAAATTTGTTTGAGTTTATTGTAGATTCTGGATATTAGTCCTTTGCCAGATGAGTAGGTTGCGAAAATTTTCTCCCATTTTGTAGGTTGCCTGTTCACTCTGATGGTAGTTTCTTTTGCTGTGCAGAAGCTCTTCAGTTTAATGAGATCCCATTTGTCAATTTTGGCTTTTGCTGCCATTACTTTTGGTGTTTTAGACATGAAGTCCTTGCCCATGCCTATGTCCTGAATGGTATTGCCTAGGTTTTCTTCTAGGGTTTTTATGGTTTTAGGTCTAACATTTAAGTCTTTAATCCATCTTAACTTAATTTTTGTATAAGGTGTAAGGAAGGGATCCAGTTTCAGCTTTCTACATATGGCTAGCCAGTTTTCCCAGCACCATTTATTAAATAGGGAGTCGTTTCCCATTTCTTGTTTTTGTCAGGTTTGTCAAACATCAGATAGTTGTATATATGTGGCATTATTTCTGAGGGCTCTATTCTGTTCCATTGGTCTATATCTCTGTTTTGGTACCAGTACCATGCTGTTTTGGTTACTGTAGCCTTGTAGTATGGTTTGAAGTCAGGTAGTGTGATGCCTCCAGCTTTGTTCTTTTGGCTTAGGAGTGACTTGGCAATGTGGGCTCTGTTTTGGTTCCATATGAACTTTAAACTAGTTTTTTTCCAATTCTGTGAAGAAAGTCATTTGTAGCTTGATGAGGATGGCACTGAATCTATGAATTACCTTGGGCAGTATGGCCATTTTCACAATATTGATTCTTCCTACCCATGAGCATAGAATGTTCTTCCATTTGTTTGTATCCTTTTTTATTTCACTGAGCAGTGGTTTGTAGTTCTCCTTGAAGAGGTCCTTCACGTCCCTTGTAAGTTGGATTCCTAAGTATTTTATTCTCTTTAAAGCAATTGTGAATGGGAGTTCACTCATGATTTGGCTCTTTGTTTGTCTGTTATTGGTGTATAAGAATGCTTGTGATTTTTGCACATTGATTTTGTATCCTGAGACTTTGTTGAAGTTGCCTATCAGCTTAAGGAGATTTTGGGCTGAGACGATGGGGTTTTCTAGATATACAATCATGTCATCTGCAAACAGGGACAATTTGACTTCCTCTTTTCCTCATTGAATACCCTTTATTTCCTTCTCCTGCCTGATTGCCCTGGCCAGAACTTCCAACACTATGTTGAATAGGAGTGGTGAGAGAGGGCATCCCTGTCTTGTGCCAGTTTTCAAAGGGAATGCTTCCAGTTTTTGCCCATTCAGTATGATGTTGGCTGTGGGTTTGTCATAGATAGCTCTTACTATTTTGAGATACGTCCCATCAATACCTAATTTATTGAGAGTTTTTAGCATGAAGGGCTGTTGAATTTTGTCAAAGGCCTTTTCTGCATCTATTGAGATAATCATGTGGTTTTTGTCATTGGTTCTGTTTATATGCTGGATTGCGTTTATTGATTTGCATATGTTGAACCAGCCTTGCATCCCAGGGATGAAGCCCACTTGATCATGGTGTATAAGTTTTTGATGTGCTGCTGGATTCAGTTTGCCAGTATTTTATTGAGGATTTTCGCATCGATGTTCATCAGGGATATTGGTCTAAAATTCTCTTTTTTTGTTATGTCTCTGCCAGGCTTTAGTATCAGGATGATGCTGGCCTCATAAAATGAGTTAGGGAGGATTCCCTCTTTTTCTATTGATTGGAATAGTTTCAGAAGGAATGGTACCAGCTCCTCCTTGTACCTCTGGTAGAATTCAGCTGTGAATCCTTCTGGTCCTGGACTTTTTTTGGTTGGTAAGCTATTAATTATTGCCTCAATTTCAGAGCCTGTTATTGGTCTATTCAGAGATTCAACTTCTTCCTGGTTTAGTCTTGGGAGTGTGTATGTGTCGAGGAATTTATCCATTTCTTCTAGATTTTCTAGTTTATCTGCGTAGAGGTGTTTATAGTATTCTCTGATGGTAGTTTGTATTTCTGTGTGATCGGTGATGATATCCCCTCTATCATTTTTTATTGCGTCTATTTGATTCTTCTCTCTTTTCTTCTTTATTAGTCTTGCTAGTCTTCTTTATTAGTCTATCAATTTTGTTGATCTTTTCAAAAAAACAGCTCCTGGATTCATTGATTTTTTGAAGGGTTTTTTTGTGTCTCTGATTCCTTCAGTTCTGCTCTGATCTTAGTTATTTCTTGCCTTCTGCTAGCTTTTGAATGTGTTTGCTCTTGCTTCTCTAGTTCTTTTAATTGTGATGTTAGGGTGTCCATTTTAGATCTTTCCTGCTTTCTCTTTTGGGCATTTAGTGTTATAAATTTCCCTCTACACACTTCTTTGAATGTGTCCCAAAGATTCTGGTATGTTGTGTCTTTGTTTTCGTTGTTTTCAAAGAACATCTTTATTTCTGCCTTCATTTCGTTATGTACCCAGTAGTCAATCAGGAGCAGGTTGTTCAGTTTCCATGTCGTTGAGCGGTTTTAAATGAGTTTCTTAATCCTGAGTTCTAGTTTGATTGCACTGTGGTCTGAGAGACAGTTTGTTATAATTTCTGTTGTGTTACATTTGCTGAGGAGTGCTTTACTTCCAACTATGTGGTCAATTTTGGAATAGGTGTGGTGTGGTGCTGAAAAGAATGTATATTCTGTTGATTTGGGGTGGAGAGTTCTGTAGATGTCTATTAGGTCTGCTTGGTGCAGAGCTGAGTTCAATTCCTGGATATCCTTGTTAACTTTCTGTCTCGTTGATCTGTCTAATGTTGACAGTGGGGTGTTAAAGTCTCCCATTATTATTGTGTGGGAGTCTAAGTCTCTTTGTAGTTCTGTAAGGACTTGCTTTATGAATCTGGGTGCTCCTGTATTGGGTGCATATATATTTAGGATAGTGAGCTCTTCTTGTTGAATTGATCACTTTACCATTCTGTAATGGCCTTCTTTGTCTCTTTTGATCTTTGTTGGTTTAAAGTCTGTTTTATCAGAGACTAGGATAGCAACCCCTGCCTTTTTTTGTTTTCCATTTGCTTGGTAGATCTTCCTCTATCCCTTTATTTTGAGCCTATCTGTGTCTCTGCCTGTGAGATGGGTTTCCTGAATGCAGCACACTGATGGGTCTTGACTCTTTATCCAATTTGCCAGTCCGTGTCTTTTAATTGGAGCATTTAGCCCATTTACATTTAAGGTTAATATTGTTATGTGTGAATTTGATCCTGTCATTATGATGTTAGCTGGTTATTTTGTTCGTTAGTTGATGCAATTTCTTCCTAGCATCGATGGTCTTTACGATTTGGCATGTTTTTGCAGTGGCTGGTACGGGTTGTTCCTTTCCATGTTTAGTGCTTCCTTCAGGAGCTCTTGTAGGGCAGGCCTGGTGGTGACAAAATCTTTCAGCATTTGCTTGTCTGTAAAGGATTTTATTTCTCCTTCACTTATGAAGCTTCATTTTGCTGGATATGAAATTCTTGGTTGAAAATTCTTTTCTGTAAGAATGTTGAATATTGGCCCCCACTCTCTTCTGGCTTGTAGAGTTTCTGCCGAGAGATCCGCAATTAGTCTGATGGGCTTCCCTTTGTGGGTAACGTGACCTTTCTCTCTGGCTGCCCTTAACATTTTGTCCTTCATCTGAACTTCGGTGAATCTGACAATTATGTGTCTTGGAGTTGCTCCTCTCCAGGAGTATCTTTGTGGCGTTCTCTGTATTTCCTGAATTTGAATGCTGGCCTGCCTTGCCAGATTGGGGAAGTTCTCCTGGATAATATCCTGCAGAGTGTTTTCCGACTTGGTTCCATTCTCCCTGTCACTTTCAAGTACACCAATCAGACATAGATTTGGTCCTTCCACATAGTCCCATATTTCTTGGAGGCTTTGTTCATTTCCTTTCATTCTTTTTTCTCTAAACTTCTCACTTCATTTCATTCATTTCATCTTCCATCACTGATACCCTTTCTTCCAGTTGATCGAATCGGCTACTGAGGCTTGTGCATTTGTCACGTAGTTCTTGTGCCATGGTTTTCAGCTCCATCAGGTCCTTTAAGGACTTCTCTGCATTGGTTATTCTAGTTAGCCATTTGTCTATTTTTTTTCAAGGTTTTTAACTTCTTTGCCATGGGTTCGAACTTCCTCCTTTAGCTCGGTGTAGTTTGATCGTCTGAAGCCTTCTTCTCTCAACTCGTCAAGGTCGTTCTCCATGCAGCATTGTTCCATTGCTGGTGAGGAGCTGCGTTGCTTTGGAGGAGGAAAGGCGCTCTGATTTTTAGACTTTCCAGTTTTTCTACTCTGTTTTTTCCGCATCTTTGTGGTTTTATCTACCTTTGGTCTTTGATGATGGTGATGTACAGATGGGGTTTTGGTGTGGATGTCCTTTCTGTTTGTTAGTTTTCCTTCTAACCGTCAGGACCCTCAGCTGCAGGTCTGTTGGAGTTTGCTGGAGGTCCACTCCAGTCCCTGTTTACCTGGGCATCAGTAGAGGAGGCTGCAGAACAGTGAATATTGGTGAACAGCAAATGCTGCTGCCTGATGGTTCCTCTGGAAGTTTTGTCTCAGAGGAGTACCAGGCCATGTGAGGTGTCAGTCTGCCCCTACTGGGGGGTGCCTCCCAGTTAGGCTACTCGGGGTCAGGGACCCACCTGAAGAGGCAGTCTGTCCATTCTCAGATCTCCAGCTGCGTGCTGGGAGAACCACTACTCTCTTCAAAGCTGTCAGACAGGGACATTTAAGTCTGCAGAGATTTCTGCTGCCTTTTGTTTCGCTATGCCCTGCCCCCAGAGGTGGAGTCTACAGAGGCAGGCAGGCCTCCTTGAGCTGTGGTGGGCTCCACCCAGTTCGAGCTTCCTGGCTGCTTTGTTTACCTACTCAAGCCTTGGCAATGGTGGGCGCCGCTCCCCCAGCCTCCCCGCTGCCTTGCAGTTTGGTCTCAGACTGCTGTGCTAGCAATGAGCAAGGCTCCAGGGGCATAGGACCTTCCGAGCTAGGAGCAGGATATAATCTCCTGGTGTGCCGTTTGCTAAGACCCTCGGAAAATCGCAGTATTAGGGTGGGAGTGACCTGATTTTCCAGGTGCCGTCTGTCACCCCTTTCTTTGACTGGGAAAGGGAATTCCCTGGCCCCTTGCACTTCCTGGGTGAGGCGATGCCTTGCCCTGCTTCGGCTCATGCTCGGTGTACTGCACCCACTGTCCTGCACCCTCTGTCTGACACCCCCCACTGAGATGAACCCGGTACCTCAGTTGGAAATGCAGAAATCACCAGTCTTATGTGTTGCTCACGCTGGGAGCTGTAGACTGGAGCTGTTCCTATTCGGCCATCTTGGCTCTATTTTTAAGTTTTTTACTTTTTTAAGGACAGGGTCTTGCTCTTTTGCCCAGGCTGGACTGTAGTGGGCAGTACAGTGGCACAATCATAGC